>NC_073388.1:39286623-40486623 GCF_028641065.1 Leucoraja erinaceus
TCCGCGGATGTGAACAATTCTAGCGAAACATTTCCTTATCATAACACAATAATTCATCACCTTTCAGCCACTCCACACTATGATTATTCCAAGAAACTGAAAAATCCATCAAACCTCTAGCCTTGATAGGTACTCTTTAGCCATAAGTGGACTGAGAAAATCAATTCTGATCCACAAAAGTCTTCAGTTCTTCAAACCCAGTAATTCAAATGGCAGAATAGTTACATGGGGAAGAAATGAATGCTCAGGTAAAAATGACTGTCAATAAACAGCCTTCAATAAATTAGCTGGAGAGCAAATGTAATTGTTGTGTGTAAAAATAAAATATTTTAAATTTGGTACTTGTGTTGAGTCATACTTTAAAGGACAATTACAGATGATCCTTCTGAAATCTAATTTGTGATTTACTTATTGACATGTTACATGAGCTATAGAAAGGATAGTTTTCAAAGGCACTAGACCCCCCAGAAACCAATTTCTTGTTGAGGTGAAGGAATGTTCATTCAAAGAAATAAAGTCAATATATTTTTAATTTTCAGGTGAATTGGTTGCAGTTCATAAAGTGGCCGTTCGCTCTTAATTCTATAATTCCCTAATTCTCTGCTTAGTTTAATTTAGTTTAGAGATACAGAGCGGAAACAGGCCCTTCAGCCCACTGAGTCTGCTCTGACCAGCGATCCCCATATACTAGCACTATCCTACACACTAGGGACAATTTACAATTTTTACCAAACCAATTAATCAACATACTTATACCTCTTTGGGATGTGTGAGGCACCTGGAGAAAAACCCACGCGGTCACAGGGAGAATGTACAAACTCCATGCAGACAGTACCGGTAGACAGGATCAAACCCGGGTCTCTGGCCTGTAAAGCAGCAACTCTACTGCTGCGCCACTGTGCTGCTTCTTCTCCTGAACACCAAAATTCTCTCTTATTTTCTGTCATTTTTAAAAATTTCCAATCAGAATTCGAATGAAACAGAGGATTTGAGGTTTGCGCTCTGTGTTGCTGGAATTTGGTTGAAAGAACTGTGCTTGTGGCCTATCTAGTAGACAGAGACCCGGGTTCGATCCTGACCTCGGGTGGTGACTGTGTGAAGTTTGCGCGTTCTCCGTGTGACTGCGTGGGTTTTCTCCAGGAACATTTGCTTCTTTCCGCATCCCAAAGGTGTACAAGGTGGGAGGCTAATTGGCCTTAGTTACCCCTTGTGTGTGGGTGGGAGGTAGAAACTGTGGGGGGTTTGAATAGAATGTGGGGTGGGTTTAAAAAATGGATTAATGTAGAATTGATGTAGTTTAATTTAGATATACAGCATGGAAACAATGCTGTATTCTACAAATCTCTATTCAAACTCGCCAGGGCCACTGATGAATGGTGGAGTAGGTTTGAAGAGAGTTCTACTCTGCTGCTGTTCCTTATGTGAGAATGGGCCTGGCTTGTTGCCATGCTCTTATTGCCAAAGAGGTTCCATCCTTGCCATGGATCTTGAGCAAATGCTCCCTTGGAACTGTCAAGATTCTATAATGTTAAGCTGGCAACAGGACCAGAACACAGTGGCAGCATGGTGACATTGCAGTAGAGTTGCAGCCTCACAGTGCTAGATACGCGAGTTCGATTCTGATCTTGGGTGCTGTGTGAGTGTAGTTTGTACATTTTCCCTGTGACTGCGTGAGTTGTCTCTGGGTGCTCCAGATTCTTCCCACACTCCAAAGACGTAAAGGCTTGTAGATTAATTGACTTCTGTAAATTGTCAGATGTGTAAGATATAACTAATGTATGGGTGATCACTGGTCAGCACAGACAGTGGACTGAAGGGCCTGTTTTCATGCTGTATCACTAAAACTAAACTAAACTAAGAACAATGAAATCCTGATATGCTGCAGCTTTATATGCACTTTAAACGCACCAATACAACAAATAAATATACAATAAATGGTCAGTTATTCTAGGTAGACCATGATAGTGCTAGCGAAAATACTTAGTGCTACCTTAGATGTGTGAAGTCTATAGGAGTTTGTGCTGAGGTAGGATTGTGGTTAGAGTTGTTCAGAATGTTTCAAGAGCCTGATAGTTCCTGGTAAAAAAACTATTCTTGAATCTGGTGGTCACGGTTCTCAGGCTCCTGTACCTTCTACCCGATGGTAGCAGCAAGATAAGGGCATGGCAAGGGTGAGTGGGTCAGTGATGATGCTGGATGCTTTCTTGAGGCGGTGCCTCCTGTAGATCCCTTTGACGATGGGGAGATCAGTACCCATGATGGACTGGGCCGTGTCCACCATGCTCTGTAATCTCCTTTGCTATTGACCGTTTGAGTTGCTGAATCAGGCCGCGATGCAACCAGTCAGTCTGCTCTCCACAGCACATCTGTCAAAGTTCAATAGTCCCATTTGCTGATAGTGTCATGATCTGGGTATCTGAGAAGGGAACATGCGCTGACAAATGTACAGAGGAGAGGTTGGGAAAATCTTCCCCACTAATGAGGAGTTCATCACTATAAATGTTGGACCTGTCAGGTCCATTCAATCAATGTGAGCAGGGACTGGAGAGGAGAGAGCCGGTGATAACGGACATGAGGAGCAAGGTTGGTAGGAGAGAGTGAATCGGGGTCTTGTCTTCCACGCCCTCGAGGAGGCACCTCTGAGGCACAAGTGCTGAAGGTGCCCGGGTGAGGAAAGGGTCATCGGTTTGCTGGATGATCTGGATGAAGGTGATGACTGGAGGCCCTGCAGAAGCCTGGTGCTCACCTGGATCGGGCTCCGCTCCATAAGACCTAGTGCACAGACTGGACTTTGAAAAAGGCGCCAAAACCTGGTGCCTCTTACATGCAGTCTCAGTAGACTTTACTAATCGCAGATTGTGCTTGGGTATGCCAATATTTTACTGAACTGTATGCAAATAATAATTCCACTGAGCATTTGCATGACAAATAAGCACCACTGGCCACCGGTTAGTATTTCACTTGCTTGAAAAATAAAATGGTTTTCAATGGTTTCAAAAGAATGAAGTCCAAATATTTGGACAAAAGAATACATCACTGGTCAATCATATGGACAGGGTCAGGTACAATATGAAGAAAACTAAAGAGCCACACTGCAGATGCTACTGAATGCCAAGAATTCCTGTATCTATACACCGTGGATGGATTATATTGATGCATAGTCTTTTCGCTAACTGGATAGCACACAACAAAAAGATTTTCAGTGCCCGTGACAATAGTAAACTACACTAAACAGCTATCACGTTCCTGGTGTGCTAAACTCAAGGTAGACTTTTGACTCAAGTGTTCCTGTGGTGCTGTGGTATTTCACTGGAGTACGCCGGGACATTCCATTCAGCAAGCACCGTGTAATTTATCGCGGGGTAGAACTTGACACCAGCCATAAAGAAGCAGTCTGCGTTAGTCAGCATGCCTGGCTGGAGGGGAGCCAGGTCCAGAGGTAATTACCTCTCACAACCTTGGACATTCCTCCTATAATCAGGAAATTGATTTTGCCTATAAACTTAGCTGGATGCTGAAATTGCATTGACTTAAGCAAGAGGAATTGGGATAACAATTATTCTATGGTAGCACACCCCTGCCAATTGTATATCTTTCCAGGGTGCCGAAGTCAACTTGAAGTGATGAACGATCAATTCCACAGTGGCAGTTCAATAGTAATGCCAAGTTATAGAATCATGGAATCATAGTTTAATTTAGTTTAGTTCAAGGTACAGTTAAAAGTTTTTTGTCGCGTATTATCCAGTCAGCGATATGCTTATGTCCAACAATATCCATGATTAAAATCAAGCTGTCCACAGTGTAGAGATATAGGATAAAAGGAATAATGTTTAGTGCAAGATAATGTCCAGTAAATTCTGATTAAAAATAGTCTGAGGGTCTCCAATCCAGTAGATTTAATTTATTTAGCGAATGCAAAGTCCTTTAGCCAAGCAGTTGCCTCTTGATTTGCTGTATGAAGGGTGACAAGTCCTCCTTTGAGCCTTTGTTGAGGGCATGCTTCAATGATGTGTTGCATTGTTTGCTGCTCTCCACAAGCGCACCGTGGGATTGGACTGCTGCCCCATTTGTGAAGGCTGGCCAAGCAGGGGCCATGTCCAGTCCTGAATCTATTCAGCGTCGTCCACTGCTTCCTTGGGAGATTGGTGCCAGGGACCGGTAGGGTGGGGTCTGACACCAGATGTTTATTTGGGACGTCCTTGGACTCCCATTCCTTTTTCCAAGCTGATTGGATGGTGAAATCAGCTGGTGGTGGGTTCTTCCAAATTGGTCGTCTAGATGGAAGTCGAGCAGTGGGTGGGTTGAATCCACCATCCGGTAGATGGTAGGTCAGGACTACTCTTTAGTTTGTGATAGGATGGTGATGTTCCACCACAGAAATGTACACTTCAGCCCAATTTGTCCATGCCGACCAAAATGTCCCATCTAAGCTAATCCCAACTGCCAGGGTGTAAAAGGTTGCAGGGAGAAAGTAGGAGAATGGGATTTTAAAAGGGAAAAATTGACGAGCCATTGTTAAATGATGGAGTGGACGCGATGGGCCGAATGGCCTAACTTGTCTCATGTGTCTTATGGTTTTACAGCAAGTCAGCTGTATTAAACCAGATGGACAATGCAGGAGAACCTTCTCTCCACCCCAATGCTGTTAAGGGCCTTGCCAGCAAACTGTATATTTTCCTCTTACATTTAATCTCCTGAATAGACACAGCACACATTTACTCAAATGCCATCTGCCATTTGTCCACCCATTTCTGTAGCTGATCTATATCCTGCTCTAAACTTTGACAGCTTGCCTCACCGTCTGCAACTGCACCAATTTTGGTGTTGTTAGTCAAGTTAGTAAGACATGATCTGCCCTGGACAAAGTCATGCTGACTGTCCCAATTATCCCCTCCTCTTCCAAATGTGACTAATCTTACCCAGAACAATCCTCTCCAATAGTTTCCCTACCACTGATGTGAGGCTCACTAGCCTATAATTCCCTTGACCATCTCTACTTCTCTTCTTAAATGAAGGAACAACACTAGCCACTCTTCAGTCCTCCAGGGCAGGAGAAGATAGAAAGATCTTCATCAAGGCCCCAACATTCAACTCTTGTCGTTCTCAATATCTTGGTATAGAGCCTACCGGGCCTCAGGGATTAATCCCCCTTTGAAGCATTTTAAGAGATTCAACAACACTTCCATTTTTGATTTTAGTTCTGTGCCTCTTCATAGTCCCAAAGGTCCCAAAGTCTTGTGGCCTATTTTCAATAGTTGGTGAGTGCTTCCTAATTATTGTTATTATTCTTTCTTTTTTTAAGACAAAAGTATGCCTGTACACACATCTTTCCTTACTGGTGGTGCCCATGGTGGATTGTCATCCTATAATATGCCTAAATTGTTTAAGGGCCTGACTATCTCTTATATATTAGTTTGGTATAGTTTAGTTTTAGTTTAGCTTAGTTTAATTTAGTTAGTTAAATTTTGTTTACTTTAGCTCAGTTCAGTTTAGTTTAATTTAAATTAGTTTAGTAGATTAGAAAGTGGGATAAGATTGAACTGGTTGAACAGGCAATCGTTGGTGGGCCGAAGGGCCTGATACCACACTGCATGTCTAACAGTTGTGCATAAGAAAGGCTGGGAGGTCTTCATCTCAAAGGAGTGACGGGGAGATTTAGCGATCACCAATAACTAATGAGCGTATGGTTCTGTTGTGAATGGATATGGTGAAATCAATGAAGCCTGTGAAGGTGCAAACTAAAGTCAGGTTACCAAACCAAACTAGTATAACAAATTCAAAAAATGAATCCTCCCACCCTCCACTCATTAAGAATGAATCTGCACATTGTTGTCAGAGTAACTGCTTGTTCAGCTCCATTATGGCAATTTTGTTGCTTGTGGCATCATGTTAATACCAGGAATAAGATTAAAGCTGTTGTCAGAGATTAATTATAATCTGTAATGTCCTGTGGCTCTGAAATATTGTTTTTTTTTCCTTCTGGCCTGAGCTAGCGTCTAATTCTGCCTCTCAAGCCCACTTACGTGAGAATCGCTATACATTTCAAAGTAGTTTAAGTGGCCAAGTATTCCCGGCTTGCTTTCTTCCAGCATTTTAGCCAGAGGGAGAATGAGGCAGAGAGAGGGGATATTGCCTGCTTTAGGATAAGACATTTGATTGCTGGGAATCCCAACAGCCCAACGTGGAAAACCATTCCGTGTCGTAAGATTTAAATAATTAACAAGGACACAAGGAGCTGCAGATGCTGGGATCTTGAGCTGAAGGAACTCAGCAAGTCAGGCAGCATTTGTGGAGGGAAATGGATAGACGACGTTTCAGGTCGGGACTCTTCTTCCGAGTCGTGTGAAGAAGACTACTTCAGTCAGATAATACCCGTAGTTAGGATCAAAGTCTCTGGTGTTGTGAGGCAGCAAATCTATTGCTGTGCCATCATGCCCCCCATTCTTCCCAGCTCTAACACAATCCCATGAGAATAAAAATCAAGCTCTTCACCATTTATACCTGACGTACTCATGTATGGTGTGATTTGCCTGGCTAGCATGCAAATCAAAGTCTTTCAGTCTATCCCGTTAATTTGACAATAATAAGGTGGCACTGTGGCACAGCTTTAGATTTGCTGCCTTACAGCACCAGAGACCTGTTTTCGATCCTGACTACAGGTGGAATCTGTAAGGAGTTTGTACGTTCTCCGTGTGACTGTGTGGGTTTTCTCCGGGAACTCCGCTTTCCTCTCACACTTCAAAGATGTACAGGTCTGTAGGTTCATTGGCTTTGATAAAATTATAAATTGTCCCCAGTGTTGGATAGTGCTAGTGTACGGGGTGAGCGCTGGTTGCATGGACCTGGTGGGCTGGATCCGTGCTGTTCTCTAAAGCCTAAAGTCTAAAATAGAATACACCGATGCCAATGGTGTAAATCTCATTGTTATAAGGATAGTAATGCTACTCTTCCATCAGTACTCAAGGTAGAATTACTGGGTTAGTGAAGCAGGATTAACAACCCACCATTGTGGCAATACCACAGTAGAATAAATTTAATGATCTTTTTGTGAGTCATTTTATGGCACTATAATCATTGTGGGAGGGTCAACTGATTCAGAGTTCTACATGGTACCTGCCATTCACAGATGAAGCAATTAATTTGTTTTAATTTACTTTGAATGAGCACAAAGACTGCGTGGGATCTTTAACCTCCCATCCTTCATTGCTTTTATCAGATGTGTGGTGAAAGATTTTTACACAGATGGTGGTGGAGGCCGGTAATGTGCTGCCAGTGATGGAGGCAGATACGATAGTGGCGTTTATGAGGCTTTTAGATAGGCACATGGATATAGAGGAAAGTTGCTCACTCTGACTCTCGAGCCTGCTCTGCCATTCAATAAGGTCACAGATCGATCTGGCTGTAACTTAAACCCTGTATTTCTCTCTATCTGGGTCAACATTAGTTTGGTTTAGTTTATTATTGTCACGTGCACCAAGGTACAGTGAAAACTTTTTTTGTTGCGTGCTGTCCAGTCAGCTTAAAGACTATATATACATGATTACAATCAAGCCGTCCACAGTCTACATATATGGGATAAGAGCAATAATATTTAATGCACGATTAAGTCCAGTAAAGTCTGATTATTTAGTTTAAAGGTTAAAGGTGTCCAATGAGGTCGATGGAAGGTCATGACCTCTGTCTAGTTAGTGATTAGATAGTTTGGTTTCCTGATAACAAGCTGGGAAGAAACTGTCCTTGAATGTAGAGGTGTGCGTTTCACACTTCTGTACCACTTACCTGATGGGAGATGGGACACGAGGGAGTGGCCGGGTTGAGACTGAACCTTTCTTATGCAGGTGGCCTTGCCGAGGCTGCGAAAAGTGCAGATGGAGTCAATGGAAAGGAGGTTGGTTTGTGTGATAGTTTCCATGCTGTATGATTTCACCACTCTATGATTCTAGTCCAAATGTGATCTCACCAGTGTCTTAAATAACTGAGCCATAAGCACCTTCCCTTTGTGTAGAATTCCCCCAGTAATAAACAACAACATTCTGTTAGCTCTCCTAATTACTTAGCCACAACTCACAGATGCTATTTGCTAATCATATACTGGGATATCTGGATCTCTCACTCGCTGCTGAGGTCTCTCACCAATTTTAGATAATGTCCTTTTGTTTATATTTTCCTGTCAAAGGAACAATTTCATATTCTCCCAGGTTATTTGCCTGATTTTTACCCACTTGCTTGTCATATCTAAATCCCTTTGTAGCCTTGTTATGTCCTCTGTGGAATTTACTTTCCTGTCTATTTCGTTATTATTATCAACCTTATCTTCAATGCTCTCATCCAAGTCAATTATAAACATAGAGCCTCCTGCACAAAGCCCAATGAGAACCCATTCATCACAACTTGCCAAGAGTCTGTTAGGTATGCTCACTTTTACATTACAGCAGCCTACCTCCAATATTATTTTCCCTCAGTACTTCCCCTCCCACAGTGCGGTACACCCTGGCCCAAGCCGGCTGCCTGCTCCTTTTCCGGGGTTGCGTTCGTGCCAGGGGCTAGAAAGGGACTACGTGCTGTCCATGGGCGCCCTGGGGGATTGCCGAGATGGCTGAGCACCACGGGGGGTGGAATGCTTTGGTGTGTTTCCAAATGCTCAGCTGAATTTACACCAGTAAATTGGGAAAACCGGCGTGGAAAATCAGTTTCATCCCGAGGAATAGATCGAGTGGGTGCACAGAGTCTCTTGCCCAGAGTGGGGGAATCGAAAACCAGAGGGCATAGAGGACATATTGGTTGGTGTGGGCAAAGGGTCTGTTTCCATGCTGTACAACTCTATGATTCTATAACTATCTCCCCTCCAATCATTCCGGTCCCAATCCAAAACTTTGTCAGTCCATTCCCTCCGCAGATGCTGAGCCCCTTCAACACTTTGTGTTTTGTTGAAAGATAAGTTGAGAACAACATGTGCAACTTCACATGAGGTCCCTTTGAATTTCCGCAGACAGATTGTCTTCAGAGTGATTGTATTAGGGTAGGAGAAAACTGGAAAAGAGATGGGTAGAATAAAGCGTGGCAAGTGATAAGTGGAGAAAGGAATTGCAGATACACAAAAATGCTGGAGAAACTCAGCGGGTGCAGCAGCGGAATTGCAGATGCTGATATACACCACAGAGAGACACAAAGTGCTGGTGTAACTCAGTGGGTCAGGCAGCATCTCTGGAGGAAAGGAATAGGTGACATTTTCGGGTCGAGACCCTTCTTCAGACTGAGAGTCAGGGGGAGGGAAACTAGAGGTATGGAAAGGTAAAAAAAAATCTGAGTCGGCACTTATGATGGGCGATAGGTGGTTGCTGTTGTGGGAGGTTTGATTAGCAGATGGGTGGAGTGACAAAGGCCAGAGATGAAAATGAGACAAGAGCGTGTCAGATAATGAGAGAAGAGGATGGTAATGTGAAGCCAGAGGGAAGGGTAAGAGTGGAACGGGACAGCGGTAGGGGAGATGGGTCAGACTAGGAAGAGAAATATGATGCAGCGGTAAGAGTTGGTGCCTTACAGCACCAGAGATCCGAGTTCGATCCTGACTACAGGTGCTGACTGTATGGAGTTGGTACATTCTCCTTGTGGCCACGTGGGTTTCCTCCGGGTGCCCCAGTTTCCTCACACATCCCAAAGACGTGCAGGTTTATAGGCTAATTGACTTCTGTAAATTGTCCCTAGTGCACAAGATAGACTGGGTGAACAGGTGATGGGTGGTCAGCGAGGACTCAGTGTGCCAAAGAGCCAGTTTCCATGCTGTATCTCTAAGCTAAACAAAAATGGACAAGACTGTAGGGGCATAGGACAGATGGAGGGGTTGAGGGGACTAGGAATGATTAAATATTATAAATGTCATCCCAATGGGTTGTCAGGTACTCAAGCAGAATATGAGGTGCTGTTCCTCCAGTTTACATGTGGCCTCTATGTCAATGGAGGAGGCCTGGGACTGAAAGGTCGGCATTGGAATCAGAAGGGGAGATAAAATGGTTAGAAACCAGGAGATCCAGTAGGCCTTGTCGGACCAAGCGCAAGTCTGAAATTACATTTAAACCAAAATGTCTTGTGTGAAACATACAGTAAACATTTACATTGTTCCTTTATTCATGGGAATCACAGACTATTATAGCTCTTAGGGGAGTTTCTTAGATCATTGTGTTAAGCTAATTCTATTCCTCAGCCTCTCCCAGACAGCTTTTAATATTTTTTCAATTTTCATTAAACAGATGAATGGCCCACCAGGGAGTAAAGAGATTAAAGAGTTGCACAACACAAAGGTATTTTCAAAATTATAGCCTTAATGAAGGTTTCAGAGGAATTGAAGAGTGTTTATTTTGAGATGGTTACAGAAGACAACGGACCAAAGAAACAATTGACTGCCGGAAGATGTAGTTGAGGCAGGTACCATCAAGACGTTTAGACAGGGACATGGATTGGGCAGGTTTAGACGGATAAAGGCCAATTGCAGGCAAGTGGGACTAATGTAGATGGGACATGTTCATCGGTGTGGGCAAGTTGGGCCGAAGGACCTGTTTCCACACAGTATGACTCTGTGATTGAGTGGCAGTGTCACTTTGCAGATGAACGTTCTAAAATACTGACAGGTGGCAGAAAGCGTAAATCAAAGATGTGACGTTCCCTTGGCCTTACCAATTTATGAAGGCTGGGAAAAAACAAAACATTCTCTCAGTGAACCCGGGAATGAATTTTTAAACATAGCCTCAGGACTACCAATGGCAGTGAGAGGATAGTCCCAAAGCCGCTGCAGTTTGATGGTGTGTTTGTGGTATCCATCCTTGCACCAAGACTAATTGTTATCTCGTAACTAGAATGACAATCCTGGTGCCTTGGGCAAGCGGAGAGGTTGTTAGACTCTCTTCACACAGAGAAGGCTGGTGTGAATAAGTTATCTCTAGCTCGAGATTCCTCCAATATGAGCTGACTAGAGATATATAGAGGGAATCTTTGCCTCTGCAAGTGACTGATAATCATTTCATCTGCAGCTCCTTATAACTGGCAGGTCGGGTAACAATGCCAAAAGGCAGGTCGAGAAGTTACCACAAGGTGCCAGCAGGAATCCCAAGTAGTTTTCTGTCAATTGACTCTTCTAGCAGAAATTCAAAGGGACCTCATGTGAAGTTGCACACATCGTTCTCAACTTATCTTTCAACAAAACACAAAGTGCTGGAAGAGCTCAGTGGTCTATCAGCATCTGCAGAGGGAATGGACAGACAACGTTTCGGGTTGGGACCCTTCACCTGCCAAAATAATTAGAGTGGAGGTAGTCATAGAATCATAGAGTCGTACAGCATGGAAACAGGCCCTTTGGCCGAACTTGCCACACCAACAAATATGCCCTCTGTTTATCGATTCCCCCACTCTGGGCAAGAGACTCTGTGCATCCACTCGATCTTTTCCTTGGGGTTCAATGCCGGTTTCCCCAATTTTCTGGTGTAAATTCAGCTGAAAACCTGGTAGCACACAAGGAATGGCGGGTGGTGGAATCATGAGCAAAAGACAAAGTGATGGAGGAATGATGAATGCATGCATGAATGAATGAATGAGTGAATGGATGAATGATACATTGTTGTCACATGTACCTAGGTAAAATTGGTTATTTTGTATACAATAGGTCGTTTCATTGAGTATGAGAGTAAGTAAATCATGTTGCAGCTTTATAGAACTTTCGTTAAGCCGCCTTTGAAGCAATGCTTGCACTTCTGGTTGTTTGCACATCAGTGGAGTGTGGGAGAAAACCGGAGCACCAAAGAAAAACCACATGGTCACAGATTGAACGTTAGACTCTCTTCACACAGAGAAGGCTGGTGTGAATAGGTTTTTTCCACATCGAGATTCCGCCAGCATGAGCTGACTAGAGATGTATATCAGCTACAGATAGGGACCTACGCAATCTTCCGGTTGCCAAATGCTTTAACTCCCCTTCCCATTCCCATTCTGATCTTTCTGCCCTGGACCTCCTCCATTGTCAGAGTAAGTGCACGCAAATTGAAGGAACAGCACCTTTTATTTCACTTGGGCATCTAACACCCAGCTTTAATAGTGTTGAGTTCTCAATTTCAAGTGACTCCTGCATTGTTTCCATCCCCCTCTCTCCTCCTTTCCTCCATCGTCGTCGTCCAACTAGTTTCACTGGTCGCATCCTTGTATCCCTCTCATAATTACATCTTCCCAGCCAACAATGGGCCACCCTTCCAGAGGTCACCTGTTGCCGGCCCTGAATTCTTCTGGTCTTTTCTCACCTCCAGATTATTCCCCCCCCCACCCCCTCCCATCCTCTATTTTCATTATGAAGAAGGGTCCCAACCCAAAACGTTACCTATTCCTTTTCTCCAGAGATGCTGCCTGACCCGTTGAGTTACTCCAGCATTGTGTGTCTATCTTCAGTATAAACCAGCATCTGCAGTTCCTTCTTACATAATCAAATATCCTACCCTATTACACATTCTCTCAGTTCCCAGTCTGTGGGAATTTCACGAGCTGCATTCTCTCTGTGAGTTTACAAACACAGTGGCGGCCCGCACCATTTGTGAATGAAGTTAAAGTGTTATTGCGCCGTCTGCTGCTGGAGGGAACTTTTGCCTGTGCAAGTGACAGCAAATAATTTCATCTGCAGCTCCTTAGGGACGTCAGCACGCCGGGTAACATTGTCAAAAGGCAGGACGAGAAGTCAGCACAAAGTTCTCACTGGGCGCCAGCAGGAATCTCAAGTAGACAGGGTTGAGAAAGTGGGCTGTGAAGTGGCAGATGGAATACAGCATAGCAAAGCGTGGAGCTCAACGGGTCAGGCAGCATCTGTGGGGAAAATAGACCAGTAACGTTTTGGGTCGGGACTGCTCTTCTAACTTCAAAAAGGGATAAGGGGTTCAATGGTTCAATGGCTCAATGGTACTTTAACGTTATGTATGCAGAGCACAGCGAAATTCTTTTGCACAACCCACAAATGCCCAGTTGCCATATTCTGGCGCCGTTTACAAAGGAAAAGATTTAAGGCACGTGCCGTGAGTAATTAGTCCGTGCCTTAAGTCAGTCGGCATTTAAAAAAATCTTGAAATGCGCATGCGCAGATTGTTCTCTCCATAAAAATAAAAAATAAAAATGAAGAAAATAACAATTCAATTTGCCCAAGGCTTCCAAATCTCCTTCATTTTGAATTACTGAATGGGTGGGGGTTGGAGGGTGACGGCAGGTGGAGAGATGGTGGGAAAACACTGGGACAAGTTGTATCAGTTGTGATCTTATTGAATAATAATATTAGTTCAAGGGACCAATTGGGGGGAGAGTTCCTTTCACAGCGTGTGGGAAGTCTGGCCAAGGGTAAAGTTGTGGGGAAGGCAGGAGCGTTGAGAAGGAGGGGGTAGGGAATCATGCCAGTAACCCACTCACTCATCGCTGCTGCGGCGCTCCGGGCGCCTAGCCACAACATTGTGGCTGGGGAGGGAAGTAGCTTGCATGGCTTTGAGCGGCTGCTGGGACCTTGGCGCCTTCTGCCGGCCTGCTCACCTCTGGCAGTGCTCTCCTTCTGAACAGTGAGGGAATCAGCTCATGAGCAAAGATCATAGAGCAGAGCGGTTCAGCGAGCGACGGATAACAGGGCAGCGGGCGGTGGAGCTTACTCCTGTGTCAGCGGGAACAAGGGACCAATTGAGGTTACTCGCACTGACACATGGAGTAAGCTCCACCACCCGCTGTCCTGTTATTCATCACCCACTGATGCGCTCTTGACCCGGTTGCTGGCATGATACCCGACCCCCTCCTTCTCAACGCTCCTGCCCTCCAGCAACTTTACCCCTGGACAGACTACCCACGCTCTGTCAACGGAACTCTCTCTGCCCCCACCCCCCCCCCCCCCCCCCCCCCCACCCCACCCATCCCCCCCCCCCCCCCCCCCTGCCAGATCGATCTCTTAGGTAGGCATAATTCTCCCGTGCCTTTATTATTATATTTAATAATTAGCATTTCATAATTTTAGTTAGGGTAGACAGTGCCTACCTTGCCTACCCTGACGGCATGTGCCTAGTGTGGAGAGAGATGAAAGTGGGTGGGAGGAAGCTACAAGGAAGATGCAACCAGTTTGCAGAAAGATGATGATGGGATAAGGGAGCGAATAAAAAGGATAATGCAGTATGTTCCATGAAGATGTGAAGGTGTTGGATCTGGAAGGAAGGAAAATATTACTTAAATGGAGATATATTGCACCTGCAAGAAATTTGAAGGTATCACAGGTAACAGAATTGATACACCTAACACAGAGACCTAACCAGTTCCCGCGGAGCTGGTCACCGGGAAGGCCAATGGAATTCTGTATTATTGATTTCAAGAGGGTTGAAGCATAAAACACAGGAACTCTTACTGCCTCTATACAACATATCAGTGAGACCACATCTGGGTACTGTGTGAAGTGTGGCTCCTTTATTTTTATGTGTAATGGCAACTGAGGAGATTTGTTAAGATAATTCTGTGTATGGAAGGATTATCTTATAACTAAAGGCACAGTGGCACAGTGGTAGAGTCGATGCTTTACAGTGCCAGAAACCGGAGTTCGATCCTGAATATGGGTACAGTCCGTGCGGAGTTTGCATGTTCAACATGTGACCATGTGGGGTTTCTCTGGTGCTCTGGTTTTCTCCCACACTCCAATGATGTGCAGACAACTAGAAGTGCAAGCTTCAAAGGCAGCCTAACCAAAGTTCTATAAAGCTGCAACATGACTTACTGACTCTCATACTCAATGAACCGACCTATTGTATATAAAGTTAAAAAAAATCACTGTACCTAGGCACATGTGGCAATAAAGTATCATTCATTCATTCATTAATTCATTAATTCATTAATTCATTCATTCATTCATTCATTCAATCATTCATTCATTCATTCATTCATCAACATGCATTCATTCAATCATGCATTCATTCATTCATCACTCATCCATCATTCATCCATCATTCCTCCACACTTTGCCTTTTGCTCATGATTCCACCATCTGCAGTTCCTTGCGTGTTCCCAAATTTTCAGCTGAATTTACACTAGTAAATTGGGAAAACAGGCGTTGAAAATCAGTTTAATCCTGAGGAATAGATCGAGTGGATGCATAGAGTCTCTTGCCCAGAGTGGGGGAATCGAAAAACAGAGGGCATGCAGTAGAGGACATATTGGTTAGTGTGGGCAAGTTCGGCCCAAGGGCCTGTTTCCATGCTGTATGACTAGGATTCTATGACTATCTCCCCTCTAATCATTCAGGCAGGTGAAGGGTCCCAACCTGAAACGTTGTCTGTCCATTCCCTCCGCAGTTGCGGATAGACCACTGAGCTCTTCCAGCACTTTGTGTTTTGTTGAAAGATAAGTTGAGAACAATGTGTGCAACTTCACATGAGGTCCCTTTGAATTTCTGCTAGAAGAGTCAATTGACAGAAATCTACTTGAGATTCCTGCTGACGCTCAGCGAGAACTTTGTGGTAACTTCTCGACCTGCCTTTTGGCATTGTTACCCGACATGCCAGTTATAAGGAGCTGCAGATGAAATGATTAGCAGCCACTTGCAGAGGCAAAGATTCCCTCCAGCAGCAGACACCGCAATAACATTTTGACCTCATTTACAAATGGTGTGGAATGCCACTGTGCTTGTAACCTCACAGAGAGAGAGAGCAGCTCGTGG
This sequence comes from Leucoraja erinaceus, assembly GCF_028641065.1. Lineage (NCBI taxonomy): Eukaryota > Metazoa > Chordata > Chondrichthyes > Rajiformes > Rajidae > Leucoraja > Leucoraja erinaceus. The sequence goes on from NC_073388.1 coordinate 39,302,318, forward strand.
AATTCCCACATACTGGGAACTGAGAGAATACGTAATAGGGTAGGTTATCTGGTTATGTAAGAAGGAATTGCAGATGCTGGTTTATACTGATAGACACACAATGCTGGAGTAACTCAGCGGGTCAGGTAGCACCTCTGGAGAAAAGGAATAGGTAGCGTTTTGCGTCGGGAGCATTTTTCAGACTGAAAATAGAGGATGGGAGAGGGTGGGGGGGAAATATTCTGGAGGTGAGAAAAGACCAGAACAAATCAGGGCCGGCAACAGGTGACCTCTGGATGGGTGGCCCATTGTTGGCTGGGAAGATGTAATTATGAGAGGGATACAAGGATGCGACCAGTGGAACTAGTTGGACGATGAGAATGCAGGTGAGCGGGAGAGAGGGGGACGGAAAGAATGCAGGTCACTTGAAATTGAGAAATCAACATTATTACCACTGGGTGTAAGGTGCCCAAGCGAAATAAAATATGCTGTTCCTTCAAATTGCATGCACTTACTCTGACAATGGAGAAGGTCCAGGACAGAAAGATCAGTTTAGCATGGGAAAGGGATTTAAAGCATTTGGCAACTGGGAGATTGCATAGGTCCATATCTGTAGCTGGTATATATCTCTAGTCAGCTCATGCTGGAGGAATCTCGAGCTGGAAAAAACTTATTCACACCAGCCTTCTCTGTGTGAAGAGAGTCTAACAACCTCTCCGCTTGCCCAAGGCACAAGGATTGCCATTCTAGTAACGAGGTAACAATTAGTCTTGGTGCAAGGATGGATACTGCAAACACTTCATCAAACTGCGGCGGTTTTGGGACTATCCTTTCACAGCCCTTGGTAGTCCTGAGGCTATGTTTAAAAATGCATTCCAGAGTTCACTAGAGAGAATGTTTTGTTTTATCCCTGGCTTCATAAATTGGTAAGGCCAAGGGGACGTCACATCCTTCTGCCATCTGTCAGTATTTTAGAATGTTCATCTGCAAAGTGGCACTGCCACTTAAGCACAGTCACACAGTATGGAAACAGTCCCAACTTGGCAACAACAACCAACATGATCCAACTACGTTAGTCCCACCTGCCAGCATTTTCCCCTTATCCATCTAAACCTGTCTAGTCCATGTACCTGTCTAAATGTCGTGACAGTATCTGCCGCAACTACCTTTTCCGGCAGCTACACACACACCATTCTTTGCGTGAAATTTACCTCTCGGAATCCTATAAAATCTTTCCACTTCACCTTAAACCTATGCCCTCTGGTTTTTGATTCCCCCACCCTGGGCAAGAGACTCTGTGCATCCACCCAATCGACTCATGATTTTATACACGTCATTATAAAGAGGTGGGGGGAGGGGTGGAACAAGAGCTGGTAAGTGATAGATGAATGTTGGGAACCATGTCCACAGTTCTTTGAAAGTGGCAAGACAAGTAGATAGAGTTATAAAGACGGCGTAAGGAATGCTAGCCTTCAACTTTGGGGCATTGTGTATCAGAGTCAGGAAGCCATTTTGCAGCTTTGTTGGACTTTGGTCAGGCTGTAAGCTGTGTGTTGTTTGCAATTCTGGACACTCCATTACAGGAAGGTATTGGAGGCTTTGGAGAGAGTACAGAGGAGGTTTACCAGAATGCTGCCTGTTTTTTTAGATAGCCTTTATTGTCATTCAGACCGAAGTCTGAACGAAATTGTAGCAGTCATACATATAATACAATAAAAACAACAATAAACACATATTAACATCCACCACAGTGAGTCCACCCAGCATCTCCTCACTGTGATGGAGGCAAAAGTCTTAGATCTGCAGTCTCTTCCCTCCTCTTCTCCCTCTGCGCTGAGGCAATACCCCCCCCCCCCCCCCCCGGGGCCGCGATGTTTGAGCCGCGGGACTGTTATAACATCGCGGCCCGGGGTGGTCGAAGCTGCCGCCCGCCAGTCCTGCAGACGCAGCCGCTGGCCCGCGGCCGAACCCCGGCCACCACCGCCAGAACACCGTCCCAGCCACCGTCACGTGAGTACCGTACCGTCTACAGCCTCGGACCGGGCCGCCCCGACATGGGCGCCGAACCTCCCCCGGACTGGGCCGCCCCGACATGGGCGCCGAACCTCCCCCGGTCCGGACCGCCCCGACTTGGGCGCCGAACCTCCCCGACTTGGGCGTCGCTTCTCCCTCGGGCTGCGAGCGCCGCACCTCCCCGAGCTCGGCCGCTCCGGCGGGAGCCTCGTTCCACCCTCGGGCTGGCCGCCCTCACGGGAGCATCACAACCTCTCACGGGAGCACTGTTCCAGCCCTGAGCCGGACCACCCTCACGGGAGCGAGCTCAGGGCGAGTCTAGACGGTCTCTGCCTCCGGAGCCTCGAGGTCGTCAGCTCCATTAGGCCTCAGCGCAGACGGTGGCAGAGAAGGGGAATACAACAAAAAGGTCGCAATCCCCCGCAGGGAGAGTCTGCAAACCCCGTTTCAACCCCCCCCCCACAAAACACAAACTAAAAACCAAAAACTAGACTAACCAAAACAAAATAAACAACACAAAAAACACAAACAAACGGGACTGCCGGTGAGCCGCTGCAGCTAGAGCCGCGCCGCCACTCCGTTTCAGCTACAGGGAGAGGTTGGACAAACTTGGATTGTTTTATCGGGTACATTGGAGGCTGAGAGAAGTACTGAAAGAAGTAAATACAATTATGAGAGGCACAGGGTAGATATTCAATATATTTTTCCCTGGGAGGAAATGTCAAAGATTAGTGGACATAGCTGAAATGTGACAGAGGTAATATTTAAAATTTAAAGGAAATGAGCAGGTGTTTTTTTTAATACAGAAGGGGGTGAGCACCGGAGACGCATTGCCATGGGTGGTGTGGAGGCAGATGTGATAGTGGTGTTTAAATGTTTAAGGTTTAAGGTGAAGGGTAAAAGAATTAATAGGAAACTGAGGGGTAACTTTTTCACACAATGGGTGGTGGGTATATGCAACTAGCTGCCAGTAAAGGTAGTTGAGGCAGGGACTATCCCAACGTTTAAGAAACAATTAGACAGGTACATGGAAAGGACAATTTTGGAGGGATATGGGCCAAATGCAGGCAAGTGGTACTTATGTAGATGGGACATGTTGGTTGGTGTCGGAAAGTTATCAAGTGGGCAAATCAATTTCTAAGTGACTGCACATGGATATGCAAGGAATGGAGTGATATGGATCATAGCAGTGATATGGAAAAATGTTTAGTAACATCTTGGTTGTTGGGAAGAAGATGTTCCTGAACCCGAACGTTACAGTTTTCAGGTTCTTGTACCCTTTTCCCGATGGCAGGAATGTAATAAGAGCACGACCAGGGTGGTGCGGGTCTCTGTTGAGGCAGCGACCCCTTTAGATCACTTCGATGGTGGGGTCATAAGCTACTCTAGGCCTTTGCTAAACTTTTGGGTCAGTCTCATTATGATCTTGGTACACTTTGCCTTGAATCATGAGATGATTATATAGTTGTTGCTAATTGTTTACATGGCTGAACACCATCACTGAGACAGGGAGGGTAAGAATTTTCGATGGAACATTGTGCAAATTTAAAATAGCACAGGGAGTAATTCAATATTAGCAAGCGAGGCATTGGTGCAGCAATACCCTTTAGTGTAACTTGCAGGCATTTTAATCTGTTTAATCAACATTCTAATTATTGAGTAAAAAATGCATTTGTCATCACATGAAAACAATAAGCAACAACTATATACTCATCTCGTGATTCAAAGCAAAGTGTGCCAAGATCATAATGAGACTGATACAAAAGTTTAATTATTCAAGAGCTGTGCTTTTAATGTTCTTAAAATCCTCCAATATTCCCTGCTTATTCTCTGCCATACGTTATGATGGTGCTCTACAGTATCTGAGGCCTTGTAGTCTAACTATTTAGGAGCAGCAAGCAAATAATTCATATTAATCCAGTTCTGTTAATCCATCCATTACACCTGAAGCAGGAACTGTGAAATGCAAAACCCTGCGACAGAGAGCACATACAGCATGAAACCGGCACTTTGGTCCAACTTGCCCACGCTGGCCATACTGCCCCATCTACACTAGTCCTACATGCCCACATTTGGCCCATATCCCTCTAAACCTTCCCATCCAGGTACCTGTCTAAATGTATTTTATATACTGTGATAGTACCTGACTCAACTAACTCCTCTGGCAGCTCCCTTCTTATACCCACCACCCACTGTGTGAAAAGGCTGTCCTCAGGTTATTTTTTAATCTTTCCCCTCTCACCTTAAACTTGTGTCGATATTCCCTACTCTGGGTAAAAGTTTTGTTTAGGTTAGTTTATTGCTATGTATAACGAGGTACTGTGAAAAGCTTTAATTTCTGTGCTGTCCAGTCAAAGAAGAGACTAAACACAAATACAAAACTGTCCACAGTGCACAGATAATGGTAAAGGGTACAACATTTAGTGCAAAGATGTAACATTAAAGTCTGATCAAGACTATGTGCATTTTCCCTATCTATTCCCCAAGTGATTTTATAATTAAAGTAAATACTCTAAAACATTAAACTGTGCAGACTGCTTTTCTGTGTACACTTGAATGGATACACAGCAATGTATACATACTGTGCCCAGATCCACCCACGATTGCTAACCACAGTGAATTATATTATACAGTATATACTTGAATTATAAAATCATGTGGGAATAGATAGGGTGAATGCACATAGTCTTTATCGGACTTTAATATTATATCTTTACATTAAATGTCGTACCCTTTATCCTTTATCTCTGCTCTGTGGATGGCTTGATCCACATTTAAACCCATCCTGGGTCCTGGAAGAACTTTCCATCATTCCCATTTGGTTTTACCCCAACAAAATATTCATGTAATTCTTTTTTGAAAATTCATGCGGAATCTGTTCCCATCTTTCCTTCTGGGAGTATGATCCCAGCGCAGAGTATAGAACTTAGAAAAGTCTCCTGTTCTTCTCTAGCCTTTGTCCATCCATCTGCCCATCAAAAAACCCTCCTCACCAGTGTTCACTTATCATATGACAGACACAAAGTGTTGGAGTAACTCAGCAGATCGGGCAGCATCTCTGGAGAAAATTGATAGGTGACGTTTCGGCTCAGGACCCTTCTTCAGTCCCGACCTGAAACGTCACCTATCCATTTTCTCCAGAGATGCTGCCTGACCTGCTGAGTTACTCCAGCATTGTGTGTCTATCTTTGGTATGAACCAGCATCTGCAGTTCCTTTTGATTTCACCTATCATTTGCCAGACTTTGTCCTGCCCCCTTATTTTTTCCAGCTTTTTCTCCCCAACTTCTCTGAAAAAGGGTTCCAAGCAAGCGGTCACCTATCTGTGTCCTCCAGAGATGCTGCCTGATCTGCTAAGTTACTACAGCACTTTATGTTCAATGGAAGATTCCAACACCTGCAGTCGTACAGCAGAGGCACAGGCCCTTCAGCCCACAAAGTCTGTACCAAAAAAGATACCAAGATAAACTAATCCCATATTCCTGCACATGATCCATATCCCTCCATTCCTTGCACATCCAGAAGCCTCTTAATCACCATCTTATCTGCCTCCACCACTACCCCTGACAGCTCGTTCCAGGTTCCCTCCACCTTCCATGCAAAAAACTTACTCGCACATCCTAAACGTTGCCCCATTCACCTTAAAGCTATACACTGTTTGATGAGATGACTCCATGCCTCCCAACCAGATCTCTGGCATTGCTGTTAATTTGCATTCTTCTCAACTGTTTCAGTTTTAGTATTAGCATAGAAACAGGCCCTTCGAATCACCACTGACCATCGATCACCCCATCACCTACAGTAGTTCAAAGTTATCCCACTTTCTCACCCACTCCCTACACACTAGGCGCAATTTACAGAGGGCCAATTAACCTACAAACCTGCATGTCTTTGGGATGTGGGAGGAAACCGGAGCACCCGGAGGAAACTCATGCGGTCACAGGGAGAACATGCAAAGTCCATGCAGGCACCACCCAAGGTCAGGATCGAACCCAGGTCTCTGGCTCTGTGAGGCAATATTTCTACCAGCTGTGCTGTCCATATATAAAGATTTGCAAGGATTTCTTAGGTTTTCCTATTTACAAAGCAAGGTATTTCTTACACTTTCGTAACCTGATCCGAAGACTCCAAAGATATGAGAGAATCTTTGCCGCTCTTGTGATTCGGGGTTGATATCATTCGTCCCATTGCTTGCTGCTAACACCACAAAGTTCAGTCCAAACAAAAGACTGCTCCACCTTAATCACCAAACACTGCATCTGTGAGCAGGTTCCTGTGGGATCAGTAATGTTTTACAATGCATTGCACAGAACATAAATCCACATTTAGAGTTACTGCTTTCATACATAATGTATAACCGAGAAAAAAAAACTCCAGTGAAATACCGACTAATTGCAAATAACCAATTTGAATAAATGTTTTGAATATGGCATTGAAATCTGAGAAGTCACATGACCTCTACAAAAAGCTCAGGTTTCATTTATATTTTATGAATTCATCTAATGTGCTCAGTTAAATTTTGCTTTGTAATATTCAACGGATTTTTGAAAGCATCGCCTGGTTTGGATTTGCATGTAAAGTGTTGGCATGCTGTCTGATATATATATAAAGACTTCAGTGTAGTTAAGGTGGGGCATTGGTTTTAAATCTTTACTGCACACTTTAGAGATACAGTGTGGGAAATGGGCCCTTCAGCCCAGTGATTCCACGCCGACCACCAATCACCCCGTGCACTAACATTATCCTACACACTTGGACAATTTACAGAACTTGTACATCTGTGGAGTGTGTGAGAAAACCAGAGCACCCAGAGAAAACCAACATTATCACAGGGAAAACATGCAAACTCCGTACAGACAGCACCTGCAGTCAGGATTGAACCCAAACTTCTGGCGCTGGAAGGCAGCTGCGGCACTGTGCCACACCTAAAGGTGGGGCGTTAGTTGTGCAACACCAGTCTCACACTATCTCAAACAGCTTCACAAACTTCATTTCCATCCTCCTGCCTTGGTATTCAGATCTTTTCACTACACCAGAAGACAACTTTGTGACCAACTCCATCCAAGACCGCCAGAAATTGCAGTTGTGGATGTAGCCCAGACCATCACGCAAACCAACCTCCCTTCCATTGACTCCTTCCATTCCTACACTTCATACTGCCTCAGCAAGGCCACTTACACAACCAAGGACCAGCCTCAACCTCCCTCTCCCTCTCTCTCCCACTCCCTCTTCTCCCCGCTCACATCAGGCCAGAGGTACAGAGGTGTGAAAATGCACACATCCAGATTCAGGGACAGTTTCTTCCCAGTTGTTGTCAGGCAACTGAACCGTTCTCTCACCAACTAGAGAGCGGTCCTCACCTCCCATCTACCTCATTGGAGACCTTCGAACTATCCTTAATCAGACTTTATTGGACTTTATCTTGCACTTAGAGTTATTTCCTTTATCCTGTATCTTTACACTGTGGACGGCTTGATTGCAATCATTTATAGTCTTTCCGCTGATCGGATAACATGCAACAAAATCCCTTTTCACTGAACCTCAGTACATGTGACAATAATAAACTAAACTAATAAACAAAACTAACATTATCATGAGAGCAGCACACAGATGTGGCTTCTGTGTCCCAAATTCAATCCTGACCTCTGCTTCTGCCTGTGTGGAGTTTGCATGCACACACAATGACAGTCCATCAACAAAAACATCTACATGAGGTGCTGCCTCAAGAAGGCAGCATTTATCATCAAGGATCCCCACTATCTGGACCATGGCCTGTTCTCACTGCTACTATCAGGCAGGAGGAACAGAGGCCTGAAGTCCCACATCAATAAGGGGAAGGAGTGGTATGGTGGCGCAGTGGTAGAGTTGCTGCCTTACAGTGCCAGAGACCGGACCATAGGTGCTGAATATATACAGTATGTACGTTGTCCCTGTGACCACATGGGCTTTCTACGAGTGCTCTGGCTTTCTCCCATACTCCAAAGGCTTACAGGTTTGTAGGTTAATTGGCTTCAGTAAATTGGCCCTAGTGTGTGGGATAGAAGTCGTGTAAGGGTGGTCGGCATGGACTTGGTGGGCTGAAGGGCCTGTTTCCAGGCTGCATCTCTAAACAACACTGAATGAAGAAATAACAGGGCTGGGGGAGGGATTAAAACACAAGAGGCAACATGAAAGAAAATCCTAAAGCATTTTATATTAAGTGCAAGACGGGACCAGGAATTTACATGACTCATGTGTAACGGCAAAATGATACAGTTGGAAGTGATAACACTAAGTTAAAATGCTATCATAAATTTGTTGGAACGAATGCTCTAATTTTCTGCTGCTATTCCAGCAAGTAACAAGTAAATACCTAATTTATGAAGTACCCTTGAACAAACTGGCATTGGTTTTACTTGTGTATGAATCTGTTATACCTCGATAGTTAAATTATAAAAGGACTGGATAAGCTAGATGCAGGAAAAATGTTCCCAATGTTGGGCGAGTCCAGAACCAGGGGCCACAGTCTTAGAATAAAGGGGAAGCAGTGGTAGAGTTGCTGCCTTACAGCACCAGAAACCCGGGTTCAATCCTGACTACAGATGCTGTTCGTATGGAGTTTGTACATTCTCCCCGTGACTACATGGGTTTTCTCTGGTTGCTCCGGTTTCCTCCCACATTCCAAAGACTTAAACCCCTGTCTCAAGGTGCGAGTCGACCCACGAGTGACCCCGAGTTTAAAACAAATTAAACTCGTGGTAATCATTTATTAAATTAATTAGCGGGAACGTCGGAACTCGTGGACTCAACTTAGCAACTCGTGGCGCTAATGGCAGGTACCCGGGAAACTTGTTAACTCTTGAAAAGCTTTAAACATGATTAAAGATTTCCACAAGCCAAATTTACTCTTGAAGTTAAAATAGAAACATTTAAACTCGTTGTAAGAACGTAGTAGCCCGTGAGTTTACCTTAGTGACTCGTGAGTCTACCGTGGGCACTCTTTAACTCAGCGGGCCAGGCAGCATCTCTGGAGAGAAGGAATGGGTGACGGGATGACGTTTCCAAAATTCTGCTGCGTCTTTGTGTTACTCCAGCACTGTGTGTTCACTTTTTGTCAACTAGCATCCACCCTTTCTTGTGTATGACATTTATTGTGTCGGTGGCAGTTGATTGTCGCTCCCTTCAGTTTCCCTGGGGGTCGGGTTGGAACTGGAGTTGGGAGGGAAAGGTGGGGGGGGGGGGGGGGGGGGATAGGAGTTGGGGAGGAGTGGGGGGAGTTCGGGTGACTTAGTACGGCAGACAAGTGTATGATAGATGTACTGACTGTGTGGGCAGGCACTTTGGTAGTGATTGCCCATGGGGAGAGCGGGAGGGGGAGAAGGGAGAAAGAAAGGAGGACAGGAGAGAGAAACAGAGAGAGAATCAGAGGAACAGAAGAATCTGAAGCAAGCACCTCACTATTATTAGTTCTTATTTATGGGATTCAAAATCTTTTATCCAGGCAAACAAGAATAACAATGCACAAAATGGTTATTGTGACAAAATGTGGAAGAAGGATATTAAAAGCTGCTGCTAACAATTATTATTCACCGCGTGGAAATATCTGCATGAATAGATGACAACTCAGAGCATGTCAATAGCGATCTTTTTGTTTAGTTCTCTTATCTCAGGATAAAGATTAAAAAAATAACCAAATAGTCCTGCATGTTGAGTGCATAACAAGAGCGACTAAAGGTCAGAGCTGTCCCTTCCACATCTCATTATGCACATACCAAAGATGGGTAAAAAAACAGATTTAAACCAATTCAGACAGGAAATCTTTTATCAATTAAACATTCTCAAGTTGCTTTTACTGTTTATTAACTGATAAAAAAATATCATCAGTAGCTTTTGCTTTCAATTCTTTTAATTGATAATTTTTTATCATCCTGGCAGCACCAGAGACCCGGGTTCGATCCTGACCTCGGTGCAGAGTTTGAGCTTTGTCTTTCATTCAGAGGTTGCGGGCGGGCTGGGCTGACTGTAGGGCTCTGAAAACTTTGTTTCCCAGGGCTGGGGTGAGTGTGAATGGGGTGGTTTCTGGTCAGATCTGCCCAATCAGCAATGTTTTGAGCCGCTGCTTTTTATACAGTTTTAGTCGCGATGGTGGGACGGCTGCTCTGATGGACCTACTGGGTGAGTAGAGAGACACACACTACTATCCCTCTGGTCTATGGGCCTTGCTGTCGGGGAAAAAAATAAAGTTAATGTTCAATTTACCTAATCTTTTTGTTAGAAGTTTACAAACATTTTGATGAGAGATAAATTAAGGGAATAAAATAATCTTACTAGACACAAAAAGCTGGAGTAACTCAGCCAAGCCGGCAGCATCTCTGGAGAGAAGTGTCGAAACTTTTTTTTCAGTCTGAAGAAGGGACTCAACCAGAAACGTCACCCATTATTTCTCGCCAGAAATGCTGCATGTCCCGCTGAGTTACTCCAGCATTTTGTGTCTATCTTTGGTGTAAACCAGCATCTGCAGTTCCTCCCGACAAAAAAACAGCCAGACCTTGAACAAATGCATTTCGAATGGAATTTTGAATGCAATTTTGGAAGGATTGTTTCTTGAAACATACTGCTCTAAAAGTTTGAAGGAAGGAATTGCAGATATTAGTTGAAACCAAAGATAGACACAAAATTATGGACTAATTCAGCTGGTCAGGTGAAAAGAAATAGGTGATGTTTCGGGTCGTGATCGTTCTTCATGCTAGGTCTTTTTATAGTGAAAAAAAAACTACATGACATCACTTTTACCATGTGATGATTTTTCCACACGTCAGTAGACGTTGTTGGCTCAAGAGCAACTCAGGAGAGGAACTTGGTAACGCGGGAGACGAACTTGGAACATGGCAGAAATGAGAAGTAAACGGCAAACTTAGACATACCCGTGGGAACTTGGTTAAACTCTTGAACATAAACTTGGAATCTCGTACAAAACCACGAGTCTGATTTTTTCTTGCACTTGGGGTAACTCGTAGGTGGACTCGCACCATGAGACAGGGCCATTACAGGTTTGAAAATTAATTGGTTTCTGCAAAAAATAGTCCCGGAGCATCTAGTTTTGAATTAGTGTCCAGGGTGATTGTGTTCGGCGCAGACCCAGTCGGGCCGAAGAGTCTGTATCTGTATCATGCTCTATCTCTAAAATTAAATAAAGTTAAAACTAAAAAGACCCAATGTGCTGGGTAGGCAGTATCCATAGTGAACCTATCCATGTAATCCAGAGAAGTTGCCTGACCTGCTGAGTTACTCCAGCACTTTGTGTCCTTTTGTGTATTAACCAGCAACTGCAGTTCTTTGATTCTACATGAGAAAACAAAAGGTCTGAGTTAAGGAGATGATAGAAGTGGTAAAAAATTGTGCAGCCAGTGGAACGACTGTACATGGAAGGGGTCAGGGGAGGGGAAAAGAGTAGAAATTGATGCAAATCCATTTGGGGGGAGGGAATGGGGAGGGGAGGGTTTGTTTGTAGGCTAGTTACCTAAAATTGGAGATTCAATATTCATACCCTTAGGTTTAGTTTAATTTAGTTTAGAGATATGGTGCGGAAACAGGCCCTTCGGCCCGCTGAGTTTATACCGACCAATAACACCTCCCTGTGTGCCTGGGTCCTGGACTTTCTCACCGCCAGGCCCCAGGTAGTCAAGATGGGAGGGAATACATCGGAGTCCCTCACCCTGAGCACAGGATCGCCCCAGGGTTGTGTCCTCAGCCCCCTATTGTACTCCCTGTACACACATGACTGTGTGGCTAGGTTCAGCTCCAATTCAATAATTAAGTTTGCTGATGACACTGTGGTGGTGGGCCTGATCTCAGACAACGACGAGAAGGCCTACCGGGAGGAGGTGGCTGATCTAGCACTCTGGTGCCAGGATAACAGCCTCCTCTTGAACATCAAAAAAACGAAGGAGCTGATCATGGACTTTAGGAGGGCACATCATCCGAGGACGTACACTCCATTGAGGATAAATGGGGATCCTGTGGATAGGGTGAACTGTTTTAAATATCTGGGAGTCCACATCTCTGAGGATATGACATGGGCATCACACGCCTCAGCACTCGTGAGTAAGGCAAGGCAGCGCCTTTACCACCTCAGGCAATTGAGGAAATTCAGAGTGTCTCCGAGGATCCGCCAGTGCTTCTACGCAGCGGCGGTGGAAAGCATCTTGTCCGGGAACATTACCATCTGGTTTGGGAATTGCTCTGCCAAGGACAAGAAGGCTCTGCAGAGAGTAGTGCGTTCGGCCGAACGCACTATGGGAACTTCACTGACCCCCCTGCAGGAACTATACAACAGGAGGTGCAACTCCAGGGCAAACAAAATCATGAGAGACCCCTTCCACCCCTGCAACGGACTGTTCCAGCCGCTACGGTCAGGTAAACGCCTCCATTGCCATGCGGTGAGAACGGAGAGGTTGAGAAGGAGTTTCTTCCCAGAGGCAATTCGGTCTGTAAACGACTATCTCACCAGGGACTAACTCTACAGAACGTTTTTCCTTCCATTATTTATTATGTAAAATAATATGTGTGTTATGATTGTGTGTATAATTTGTTTGGTTGTTTTGTTGTTTGTCTTTTGTACAAAAGTCCGCGAGCATTGCCACTTTCATTTCACTGCACATCTCGTATGTGTATGTGACAAATAAACTTGACTTGACTTGACTTGACTTGACTTGAATCAACAACACACTTGCACTATCCTCCACCCTGGGGCCAATATACAATTTTTACCGAAGACAAGGAAGCCAATAATCACACGTGAACGTACAAACTCCTGACAGACAGAACCTACAGTGAGGATCGAACCCGGGTCTCTGACGATGTGAGGCAGTAACTCTACCACAGCTCCACTGTGTCATCCCATAGGTTGTGAGGCAGTATTGCTTGTGTCCTGTCATTTTGGTTGATTTGAATTGGGCTTCAGTGAATCACTGCTGGTTGACCTGCTGTGACCTCCCGTTTGTCCACAGCCCTTGTCTCCGAGTGGACATAATGGTTTCCCCTGTGTTTGGTTGATGAGTGCTCTTCAGCTGGCCCTGCTGCTGGCCTCTCCTGTCAATTTTCTGGGCGAGATGACTTCTGCATCAAGAGCGTGGGCTTCCCATGGGTGGTCCGTCCAGTAGAGTAGATCACTGTGGACTAACTGCCTCTGACAAGCCTGCCTAGGCTGATGAGCTGCCCTGAGCTGACGGAGAGGCAAAACCTTCCCAGCAGGTCTCAACTGTTCCGAGCTTATGTCAAATTAATCATCATTCTGAAGCCAGGATTTAAACAAGAGATCTGGAAGTCAAGGGCAGCACAGTGGCAAAGTGGTAGAGTTGCTGCCTTACCAGGCCAGGTACCCAGGTTCGATCCTGACTACGGGTGCTGTCTGTACTGAATTTGTGCATTCTCCCCATAATCACGTGGGTTTTCCTGGGGTGCTCTGGTTTCCTCCCACACTCCAAAGACTTACCAATTTGTTGGTTAATTGGCTTGGGTAAAAATTATAAACTGCCCCTAGTTTGTGGAATCGAATGAGTGAAAGGTTGATCGATGGTCTTGGTGGGCCAAAGAGCCTGTTTCCACACTTTATCACTAAACTCTAAACTAAACTCTAGTTGACAATAAAATGGGGGGGGGGGCATGAAAAAGCTTGGGAAGTGATAGGTGGATACAGGTGAGGGGGGATATTGATTGGGCGACTGGTGGATAAAGGCAAGAGATGAAAAGGAGACAAAAGACAACATCCTATAGAGTAGTGTTGTGCGGCTTATTTGCAGAAACACGTTTCATTCAGAGTATCATGCTGAAGCTAAGGGAGCTCTGTAAGGTGTTATTAAAAGAGAAAACGCAAGAAACATACAGCAAGTCAGGCAGCATCTGCAGGAAGTGAAATTGTGAAAAAATAAATCAGTCTGAAGAAGGGTTCCAACCTGAAATGTCATCTATCCACTCTCTCCACAGATGCTGCCTGCCCTGCTGAGTTCCTCCAGCACTTTGTGCATTGCTCAGGATTCCAGCATCTGCAGTTCCTTGTGCCTCACAACACAAATTGTGTGTTGATTTGTTCAATGCTCGTCACATATGCATAATGTACACCACAAATTACATTGCAAGTTTTTATATCGGCTAATCTCTTCCTCCCTTCTTAAGAGGAGCATTTTAACGATATTTACAAATTTATGCTAACCAATTAACAAGGATTTTGTTCATGAAAAACACTGTGTTGGCATAACTTGTGCTGATCATTAAGATGTAGTAGATGTAATAAGACTTTAATTTCACAGAAGGCATTGATTTCCTCCAGTAACATGATGTGTGAGCACCTCCTTTATTTTACATCTCATTCAAGAGTATATCTAATTTCAATGGGGCTATTATGGGCACCACTCATCTTGAGGTCTGTAAATACAGCACTCAGTAGTGAAACTGAAAGTCTCCAAATTTCCATGTTATTTTCCTGTTTTATATTCCCATTGTTTCATATCCTGTATTTTAAATAGTATAGATCATGGTGTATAGCCAAAAAAATGAGATGAAGCAAAAATAAATAAATCTGTTTTTACACATTTGCTTTTTTGTGACATTTTTCAAGCAGGATTTCATTAAATCCTAAGGGAAATTTATACCAGAAAGATTATATTAAATTTGCAATTAAATAACTATATACAGTATGTCAAATTCTGATTATGCTTATGATTTAAACATTTATCACCCAATTAGATGGTTTTCGGATGCCTAAAGATTTTGCAGCACAACGTGAGTAGCCGTGTCCCATTGGTCACGTGTGACATGTGCGAATTAAAAGGAGAGTAACCGTTTTATATATATATTGTTTCTTTTTTATTGTTTATATTTTGTATGTAAGCTTTCCATTGAAATACTTAATAATGAATAGAACTTAAAATCATGAAATAAAAATTTAGTTTGCTCTCCTTTTTTATTGATGTCTCATTCAGTAGCCCCTCTCATTTTTTGATGTCATCAATGCTATAAAGGGTTTTTTGCACGTCGCGATTAAAAAAAAAATTAAACCACACAGTTGTATGACCCTGACCTGAACTATGGGCCTCGTGGTGGGTTATGTACCGACATTTTATAAGGGAGCTTAGAAAGCAGTATAAGATACAGTGTACCAGTGATCACATTGTGGGCACATTGTGCTTTGAATAACACCTTTTTTGCTTGGAATCATTCGTTAGTAAAATCTTTTTGCATTTTTTCGTTTTTTTCTCATAAATATTCCTTCTTATTTACTATAGAAAAGTTTAAATTCTGTTAAACTTACATTGCTTGTTGCTATGTTGTTGTAAAGTGTGAGCACTGTAGCGAAGGGAATCAAAAGTGATCTGGTCCCAGATAACACCAGGTGTTTTTGGTTCTGGGCAAATTTCGAGTCAATTAACAAATAATTTGATGAAAGGTTGTTATATTCTTTCTCATTTATGTATCTATAAAAAAAAACTAATTTTTTTTCCCTCTTTTTTTTCTCCAAATTTTGACAATATTAAATTTTGGTCATATTTGGTTGATTTTGATCACAGATTAGCTCAAAAGGATGATAGGTAGGTCCATTTTTAATGCTGTGGTATTGTTATCTATTTACATATATCTATCTATTCTATCTATATTCTATTCTTTCTGTCTGAATCTATATATGCGGACCGCTGCAGGAGCTGCGCTGATGCCGGTCCGCTGAACAGCTGTTTGGTAACAGCAGCGGACCGGCGGGAAGTTTAAAAACCCGACCGGCAGCCCTGCAGACTCCTGACAAGGAGAATCGCCGCCCGGGAACCGCCACAATGCCGCCTGAAAAACGGCAGGCAGCCTCTACATACAGGTAAGAGAAAAATCTTCCCAATTTAACAGGTTCTACAGGAGCCAACTTCCTCCAAAACTGGAACAGGTTGGAGACAGCAAAATAAGTATGTCTGTCTCCCCAAGCCAGAGGAGGTCATGGAATTCACCTCCAGGGAAAAAAGGGGCACTGGCTGAATGCCAAGGGAGCTGACTCCTACCCCAGTGCTATTGCACTAGCCATCTCCCTTGACGAGGGATTGATGCAACAGCGGAGTTTGAGCTATGCCTCCTCCAATTTATAGCACACCCTTTTGCTCCCTCTTTTGAGGCTAGCTAAGGAGGCCAGGGCTGGGCTGGCTTAAACGCTGGGCAGGCGGACGAGAACAGCAGTATGCCAGGGGAGCAGGATCAGGAAGAGCTACTGGGTGTCGTGGGCCACTACATGGCTCCTCCACGCGACCATCTTCCCAACAAAGCCCTGCAGGAGCAGGCCTTTCTAGAGGCAAATCCGCAGGCAGCTGGGTCAGCAGACTCGCAGACAAGCAGCGAATTCTGAAGCTCCTAACCGAAGGGTCAAGATGTTACCGCCGTTGCTCGTTTTTTCCACGGATCATACTCTCCCAGGATGAGACTATCCCATTGCACTACCAGGGTGCTGACGCCTAAGATGTTCCCAAATTTGGGATACACGACTGAACAATGGTGCATATAGACCTGCCCGCAACCCCAAATATATGGGGATATGCAAACCGCTGCTGCGGGAAGAGAGGCAGCTAAACCTGTGCGCCTCATGAAGGCAGGCCATGGAACGAGCAGGACATCGCATCCAACACCCAGCTGGCAGCACCCCTCGGCATCCACCAGCAATATCAAACAAGGACTGGTGAAAGCCTGGCGACCGCTTCACATTACCCCCAAAGTTCTTTTTAGACGGTGCCCAGAGCGGAGCCGTGGGAAGATGCGCCGCCCCACCGACAGCACCAGCATACCAGCAAACTAGGCCTTCATGAAAAAACAACAAACATGGAGGTAGGTAGTCTGGTTCCTCCCAGTTTACACTAAACAAGGGTGTTCTACTAACTGCGGGGGGGGGGGGGGGGGGCATTTACACTTGTGGATAAAGCATGGGATGCTGTCACAAATAACTAAAATATACTCAACAGTATTAGAGGATAAAAACGAATTCAAATTGGGCATATTACCGCCAGTTCAGCAATGCGCCCAAAGGGCACTTTCTCCCTCTAAGAAAAGAGAAGTGAGAAGGTCAAGCTGAACTAGGAAGGCTCATTACTAAACGGATCATGGGAGTAAACATGAACCATTGGAAACTACAAAAGATGGTGAATGTAGCATCATCATTGATCTAATATCACTAAATAAATCTGTTGAGTATATATACACGTTAAGATGGAGATGGGTTTTTGTCACTGCCAGACATCTGATCTCCCAAGGATACCTAAGGGGAGCATTGATATGGAAGATGCTAACTATCTTATACCCATACACTAGGATCATTATAGATACCTAAAAAATTTACCTGGATAATGGATATCCCGGTTAGGGCAACCATGGGAGCATAGAGCAGTCCCTATGGCCTAACCTCAGCCCTAAACTATTAAATATTAAAAGGGCCATGAAAATATTAAGAAAACAAGCATAATCATGGCATATATTGGATGATATCCTCATATTAGGGGAAACAAAGGAATTAGCTGTGGCAGCAGTTCTAGCTACGAAACAGCTCCCTAAAGCTCTGAGGTTTATCCCACGCCCAGATAAACCAGAATTGAAGCGTTAACTACCAAGGATTATCTGGGCTTCAATAATAATTCCGTCCATATGACTGTTACTTTGCCAAGGTACTTGGGTCACTATAATCAAATCATGAATGTACCCACTGAAGCTATATCACAACTAAGGTGGTGGGTAGACATCTATTTGGCATAGTTTTCAGCCCTATTATCATCACCAATCCCAATTTGGTTATTAAAAACCGATGCCAATACTTTAGGCTGGGGAGCAACTAAACTCCATATCCAGCACAGGTAACAGATGGACCAATTCACAAACATCGTTACTACACATACCGGGCATCAACTACTTAGGATTGGTGAGCGTCTATTGGGCTAAAAAGCATATGCATTTCAAATGCAGCACGTACATATGTGGTTACGGATTGATAATACTATGGTGGTGGCTTATATCAACCATATGGGGAGCATAATAATCATTGTTGTGCATCAAATTGGTCAAACAAATCTGGCAATGGTGTGTCAAAAGACATTTTAACTATCAGCTGCCTATGTCCTAGGAAGCTAGAACACAGTGGGAGACACCAGGTCACGGGGTAAAATTTATGATTACATTGAATAGATGTTAAACCCAAAATATCTGCTAAAGGTATTAAGCAGTTTGAAAGCCAGATATCAATTTGGTTGCACAAGAAGGAATCACCAGTAACCTATGTATGTGACTTGGGAACCAGATTAGAGGCAGCAGCGATAGATGCCTACACGCTGGAAGGGGGAATTTCTGCTTTGCCTTCCTCCCTTCTGCCTCATCAGACGGGCACTTCGCAATACAGATAGGAGTCTCCAAGATATTGAACGTGCCCGACCGGCCTACACAGCCATGGTTCCCAGTTCATCACGACACGGTGGGCGAGTCACCTATGGATTTCCCTAGTGGACCATGGTTGCTGACTCAACCCAGTATCAGGCACAAGCCACCCATGCCAGGGAAACATCAAACTCCTGGGTGCAGGGTTTGAATAGACCTTACCAGGGACTGGGATTATCCAAGGGATCACCATGTCGGCATCCCTGCGAACAGTCACTAAAAGCTAACATGGGTAAAATACTGCCACGACGCAGGGACAACATACCGAACTATTCAACCACTGACGTATTGGAGTTCCTGGAACATCTACACCATGACCAAAAGGTGAGTTACAATGCCGTAAATACAGCATGAAGCGCCTTATCTGCTTATCTAAAACAGCATGACAGCAGAGCATGGGATCCCATCCACTGAAGGTAAACTTATGAAGGGCAACTATAATATAAGCCCCAAACACCCAGGTATATACCCATGTATGGGATATTGGTGTGATATTGACATATCTCAGAGAATGGCACCAGCCAGATCCCTCAGCTTGCTTAATCCATGTTTTTAAAAAAAAAAAAAAAAACGCTCATGCTTATGGCTCTCGTACACGCTCACAGAGTCCGGTCACTCCATAAACTAGACTGGATAACATGGTGATTACCCCAGACGCATCACGTTCATATTTAGGTCTGGTAAAATCTAACTCGCAGGTATATGGGACTAGGCGAGATTATGAGTTCGGCACGAACTAGTAGGGTCGAGATCGCCTGTGTTTTCCGTGCTGTAGTCGTTATATGGCTATATGGACCAGGAATGCCCAATTCACTGGTGGGATTCCGGGCCTACCCACCAGAGTCCAGGTTGAGTGTGGTGACCCATCTACTACTATATATAGACACAACCCACAATCTTAGAGGGAGAGGAAAGCCTATGGGTCAACCACAGTAACCCAAGACGGGGTACGAGCCAAACCACTCCAAGGTGGCTCAAACAGGTACTGAAAGCTGCCGGAATAGATAATAATACATTTAATCCCATTCCACTAGGGCAGCATTGGTATCAGCGGCTGAACGAATGGACATCCCGGTTGACCACATTTTCAATACAGCAGAATGGTCAAGGGAACGACGTTCAGAACATTTTTTATAATAAACCGTTGATAAACCTGATTTAATTGCAGGAGAATATTACAAACTGCAATATTAATTTAAGCTCAGAGGAGCTCTTTATGTTGTTATTGTTAACAAATACCTTTCTGTTTCTTTTGAAAGCAGATCCACTGGTTGATTACGATAACACTTCCTCCCTCATAAACTTCGGCAGTGAGTGAAATAAAAACTGTTACACGGTTTGAAATCACAGACCTTTGAAGTCTTCACGGAATCACTCACGTGACTCCGAAGTAAAATAGTAGGATTAAACGAGTACTTACCAGTATGAAGTTTGATCTGTATTTTATGAGGAGTTACGGTGAGGTATTACGTGCACGCCGCTCCCACCCTCATTATATAGATCAAACTAATAAACTGATGTCTCGTGATCTTTACTATCTTACTTCAAATATTGTGTCTATCCTGTGATTTCACACCGCTGCTTCGAAGTATGCCGCATGCGCAGTGGAGCTGGGTTCTTCACGTAATACCTCACCGGTTTAATCCTACTATTAAGTCACATCTTGACCCCTTCCTGTCTGCACTGTATATTGATTTTAGAAACAATGCTACCCTGTATCGCTGTGATTTTTGGCCATCTTACTCACAGTCCTCCTCCACTGAGCCAGCCACGAGGATTTTTTCCATCGATGAAAAATAAAAAAGTTATGAGTGTTTAAAAAACCTTGAGATCAGCTGATTGGTCCTCTCGCCTGTCAATCACCACGATTAAGGTAACGCCCCTTCCGGGGGAGCAGGACTATAAAACCACGGATGCCTGGAAGTGAGTCAGTCACTCTACAAGATCGCGAGGGAGAGGCCACGACTGTCATTCTAAGCTGTGAATCAACTGAACTGTGAGTCTGCAATGTACTTGCAATAAATGATTTGTTATCCCTTAATGACAATGCCATGAATTGTTTGGCCTGCTGCCCTGCCTGTGCTTGGAACTGCAATGCTTTATTAGGTCCGAATGTGTTTGTAACGAATAGATGCTTTATTAGGTCCGACTGTGTTTTGAAGGAATAAATGCATTTTTGGTTTGACTGTGTTTGGAAGGAATAAATGCTTTATTAGGTCCGACTGTGTTTAGTCCAAAAGTCCAATTTAGTCCAAATTTTGTGACTCCCGCTTAGTGGAGAGGTCGCGCTGATTGCATAATTTCCGGTGAGTGCAGAGGTTGCACTGATTGTGTAATTTCCATTAAGTGCAGAGGTCATGCTGATTGCGGAAGTGCCCCCGACTGCGGAAGTCCCACAGTGGAGAGGCCACGCTCAGCTGTGAGTAGATTCAAGAAAGTTCACTGTCATATATATGGTGTGTGAGTCAGTGTGTGTGAGTGTGTGTGTGTGTGTGAGTGTGAGTGTGAGTGTGGGTGTGGGTGTGAGTGTGAGTGTGGGTGTGAGTGTGAGTGTGACTGTGTTTGTGAGTGTGTGTGTGTGTGTGTGAGTGTTTGTGTGTATGTGTGAGTGCATGTGTGTGTGTGGGTGTGGGTGTATGTATGTGTGTGTGTGAGTCTGTGTGTGTGAGCGTGAGTGTGTGTGTGAGTCAGTGTGTGTGTGTGTGTGTGTGTGTGTGAGTGTGAGGTGTGTGTGTGTGTGTGTGTGTGTGTGTGTGTGTTTGTGTGTAATTGTGTGTGTGTGTGTGAGTGTGTGTGAGTGTATGTGTGTGTGTGTGTGTGTGTGTGTGTGTGCGTGTGTGTGCGCGTGTGTGTGTGTGTGTGAGTGAGTGTGTGAGTGAGTGTGTGTGTGAGTGAGTGTGTGTGTGTGAGTGAGTGAGTGAGTGAGCGAGCATGTGTGTGTGTGTGTATGTGTGAATGCGTGAGTGTATGTGTGAGTGTGTGTGTGTGTGTGAGTGTGAGTGTGAGTGTGTGTGAGTGTGTGTGTTTGTGTGTGTGTGAGTGTGAATGTATGTGTGTGTGTGTGTGTGTGTGTGTGTGTGTGTGTGTGTGTGTGTGTCCCACTTAGTCTAGTACATAACTAAAACTCTGACCTTGTGCTCTTCCGGTTTGCATTTTTTTCTCTTTGCGCAAAAACAGTATATGATAGCTCTATGATTTTTCGCAACCTTACTTACAATTCTCCTATGCTCAAGTGCACCAAATTTTGTTCCAATCGATAGTATATTTACCAAATTATTAAAGTTTGAAAATCTTAAATACTGCGCAAGCGTTGATTGGTCTCTTCGCCTGTCAGTGACCGGTACACAGATTGGTTGCCTGTCCAGTCATTCACCGGCGGCACCTGCCTCACCCAGCGTTGTCCGGTGTTCCACGGGAATAGAGGGAGAGGTGTGGGGGAGGTAGGGAGTGGGGAATAGAGGAAGGTGAGGGCAGTGGGGGAGGTGAGGAGGGATAGTGGGGGATAGCGGGGTGAAGAGTTGAGGATAGAGGGATAGGAGAGTTTAGGGAGGGGAGAGGGGTTATGGAGGAAGGGAGGGAGTCACTAAGGGTAGGGGAAAGGAGAGGGAGGGAGAGGTGAGGGAGGGATTGGAGAGGGAAGGAGAAGAGGGAGGATGAAGAGGGGGGGGGGGGGGGGGGGAGTGCTGGGGGACGAGGGGAAATGAGCCCCACCTGCACAGTTGGGGGCTATGGGTGAGTGGTGAGTGGAATATTGCATTGGGGAACAGTTTGCGTTGGGGGACCAGGCCTCCAGTGTGACAGGGCCCACTTAGTCTAATAATTTAATAACTTTCAAATTTGGCCACCCATGTCACAGGTTGGTACCCTTATTTACAGAAATTTCCAAATATAGAAATACACACACACACACACACACATATAATACATACATACACACACATACATACATACATACATACATACACATATAAAACACCATAATAAGTGATTGGGGCCTGGAACACATTGCCAAAGGTGGTACATGGAAGTGCAGTGATAAGAGATATGGGTCATGTACAAGCAGATGAGACTAGTTTAACTTGGCATCATGATCAGTACTAAAGTTGTGGGTCAAAGGGCCCGATGCTGTACTGTTCTATGTTCTATGTTCTCAATCAATAAATATCAGTTTTATTTGTCACTTGCACATAAAGCGCAAGTCAAATGAATTTGCCGGCAGCGGTGCAATGAAAAAAAACACACAAAAACACAATAAAAATGTAACACAAACATCCATCACAGCATTCATCATTGTGGTGGAAGGCACAACGTTTGGCCTGTCCTCCATTTTCCATGTGTACCATATTCTATGTTCTACGTTCTATGATCACATCGCTTTATAGTTTCTTGCGCCTTACCCACACCCAGACACACCCAGCCTTACCCATTGAGATTACCATCATTCTATTTCAACAAACCTACCTGGCAGATTTCTGATGTAAATACTTGGCTCTACATAGCTCGGCTGTGGGCTGACAATGTATTGATTGCAGTGTGATGCAACATTAATTCTATCAGCATTTAAAATACTTCCCTTGACTTCTTTAGAATTCTATTCCAGATTTCTGTTACCAATTTCAGTCAATTTAGCTTATTTTCACTTAAAGTGCCAGAGTATTGATTTTTTCAAAATAGGATATCTAAGTTATTGGTCTATGGACCTAACAGTGGGGTGGCATCTTAGGGAAGGAAAGCAATAAAGTGTAGATACGAAAATACAGTAATACAATTGCTCAACACATGCCAATTAAATTATATTCCTCAAGATTAAATCTCTCATTCTCTCCCTCTCTATACCTTGACAGACTTTGCAAGTGAGGGACCAAGAACTGTTTGAGAAAACTTTCTGCTCTCTCATAGTTTAGTTTAGAGATATAGCGTGGAAACAGGCCCTTTAGCCCATCGTGTCCGTGCCGACCAGTGATCCCCATACACCAACACTATCCTAAACACTAGGGACAATTTACCAAAGCCAATTAACCTCGCTTTTGGAATGTGGAAGGAACCAGAGCACCCGGAGAAAACCCACACAGGTCATGGGGAGAACGTACAAACTCCGTACAGACAGCTCCCACAGTCAAGATCAAACCTGGGTTTCTCGCGCTGTAAGGCAGCACCTCTACCGCTACACCACTGTGCCGCCCATAAGTTGTACGGTACTTTTTACAAGCTGAGGGTTTTCCAAAATGACTTACTCTGTTGTGGTGTGGACACTATAAGATTGTGGACAATTTGTCTTCAGCTAGCAACAGAACATAATTATGGCCATATCATCTATTTAACATGAGTAATGGGATGTTATGTTACAATTGTACAAGATTCTAGTGAGGCCGTATTTGGAGGACTGAATTCAGTTCAGGTTACCAAGCTAAAGGCAGGATGTCATTAAGCTGGAAAGGATGCAGAGAAGATTTACGTGGATTTTGCCAGGACTCGAGATCCCCAGCTGCAGGGAGAGGTTGAGCAGGTTAGGATTTTATTCCTTGAGGGCAGAATGCTGAGGAATGATCTAACATGAAATCATGAGGGAATTGATCCGGTAAATGCAGTCTTTCACCCAGTAGGGGAAATCAAGAGCCAGTGGAAGAAGGTTTGAGAACTGAGGGCCTGATCTATAGGGAGAGGTTGAGCAGGCTAGGAGTTTATTCCTTGGAGTGCAGGAGGCTGAGGGATGATCTTATAGATGTGTATAACATCATGAAGGGAATAAATAGGGTGAATGCACAGTCTTTTACCCAGGGTAGTGCATTCGAGAACCAGAGGACGTGGGTTTAAGATGAGAAGGGAAAGATTTAATAAGAACCTGATGGGGAAACTCTTTCACTCAGCTGCCAGAGGAGAGTTGAGGCAGGTTTTACAACAACATTTAAAATATATTTGGACAGGTACATGCATAAGAAAGGCTTGGAGGAATATGGGCTAAATGGGGGCAAATGAGATAAGCTTAGATGGGGCACCATGGTTGGCATGGATGAGTTGGGCTGAATGGACCTGTTTCTGTGCTGTATGACTCTATAAGGATCCCAATATTGGCCAGTGCGCAAGAAATCTACATTGCATCTGTTTCAAAGCGTTGTGAGGTATTCTACTTTCAGCTGACACTTCCTTTTAATCTCACGGAAAAGCCGACGACGCAGTGTGGCACTCCCTTAGTGTCTCTTTGGAGTGTCAGTTTAGATATTATTTTGTGCTCAAGATTTTAAAGTGAAATTTGAATTATTCAACTATACAGTGAACTGAAAGATCACCGTTTCCTTTTTTCCAGAGATGCTGCATGAACCGCTGAGTAATTCCAGCAGTTTGTGTCCATCTTCTGCCCAATGAAATGTAGTTACACTCTCTTGGATGGTACCCGGACGTGGCGCCGACAGACAAGAAGCCGAAGCAAAGAAGTCGAAGCTAAAGAACCGAATGGAAACGAGGCTGAAACGCCAATAAACCAAAAGAATCCGAAGACGAAACGCCTACAAACCGAAAAGGGTGGGACGCCTAAATGCAAACTAACCGAAAGGGCGGGACGCCTAAAAGCCAAGGAACCAAAAAGCTGCGTCACCTAAAAAGCAAACTTACCGAATGGCCGCTCTGTCGAAACGCCACCTACCCGAAAGGCGGCGGCGCCTACAAGCCAAAGGATCGACTGCCGCTCAACAGAAAAGTCTAATAACGGACATGACGTTGCCGGGAGGCGGGACCTGTCAGCGATTGGTCCAGATCCCCGAGTCCATCACATCAATGTGAAGGCATGAACATTGTCCTAAACCTCCGCTCCACCCAACTCGCAGCCCACGGAGGGTGGCCGTGGGAGAGTGGGGGCTGTCCCGAGGAATGCACACCTTCAGCCGCTTTCAACTTGGCGCTTGGGTTCAGATTGCCCACCTATGGAATGGAAGGAATGGATGACGTTTCATGCCGAGACCATTCTTCAGAGTGCGTCTGAAAAGGTCTCGACCCGATACGCCACCCATTCCTTCTCTCCAGAGATGCTGCCTGTTTTGTGCGTGGGAGCTTGGGTGTGTTCCGCAAGCACCGAGATGGTAATAAATAAAACATCTGTCTCCGCGGTGGGGGTAAATCACCCTGGTGTGGGGGTTGTGGTCTAAAAGCGGTGCATCGCGGTCCGTGACTGGGATGCTCCCGTGGGTGAAGACGGAGGAGAGAGAGAAGGGGGGAGAGAAGGGGAGAGAGAGAAGGGAGGGGGGGGGAGAGGGGGGGGGAGAGAGAGAGAGAGAAAGGGGAGAGAGAGAAGGGAGAGAGAGGGGGGGAAATCACCCTGGTGTGGGAGTTGGGATCCGATGGCAGTGCATCGTGGTCATTGACTGTGGGATGCTCCCACGGGTGGAGATGGAGGAGAGAGAGACGGGGGAGAGAAGGGGAGAGAGAGAAGGGGGAGAGGGGGGGAGAGAAGGGAGAGAGAGAGAAGGGAGAGAGAAGGGGAGACGGGAGCGTGGGGTTCATTTTCTCACACAAGCCACAGGTGACTGGGCAATCTGAACCCAAGCACCAAGTTGAAAGCGACCGAAGAAGGTGTGCATTCGTTGGGACAGCCCTCACTCTCCAACGGCCTCCCTCCGCGGGCTGCGGGTTGGGTGGATTGGGGGTTTGGGACAATGTTCATGCCTTCACAGTTATATGATGGACACGGGGGTCTGGACCAATCGCTGACAAGTCCCGCTCCCCGGCAACGTCATGTCCGTTATTGGACTTTTCTGTTGAGCGGCAGTCGGTCCTTTGGCTTGTAGGCGACACAGCCTTTTGGGTAGGTGGCGTTTCGACAGAGTGGCCATTTGGTAAGTTTGCTTTTAGGCGACGCAGCTTTTTGGTTCGTTGGTTTTTAGGCATCCCGCCCTTTCGGTTAGTTTGTATTTAGGTGTCCCATCCTTTCGGTTAGTAGGCGTTTCATCTTCGGACACTTTCGGTTTATTGGCGTTTCGGCCTCGTTTCCATTCGTGTTCTTTGGCTTCGACTTCTTTGCTTCGGCCTCTTGTCCATCGGCACCCCATCTGCACACGCTCTTGGATAATATACTTTTACAGTTCACTTAAATCATATACAAATTTAGTTTAGTTTAAAAGTACAGCATGGAAATAGGTCTGTCGGCCCACCAAATGAATACCAACCATGAATCACTTGTTCATGCTAGTTGTAAATTCATTTTTGCATCCACTCCCTACACACTCAGGGCAATTTACAGAAAGCCAATTAATCCACAAATCTACATGTCTTTGGGATTGGAGGGAACTGGAGCACCCGGAGGAAACCCTGCGGTCACAGGGTGAATGTGCAAACTTAGCAGAGACAGAACCCAAGGTCAGGATTGAACCTGGGTTCTCTGGTGTAAGGCAGCAGCTCTACCTGCCGTGCCACTGTGTCACCCTTCTGATGGTAAAAAAAAAACACGATTACCGCGCACACAATGTTTTAATTAATTTTGTCACTGTACACTCCTAACCCTCTCTGTCCAGCTCTGCTCTAAAATATAAATTAAATGTAAGTCATTCATATGATCAATTAGCTAAATCAATTTCCTGATAATGAAATCAATGGGAGACTTCGATCAGTTCATTAAGAATACATTAAGCCTGTAATATTATTGAACCAACAAGAGTATGAATGTTCACAAAATATTAACTACACAGATGAATTACAAGCCCACAAATTGCTTTAGGGTATTAATTATTATATTACGATCTGTCAACATTTAATAACATTACAACTCTGAATACACAATAAAAGAGTGAATGTCATAATCTCGTTGGACAGTTCCAAGTTATCTGCTAATCTAATGTTGCTGATCTCATATAATTGTAACACTCGGCAATCATATGCAGCGGAGGGCAATAATTCTCAATGTCAGACCGATTGCAATGCAAGAATGCACAATCCTCATAACTCCATTTTAATGCAAAGAATTCCAGTTCTACTGCAGTTCCAAAAGCTCACACCCTTCACCTCTTGAAATTAAAGACTTTGATAGAGTGGATGTGGAGAGGATGTTTCCACTAGTTGGAGAGTCTAGGACTAGATGTCATAGCCTCAGAATTAAATGATGTTCTTTTAGGAAAGAGATGAGGAGGAATTTCTTAAGTCAGAGGGTGGTGAATCTGTGGAATTCTTTGCCAAGAAGGTTGTGGAAGGCAAGAATGGATATTTTTAAGGCATAGATAGATAGATTCTTGATTAGTACGGGTGTCAAGGGTTATGGGGAGAAGGCAGGAGAAGGCAGGAGAAAGGGATTAGGTGAGAGAGATAGATCAGCCATGATTGAATGGCAGAGTAGATTTGATGGGCCAAATGATCTAATTCTGCTCCTATCACTACGACATTTTCTCTATTTCATTTGTATGGATTCAGAGAATCATATAGTAGAGAAACAGGTTAATCTACCCAGCCTGTCCATGCCGACCTAGATCTCCCACTCAAGCTAGTTCCATTTGCCCGTGTTTGGGACATATCCCTCTCTACCTTACCTATCCATGGTCAAGCTTTCCAATTGCTCCTTTGACCACCAATAGAGTTATAGTCACACAAAGCCCAGTCGATCCAACTTCCCCACGCCGCCCAACATGCAGGCCCAATCTACACTGGTCGCACCTGCCTGCGTTTATAGAGTCATTGTCATACAGCGGGAGACAGTGTACACAGAATGGGATCTTTGGCCCACAATGTCCATGCCGAACATGACCCTTAGATAATCTAATCTTCTCTGCCTGCACATGATCCGTAACCCTCCTTTTCCTGCATATCTGTGTGGCTAAAGGGATCAGGGGGTATGGAGAGAAGGCAGGTACAGGATACTGAGTTGGATAATCAGCCATGATCATATTGAATGGCGGTGCAGGCTCGAAGGGCTGAATGGCCTACTCCTGCACCTATTTTCTATGTTTCTGTGTATCTATGTATAAACTCTTAAACACCACCATCGTGTCAACCTCCACCACTAGCCCTAACAGCATGTTCCAAGCACCCTTCACTCTCTGTGTAAAAAGGTTGCCCTGCACATCTCTTCTAATTTTTTCCCTCTAACTTTAAAGCTATGCCCTCTAATCTTTTAACTCTCTGAAAGGGGTAACGTTAGAATAATGAGAAAACTCGATCTATTAAAACATTAAAGAAAAATGAAGGCTTAAGTCAGAATGTTAGGCTGTAAGTGATTCAGACTGTGTGAAGGACGAGAGTCATTATTATAGGACCAAGGATGGGTTGCTCATTTAGGAGATAAATTAAATAGTTTAGTTTAGTTTAGTTTAGAGATACTGCATAGAAACAAGCCTTTCGGCCCCAGGAGTCCCTACCGACCTCAGATCACCCATTCATACTCGTTCTATGTTTTCCCACTTTCGCCTCCACTCCCCACACACTAGGGGCAATTTATAGATGACAATTAGCCTCCAATCCCGCACGTCTTTGGAATGGAGGAGTAAACTGCAGTGCCCGGAGAAAACCAACACGGTCACAGGGAGAATGTGCAAATTACCCCAAACAATGTAAATAGCTCATTCTAAGCTTCCCCAGTCTAGTTTCAGTGAAAAATCACTGTCAAGCACTTGCACATCTAAACTTTATTTTGACAAGACACAATTACAGTTCCACTACTATACCTAACCACCGCGGGTTCGATCCTCATATCTGCCTGATCAAGCGCTCTTTAACCTTGCTCAAGCAGAGACACTCCAGAAGGTCACGCAGTCCTAAGCGTTCTCCCAGAAGATTGACACAGGACCTCGTGGGAGCGGTCTTTTATAGGTCCCCGAGCCTTGAGGGGCCGAACCACATAGGGGTGGTCTCTATACAGTCCAATAACAGATATCGATCAACACAGTATATGATAGACATTTCCCTAACCCAATAATACAGTGAGTAATACAATGTATTCAAACGGTGCTTCCGAAGAGGAAACAAACATTGCAACATGTGCCTTGATATTCAAGAAACCCAGACAAGGCTCAATACTTAATCCAATCAACATCTAGCAAAGTAAAGCTTTGCAACATTATATACAACGTATATGTCTGGTTTGCATGCATCCAATCCATTCAATGCAATTTGCACCTAATTGTCAGGGTCTGCAGATGTTTTCATTCTCTACCTACAGCTCTTATTTAGGCTCTAGACAAACTGGCACCATTCTGCAGCTTGTCCTATTTCTGCAGAAGGCACATTTAAATTGACCAAATGGCCTAGCAGCCCAGAAGCCTTTACTCAATTTTAGTATCCCGGCCTCTCCAATTTGGCCAGAATTAACATTCCTTCCTTTTATCATATATGATAAACCACAATTTATGATAACTTAATAGTCAGATAAATCAGATAACCAGATATGCATATGTGTGTCTATTACATTCTCCATCTATTAACAACAACAAGATGATGATGTTTCTTCCCAGAATCTTGTCAAGCTTTCTGAGTTTTCATGGGCATAGCTTCACAATTTCCGTCTGATTAGTCTTTACCTCCCGAGTTTTCATGGGCGCGAATTCCTTCTATCTGTGTTGTTGCCCATTCTTCCATCCCTTTCCATTTCGCTATAACTATCTCTATTATATTCTGCTCTATCACTGCATTCCTATTGCTATTCTGTTTAATAATACTATCCTAAGATCAACACTAATCAGCCCTCTCCATATTCATACAATGTTATAATATGTATATCTGATTATGGTTTCTCATATAAATTTCAGCTGGGTTCAGTCCAAATTTCCCTACAGGCGTGACTCTTATTTAAAGCAAACCATGATGAATGTTCCAATTCAACCAAATTCAGTCTCAGCCTTTAATTTACTATTTCAAATTTCAATGTCCATCTCACCCTTCTTATTCCACAGCATTGTGGCCAATAACACAATTCTATTCCGATTCCTGTGGAATTCCCAGCTGTTCAAATTTAATCAATCAATTTCCATATGTTGTCAATTTCATCATAAATCTAATTAAGAATGCCAATCTAGAAACAATTTCTTTCCACCTTGATAATAGAAGCCGCTTTACTATCATGGGTTAAACAATTTAGATCTATCGGTCAAATACATGGACTCTGATATCTCAACACCCATTCAAGTTTCTCCTTCTAATTGAATAGACTTCTCCTCCAGTACTTCTTCCTTAGTATTTTGGCTCGATCCTCTCTGATACTAGTTTCCTAACCACTGAGTAAATTCTAGATGGTCTCTTAAAGGGAAGTCTTGCTGTTCACAGTTCCTCTTTTGACCACTTCCAATTCCAAGTTCCCTGAACAATTTCCATGTTACCAGATCTTCCCAAGTTCCATCCTTCCTGATGTTCTCTGAAAAATCCTTCCCATCTTTGGCTGCCTGTCTGGGGATGAGACAATACAATATCAATTAATAATTAAACTCCAAACATTCCTAAACCAAATCCCACAAGTCGGTTCCAAATCTAAAACTTTAAAGTCCCTCTAATTCATTACCATATAATTTAGAGACCAAATTGAAATCAATTTATTGCTAATAATCATAATTTAGACACAAAGTAGGTGTTTTGCCCCAAACCACAGAAAAATGTTTTCAAATTCAAATTCAGTTCTTTAAAGTGGAGCTCGTCCCAATAGTCGTCTGTGTTGTTTCTTTATGAAAGCTTGGATAATGTTACTCTCCTTTCCTTCACTGGTGTCAAAAGCTAGATGATGTTGAAGTTGAGCACTAGGGCAGGTGTCTTTTTCTTCTTCCTTGATATCAGTTTCAAAGGAGTAGGGATAGTGAGGAGCAGTTTTCTCTATCTGTTGGCCTTCACAGATCTGTCTTAAATGGATAGGAGAGTATCATTTCCTTCTTCTTGTTGGTTCCTGTTTCTGGGGAGCTACATTACCTGAACTGTCTTCTGCCGTTCTCAAGGGGTCTGGATATTCTTTACCTCACTCCCCAGATAGTATATTGTCGATTATACAGTCCTGCGGGCACAAACTTAGTAACAAGTTAGTACAATAGCTCCTTTCCGCACTCCCATAGCTCCTGTACAATCATTTTTTTTCTTCTCTCCCTAGTGTCATTTCAGTTCTCCTTAGTTCCCATTCTTGTTACCACCAGTTACTATGTTTCCCATTATGTAGTCCTTCCTTTCAGTGAGGTTTCTCGATTCCACTTAGACTTTCCCACTACTCGATTTCCTAATTAATTTTGGTTCCCAATTTTGCGGAACCTTCTTTCTAGCTCCTTGATCTCCCCAAGTCTTCACTGGTAGAGCAATCATAGGAGCTAGAGGGTCCTTCCCCGATTTTTCCACTTTGGATTTGAATTTAGTGGGAGTAGTCGAAGATTCAGTTCCTGAATGTCTCGAGAAGGACCAGTTCTCTCGAGGTCCACAGATACTGCTGCTCTCTTACTAAATTTAATACGTTTCATTTTAGTCGGCACTTCCCCTTTTAGAGCCATCTCAGTCAACACCGGAAATTGGAGGAACAGCACCTCATATTCCGTCTGGGCAGCTTGCATCCTGATGGCACGAATGTTGAATTCTCCCAATTTTGCTAGCCTTTGCTGTCTCCTCCCCTTCCTCAACCATCGAGCTGTCTCCTCCCATCCCCCTGCCCTCGGGCTCCTCCTCCTCCCCTTTTTCCTTCCTTCTCCCCTCCCACCCCCCATCAGTCTGAAGAAGGGTTTTGGCCCGAAACGTCGCCTATTTTCTTCGCTTCATAGATGCTGCTGCACCCGCTGAGTTTATCCAGCAATTTTGTGTACCTTCAGTCATTTCTCTTTTAGAAGCTGGTATTCTCTCCTGCTCCTGCTCCTGCTCCTGGTGTCGGTTTCCATTATCTTCTTTTCCCTGTTCCTGAATGTCTCGAGAAGGACCAGTTCTCTCGTGTTCCCCTCTAATCACTAATTTACACACTGCCAAAGTTACTTTTATAACAACTAAACAGGTTCGCTTCTTAATAAACAGGCAACACACAAACTGTTTGGTAGACCAGTTCAAAACTTTACTTATTATCGGCCGATGGAAGGGAGCGAGAATTCCAGCTAAGTGACCAATGTAGACACTTTACTGTCCTCAGTCCACTTCTCTAAACAACAGAATTACATCGCATTTTATAGTGTTTCTTTGTCACCTTAGCACATTCCACAGACATTAGTCATGGTCAGAGGTACAGGAAAAGGCATCACATCAAAGGCATTTTGTCACAATCCCTTAGATCAGTCTAGCCTCCTCTCTTGTCACCTCCTCCCTCATAAACATAGGACACTTGGTTTATGACATCTTACTTCAAAGAGATGACTCTAGCTAGCTCCTCTGCTTCCTCTCTCATCACTTGGTCCCTCATAAACATAGGACACTTGGTTTACGACATCTTACATCCAATACATCAAAGAGATCTAGCCCCTCTCTGCTTGTCACTTGGGAGACAATGTTATAATATGTATTATCTTACACACCGCAACCTGAGGCAAGCCTAATTTGAGACTAAATATAAGCTGTAAGCTAGCTCAGAAGCCAATTTAATATCTTCTTATATTTTTAACTACAATTCGACCATCAATATGTCCTTCTCTGAGACAGTCCCCTTTTTCTGAAAATAGTCACAATACAAAATACAAAATAATATACCAGACACTCACAACTATTCAAACTCGCTCCTTCCTTTCAGACTCCAAGGTCAATGGAATCGCTCCCACACAATGGCTAATTGTCTCCCAGATTCACACCTCTTACAAAATTATTCTCTTTCAACCATCATTCAATCACTCACTCAATAGCTTCTATTCAATTATTCAACTCAATCGCTTGTATTCAATCGCACTCGCAATTTTCTTATCAGTTAGATCACAATCACTTCATTCAACACTAAACCTACATACAAAGGATCTCTGGTTTCTCAAACTAAGACTCCAACTCTTAATCACAATCTCTCCCAAGCAGCAATCTCTCCAATTTAAACCACTGACAAACCCATCCGAACCACGCTGGTAAAACTTTAATTAAAAAAAGCAAATATTCCCCAATTATAAGTAACCACGGACACACCCCAATATAAACTACAAGCATAAATCACACTCTAATAAATCTTTCTCGTGGCATGCCAGTCGAGGAATGACTCCTCCCCGACACAGCAATCGAAAGAGTATGAACCCCTATTGGACCACCACGAATCAGATTCTAACAATACTACAATCTAAACAATTACAAAGATTTATTTCAAACACAGTTTTACTTAAAATTATCTAACACCCAAAATCCTTAAGCACTCACACAACCGATACAAATATCTGTCCGCGAACTTAGCCCACTTTAAATCTTAACTTTCGAAATCTTAACACACTCTAAATATTTTTACATACGCAAAGTATTTATACAATTCGGACCCGATAAAGATGCTAAAAAAGACGATGCTGGATTTTTACAACTTACAATAATAATTTAAGATGCTAGCACACAGTTTACAAACACTCGATCTCAATGCTGCATCGCGCTGTTATCAATCCGTGAACCTCTCCCTCTGATACCGAAGATTTTCCCCTTCCTAGGGTACTATTTGCTGAGGGGTACTACTTCTTAAAGTGATTACTTTTCTTCCTAAATGTTACTTTCCTCCTGCTAAGACTGGACTTCTATAGGGGGACCTCTATCCCTCGTCTCTATGTTCTACAGAATTAGGGGTACCTTTCGCATCTGGGTATTTTTCACCAACTAAACCAGGTTCCCGTTTCTCAGTTACTCTTCGCTATCAGGTACTAATCAACAATGGACCAGAGGGTTACTATTCACTGTTGATCAGCTGCTATTCGGAATCAATCTCAAACATGCACAAACTCCGAAGTTCTATTTACACAGAATTCAAATTCTACCATACGGGCAGAACTTCAATGTGAAATCCTGTATTTGGAAATTTGATTATGCAAATTTAGACTAGTTTTCATACCAACTAGTTTTGATGCGTACCACTCCACAAACGCGGGCTCTCGAATTCAAATTAAATTGCCCAATGAAATCTCGAATGGACTAGAGTATTCTCAGCCAATCTATACTCTAGCCACCGAGCCCAGTGCCTTTACAAGGTTCCTCGTCCGTCACTCCAGGGAGGGACTCAGACACCTTCATGCAGACACCCTTCTCTGCTGAGCACCGGGGATTCAGTGCCTAGCCTCTTCGCGCTTATCAATCGATGCCAATTTTCATAACGCACCTTTCCAATCAACGCTCCCGGCAAAGATAGATGAATACGTAGACATGACCTGTGTTTCAATGCCCCACCAATTGAATACCAAATCTGGACAATGGGCCACCCCTCGCCCTCAAATCGTGTCAGGCTCTCTTTAAAGCAGCTGCGGTCTGCCAACTATGACCAGGTTTTGGGCCACTCCCCGCCCTGCCTTATGGGCCCCTTACCCAAAGTAGTGCTAACCATCCCCCCCCCCCCCGTGCTTGCTAGACTCTGTTCTAATGATCTTGATTGGACCCTTTCCCAAGCCCAAGAATGATCGATCTGCCACGACTAGCGAAGTGCCGAAGATCAATGCACAGTGGGCCCAATTTCTGCACTTGAGTTCGAAACAGCTCAAAACCCTTGATCTCAAACTTGTGTTTGGGAGTCCGTTGTAATCCCGGATGAGTCCCCAATGTAAATAGCTCATTCTAAGCTTCCCCCCAGTCTAGTTTCAGTCAAAAATCACTGAGTCAAGCACTTGCGTATCTAAACTTTATTTTGACAAAACACAATTACAGTTCCACTACTCTCCCTAACCACCGCAGGTTTGATCCTCGTATCTGCCTGAACAAGCCCTCTTTAGCCTCGCTCAAGCGGAGACACACCAGAAGGTCATGAAGTCCTAAGCATTCTCCCAGAAGATCGACACAGGATCTTGTGGGAGCAGTCTTTTATAGGTCCCCGAACCTTGAGGGGCCGAACCACATAGGGGTGGTCTCTATACAGTCCAATAACTGATATCAATTAACACAGTACATGATAGACATTTCCCTAACCCAATAATACAGTGAGTAATACAATGTATTCAAACGGTGCTTCCGAAGAGGAAACAAACATTGCAACATGTGCCTTGATATTCAAGAAACCCAGACAAGGCCCAATACTTAATAGAATAGTAGAATAGAATAGTTTCTTTATTGTCATTGTAACATGGGCCATGTACAACGAAATTTAAAATGTCAGCCAGTCAGTGCAGCATTCAAACATTTCTAAAGCTAACAAAACATCCACGGTAAAATAATAAAGATAAGCAAATAAATAAAAATCACAGACAAAGCACGCATACACACCCAACCCTCCATCCTTCTGTCGATTTCACCGTTACCACAGTCCCTTAGTCTGTATCGCCCCTGCGTTCCTTGGCGGCCACATTTAGTGCTTTTATAGCAGTGGGGTAAAAACTGTTTTTTAGTCTATTTGTCCTTGTCCTTGTGGATCTGTACCGTCTGCCTGACGGCAACAGTTCAAACAGGGAGTGTCCGGGGTGGGAGATGTCCTTTATTATATTCTGGGTTTTTTTGGTGCAGCGGGAACTGTGTAGGTCCTCCAAGGTAAGGAGAGGGCAGCCGACAATCCTCTGGGCGTTGTCAATGGCCCTCTGGAGCGCTTTCCTCTGAGCCGCTGTGCAGCTGGTGTACCACACGCATACACAGTATGTTAGTATGCTCTCAATGGAGCACCGAGAAAAGGACAGCAGCAGCCTCTGAGTGATGTTGTTCTTCCTGAGCACCCTCAGGAAGTGCAGTCTCTGCTGGACCTTTTTCAGCAGCGCAGTGGTGTTCACGCTCCACGTCAGGTCCTCCTCAATGTGGATTCCCAGGAAGCGGAAATCCGCCACCCTCTCTACACAGTCCCCTCTGATGGTCAGTGGTACTATATCCGTTTTGTTTTTCCTGAAGTCTATTATTACCTCCTTCGTCTTTGAGGTGTTAAGGAGCAGGTTATTTTCTTCGCACCACACTGTCAGCTGCTCCACCTCATCCCGGTAGGCGTACTCGTCCCCCGCGGAGATGAGTCCCACCACTGTTGTGTCATCCGCAAATTTGACAATGGTGTTGCTGTGGTGGGCGGGGGTGCAGTCATGCGTGTAGATGGTGTAGAGCAGGGGGCTCAGTACGCAGCCCTGTGGAGAGCCGGTACTGAGGCTGAGGGCCGTGGATGTGTGATGGCCCACTCTGACTCTCTGGCTTCGACCCGACAGGAAGCTATTTATCCACATACAGGTGGAGTGCGGAAGTCCCAAGTCCCCCAGTTTGTCCACCAGTTTGTGGGGAAGGATAGTATTAAAAGCAGAGCTGTAGTCCACAAAGAGTCCACAACATCTAGCAAAGTAAAGCTTTGCGTCATTATATACAATGTGTATGTCTTGTTTGCATTCATCCAATCCATTCCATGCAATTTGAACCTTTGTCAGGATCTGCAGAGGTTTCCTTTCTCTTCCTACAGCTCTTATCTAGGCTCTAGACAAATTGGCACCATTCTGCAGCCTGTCCTATTTCTTCAGAAGGCACATTTAAATTGACCAAATGGCCTAGCAGCCCAGAAGCCTTTACTCAATTTTTGTTTCCTGGTCTCACCAATTTGGCCAGAATTAACAACAACAACCAAGGTCAGGATCAAATTCAGGTCTCTGGCGCTGTGAAGCAGCAGCTCCACTGCTGTGCTACTGTGGTGGCTAAATATTGCGATTGAAAATAATGAAGAGCTCAGTTCTTCTTGGTTCTTCGTTACTTGGTCCTCCAAAATATTCCAACTGGAATTTAAACTGGAGGTGGTGAAGGGAGGGATTAAGCCAGAAAGGGTTATTGGGAAGAAAGTGCTACTTTAAATTTAGTTGCATCTGGTTGGGTAACTATAGTTTGGTGGAGATTATTCCATGCTTTAATTGTGCGTGGGAAGAACGAATTGCTGTACACATCTGTCTTTGTAGCTGGGATCACAAATTGGATCTTGCCCCAGTTTAATGGGGCAAGATTACATTTCCATCAATCACTGAGTAATCAGAAATGGAAGCTTTTACTTAAAAGACCAATGGCGGATATAAAACTTACACCTGGATTCCCAATCCACTCTCCGAAATGGCTCCTATCCATGTTCTCCAAAGATGCAGCCTGATCTGCTGAGTTACTCCAGGATTTTGTGCGTGCATGCGTGTGTGTGATTTTTGTAAACCAACATCTGCAGTTCCTTGTGTTGAGAGTGGAAGCATTGTCTGGTGTAAATTGGCCACTAACAAACAGCTGCTTACAAACAAGTGCCATGAAACTTGTTACTGCCTGGAACTCCTGACATTCTATGACATTGACTGCCAATATTCATAGGCGCAATTCTCAGTCACTGATAGCTTTCTGAACCATTGCATAATTATAAACCTAATTTACAGCCTAATTGCAAACCAATTCCTCAGACATGGATTTGTTCTGTAATCGGTCTTTAAAATCTACGCACTGCATGGGTTAGCTTTTACACTGGGCTTCCTCATTAAAGCTGCAACCCTCAAACCTAATTAATCCAATTTGCCCATGCATATTCAGAATAGTTTGTCTTTGATCTACCGAAGATAGACACAAAATACTGCGTCAGGCAGCATCTCTGGAGAAATGGAATAGGTGACGTTCCGGGTCAAGACCCTTCTTCAGAGTCAGGGGAGAGGGAAACTAGAGATATGAAAAGGTTCCACACATTCGCACAGTCATTGAGTGGTCGAGAGGTAGAAGTATTCAATTGTCATTTCTACCGACAACGGAACAATTAAATCCTTCTTTGCAGCAGCATAACAGCTATGCACAGTAACACAATGGCGCCAGATACTCGGGTTCAATACTGACTACGGGTGTTGTCTGTATGGAGCTCATAAGTTCTTTCTGTGACCACGTGGGTTTTCTCCAGTTGCTCCGGTTTCCTCCCACACTCCAAAGATGTACAGGTTTGTAGGGTAATTGGCTTTGCTAAAAAAATTGTGAAATTGTCCCTTGTGTGTAGGATATTGCTAGTGTATGGGTTCACCTGGTTGGAGTGGAATCAGTGGGCTGAAGGGCCTGTTTTCGTGCTGTATCTTTAAAGTTAAAAAGTCTAAAATCTAAAGTTTAAAACCATCTTGCAACACAATAATACATAATAAACAAAAAAATTCATTAAAGTAACAAAATGCCATAGAGTCATACAGCGTGGAAACAGGCCCGGCCTAACTTGCCCATGCCGTCCAATATGTTTGATCTACACTAGTCCCTCCTGCCTGTGTTTGTCCCACATCCGGCCCTGCGGTCTGCGGTGCTTCTGGCTGCGGTGGGGACTTTATATCTTCAGCCGCCGGCCAGCGGCCTACACCAACCTAAAGCCGCGGTCTCCAGTGGGGAAGAGCCGATCCTGGAATGACTCGGGTCCTGACCACGGGGGGGAAAATGGCCAAATTTTGTGCCTTCCACCATAGTCATGAATGCTGTGGTGGATGTTTGTGTTAAATGTTTATTGTGTATTGTGTGTTCTCTATTATTGTACCGCTGCTGACAAATTCATTTCACTTGCACTTTATGTGCAATGTGACAAATAAAACTGATTGTTGTTGATTGTTAACCATATAACAACCATATAACAATTACAGCACGGAAACAGGCCATCTCAGCCCTACAAGTCCATGCCGAACAACTTTTTTTTTCCCTTAGTCCCACCTGCCTGCACTCATACCATAACCCTCCATTCCCTTCTCATCCATATGCCTATTCAATTTATTTTTAAATGATACCAACGAACCTGCCTCCACCACTTCCACTGGAAGCTCATTCCACACCGCTACCACTCTCTGAGTAAAGAAGTTCCCCCTCATGTTACCTCTAAACTTCTGTCCCTTAATTCTGAAGTCATGTCCTCTTGTTTGAATCTTCCCTATTCTCAAAGGGAAAAGCAGATCCACATCAACTCTGTCTATCCCTCTCATCATTTTAAAGACCTCTGTCAAGTCCCCCCTTAACCTTCTGCGCTCCAGAGAATAAAGACCTAACTTATTCAACCTTTCTCTGTAACTTAGTTGTTGAAACCCAGGCAACATTCTAGTAAATCTCTTCTGTACTCTCTCTGTTTTGTTGACATCCTTCCTATAATTGGGTGACCAAAATTGTACACCATACTCCAGATTTGGTCTCACCAATGCCTTGTACAATTTTAACATTACATCACAGCTTCTGTACTCAATGCTCTGATTTATAAAGGCTAGCATACCAAAAGCTTTCTTTACCACCCTATCTATATGAGATTCCACCTTCAAGGAACTATGCACGGTTATTCCCAGATCCCTCTGTTCAACTGTATTCTTCAATTCGCTACCATTTACCATGTACGTCCTATTTTGATTTGTCCTGCCAAGGTGTAGCACCTCACATTTATCAGCATTAAACTCCATCTGCCATCTTTCAGCCCATTCTTCTAAATGGCCTAAATCACTCTGTAGACTTTGGAAATCCTCTTCACTATCCACAACACCCCCTATCTTGGTATCATCTGCATACTTACTAATCCAATTTACCACACCGTCATCCAGATCATTGATGTACATGACAAACAACAAAGGACCCAACACCGATCCCTGAGGCACCCCACTAGTCACCTGCCTCCAACCCGACAAACAACCATCCACCATTACCCTCTGGCTTCTCCCATTCAGCCATTGTTGAATACATCTTGCTACTCCTGCATTTATACCCAACAGTTGAACCTTCTTAACCAACCTTCCATGAGGAACTTTGTCAAAGGCCTTACTAAAGTCCATATAGACAACATCCACTGCTTTACCCTCG
Source organism: Leucoraja erinaceus (assembly GCF_028641065.1). Lineage (NCBI taxonomy): Eukaryota > Metazoa > Chordata > Chondrichthyes > Rajiformes > Rajidae > Leucoraja > Leucoraja erinaceus. Next base: position 39,342,490 of record NC_073388.1, read on the forward strand.
TCAATTTCCCTAGTAACCTCTTCAAAAAATTCAAGAAGATTAGTCAAACATGACCTTCCAGGCACAAATCCATGCTGACTGTTCCTAGTCAGATCCTGTTTATCCAGATGCTTATATATATTATCTCTAAGTACCTTTTCCATTAATTTGCCCACCACTGAAGTCAAACTAACAGGCCTATAATTGCTAGGTTTACTCTTAGAACCCTTTTTAAACAATGGAACAACATGCGCAGTACGCCAATCCTCGGGGACTATTCCCATCTCTAATGACATTTGAAATATTTCTGTCATAGCCCCGGCTATTTCTATTTTTTTGTTTTGTTTATTTTATTAGAAGTTAATACAGCACAAAACAATACGGTGGAACCTAATTTTAGGTGCCAACTATGTAATACCGTAATCCATTCTATGTACAACCTCTGGTTTTATGTTATGAGAAGGAAGTAAGCAAGACAAGAAAAAGAAAACAATAGAAAGAGGAAAAAGTGGAAAAATAGATGGTAGAGAGTAGAAAAACGTGAAGTGTGTATTTAAAAATTAAAAAAAGGAAGAGAGAAAGTGGAAAGTAGAAATAGAAGAGAAGGCCCCTTAAAAGAGAATTTTTCAAATCTGTATTCAGAGATGTAGATCTATCCGCGTCATGAACTGAAATCAGCAATCTTTACGGTACCGCTGCATCACATGATTCCAAAAAGTCGATGAAAGGAGACCAACTCCTTAAGAATTGGTCATATTTTTCTATTAGTCGGAGTCTCATTTCTTCAAGGCATGCTACGTCCATCATTTTCCTAATCGACATTTTAACAGTTGGTGTTGTTGTATTTTTCCAAAATTTAAGTATCAATTTCTTTCCAATTATTAACCCATAATTAAAAAAAACATTTTGATCTTTATTTAAATTGGTATCTTCTCCTATTATTCCAAATATAATCCATTCTGTTTTGGGTTCTATTCTTGACTTGAAAAGCTTTGTAAATATATCAAATATATCACTCCAAAATTTATTCAACTTTGTACATCCTACAAATGAATGTGTTATATTAGCGTTTTGAAACAAACATTTATCGCATCTGGGAGAGACGTTTGGATAAAATTTATTCAACCTCGTTTTTGAATAATATAGTCTATGTAATAATTTGAATTGAATTAAATTATGTCTTGCATTAATAGAACAGTTATGTGTATTCATCAAATACTTTTCCCATCTATCCTTCGAGATCTTTATCATTAGCTCATGTTCCCAATCTTCCCTTAATGCTTCTGTTGAGGGTGATTCTCTATTTAATATATTATTATAAAAGTATGATATTAATTTTTGTGAATCAGCCTTAATATTCATTGCTTCTTCTAAAGGATCTAAAAATATAGTTTGAAATCTATGTGTATATTTCTTCATAAAGTCACATACCTGTATATATTTAAAATATTGATTATCCTTCAATTTAAATTTTAATTTTAATTGTTGAAATGATAACAGTTTGCCCACTTCATACATATCCCCTACTTTCCTAATCCCCAGTCTATCCCATTGTTGATATGCGTTGTCGATGAGAGAAGGTTTGAATGCGGGGTTGTTCAATAGTGGGGTTAGTACTGATAAATTATTTAATTTCAAGGATACTTTTATTTGTTTCCAAATTCTTATTATATTGTGAATAATTGGGTTCTTCTTATATATTATACTATTCAATTTTATCGGTGAGAGCAGGATCGTTCCTATATCGTGCGGATAGCACTCCTCTTTCTCCATTCTTATCCACTCCAACTGCTGAGTGGAGCTATCCAGCCAGTACATTATGTTCTTAATATGCACTGCCTAGTAGTAATACATAAAGTTAGGTAATGATAAACCCCCAACTTCTTTAGATTTGCACAAATGCTTTCGTTGAATTCTATGTGTTCTGTAGTCCCACATAAAATTAGTGATAGTGGAATCTAGTATTTTGAAAAAATATTTTGGAATATATATTGGGATCGCTTGAAACAAATATATTAATTGTGGTAAGAAAGCCATTTTTATAGCGTTAATTCTACCTATCAATGAGAGCGGAAGCGTTTTCCAAAATTTAATCGTATCATTCAGTTTATTTAATAGTGGTATAAAATTGGCACTAAATAATGATTTGTGTCTTCTCGTAATTTGAATACCCAGATACTTGAATTTTTCTGTTGCAATTTTGAAGGGGAATTTTAGTAAGTGTCTCGAATCCTGTGGTTTTAAAGACATAATTTCGCTTTTATTCCAATTTATTCTATATCCTGAAAAAGAGCCAAATTCCTCAATTAGTGTTAATAAGGTGGGTATACTCTTTTGTGTATTAGTAATATATAAAAGGATATCATCAGCATATAATGAAATTTTATTCTTTGAGTCCTTGCTGTTATATCCGTGAATATTCGGGTGATTTCTAATCCTTTCGGCCAGCGGTTCTATCATAAGGGCAAATAGCAATGGTGATAAGGCACACCCTTGCCTATTAACCCTTGATAAGTAAAATTTTGGAGATAGCGTATTGTTAGTTAATATTCTTGCCATAGGTCTATCGTAAAGTAGTTTAATCCATCTAATAAAATTCTCTCCCGTATTAAATTTTTGGAGTACCTTGTATAAATACTGCCATTCTACTTGATCAAATGCCTTCTCTGCATCCAACGTGATAACTGAGATATCTTCATTGTCCTCATTATGAGAGTACATTATATTTAAAAGCCTTCTCAAATTATTAAATGATTGTCTTTTGGGTATAAATCCCGTTTGATCCGTATTTATTAAATTGTTAATATAATTATTTAGCCTTCTAGCTAGGATCTTAAAATTTTCTGATCAGTATTTCGAAGTGAAATAGCTCTATAAGAACCCGGAGCCCCGGCTATTTCTACACTAACTTCCCTCAATGTCCTAGGGAATATCCTGTCAGGACATGGAGACTTATCCACTTTTATATTTTTCAAAAGTGTCAGTACTTCTTTTACTTTGAAACTCATAGTATCCATAGCTACTCTACTAGTTTCCATTACCTCACATAATTCAATATCCTTCTCCTTGGTGAATACCGACGAAAATAAATTGTTCAATATCTCCCCCATCTCTTTTGGCTCTGCAGATAGCTGTCCACTCTGTCTCTCCAATGGACCAATTTTATCCCTCATTATCCTTTTGCTATTAACATAGCTGTAGAAACCCTTTGGATTTACTTTCACCTTACTTGCCAAAGCAACCTCATGTCTTCTTTTAGCTTTTCTAATTTCTTTCTTAAGATTCTTTTTACATTCCTTATACTCCTCAAGCACCTCATTTACTTCATGCTGCCTATAATTATTGTAAATCTCCCTCTTTTTCCAAACAAGATGTCCAATTTCCCTTGAAAACCAAGGCTCTTTCCACTTTTTACTGTTTCCTTTCAACCAAACAGGAACATAAAGATTTTGTACTCTTAAAATTTTCCCTGCCCCCAGACTTATTAGATGAAGCCATGAAGATAAAGGCTGAATCAGCAAATCTAATATCATACTTATATATTATAATATATTGAATATAGAAATACCTACAACAGACAATATTAGAAAAGACTGGGAACAAGAATTAGCTATAAAACTTTCAAAAGAGAGCTGGGATAAACACTTATTATATGTGCATAAATGCTCGATCAACGTACGACATATTCTAATCCAATATAAAACATTACATAGACTATATTATTCAAAAACTAAAATAAATAAACTTTTCCCCAATGTCTCACCCATTTGTGATAAATGTCAATTACAAGAAGCTAACATAGCGCACTCTTTTGTTTTCTGTATAAAAATCCAAAAATTCTGGAACGAAATATTTGAAATCTTCACAAAATTATTTAAAAGAAAACTACTACCCAAAGTAGAATGGATCATTTTTGGAATATCGGAAGGTAACCCAGAATTAAATATGTTTCAAAAGAACTTACTTAATTATGGGCTAATAATCGGAAAAAAGCTCATACTTAAATTTTGGAAAAATGCTCCAATACCAACAACAAAAATGGGGATTTCAAACATGTTCGAAACACTACATTTGGAAGAGATGAGACTCCTCTTAGCAGGCAAAGCAGATCACTTCCAAAAGACGTGGTTTGCATTTATGGAACTATTACAAGCATAAGGTGCAATAATAAGTTAAAACATAAAGTAGCAATGTTACAAAATTTTGAGATTAAAAAAAATCAAGTCTGCAATTTATCCCATCAGATAAAGCATAACAATAAGTTTAATTTGACACCTAATTCACTTTCATATCTCGAGTAATAAAAAGGTTATGGCCATTTTCATACTCGGAAATTAGCATCTTGTTCCCTATTGATTTTCTATGGACATAACAAAAAAGCTGTGATCGAGGAAAGTCAAAAGCCCATAACCTTCTTAAAAATTAAGAGAACTGAATGAAATTTTCAGTTATCATAGATTGAAGCATTCTGAAACAAAATAATCTTACTTGGATGACCTGAAATTAAAGCATATAATTAGTTAGTTACCCAATTGTAGCTAATTTCAAACTTCAATTACTAGCTCTAAACATCTATCCATTTCTTAATAAATGATTAACATTTTTAAATAGCCCAAGTGTCCAAATAATATTCACAAATAATTCACAATAAAACATGATTTTAAAATCTCATTTACATCAATTTATAGGCCAAATGGAAGGAATTTAGTGTTCATTTGCTGTAAATTAAAGTCAATTTAAATCGGCTTTCTAGTGGGTTCCTGTGAACGCGCTGGTTTAGAACGTTCACATTGCGCTGGATTTGTGCCCTCAAGTGCCCAGAAAAATACTGCGGGATATAAAGAGCCCAAAATGAACTACTCGCTATAGAAAACTTTAATAACAGGGTTATATACAAGCCCCATTTAATGTAAAAATAAGGTACATACCTTTAATTGTTTGCTTTATAAAACCCTGGGGCTGCGAGAGGTTGCGGTGAGAGAGTGATTTTTAAACTACTATAAATATTATACAAGGCCATAAAAACTAATAATACCTTTTGCGACGGAGTCTTTCAGCGATTTTCCGTTAATGATTTACTAGGCTGAACATTTTCGATTGGAACAGCCTAGTAAAAATTGCGTTTTAAACCCGCCCCCTCTAAACAGCGCCAAAATCGCGGACACGGGGTAGGGCAGATGCTCAGCCACGATTCAGGTAGGTTTTGTAACATACCTACATAAAGGCGACCAGGACATGGTAATGGGGGGTATAAAATAAATTTTTTAATAAAAACATGGTTGGTATATCCTTTTTTGTGGGCTTTGTGTTACAATAGAGCGATTGATTTTCCTTTCTTCTTTTTTTTCTTTTCTTTCTAGGGTCTTATTTATTTTCTTTGCTTCCTTCTCTAATTCCTTCCCTAAGGGGTTCTCTTCTCCCAACACTTTCCTGCACCTTCATGATTCTTGCTTACTTTCCTTACTTTTATTTTATTTTTTAAAGCTCATAAAATGAAGTGGTACATCATAATGTAATAAGATATATGCAATGTATTAATGTGATTTACTGTACTGCTAATAAAAATAAAATAAAAAAAAAAAAAATTATAAAAAAATTCCCTTTAAATGTCCTCCATTTTTCTTCTACATCCTTCCCATAAAACAAAATGTCCGAGTTCACTCCTTTTAAATCATTTTGCATCTCATCAAAGTTAGCCTTTCTCCAATCAAAAATCTCAACCCTAGGTCCAGTTCTGACCCTCTCCATAATTATCTTGAAACTAATGGTATTGTGATCACTGGACCCGAAGTGCTACCCAACGCATACCTCCGCCACGTGTCCCGTCTCATTTCCTAACAGGAGGTCCAACACTGCCCCTCCTCTAGTAGGTACCTCTATGTGTTGCTGCAAAAAACTATCCTGCATACATTTTACAAACTCCAAACCATCCAGCCCATTTACCGAATGTGTTTCCCAGTCTATGTGTGGAAAGTTGAAATCTCCCACAATCACTACTTTGTGTTTACTACTAATATCTGCTATCTCCTTACATATTTTCTCTTCCAATTCTCGATCCCCATTTGGCGGTCTATAATACACCCCTATAAGTGTTGCTACCCCTTTCCCACTTCTCAGTTCCACCCAAATAGCCTCCCTAGATGAGCCCTCCAATCTATCCTGCCAAAGCACTGCTGTAATATCTTCCCTGACTAGCAATGCAACACCTCCACCTCTTGCTCCTCCAATTCTATCACACCTGAAGCAACAAAATCCTGGAATGTTTCCAATCACAGCCCTCCTGCAACCATGTTTCACTGATCGCCACAACATCATACTTCCAGGTGTCTATCCAGACTCTAAGCTCATCCACCTTTCTTACAATGCTCCTAGCATTAAAATATGCACATTTAAGAAACCCCCCGCCTCTTATTCTATGTTTATTTCCTTTTTTTTCTTTCTCCTCTTGTGCCCGAGTGCTTCCTTTTCTGCTTCCTGCCTCCCATTCTGTCTACTAGCTTTCTCTATTTGAGTCCCTTGCCCCAACCATTCTAGTTTAAAGTTTCCCCAGTAGCCTTTGCAAATTTCCCCGCCAGGATATTGGTCCCCCTCGAGTTCAAATGCAACCCATCCTTTCTGTACAGGTCCCACCTTCCCCAAAAGAAGTCCCAATGATCCAGAAACTTGAATCCCTGCCCTCTGCACCAGTCTTTCAGCCAGGCATTTATCCTCCACCTCGCTCCATTCCTACTCTCACTGTCGCGTGGCACAGGCAGTAATCCTGAGATTACCTTTTTGGTCCTTTTCCTTAACTCTCCTCCCAACTCCCTAAATCCTCCCTTCAGGACCTCTTTGCTTTTTTTACCTATGTAATTTGTACCACAACCTCGGGCTCCTCTCCCTCTGATTTCAGGATATCTTGGACGCGTTGAGACACGTCCGAGACCTTGGCACCAGGGAGGCAGACCACCATCCTGGTCTCCCGACTGCATTCACAGAATCTCCTTTCAGGAGAACATGGATGGGTGACGTTTTGGATTGGGACAAAAAGAACACAAAGTGCTGAGTTACTCCAGCACTTTGTGTTCTTTTCTGTAAACCAGCATCTGCAGCTCCTTGTTTTTACTGTCCATCGGTTAATGTTGTGTAAGTCTTCAAAGGCCCATTGGTTGTTGGGAAGAAGCTGTTCTTGAACCTGGTAGTCATAGTTTTCAGACTCCTCTATGTTTTTCTCATTGGCAGGAGTGAAATTAAAGTGTGGTGTAGGTTTGTAATGATGCTGGCTGCCTCTTTGAGGCAGCACTTTCTATAGATCCTGTCGGTTGTGGGGAGGTCAGTACCTGCAATAGACTGGGCAGTGTTTACTATCTTTTGTAATCTACTTCATTCCTGGGTGTTCGTGTTTGTGTTTGTACACCTGTTTTCTTCGGGTGCTCCAGTTTCTTCTCACACTCCAAAGACGTGCAGGTTTGTAGGATAATTTGCTTTGGTAAAATTGTAAGTTGTCTCTAGTGTGTAGGATACTGCTAGTGTGTGGGGTAATCGCTGGTTGGCACAGACTCAGTGGGGCAAAGGGCCTGTTTCTGCACTGTATCTGTAAAGTCTAAAGTGTAAATTGGATTGGAAATGTGACTGTTCATTTCTGTGAGAGTGCTGAGTATTTAACAAGTGGAAATTCATCAATTAATCTTTCCAAGGAGAATCACATAGGGATCCCCACCCCACTGTAGACAGTTCCCTGTGTTGCCTCAGAGTGCTCTGTCTTTTATTGGATCAGCTGGGACAATGGAGCCAGCCGAGGGGGTGGCCAACACTCTGCCCTACAGCGACGACTCCTGGGATTGAAGCTAACGGGTGAGACTGAAGGGAGCTGCTCATCCCACCAGAGACCCGGGTTCGTTCCTGACCTTGGGTGCTGTCCGTGTGGAGTTTGGATGTTCTCACTGTGATGGCATGGGTCCAGTGCTCTGGTTTCCAAATGCATCCCAAAGACATGCGGGTTTGTAGATTAGTTGAGGTAGAGGTGGACCGTCGGGTGTGTAGGGAGAGCGCCGAGAGCGAGGAAGGGGACCCATGACGCCGAGAGCGAGGTGGGCAATTATTGAATCATTGTCCTCTGTAAATTACCCCTTGTGTGTAGGGAATGGATGGAAAGTGGGATTACATCGAACTAGTATGAACAAGTAATTGATGATCAGTGTGGACTTGGGGGACAAAGGGCCTGTAAAATACGTCAAATGGGGCCTCACCAACTTCATGTATGAGTGTAACATAATGTTCCAACTTCTATACTCAGTACTCTGTCTGATGAAGGCCAATGTTCCAATATCCTTTATTGCCACCTTATCTACTACCAGTGATGCCACTTTCAGGGAACTATCTACCTATATTCTTAGATCCCTCTACTCTACAACACTCCAAGGGCCCTCCCCTGTCAAGGTCCTGTCCTGGATTGACTTCCCCAAACACAATACCTAACGCTTATCTGAATGAAACTCCCTCTCTGGACTCCAGATCCAGGTGATCGTTCTTGAAGCAAAAGAAGAATTTGGTCAAATCTGAGTGGAAGAAGCTAATCTCCTTATTTTAAAGTAACAGAAACTGGATGAATTATTGTCAATAACTTTAAAGTGCTTTGTAAGATCAAAATAGGGGTAAACTGAGAAAATAATTTAATCTGGAGACCAGACTGGTGAAAACGGATTCAAAATGTTGGATAAAATAGGCAAGGACAATACAGAAGTTGTGTCAGAAAGAACAGGCCAGTGGCATTGACTGGAGGATCTCATCAAAGGGTTGCACAGACATGTGGGCTGAATGGACCTCTCCTGTACTGGAGGACTTCTGATCCTATGAATTACCGGTGCTTACAGCTTCATATTGGACTGGCACATCACCTGGTTTAATGCAGTATCATCTCCAGCCAAGGCAAATTCTTTTTGAAGCCATTTGTTCTTGATACAGCAATTTAGCAAAAATAATGGAAGATCAGAATGTTTCTATAAATAGGCACAGGTCTCCAGCTGGAATGTCATGAGATAATCTTACTCTATTGAGGACCTGCTCATCCTCACCTATAACCTCCCGTTTCATGCCTCTTGCAAATCACTCAGCCTTAATTTATTCGCTGCAATATTGTGCCACTTCACATAGAGCAGCATTAAAAATGTCACATCTCATTGGGTTGACATTTGCATCTATCACTGGCAACTGCTTGCCCGAGACCAATGCATATTTATTCATTTACTAATCACACTTGCTCTGTCTTATCGTCTGTTTGGAAGTGATTTTTCTGGCAGCCAACCTACAGTATGCTGACAGATTCCAAGTAAGAAAAGTGCGCATGGCTGGATTTCGTCATGATTTGCCAAGGTTCAGGAAATCACCTCCCGCCTCCCTGCACACGGAGTGAATACGCCTCAAAATCCCAACTGCATCTTGAAGGTGACAAACTATGGAACTCTAGATGGACACAAAGAGCTGGAGGTTAGTGTACTGGTCAGACGTGCAGGTTTGTAGGCTAATTAGCTTCTGTAAAAATTGTTCCTTGTGTGCAGGATGTTGCGGGAGGCACCCCCAGGACATAATGATGGCCGGGTGAGGAGAGGGGTGTCCGTTCGCTGGGCGATCCGGTCGAAGGCCATGGAGGAAGGTGCTGCATGAGTCTTGGGCTTATCTGGATCGGGAACGGCTCCATTAGACCAAGCACGTTGGTGAACCGGAATTTGGACTTTGGAAGTGTTGCCAAAACACTACATCAGAACTGAGCCATTATAGACTTTGTACAGGTTGCTCTACATATTTTGGGTTTACACTATTATGATATTGTTGTCAGGTATCATTGATTATTAATTCATTTTTTCATTGATTATTTAATATTTATTTATTGTGCCATTGCATTTAATGTGGCTGTTAAGCTGCTGCAGGTAAGAATTTCATTGTTCCGTTGCTGGTATATATGATGATTCAACACTCTTGATGTTCAGATTGCAAGATTAATAATGAGAGGTGCAGATGAATTAGGTGATGTAATTAATAAGCTGGATATTAAAACAATTTGGATTTGCGAGCTCTTGCTGCTCAGAGATCAGGTACCTCCATAATGGAGACATAAATTTATTGATAGATGTGTTTATTGCTGGCAGCTGTTTATTATTCTAAGAAGAAAGGAAAGAAGGGGGATGAATATTTATTGTGCTGTGAGGAAGAGGATTCAACCTCTTGAATGCATTGCAGGCTGGAGATTGTAAATGTAAACAAACAAATACATACATCTCTGCTGTGAAATGTGAACATTAGTATCAGCATGTTGGCGTTTAGAGTCATAGAAACATGCAGAATGGAAACATGCCCTTCAGCTCAACTCGTCCATGGTGACTAAGATGCCCAATCCTGGCTTGTGCTATCTGCCACTGTTTGACCCATATCCCTCCAAAACCTTCCTATCCATTCACCTGTCCAAATATATTTTAAATAATGTTATCGTATCTGCCTCTGCTACATTCTCTGGCAGCTCGTTCCATGGACCCACCTGTGTGAAAAACATATTCTGATTAAATCATGCTTCTCCCACCTTATTCGTTTGTGCTCAGGTTCTTGATTCCCTGAACCTGGCTAAAAGTCTGTGCACTCACCACATCTATTCACCTCATGGTTTTAAACACCTTAATAAGATCACCCCTCAGTCTACTGCACTCCAAGGAATAGAGACTAATGCCCCTGTCCCACTTAGGAAACCTGAACGGAAACCTCTGGAGACTTTGCGCCCCACCCAAGGTTTCCGTGCGGTTCCCGGAGGTTGCAGGTAGTGGAAGCAGGTAGGGAGACTGACAAAAACCTCCGGGAACCACACGGAAACCTTGGGTGGGGCGCAAAGTCTCCAGAGGTTTCCGTTCAGGTTTCCTAAGTGGGCTAGGGGCTTTAGCCTGCTCATCCGCTCCCTGTATGTTAAGCACTCGAGTCCTGGCAATATCCTCATAATTCTTCTTTGCACTCTTTTCCACTTAAAACAATTCGATTTTTAAATTTCTCTGAGATCCAATTAAAGAGACGTCTCGCTGTTCAAGAGACTATTACTGATTAAGAGCACAATAAATAGAAACCAAAACAGAAATGTGGGTAATTATCAGGTCATAAGTTCATTAGTGATAGGAGTAGAATTGGGCCATTCAGCCCATCGTCTACTCTGCCATTCAATCAAAGCTGATCTATCTCTCCTTCCTAACCCCATTTTCCTGCCTTCTCCTTATAACTTCTGACACTTGTACTAATCATGAATCTATTTATCTCTGCCTTAAAAATATCCACTGAATGGGCTATGGAAAGAGAACATTGAACATATAACATAGAACAGTACAGCACAAGAACAGGCCCTTTTGCCCACAATGTCTGTGCTGAACATGATGCCAGGACCATCACTAATATACTTGCACATAACCCAATTCCCTTCATTAGCTGCATATCAATATGCCTATCCGAAAGTTTGTTAAATGCCACAATAGTATCTGCTTTAACGGCTACTCCTGGCAGGGCATTCTATGTGCTAACCACCCTCTGTGTAAAAAACACGTGCACCGCACATCTCCTTTACACTTTGTCCTTCTCACCATAAAGCTATACTTTAATTTTATAGTATTTGATTTTTCCATCCTGGGAAAAAGGTTCTGACTGTCTACCCTTTCAATGCCTTAACATTTGCATCAGGGACCCTTCTTCAAATCTTCCTCATAGCCCGCAAGTCTTAGGGATTGGGGAGGAAACCCACATGATCACAGGGAGAATGTGCAAACTTTGCACAGACAGCATCCATAGTCAGGATTGAACCCGAGTTTCTGGCACTGCGAGGAATCAACTCTACCAGCTGTGCCACTGTGCCACTCAAATGTGGCGTGACTTACCCTGATCGACCTCTCGGATGGAATATTCCAAAGATTCACTCCCTCCCCGCTGGTTGAAGATGTGCTGTGCAAGTTTTTTGTACACAGAGGATGGTGGGTTCCTGGTACACATTGCCAGGGGTGGTGGAGGCAGGTACGGAGCAGCAGTTAAGAGGCTTTGAGATAGGTAAATGGGTCTGCAGGGAATGGGCGGATATGGATCAGGTGTAGAAAAATATTAGTTTAACTTGGTACCATGTTGCTTTTATCTTGTGTACACAAAGTGCTGCAGTAACTCAGTGGGTCAGACAGCATCTGTGGTGAACATGAACAGGCAACGTTTCGAGTCGGGACCCTTCTTCAGTACAGGCGTACTGTTTGATTGTATAGCCATGCATGGAGATATGTAATTATTCTCCAGATAGAGAAGGACAATGGAAGACAGTGAAGGGACTTTTCTTGTTCTTGATTACATCTGAGAGGCAGCCCCAGGCAGATGGAAGGATTGCAGAGCTCATAATGGAATGACCTTCAAAGGACGCATTGGTCAGCCATGCGGAAGGATCGCATTGGGTTGCTCAGGGATACGACTCACAGGCTGCAGTCAGCAGTCTCTGTGAGCGACAAGCACGGCTACATGTGTGCCCAGCAAAAACAGCATTGAAAATGACAACACAAGTCATGCTCAGAGAATCACCAAAGACTGCATCTTCAGCCCAAAGTATCACTTTAGACTTTAGACCTTACTTTACTTTAAAGATACAGCATGGAAACACGACCTTCGGCCCAGTGATTCCACGCCGACTGGCAATCACCCTATCCTACACACTGGAGACAATTTACAATTTACAGAAGCCAATTAAGGTACAAACCTGCACAGCTTTCAAGTGTGGGAGGAAATCGAATGATCCGGAGAATACCCACGCAGTCACAGGGAGAACGTGCAAACCCCCTACATACAGCACCTGAGGTCAGGATTGACCCCGGGTCTCTGGTGCTGTGAGGAAACAACTCCCCTGTTGTGCCACTGTGCCATTGCAGGTGTCGCAGAGTCAATTAGTCCCTTCAACCCAACTCATCCATGCTGACCAAGATGCCCCAATTAAACTAATCCCATTCACCCACATTTAATCCCTATCCCTCTAAACCCTTTGGCCTCCTTTACATCGTCGAGACAAAGCATACTCAGCGAACATTTCACCGAACACTTGCGATCCGTCTGCCAAGACCTGCTGGATCTCCACGTTCCTAACCAATTAACTCCCCTTCCCATTCCCACATTAACCATTCTGTCCTGGGCCTCCTCCTTTCACAGAGTGAGGTCACACGCAAACTGGAGGAACAGCACCTCATATTCCGCTTGTGCAGCTTACTCCCCAATGGTATGAACGTTAAATTCTTCAATTCTAGGTCCCCTTCCCCTCTGCTACCTCTTCTGTCCACCTCTCTCTTTATTGACGCCCCCATCTACATCAGTCATAGGGTCGTAGAGTCATAGAGTGGTACAGTGTGGAAACAGGCCCTTCGGCACAACTTGCCCATACCGACCCACATATCCCAGCTACACTAGTTCCACCTGCTTGCTTTTGGTCCATATCCCTCCAAACCTATCCATTCTATGTACCTGTCTAACTGTTTCTTAAATGTTTCTTCCCCAGAAGAGATAAAAGATTGTCCAAGCCTCAACGACCTCCTCTAGCAGCTTGTTCCATACACCCACCACCCTTTGTGTGAAAAAGTCACCCATCAGATTCATATTAAATCTTTCCCGCTTCACCTTAAACATATGTCGTCTGGTGCTCGATTCACCTACTCTGAGCAAGAGACTAGTCATTCTCCTGCTAGCCCTTCCCCCACCCTCACTGCCTCCTACCGCTCCTCCTCTCTCTGGCTTTACATTTGAACTCAAGTTGACATTGTGTGAGGCTGATAGAACCTTAAGCTACGCTCAAGCGAGCTCTGCCAAGTTGTTAATTCCCCGCGAGCTGGCAGCAGATTGTGAGCACTCCCTCTCACAGTCCACTCATTAGCAGATTTTCCAAAGGGAAATGTGACCATTGCTTTCAGGCACAATTGACCCAATAATCTGCATCTGCTTCCACGGAGACTGGAACAGTGACCAGAAATTTCTCACAGACACCTTCCAAATGAAATAAAAATCGTGGTAACTTACTTTGATCTTGACCAACCTCCCAGCTGTGAATATTGCTCATAGTGCATTCAGTTTGTTGTCTATTTTTTTTTCAAGAAGTATTTTTAACAAAAGCAATAGGAACCTCTAGCCCACGAGAGACTGAGTCCCGGTTCAATAAGAGCATGTCTGCTATGCTTCGTTTCCACTCTCCTCAATGATTCCCAAAATCCCTTGATGCACTTAGATTGCGAAGAATCTATCAGACTCAGCCTTGACTGCATCCATTGATTGAGCATCTATAGGTCTCTGGGGGAAAGATTTCCAGAGAACTCCAACAGGTTGAGAAGTTCCCTCTGTCAGAGTACTTTAAGACCAGTTGCCCATCGGGAGACGAGAATCTGGGTTCACATCTCCTCAGCCGCAGAGAATATCTCTCAACATTTAGCAAATACGGGTTGTGCAAAAGTATACCAGTAATTACCCAAAGCAAAATTCATGCTCTTGAAACCATTATAGGACCTGGAGCGTTGCGTTTATAAACTCCGTATAAGCAATGGATTTTTAATGTCAATCAATGTCCATTGCAGAGAGTACAGACAGATAATAAACTGTGTCTGTCCCAAACACATATGTTTATTCAAGGTCTTTTCAGAACTCTCTGCAAAACATTTATTTCTGCAACCCAGAGAGTTGCTGAATGCTCGCAGTCTTTTCCTCAGAGTTAGTGGATTCTAAAACTAGAGTGCACAGGCTAAAGATGAGAGGGGAGAGATTTAAGAGGCATCTGAGGGGCAACATTTTCTCTCAGAGGGTAACTGTATCTGGAATGAGCTGCCAGCGTAGCAAAAGAAGCGGATACAATTTTGAAAGACTCTATGACTATGGATGGTTCTGGTCTCTTTTCAAATGATGTTAGCACATCTACATGAGTCATTAAATCACCCTAACATCATAGAATCATAGAGTCATTGAATCACGCGGCACGGAAACAGGCTCTTCAACCCAACCTGTCCAAGGTGCCCCATTTCAGTCCCATTTGCTTTAATCTGGCCAATATTCCTCTCAAACATTCCTATCCATGCACCTGTCTAAATGTATTTTATTGTTGTTGTAATACCTGCCTCAACCACCTCCTCTGGCAGCTCATTCCATATACCCACCATAACGTGGCAGTGGACAGGTGAGCAAGAATCTGCTGTCCAAGAGTTGAACCAGTAACTGCTGAGTTTACTCATTGTGATCCAGCAAACCTGTTGTCCACTCCCACACTGTCTCTCCAGCGGACCACACACGCACCAGAGACGTTGGAAGATTCTGATTTGCTATTTACAAAGGGAGCCTAACATGTGCAGGAAGGAGGGAGAGAATAAGAAAGGGAAGACGGAAGGAGTAAAAGGTGGAAGGACGAATGAAAGATAAATGATAAAGAGAGGGTGGAAGGAACAGAGACCAGGTAGGTTGGAAGGGAAAATGGGAGAAATGTAGGTGGAGAGGGGAAGGGGAAGATATTTGGAAGGAAACTAGAGGTGAAAGGAAGCTGGAAGAAGAAGAAATGGAAGGAGAGAAATGTAGTTGACAGAATTCCCAAAATAGAAGAAGAGAAGGGTGAAAGAGAAGTATCAGTATCAGTATCAGTATATCTTTATTGTTATTTCCTGAGTACTCACATACCCAGAGGAAACAAAAAAACGTTGCTCAAAACCAGTGTCCGTTCAGCGTGCAGTACAAATAACAACAAGTAAATAGAAATAAAAATACATATATCATGAACAAATTAAATTAAACACTCTACTCTACTAAACATCAACAGGCGTTCCGATCGATCTTTAATTTAGTTCAACAAAGAAACTGACAAGGTTGGTGGTTGGTGCGCGATACTTTGGCAGGGGGCTAAGTCCGTTTATCAGTCTTATAGCCTGCGGGAAGAAGCTGAGGAGCATCCTGCTGGTTTTGCAGCTAATGCTCCTGAAGGAAGGAACGACTGAGTTCAAGGAATAATTTGATTGTTGTGTCACAGAACTAACATTGTTTTTAGCGAAGGAAGGAACTATTGATGTGGTTTAAACGAAAGATAGACACAAAATGCTGGAGTAACTCTGCGGGTCAGGCAGCATCTCTGGTGAAAATTAATGGGTGACGGTTTGGGTCAGAACCATTTTTAGTAATTTTCTAGTGGTTTTGCTTTTAGTGATGTTTTATTGAGGAGAATGTCAGTGGAATGTCCAACTCCTTGCTTACATCCATCTGCGGTGGTCGATGGGAAGTTACTAAATTATCTAAACTCTCCCCCTGTCAATATCCTGGTGAAATCACATCCAATTGAAACTGGCTGCAAGGTCTTGCTACATACAATCGGTAGTGAGGTCTACCAATCACCTATCAGCCCCTGCCTGTCTTACCCCTCCCAGTCCCCTTTCTTCATCGGCCATCCTACATCTCCAGTCTTGGTCGGTCCTGATGCAGGGTCTCGATCCAAAACGTCAACAATTTATTTCCCTACACCAATGCAGCTTAAACCACTGAGTCCAACTCCCCTCCCCTGGAGCTTTTTGCTGCAGATTCCTGCATTGACAGTCTCCCTTTGTATCCATCTGTTGCTGGACAAGTACTCTATTGCTGTAAATTTTTGCGTATTTTACATTTTCTTGACTGATTTGGAGAGGGTGCAGAAGAACATACGGGGTTGGTGGTTCTACACCGAGCTCCCTCCAAGGAGGGATGAACCTTCCTCAGATAAGGAGACCAGAACTACATACAACATTCAAGGCAGGTACTATCACAACATTTTGCAAGCACTATCACAATGTTTAAGAAACATTTAGTCAGGTACTTGGATAGGATAAGTTTAGAGGGATGTAGGAGATACCCACTCTGAATCTGGCTATACTTGGGGCCCAGCTCAGATAGACTCAAACACAAATAAAACATCTCGTAGATCAGTGTGGAGTTTCTCGAACAAGTTGGTTTATTGAAGGCCTTAATAGTGCAAGAAGGAAAATACTCTAAGAGAACCTAAAGTGGTTCAAAGCACCCACGGTACTTTATAATCTCACGACACAATGATTATTTGTTGATTGTACATTTTTGCAATAAGTCAATATTGATCAATGTCTGTAGCCTTTCATCTTTGTATTTCCACAGTTTTCTTTAACCTTATGCTCCCTGTTACTTAGAAAGCCATTTTTCCATTTGTAAGGAAATTGGCTCAATAAATCTCAGTGCCCCCTGATCAGTTTTATTACCATCAGGTTAGTTTACAACAATGTTTATCTAACTAAACTAGCTGTGCTGTGGAAATTAAACACCATGATATATCTATTTATTGCCTCACTGTTTTCCTTATGGGCCTGTCCAACATCAGCGACTTTTTTGGTGACTACAGGAGACCATGCGGTCGCCACATGGTCGCCAGGTGGTTGCCGGGGTGTTGCCTGTATGGTTGTGATTAGTCTACTCAGTCGCCCAAAGATTCGTAGCGTCTTTCTGGTCCCTGAAAATTTTTCAACAACATTTTTCGGCGACAGTGGCGACCTTGGTTTGATGCCAAACGAACATAGTTTGATGTAGGTGCTGTCGTAGGTTGTCGCCAGGTTAATGTAGGCAGTCGCAAGGATGTCGTAGGGTGTCGCCAGGATGTCTCCGGTTGTCGATAGGTGACGTAGGTTGTCGATAGGTGACGTAGGTTGTTGCCGGTGCTGGCAATGAATTTCAATGTCGTATTTGCCGGCAGTTGCCTGAAAAATTGCTAAGTGGGACTGGCCATTAGTCCAGTCGCCGGTTTTTCGGACCATCGCCGGCAGTCGCCGAAAAAAATTGCCTAAGTGGGACAGGCCCATTAAGTTCCTGATGTTGCCCATTTTTCCCATTGTTCTTCCCCAGCATGTAGGCTCTAGGGCTAAACACATTACAAACTGTTCATCTTCCTTATCATTTTCAAAATTTCTGACATCAAGGTGATATGGGCCAAGCACAGGCTGGTGGGACTAGTATAGATGGGGATATTGGTCGGCCTGAGCATATTAGGTCAAAGGGCCTGTTTCCATACTGTATGCCTCTACGACTCCAGGACTCTAGGTGCAGATTTTGTTTGACACTATTCAATTGCATCGAGATATTCCTGCTACTCTGCTCCAATTCTCCCACCAAAAAGGACAGCTATTGCCTTCTTAATATCCCATGGCACCCAAGTCAAGTCATCGGGTTTGTTGTCATAGCATAGCATGGCCATCAACATAATCAGGGACTAGTCTCACCCCAGTCACTCCCACTTCTCCCCTCTTCCATCAGGGAAGAGGTAAAGAAGTGTGAAAAACACATGCCTCAGATTCTGGGACAATTTCTTCCCAGCTGGTATCTAGCAAGTGAACCATCCTATCAACAAATATATAGCAGTTCAGAGCTACCATCTACATCTTTGGAGACACTGGCACTATATCTAATAGGACTTTACTGGACTTTATCTTGCACTAAAGATTATTCCCTTTATCCTGTATCTGTAAAAGGTGGACCGCTGGATTGTAATCATGTATAGTCTTTCTGCTGTCTGGTTAGCACGCAACAACAACTATTCACTGTACCTCAGTACATGTGACAATAAATTAAACTAAACTAAACTAAAGCACAAGTACACAGTGATACGGACCATTAGGCCCAAGAGATAGCTTGGCCTTTATTTCCAGCATTTTCCGTAACATAATTTCCCTACTAATTGAGAGTTTTTCAGCCAGTGATCAAGCCAAGTATCTATGGTAATGTTCCATCATTGTTGCACTAATTAATCGCTCAATGAAAAGGCCCATTTAATGACAAATGGTGCAGATTTCCAAGAGGCTACACTAAATTCTTGGCAGGTTCACTTTTCTACCAGACAGTCTTGGAATCATTGGATAGATTTTGAACTTGATTTATCAGAGGTTTAACAATGGGCCGAAGAAGAATTAGCTGGAGAACCCTTCGTTCTGCAAGACCTTCTCTCATTGCTCCGCCTCTGTGATTGCTGCCACAGCCACATGTGTTTCCTCTGAGTCTGAAGAAGGATCCCAACCAGAAACGTCGCCTATCCATGTTCTCCAGAGGAGTTGCCTGACCCGCTGAGTTACTCCAGCACTTTGTGTCCACAAGTGCCATGGTGGGATTTGAACTCAGAACTATGGACTTTTAATCCCAACCTCTGGATCATAGTCTGGTATTTTTACTGCTAACCTTACCCAAAGCTACAACATTTTCACCAAGATCGTACTCCCAGCGCCTTGCATCTAAGAATCAGACTCGCCTTTGCCACCCACCCCAGGAGGTTGAACATGAATTCTCAGCCTTTTGCCTCTGAAGGCAGAGATAGTCACAGATGCACCAAGGAGATTCACTTCAATTTCACTTCAATAAATATGTAGAGGCTTTGGAGAGGCAGTTATACAGGGATCTAGTGAGACCATACCTGGAGTATTGTGTGAAGTTTTTGTCCCCTAATTTGAGGAAGAACATTCTTGCTATTGAGCGAGTGCAGCATAGGTTCACAAGGTTAATTCCCGGGATGGCGGGACTGTCATATGCTGAGAGAATGGTGCAGCTGTGCTTGTATGCTCTGGAATTTAGAAGGATGAGCGGGTATATTATTGAAACATATAAAATTATTAAGGATTTGGACACGCTAGAAGCAGGAAACATGTTCCTGATGTTGGGGGAGTCCAAAATTTAAGAATAATATGGAAGCCATTTAGAATGGAGATGAGGAAATACTTTTTCACACAGAGAGTTGTGTGTGGAATTCTCTGCCTCAGATGGCAGTGACAGCCGGTTCTCTGGATACTTTCAAGAGAGGGCTAGGTAGGGCTCTTAAAGATAGCGGAGTTAGGGGAAATGGGGAGAAAGCAGGAACGGGATACAGATTGGGGATGATCAGCCATGATCACATTAAATGGCGGTGCTGGCTCGAAAGGCCGAATGGAGTGTGGGAGGAAACCGAAGATCTCAGAGAAAACCCATGCAGTCAATCAATCAATTAATCAATCAATCAATCAGTTTTATTCATCACTTGCACATGTAGTGCAAGTGAAATGAATTTGCCAGCAGCGGTACAATGAAAAAGAACACACAAAAACACAATAAAATTTTAACACAAACATCCACCACAGCATTCATCACTGTGGTGGAAGGTACAAATTTTGGCCAGTCCTCTTCCATTTTCCCCCGTGGTTGGGACCACAACAATCCGCTTCTGCTGCTGCGGGCATCCAGATGAGTAAAAGTCGAGGTAAGTCCTGCAACTGTGCCTCCCCCACCGGAGACCGCGGTTTCCGGTTAGTGTAGGCCGCAGGCCGGCGGTCAAAGATTTAAAGTTCCCGCCGCGCCGCAGCCAGAAAGACCGCAGGGCCGGCGGTCGAAGCTCACCTCCAGGGGTCCCCGGCAAGGGATCCCGCTCCTGATGGTAGGACCCCGCCACACCCGCAGTAGAACTAGGCCGCGGACCAGCGGTGGGAGCCTCTTCTTCTCCTGGGTCCCCAACGAGGGATCCCAGGCTGCGGAAGCAGCGCCAGCTGGAGCTCCGCACAGCACAGCTTCAGGCTGCCGCAGGCCAGTGAACGGAACACTCCCCTCCGGCGAGCCCCAGCAAGGGCTCGCCCGCTCCACACCGAGAGTCCACGCTGCGCCCGCAGCTGAAGCCCCGGGCGCGTCTCTGGGAAAGGCCGCACAGATCCTCGATGTTAGGCCTTGGACGTGGCGACAGTGAAAAAGTCGCCTCTCCGCAAAGGAGGCGACCAAAGCGGTTTCCCCCTTACCCCCCCACACCACCCCCCACACAAAACACACAGAGAAACATAAAAAACATACACACTAAAAACATTTAAAAAGTAAAAAAAACTGACATGCTGCTGGCAGGGCTGCCGCCTTGCAGCGCCTCCACCGACAGAGAGATCATACAAACTCCACACAGACGGTATCCATAGTCGGAATCAAACCCAGGTCCATGGTGCTGCATGGCAACAACTCTACTGCAGCGCCACTGTGGCACCACAGTGATGATGAGAGTCTGGAATCTGGGGAGGATATCTACTACAATGACTGCAAGAGCCTTTTATAGGAATATAATCAATCAGTGAGTTTATTTCCCACTGTAATTTATTTTTAACATCAGGATGATGTTAAACTCTTTTCCATCATACATCTGCATGACTTTATTACAATTTACCTTATTTCAGGAAAAAACTGCTCAATGCTGAATGGAATTAAATACACTATAAAATCTGACAATAATAGACTTGTGGTGTGAAAATGATTAACTTTGTACCGATTACAATGCATCATCTTTACTGCACATTCAACATCCGGTAATAATGCATTAAGCCTCCTTTGCTCTGAAGCACTGTCCTTTTCTCAGGCAAGCTTATCTTTTCATTATACACTTGGCTGGCCAAAGGTGAAAGATTATTATTTAAAATAAAAACAGTTTTTTCCCCCGACTTTAATCATGCAGCCAGCACAGACGATCTGACACACACAGTCCATCGCTCACCTTCTCCACTTTAGACTTTTGAGATACAGCACGGAAACAGGTCCTTCTGCCCACCGAGTCCGTGCCGACCAGCAATCACCCCAACACTAGCACTGTCATGCACACAAGGGCCGATTTTACAATTTTCATAGAAGCCAATAAATTTACAATTGACCTACAGGTCTCTGGCATGGTAATGATTCAAACAATGGTACATTATTATCACATGTACCTAGGTAGAGCGACATTCTTTGTTTTTGCTTACAATCGGGTAAAATCATACAGCAGACCTCACCTAGGCTGTACACAAAGAGTCACTGCATTTCTGGCACCGGTGATGATTCAAATGCACTTAGTACAGTCTTATCTTATCGCAGCGGTGATCCAGGCTTGCCACCGCACGTGGCCACAGACGGTCCTCTGGTGGGTCCCACTTTAAACTCTGCACAGGCAGCGCCCATATTCAGGATCTAACCCAGGTCTCTGGTGTTGTAAGGCAGCAGCTCCACCGCTGTGCCACCAGGCAGCGGTGGACACTGCGGAGACACTGGAGAATCAGATGCTGGAATCTTGTGCAAAACACAAAGTGCTGGAGAAACTCAGCGGGTCAGGTAGTATCTGTGGAGGGTATGAATTGGCGACATTTCTGGATGGGACCCTTCTTCAGACTGATTGTCGTGGGGGAGAGTCGTGTGTACAAAAGCACTCCTCTCCAACTTCGATGAATCCACAGACACCTCCTCTTGCCTGTAGCGGTAGACTTGATAACTGGAAGGCACATGTCTAAGGTGAATGGTCAAATATTCCAATGGGAGTTGGGAAAATAACTGTTTGCACAGGAAATGGTTGAAATCCAAAATACGTAACCTAAAGAGGATTGAATTGATTGGAAGATACAGCATGGAAACAGGCCCTTCCACCCATCGAGTACACCCTGACCATCGAACACCCGTTCACACTAGTTCCATGTTATCCCAGTTTCTCATCCACTCCCTGCACACTAGGGCCAATTTTCCAAGCCTGCATATGTTTGGGATATGGGAGGAAACTGGAGCATTTGGAAAAAAAACACCCGGTCACTGGGAAAACATAAATTCCACCCAGACAGCTCCCGAGGTCAGGATCGAAACCATATCTATGGCCCTATGAGGATTTTTTCTCACCATATATTTGTCCAATTCATTCTTGAAGACAGCAATGGAACATGGTTCCATCAACTCATCCAGATTCCAACAATATGCTGCAAGGAATATTGCTCTGTCCTGCTATGCTGTTGGTTTAAGAAAGGAATTCAAGGAGGAAGAATAGTTTAAAAAGATGAACGGTCAGGTGAATGTGATAAATAATGGACACAGGCAAGAAGGCGTCTTTCTATGCTTTGACATTCAAAAATGCAAATAAGGTAAAAAATAACAAGATTGTTGACAATTAATCAACCTTAAAAAAACAACATGAATTTCCATTTCAGCACTACCCTTCACAAGCTCCAGATGATCCACTATCAATAGGCTAACTTTGAGAGGAAGTGACTGTTGTAATGAAACCGTTTGCATCAGCGGTTTTGTTTATTGAAGTTTCATCTACTCCGCTGAGCATCTTTCATCAGACCCAGACAAATGGTTGATTACATTGAGAGATTTACAATAAAGTCTTCAGCGGGGAATTGATTTTGACTCCAGTGGAAGGTAAAAGGTCAAAGCTTGCTCCTCGCCTGTAAAGAAATCGGCATACATAATAGTCACCCCAGAAGTAATCTGGTGTGTGAGGCACTTGGAGGTATATTGTTGGTGTGAGAAGTTGCTTTCTGAAGCAAGGTATTTCAGAACAAGGAGCAAGAGTGAGTGCGGCACGGTGGCGCAGCGATAGAGTTGCTACCTTACAGTGCCAGGGTTCCAGGTTCCATCCCGACTACGGATGCTGCCTGTGTGTAATGTGTACATTCTCCCTGTGACTGCATGAGTTTTCTCCAGGTGCTCCGGCTCCTCCCACACTCCAATGATGTCAGGATCGAACCTGGGTCTCTGGCACAGTACGGCAGCAACTCTATCCGTGTGCCACCGTGCCACCCCCCATCAACCCTGTTAGGTGAATCCAGCAATGGGGGGGGGGGGGGGGGGGGGGGGGGGGGGGGGGGGGTGGGGGGGGGGGGGGGGGTTGATAGTTACATGACTGGATAAAGGCCCAATATGTTTCTACTGTTATTCTGAATATTCATCCTCTTATGTTTCTTTACTCTGTCATGCTGAACCTTTGTAGAACACGGGTCCCGTCTCAACTAGAATGCTGCATTCATTTCTGGTCATCTCATTATATGATGACTATGAGTTAGGGAAAGGACATAGAACCTAGAACAGCAAAATATCAGGCCCTTCAGTCCACAATGTTTATGCCAAATGTAATGAAATGTTGAACTAACCTTGTGTGCCTGCATGTGATCCACATCCCTTTATTCCCTGCATATCCATGTGTCAAGGTCCAGAAGAGGTTTATGAGATTGGTTCCTGGCATGAGAACAAAGACAGATTGGGGAGTCTGGAATTTGGAGAAGACAAGGCTGATGTGGTTTGAGGTGGAAGAAGGTCAAATGTTGAGGGGCATGAACAATTGAAGGCTGTACACATTGATGGAGAGGTTAAAGACTGAAGGTCAGCCCTAGAAAATAAAGAGGTCGGGAGTGAAGAGTGACAAGAGAGAAGACCTGGTGGATGGAGATTCTGTTGTGGGCTTCAAGAAAGGATTTGATAAGGGTGTGGTGAGGAGGTTTGGGTATCTACGATAAAAAGGCCATTGAATTGCTTTGGTCAAGGGTTGGCTTGGACTCAATGGGTAGAATGGATATCTTTTCTGCTGAAACCATGCTAAGTTTCCATAATTCCCTGTCTCCACAAAATCACCCAGATCCACTGTGAGAAGGGGTGTCAAGAGTCAAGAGTGTTTAATTGTCATGTGTACCACCAACGGAACAATTACATTTTCACTTGGAGCAGCATAACAGGCCAGTAAACACAATAAACAGAGAAAATATGCTACAAACTATAACTTGGAAAATTACTAAGCACAATACTAATGCAAAAAAACTGTCCTTAATGAAAGCAAAGACAGTCTTTTGAAGTTCATAGTTGAGGTGTTCAAGAGCATCTTGGTTGTTGGGAAGAAGCTGTTCTTGAACCATGAGTTCACGGTTTTCAGACTCCTGTATCTTTTTCCCGATGTTGGCCAGGGTGATGTGGATCTCTGATGATGCTGGCTACCTTTCTGAGGCTGCACCTCCTGCAGATGCCTTTGATGGAGGGGAGGTCAGTACCAGTGTCCACCACTCTCTGTTGCTTCATTTGCTCCTGGGCTCTTGTTCGAGTTGCCGAACCAGACCATGATGCAACCAGTCAATATGCTCTCTAACGAGACCAAACAATGGTGACATCTCATCCCCGGCCAATGCCTCCAGTATCTAGGCTTTAAGTCAGCTTGACCAGTGATGATAGGTGAGGTACATTTTGCAAAAGCCTGAAACCAGAGTCTGAAAACAAGCACTCTGCATCAATCTCCATCACCGCAAGAAGTTATTAGAAGGACAGAGAAAAATGCTTTAAGGACACAAGACCCAGGATAACGATTAATATGAACTGATGTTTCTCTAATACTGAATATCCTCACATTATCCTCGATCCTAAATCCTTTCTCTGATGAACTGCCTCCAAGGAGATAGTGCAACTTGAAATGCACTGCAATTATATTAGGACTTATACACAATACCTCTCTTTTATGGATGGTAAATTCTATTTAGCAGACTTTAATCTGTAGAGATTTCATAAATCTGTTTGAACATTATTAACTTCCATGATATGTTTTGTTTGGTAATTTTAAAATCATAATAGCAGTTATATATTTTTATTTTAATTCCGTCCATTATAAAATATATTGAAATTCCACAATGGTTCAAAAGCAAAAATCTTCTTTATGTTAAATAAATCTTAGGTATAATGCAAAATTCAAGGGAATTGGGTTTGCATTAGAGGAATAAATTTGTTTAGGGGTATTAGAAAACAAAATGTAATGTTCAGGTCATGTTAAGGTTTTAGCTTTGGTTTATTATTGTCAAATGTGCTGAGGCACAGTGAGAAGTTTTGTTTTGCATGTTATACAATCAGATGAGATAATGCTATAAATACAATCATCAAACTCGAGAACAATAGTTTAGTTTAGTTTAGTTTTGTTTAGAGACACAGTTCAGAAACAGGCACATCGGCCGACGGTGTCCGCACTGACACTATCCTACACACTAGGGACAATTTACAATTCTTACCGAAGTCAATTAACCTACAAACCTGTTCATCTTTAGAGACTGGGAGGCAACTGGAGCACCCGGAGAAAACCCATGTGCTCACAGGGAAAATATACAAACTTAACAAAAAGCACCCGCAGTCAGGATTGAACATGGGTTTCTGACGCTGTGAGGCAGCAATTCTACTGCTGCACCACTGTGCAGCATCAATAGGTACAGCAGGGGGGGAAGGTACAGAGTGTAGTATATTGTTCTCAGCATTTAAATAAAGGCAGGAGTTGGCCATTTGGACGATCATATCTGCTTTGACATTCACACGGATCATGGTTGATATTTAATCTCAGCTATCTGGTCAACCAAAACCTCCCCTTGATTCCATTAATAACATAAGGGGAGGATTTGGTTGACCAGATAGCTGCTCCCGTACAATATAGAACACAGAACATAGAACAGTACAGCACACCAACAGGCCCTTCGGCCCACAATGTAAGTGCCGAACATGATGCCAAGGCAAATTAATCTCCCCTGCTTACACATAATCCATATCTTCCATTCCTGCATGATCCATGTGTTTCCAAAAAGCCACTTAAACACAACTGTTGTATTTGCCTCCGCCACAATGTTCCAGGCATTCACCACTCTCAGTGTACAAACTTGCCCCACACATCACCTTTATACGTTTCCCTTCTCACTTAAAAGCTATGCACTCTAGTCTTTGTCATTTCCACCCTAGGCAAAACATTCTTACTGTCTACCCTATCTGCCTCTCATAATTTATAAATCTCTATTCTGCAATAAATTCTGCAAATGCGGCCTAACTAAAGTCTTGTAGAGCTGTAGGGCTGCATCATGACTTCCTGCTTATATTCATTGCCCCTAGCAATTGATTCACTAATGTATCCCCAGATGCTCCAGTGCCATAAAGTGTGCTGTTAGTTTGTTAACGCAACAGTGACGAATTTGCCCCTAACACATCGCATAATAAGCGCGGCACAGTGACGCAGCGGTAGAGTTGCTGTCTCACAGCGCCAGAGACCTGAGTTTGATCCTGACTACCGGTGCTGTGACAATATGGGTTTCCTCCGGAATCCTCCCACATTCCAAAAACATACAGGTTTGTAATCGGTTTCTGTAAATTGCCCCTGGTGTGTAGGATGTTAAACTGAGATAACATAGAACTAGCGTACAGGTGATCATTGGTCGGCGCAAACTCGGTGGACCCAAGGCTGGATCCCATCAAGACAGAAATGGCTGGAGTAACTCAAGGGGTCAGGCAAATCTCTGGAGAACATGGATAGCTGACATATCGGGTCACAACCCTTCTTCAGAAGATCGGTTTTGACCCGAAATGTCCAACATTCTGTGTCTATTTTGCAATGTTCTGCCTCCTCCCCACAGGCCTGGCTTAGGTGGTTAGCCACTGGCTTGATATAGTCAAAAGTCAAGGTTTGGCATATTGGAATGTGCGAACAGTATGTATGACCTTGAAACTTACTGTCCCTCAGTTGGACTCAAGCACTACATCTTGGATTTAGGGTCATTAAGATAATGGGGTCCAAGTCAGCCACAGGAGTCTACTCCGGAAATGACGCCAGAGGTCAAGGGTGACAAATGATCAGAAGTGGCCTGTCCAATGTTATCAATCGCATGACTTGATGAACCAATGTGATTTAACCAAGGATAAATCTAATTTCTAGACAATTCAATAAAGTAATGCAATGCCGTTTCAACAAAAATTGTGGAGCTACAGGATAGTGGAGAGTGGAAATAATGTTTCAGTTCAAGACATTTCTCTCTCTTGCTCTTGTTTTTGCACTCCCTCTCTGTCCCCCCTCTCTCTCTTTCTCTCTCTCTCTCCCTCTCCCTCCCTCCCTCTCTCACTGTCTCTCTCTCTCTCTCTCTCTCTCTCTCTCTCTCTCTCCCCTCTCTCTCTCTCTCTCTCCTCCCTCCCCCTCACTGTCTCTCTCTCTCTCTCTCTCCCTCCCCATCCCTCACCCTCTCACCCTCTCACCCTCTCTCCCCTTTCTCTCCCTCCCTCTCTCCCAATTTCTCTCTCTCCCTCTATCTATAACTGATTTAACTGGATAGCATGCAAACAAGGTTTTTCACTCTATTTTGGTATACACAACAATAATAAACTGGCCAATACCAATACCTAACCACGCTCTTCACGTGCATCAGCATGTTTTATGTTTTATTCAAGTCTACTCACACTCCTCTAGACTCCAGTGTATATAAGGCCAAGCTTGTCCAATCCTTCCTCATCGGGCAACTGGCCTATTTCAGATATTAATTCAATAACTTTCACTGAAATGCTTCCAAAGCTTTTTTTAATCTGCCAAAGTCCTCCAGAGTTTATATTTGGCAGCTTTATTGATTTGCTTTTTCATTCTAATGAATAAAATCCCCAAATGTTCACTTTATGATTGTTGATTTTATTCCATGGGGCATGTTAAGCTTCAAGAACATAAAGCCAGTCAATCAGAATTGCCATGCACTAAAAGAGATTTCATGACTTTGAGTGCCTTGATAGTCTTTCTGTCGATCAACCAGCGGACAAGTTTGTAAACCTCCCTCTGTATGGGAACTGTTGAAGATTAAGTATAACAGTGGCTCATGGGGCCATGAGTCTTTTATTGATCTCTTTGGTCATTCAGTAGGAATCATCCATGGTTGAATGGTTGGATTACATCAAACAACACAATTGCGAGGGTTTGATGTGCCTCAAAGGATGTTTTTTGTTTCATCTGGAGAGTTCTGCAATACTGAGAAAATAAACAGAAAATGCTGGAGATAGACAACTTCAGGCAGCATCTGTGGATAGAGAAATAGTCAACATTTCAGGTCTCTGACTCTTCCTTAGAGCGAACAATTTCCCAGAATATGATGCAAATGTTAACTCCTTCTTCCACAGATGCTGCCTGATTTAGAGTGTTTAACCAGCATTTTATGTTTTAGTTTCAGATTTCCACAATCTGTAGCTTGTTTTTACCTTCAATAGACAGACAGACAGACAGACTGATATGCAGACAGACAGGCAGACAGGCAGACAGGCAGACAGATAGATAGATATTAGAGGGATATGGGCCAAAGACATAGATAGATGCCTATGACAACCAAAAGCCCCATCTGCACTAATCCTACCTGCATGCATTTGCCCCATATCCCTCTAAACCATGTATGTGTCAAAATGTATATTTTAAATGTTGTGATAGTACCTTCCTCAACTTCCTCCTCTGGCAGCTCGTTCCATATACCCACCATCCTGAGTGAAAATGTTGATCCTCAGCTTGCTAATAAATCATTCCCCTCTCACCTTAAACATACGTCTTAGTGAAGTTTAGTTTAGTTTAGAGATACAGCATGGGAACAGGCCCTTCGGCCCACCGAGTCCACACCAACCAACAATCATCCCATATGCTAGTTCTATCCTACACACTAGCAGCAATTTACAGAAGCCAATTAACCTACAAACCTGAATGTCTTTGGCGTGTGGGAGGAAACCGGAGAACCCGGAGGAAACACACGGGATCACATGTAGAATGAGCAAACCTCGTACCAACAGCGCCCATAGTCAGGATCGAACCCGGGTCTCTGGCATTGTAAGGCAGCGACTCAATCGCTTCGTCATTGTGCCGCCCTTGTCTTCTTGTTCCCCTACCCTGGGAAAAGTCTTTGTGCATTCACCATATCTATTCCCCTCATGATCATATACACCTCTATCAGTTCACCCCTCAGCCTCTTGTGCTCCAAGGAATATAGTCCTAGTCTGCCTAACCTCTCTCTCTGTAGCTCAGGTCCTTGAGTCCTGGCAACTTTCTTGTAATTAACTCTCATATTATACAGCAATCAGGAATATTTTGGATTTATTTCATCCTTACTGAAATAACAGGATTCAAAGCCCATGAGATGTTTTGCTGTTCACCTTCAGAAACTTTATAAGATTTTATGGACATAGACACAATTAGTTTCGAGCATGTAATCAGGACCTACAACGCGCCAAGTCTACGCCAACCATCGATCACCTGTTCACATTAATTCTAAGATCCCACTTTCACCCACTCCCTACGTACCAGGGACACTTTACAGAGAGGCAATTAACCTACAAATCCACATATGTTAACGATTTTGGAGGAATCCAGAACTCCCGTAGAAAACCCACGAGGTCACAGCGAAAATGTGCAAACTCTACACAAACAGTACCCGAGGTCAGGATTGAATTTTGTAGCTGTGAGGCAGTGGCTCTACAGCTGCTCCACTGTGCCGCCCCTTTTAAAAAAATGTCTTTATTTGAATCTTTTTTTTAATGTCCACAAATTCTATATAAACTAAATGTTTGCATTTATGAGGTGAACTAAGACCAAAGCTTTATTGTTTTGTGCTGACTCTGTATTAATTGTAAGATGTTAATGATTTGCTTCAGTAAATTTTTCTTTGGTAGATTTTTCCTACTCTTCAGGTTATTATTCTTCCACTACTTTTATGCTTAGTTGCTTTTCTGAAAGTGCTGGCTTAGGCAATAGTATGTGAATACGGCAGTGTTATCTGAGTACACATGAACAAAATATTCGGAGTGTAATGCAAGATGTAGATTTACTTTTAGTTTTTAGTTTTAGTTTTAGTTTTAGAGACACAATGTGGAAACAGGCCTGTTTGGGAATTCTGCCCATCGAGTCCACAACGACCATCGATCACCTGTACTCTAGTTCTATCCTACACACTTGGGACAATTTACAAAAAGCAATTAATCTACTAACTTTTATGTCTTTGGAGTGTGGGAGGAAACCAGAGCACCTGGAGAAAACCCACACAGTCACAGGGGGAAAGAGCAAATTCCGTACAGACGGCACCCATAGTCAGGATCAAACTCACGTGAGGCAGCAACTCCACCGCTGAACCACCATGCCGCCTACTTGGGTGACATATCTAGTTGAATGATCAGTGTTTGATATCAAAGCGTATGCGGTAGAGAGTTGAATTATTAATGAGACAAAAACTGTAAGATGCTGGGATAATCAGTTTTGCAGCATCTGTAGTTTCTTGTGTCTCCAGAGTTTGAAGAAGGGTTCCATCCCGAAATTATGTCTGTCGGTTTCCTCCACAGAGGTAACTTACAAACTTCCTCAGATGCTCTATAGAATGCATATTGTCATGTTGCATCAATCAATGGTGCTCTATTAATACATGTGCAAATGCACAGTGAAATGATTTTCTTACAAACAGTCCAGCAGAGTATTGCCATAGCGTGGCGGCAGAGTGGTACAGCAGTAGAGTTTCTGCCTTACAGTGCCAGAGACCCGGGTTCAATGGGTGCTCGCTGTTCACAGTTTGTATGTTCTCCCTTTGACTGCCTGTGGGTTTTCAACGGATGCTACGGTTTCCTCCCGCACTCCAAAGACGTACAGGTTTGTAGGTTAATTTGCTTTGATAAAGATTGTAAATTGTCCCTTGTGTGTAAGATAGTGCTAGTGTACGGGGTCGCTGGTCGACTCGGATTCTGTGGGCCTAAGGGCCTGTTTCCACGCTGTATCTATAACATAAAGTTAACTCAATTAAACCGAAGCACATTCCCACAAATGGCAAAGTACACAGAAATAGTTCACTGATCCCACAGGCTAGAGGCACCATTTTTGTTTGGGCGCCATTTTCAGCGCCCAGTCCATGCTCTAGTTCTAATTAGCAATACCCTATCCAGGCAAGCCCAAGCCATCACCTTCCCTGGATATACGAATTGACCTTTGAACCTTCATCCCTCTCATCGCCCGTCTACCTTTGTGCCTCGGGGTCATCTCCTGCAGACGACCTCGAGGGCACGGTAGGCCAGACCCCAGCTCACTCTCCTCTCCTACCGGCCTCGCTCCTCGCCTGTTGCATCCATTGTCGTCGCCAGCTCCCTCCTACCAGTCTCTGGTCTACAGGGAAGAGCAGGGCCTGCTCAGCGGCTTCCTCCTTACCAACCACGGCTCGCCTGGTCTTGTGTTCGGCTGTGCGGGATGTGCAGGAGCTGGCTCGGTGGCTTCCTGCCTACAGGCCACGGCCTGCTGGGAGCTTCTGCCATGGGGTCTGTAGAAGGATGACACATCACAGCTTGGTTTGGGAACAAATCTGCCCAAGCCCACAAGTAATTGTAGAGAAGATAGACTCAAGGTACTGAAGTAACTCAGTGGATCAGGCAGCATCTGCGTTACTCCAGCACTTTGTGTACTTTTACTTACCCCGGTCATTGGCGCCACCTGCTAACATACCGAAAGAATTTTCATTAAAATCCGTGGACATTCGAAATCTGAAGTAAAACTTGTATCTGTCTTCTGTATAAACCTGCATCTGCAGTTGCTTTCCACATGAATTGTAGAGAGTTGTGGATGTAGCCCAGTCCATTACACAGATCAGACTCTTCACCATCTACACTTCATGCTACCTCAGGAAAGCAGCAAACAGAATGAAAGATTATTTCTCACCCATTTTGTGTCTTTCCCCGCTCCCATCGGGCGGAAGATACAGAAGCTTGAAAGCGCACACCACCAGACTCAAGAACATCTTCTTCCTATCTGTT
Organism: Leucoraja erinaceus; assembly: GCF_028641065.1. Taxonomy (NCBI): domain Eukaryota; kingdom Metazoa; phylum Chordata; class Chondrichthyes; order Rajiformes; family Rajidae; genus Leucoraja; species Leucoraja erinaceus. The sequence continues at coordinate 39,374,782 of NC_073388.1, forward strand.
ATCAGATTTTTGCATGGTCCTTTCATAAAGGGATTAGGCGAGGGTATTGTCCCAATTTTACAATCTACGTCATTGCAGACATTGCACTTTTTATTTTGAACTGTAACTCTACAGCAATGAGAAACTATAGTCGGCACTCTGGTATTTTTCTCTTTGCTCTACCTGTTGTACTTGTGTTTCCTGATGGTATCTATATTACTAAAACTCTGTTCTTGACCGGTTTCGGCGATCTGTGCTGCGATTTCCGAGAGAACGCCGCCACCTACGGCCGTCATTTTTGGCCACCTCGCTCAGAGCCCCCCTCCGCCGTATGTGTGCTGAGGGTTTTTCCAGTCGATGAAATATGACAGAGATATTAATGTTTTTACTAAATTCCCCATTCTCTCTGCTGCCCCCGCTGGAGGCAGGGGAAGAGACTATAATACCAGGAAGTGGTGTGCCTCAATTAGTCTCTGCAAACTGGAGCTCTGTCAATTAGTCTCTGTCACTCTGAGCTCTGAATGACACTGAACAAATGTCTACAGCACTGTGAGTACCCTTAATTTGGTTTGAAAATTAAAATATAGTTAGTTTGAAGTAAAAAAGCACTGCCTGCAAATGGTTTGTTGGGTTGAATTAAAAAATACACTCTCTTTCCCTTCCTCTTTCTCCCCATCTCTCTCTCTCCCCTCCCTCTCCCCTCTCCTCTCATCCACTGCCCCACCTCTCTCCCGTCCCTCCTCCCCCTCTCCCCCCCCCTCTCCCCCCCCCTCCCCTCTCCTCTCCCCCCCCCTCCTCTCCTCCCCCCCTCTCCTCTCTCCCCCTCTCCTCTCCCCCCCCCTCTCCCCTCCTCCCCTCCTCTCCCCCCCTCCTCTTCCCCCCTGCTCCCCCCCCCTCTCCTCCCCTTCCTCTCCTCCCCCTCGCCTCCCACCTCCCCTCCTCTCCCCACTCCTCCCCCCTCCCTCTCGCCCCCCCCCCTCCGCTCCTCTCCTCACCCCCCCCCCCCCTCTCCTCCCTCCCCCTCTCCCCCCCCCCCCTCTCCTCCCCTCTCCTCTCCTCCCCTCCCCCCTCCTCTCCTCCCCTCCCCCCTCCTCTCCTCCCCTCCCCTCCCCTCCTCCCCCCCTCTCCCTCCCCCCCTCTCCTCTCCTTCGCCCCCCTCTTCTCTCCCCCCTCCCCCCCTCCTGTCCCGTCTTTTTCCCTACCATCCATCCCTGCCCACCGTCCCTCCCCCCCCCCCTCCCCTAACACACCCCTACCCCCTTCCCTCTCACACCCCCCCTCTCAGCACACCCTCTCTCTCCCCCTTCACCCTCCCCCCCCTCTCTCCCTCTCTCTCTCTCTCTCTCTCTCCCCTCTCTCTCTCCCTCCCTCCCCCCCCCCTCCCTCCCCCTCCTCCCCCCCCCCCCCCCCCCCCCCCCCCCCCTCCTCCCCCTCCCCTCCCCACCTCTCCCCCCTCACCCCCTCTCAGCACCCCCCTCTCTCTCCCCCTCACCCTCACCCCTCTCCTCCCCCTCTCTCCCCCTCCTCTCTCCTCCCCCTTTCCTCTCCCCTCCCCTCCTTCCCCACCTTTCCCTCCTCACCCACCCTCTTACCCTCCTCTCCACCTCCCTCCCTCTTGCCCCTCTCTCTGTGTCTCTGCCCTTCTCTCTCCTGCTCACTTACTACCCCCGCTCGCCCCCCCCCCCCCCCCCCCCCCCTCTCTCTAGATGTGACTGCAAGTTGGGGCTATGCGTCAGTAGATAGGGTGGTTATGGGGTAAAAGGAGCATATTAATATAATATCAAGGGGGTAATTAGCGTGAGTGCAGGGGGGGGGATAGTTAGTGTGTGACGCTGCATGCCGCTTCCCCCCACCCACAACCTCACGTTGGGGGAATGTTGAGGTCTGCACTTGGTCTAGTTTATGTATAGAATTATCTGATTTGATTGGATAGCATGCAAAGAAAATCTTTGTGGAAATAATAAGTGACAATATTAAACGTAAACTTAATTTTCTCCAGCACTTTGTGTTTTGCTTTTGAATTATTGTCGTGGACTTAGGCTTTAGATTTTATAGATACAGTGCGGAAACAAGCCCTGTAGCCCACCAGGCCCGTGGCGTCCAGCGATCACCTTGTACACTAGCACTATCCTACACACAAGGAACAATTTACAATTTCACCAAAGCAAAATTGCCTTACAAACCCGCATGCCTTTGGTGGGAGGAAACCAGTGCACCCTGAGAAACCCCACCTGGTCACAGGGAGAATGTGCAAACTCCATACAGACAGGATCTGCAATCAGGATCGAACCCGGGTCTCTGGCGCTGTACGGCAGTAACTCTATCGCTGTGCCACCATGACGGCTTGTGCAACTGTAGCATGATGTCCCAATAATGTTTAAAATACTAGTTCCCTCTGATAAAACACATCCATGACACCTTGTGTGAAATATTATGCTCCAGTGCCACCCCTTATGTGGGAAAAAGTATTTTTTAGGAAGGAGGGAGTGATGGGGAAATGCAAAAGGACAGGAGGGAGGACGTGGGAGAGAAAAGAAAAATGAAGAGCATGATTGATATATTTTTACAATTACTTCTGTGACCTCTGATATCCCGAGGTGTTTTCCACCCGATGATGTAGCTTTGAATTATGGTCACCACTGATGTAAGAAAGATGAGTTTGCAACTTAATTATTACAGAATATATTTTGGGATAGTTGCAGTATTTTCCTTTGAGATATGTTCTAAATTGAAACGAATGTTGAGGCTGCAGAATTAATTTCCGACTGATATGAGACGTGAAAAGATGTGATGCCTAGCTGCAGGAGCTTCCGATTTCATGGATTCATGTGCTAAATTATGGTATATTGGCCATCGGAATAAGACTGTTTAGTGAACTGATTAAGAATGACATTGCCTTTGGCTTAATAATGGATATAATTTGATGTGAAAACCGTTGAAAAATCATGTTGGGAATGACTCATTCTGTGCCTTGTGAGTTTTGAGTTGCTGTGTTTCCGGCAGATGTTTTGTTGGTTAGCTTTGCCAGGGGCCACAAACTTTGTGAGAACACCAAAATCATGTCTCTTAAACTTTTCAATCATATTTGCCTCCACCAACATCCCGGGCAGCATGTTCAGGCACTCACCACCCCTCGGTGTAAAAATCTTGTCCTAAAAATCTTCACTAAACTATCCCCCTCTCAACTTAAATCCATGCCCCCTCTTTCATTTGACATTTCCAACTCCTCTATGCCTCTCATAATGTTATCTATATAACTAAAAGTCTCATCTTGACCACTTCCTGTCTGCGCTGTATATTGATTTTAGAAAAAACGCTACCATATATGGCTATGATTTTTTGCCATCTTACTCACAGTCCTCCTCCGCTGAGGCAGCCATGAGGATTTTTCCTATTTTTGAGGATGAAAAATAAAAAAGTTATGAATGTTTAAAAAATCCTCAGATCAGCTGATTGGTCCTCTCACCTGTCAATCACCATGATGAAGGTAACGCCCCTTTCTGGGGGGGGCAGGAGTATAAAGCCCAGATGGTATGAAATTGCATTTGAATTTGGTGGCTTGCACTCTGCTTGAAATGGTATGAAATTGCATTTGAATTTGGTGGCCTGCACTCTGCTTGAAATGGTATGCAATTGCATTTGAATTTGGTGGCCTGCAATCTGCATGAAATGGTATGAAATTGCATTTGAATTTGGTGGCCTGAACTCTGCTTGAAATGGTATGAAATTGCATTTGAATTTGGTGGCCTGCACTCTGCTTCAAATGGTATGAAATTGCATTTGAATTTGGTGGCCTGCTCTCTGCTTGAAATGGTATGAAATTGCATTTGAATTTGGTGGCCTGCACTCTGCTTCAAATGGTATGAAATTGCATTTGAATTTGGTGGCCTGCACTCTGCTTGAAATGGTATGAAATTGCATTTGAATTTGTTGGCCTGCTCTCTGCTTGAAATGGAATTTCAAGGAATAGCCATGAGTGAACTGCCAGCCCACCAGCTGTGAGTCAATCCACTGCCAGCCCACCAGCCGTGAGTCAATCAACTGCCAGCCCACCAGCCGCGAGTCAATTGCCAGCCTAACAGCCAGGAGTCGGTCAACTGCCAGCCCACCAGCCATGAGTGAGTGACCTGCCAGCCCACCAGCCCTGAGTGACTGAACTGCCAGTCTACTAGCCCTGAGTGACTGAATTGCCAGTCTATTAGCCCTGAGTGAGTGAGCTGGCAGCCAACTAGCCCTGAGTGACTGAGCTGCCAGCCCACGAGGACTGAGTGACTGAGCTGCCAGCCCCAGAATCCATTCGAACCACAATGTCCATACTAGCCCTCTTGAAACCAGTCCCACCGGCCCACAACACCCATACTGGTGCCCCCCCCCACTGGCCACCAATATTGGAATTGCTGGAGAGGTGGAATATTGCATTGGGGGACCCGCCCTTCCATGTGAACATTGGACCCAACGGGTCCCACTTAGTCTAGTATACTTCTATCAGGCACTAGAGAAAACAGTCCAAGTTTGTCCAACTTACACCTTTATCAAGGCAAAATCCTGTGAAATGGCTGTCTTTACGGAGAAACCCTCTCCAAGACTAATTTTCAATCCTGACCATGGGTGCTGTCTGTATGGAGTTTGCACGTTCCCCCTGTGACCGCATGGGTTTCCTCCAGGTGTTCTGGTTTCCTCCCACATTCCAAAAACATGCAGGATTGTAGGTTAATTGGCTTCTGTAAATTTACTCTAGTGTATAAGATAGAACTGGTGTATGGATGATCGCTGGCTGTCTTGGACTGGTGGGATGAAGGGTCTGTTTCCACACTGTAGCTCACAACTCACTTAAACTAAAGTAAAGTAAAGTAAAGTAAGGTAAACTAAACTAAACCTCTGCATTTAAAACACATTTGGACAGGTACATGAATAGGAAAGCTTTAGATGAATACTAGACTAATTGTGTGGGGGGGTGTGGTGTGTGGGGGGGGGGGGTGGGGGGGGGGGGGGGGTGTGGGTGGTGCGGGGGGGTTCGGGGGAGGAACAGGGGACGGGTAAAGGGGGAGTGTGGGGGGAAGGGGTTATGGGGGGGAGGGGCTTCACTCAGCGACCACCGGCTGTGGCACCACACAGCACCTCCCGACTCCACTCACTGGCTTTCCCGACTCCACACAGGAAATTCTTACTTGCAGCAGCACAATGGATAAGTGAACATAGTACTCTGTAAAACCGATAATAAGCAACATAAAAAGTTCAGTCTATATAAAAACAGACAAATAAATAGACAATAATAGTAATAATAGTAAAAGACGATAGGATGCTTTCACTTGTGGGCGAGTCTTAGATCAGAAGGCATGGATAGCCCCAGAATGAAAGGTCGTACCTTTATGTCCCTGTCCCACTTAGGAAACCTGAATGGAAACTTCTGGAGACTTTGCGCCCCACCCAAGGTTTCCGTGCGGTTCCCGGAGGCTCCCGGAGGCTTTTGTCAGTCTCCCTACCTGCTTCCACTACCTGCAACCACTGGCAACCACCTGCAACCTCCGGGTCCCAACCTGGTTGGTGAGGCAGCCTTTTCTCCGGGCTGCCCCGTCGACCCATCCTCGTGGCCTACCAGCGGGCGTGGAGCGCCGTTTCCTGGCGGGGACCACCCAGCACCTCGGCTTCGGTGGCGGCACAGCGCTGGAGCGCTATCGCGGAGCGGGCGATGCCTTGCCTGTGTTGCCGCGCTGGATCGATGCGCTGGAGCTCCGGTGAGCTGTGACCGCCGAGTTCAACACCTCCGAGCTGCGGGTCTGCGGAGCGGAGCGGGCGGCGCCGACTCTAACATCGGGAGCCTGAGAGCTCCAAACCGGCGCGGCCTTGTCTGCTTCGGAAGCCGCAGTCCCCAGTTACAAAGCGGCCGTTCCAGGTGGCCCAGCCGCTGAGAGGACACTCCCGACGCCGGGGAAACACCACCTGGCCAGAACGGCCTTAACATCGGGCCTCCATAGAGGCAATAGCGGTGGCCTCAATAGGCCTGACTTTGGGAGAACTGGGGATGAGGACTGGACATTGTGCCTTCCCCCACAGTGGCAATCATTGTGGGGGGGATGATTTTTTTTGTGTGTAAGTTAATATGTTAGTCTGTGTCCAAGATGGCTGTCGGAAGGGAGAGTGGACACTGGCGCGCTTTAGCTGCCGCTGCTCTCTCTTCACATTGTGTTTTAGATTTTTTTGTCTTTGGAGCAATTTCTGTCTTTAATTTGTGTATTGGTGATGCCCTTATTAGTTATTTTACTCCGACTATATGTTTTTTCTCTCTTGTTAATCTCTGTAAGGTGTCCTTGAGACTTTGAAAGGCGCCCGCAAATAAAATGTATTATTATTATTATAAAGGAAATGAGGAGAAATTTCTTTAGTCAGAGGATAGTGAATCTGTGGATTTCATTGCCACAAATGGCTGTGAAGGCCAAGTCATTGTGCATTTCTATGGCGGAAATTGACAGTTTCTTGATTAGTACTGGTATCATGGGATAATGGGGAGAAGACAGGAGAACCAGATTGAGAGGGAGAGGTAGATCAGCCATGATTGAATTGGCACAGTAGACAAGATGGGTCGACAGACCTAATTCTGCTCCTATAACTTATGAACTTATGAACATGAATAGTGGTCTGCCCATTCATGCCTATCTTCTGGCATCTGCCTAGCCTGTTGTCATTCATACCCCCCCCCCCCCCCCCCTCGTTTCCATAACTCTCCACACCTTACCCAGATCCTACTGTTGTTCCTCTCCAGCTCAGCACCAGTGAGTACTCCACATCTATAAGTACCATCAGCCTCAGTACTAAAGAGTTCATGGAAGCACAAATATCAGGAGCTACACAGTGATACAGCTAGTAGAGCTGCTGCTTCACTAAGCCAGAGATACGAGTTTGATCCTGACTTTGGCTGCTGTCTGCATGGAGTTTGCATATTCCCTATTTGACTCCCTATAACCGGGTGCTCCGCTTTTGTCCCACATCCCAAAGATGTGGAGATTTGTAGGTTAATTGGCCTCTGTAAATTGCCCCTAGTGTATATGGAGTTGATGTAAAAATGGGACCACATAAAAGGGAACCGTCACCTATCCATATTCTCCAGAGATGCTGCTTGACCCGATGTTACTCCAGCACGTTGTGTCTTTTTTGTGTAACCCAACAGTGTGGACGGGTGTTCTTCTTCTTGCATATGGCATGCACAGCCTAAAGTTGTAAGACAACTTGTTCTGTTTGATCTTATTTGTGCACGCCAGATTGATTGAAACAGGGTGGACCACGTGAAGGTTGCAATCTCCCACAACTGGACAGGTGTTCAATGGTCAGCATGGAATTGGAGGGCCAAAGGTCCTATTTCCATGCTGTATCTTTCCATCAATCTTTCAAATATAGTGCTATTGGGCACCACTGAGGTTGCCTCATGGCTCCTGGGGGCTGGCCTATTTGCAGTTCGCATGTTCTTCCTGTGACTGCCTGGGTTTCCTCCCGCATCCCACAAACCTGCAGCATCATTGGTTAATTAACTGGTGTAAAGTACCGTGAGTGACAGGATCAATGGGGAATTGATGAGCAAGTGAGGGAGAAGAAGAAATAATTACATTTTTTGAGAGGAAAGGTGAAATTGCCCCACTGGTAGCCAGCATGATGGGTGAATGACTTCCTTTGTGTAATCAATAAGATTGAGAAGCTAAAGCAGAAAAAAATGATGTTTTTTGCTTCAGTTCTATTTCTTTCCTAAATTTGTAATCTGATAAAATATAAATTAGTCCATACTGATTTATCAAAGTTTTTATGATTCAGAAAGTAGTTTGTAGAATATTTAATCAGAGGATTGATAATTACAATTTAATGAAGGTGATGATGAAATTATTCGGCTATTCATATAATATCACCTTGTGTGTGATTACATCGGCAATATTCTTGGAGTTTATCATGTGGTGGCTTTTTTTTTAGTTTAGTTTAGTCTCTTTTTTTGCCACGTGCACCGAGATACAGTGAAAAAGCTTTTTTGTTGCTTCTATCCAGTCAGCGGAAAGACTATCCATATTTGCAATCCACAGTGTAGATGAAAAAGGGAATACATTTTGGGCAAGATAAAGTCCATTAAAGACCAAGGATCCTCCTCAATGAGGTGGATGGGTGGTCAGGACTGCTTTCCAGTTGGAGATAGGATGGTTCAGTTGCCTGATAACAGCTGGGAAGAAGCTGTCCCTGAATCTGGAGTTGTGCATTTTTACAGTTCTGTACCTCTTGCCTGCCAGGAAAAAGGAGACAAGGGAGTGTCCGGGGTGAGACTAGTCCTAGATAATGGTGATGGCCTTTCGAGGCAGTGTGAGGTGTCAATAGAAGGAAGGTTGGTTTGTGCGATGGCCTGGGCTGCATCCACAATTCTCTATGATTTTTTGCTTGAATTAGTATTGATAAAAAGTAAATCAGATAGGGAAAAAGGAAGCATTGTAAGTTGAGTGAAATCAGCTCACTCTGTGCGACCTGTCATGCATCTGCTGGGCAAGTCTGGATGTTGGCTTTCGATCAAGCGAGTCTGGCTCCGTTAGCCCTGGGCCACTAGCCAACTGTTAAAGCTCTTATGAAGATTTATTTCCCAGTCTATGAAAGGAAGTGGCCTGAACTGTTCCTAGTCTGTGAAATCCAGCATTGGGATGTGTGCCAAAAAATGCCAGTTATTGGGAGGCCTGGTAGCTGACCTTGAGTGCTGACTACGTGGAGTTTGCACGTTCTCCCTATGGCCATGTTTCTTCCGGGTGCTCCAGTTTCCTCCCACATTTTAAATGCATACAGATTTGTAGGTTAATTGGCTTTGGTAAAAAAATTGTCAATTGTCCCTAGTGTGTAGATTGGGGAGAGTGTACAGGGTGATTGATCGGTGTTCAGCGCTGACTCGGTGGGCCGAAGGGCCAGTTTCTGAGCTGTATCTTTAAAGGCTAAAGTCTAAAATAAAGGTCTGTTTCCATAAAAGAACACAAAGTTTCACCTTAACTCAGTAGGTCAGGCAGCATCACTTCATGTTTCAAAGCTGTATCTCAGAACTAAACTGGCGATAGTCATTCCTGAGCTGTAACCAGCTTCAGACATTGAATGCAATTTGCATCAGCTTAGTTTTCACTTGTAACCTCTCTCTCAACCGTGTCTGACAGAATAGGAATTGGACCCTTCAGTGCCACAGCTTCATTCGCTTCATCTGCCCATTACTGATGGAATCTGCTGTCAGATTGCCAGCCACCAACCTGACTGAAGAGCCTTTGCATTTGTCCATTTAATTCCTTTTCATCTCTGCCAAGATGTCCCGTTTGCATTTGTGAGCAGGGGGTGAGGGACGGAGGGCAGTGGAGCAAATCCTGCCTGAGAAAAGACAGATTAGCCCCTATCTGAATTGGCAGCTTGCTTCTGCTAATTGTCCTGAGCTGGGGCGAAGATACATAATTCTGATGACATTGTACTCAAGATAGAACAATTCCTGCTGTCCATGAATATTAAAGCCTTTGTTTCCCTTGCAGCTGGAAGTGTGGACAATTGTTGTTTAGGCTGTGCCAGTATCACACCTCATTGAATCTTAATCGTCATTAAACAGGACACAGTAGTGTCGCTGGCAGCTGCACATGACCAAAAACAGTATTGGGCCAAAGAGAGTTTTGACATTTGTGAATATTCAGTTTAGTTTAGTTCGAGATACAGCATGGAAACAGGCCCTTCGGCCCACTGAGCCCACACCGACCAGCGATCCTTGTGCACTAGCACTATACTACACACTAGGGACAATTTACCACTTTTATCAAAGCCAATTAATCTGCAAACCAGTAGGTCTTTGGAGTGTGGGAGGAAACTTTTTTCTTTTTCTCACTCCTTTATTTTCTCACTTTCTGTCTCTCTCTTTCTCCATACCTCTCTTTCTTCCTCCTTTTCTCTCATTCTCCCTGTCTCTGTTTCTTCCCCACTCGCTCTCTTTCTCTCTATCTCTCTCTCTCTCTCTCTCCTCCTTTGCCAGAATTCTATGTGTACCAGAATCTTAAACACCCACATTCAGTAGATCATCAGGCATTCTGTTTGTCAGTCAAATACAAACGCACAGAGCCACTTGGTTATTAATTTATTCCTTTTACTGGCAACTTCACAAAATATGTAAGAGCCAGTATTGATGAAAAATGCAACATTGCAATGGTAATTATGTCTAGAGAACTACATATAATAATTATCACAAACTTGACTTGACAATCTGGAATATGAATGTTGGCTGCTAAATTTAGTCAGTTTCTCTTTTGTTCATTTAATTTTAGCCACTCGGAGAATAAATAATCAGCTGAAAGCTTGCATATTCAAGAAATTTACCAAAGAAACTGAATGCAGTTATTAAATTACATGAGAAAAAAATTGCCTTTCAAGACAAATTTAGTTTAGAGATACGGCATGGAAACAGGCTCTTCAGCCCACCGTTTACGCCAACCAGTATTCACCTATACACTAATTATATTCCACAAACTAGGGACAATTTACAGCAGTCAATTAACCTACAAACAGTACGTCTTTGGAATGTGGACCCTTCTTTTTCACACAGAGGGTGGCAGATATATGACATTTCCTTTAGACTTTAGACATTAGACTAAAGATACATTGTGGAAACAGCCCCTTCGGCCCAATGAGTCCATGCCCACCAGCAATCCCCCTGTACACTAACACTAACATTAACCCTATCCTGCACATTAGGGACAATTTTACAATTTTCTACTGAAACCAATTAACCTACAAACCTATACATCTTTGGAATGTGGTAGGAAACCGGTCACACGGAAAACGTACAAACTCCGTACAGATAGCACCAGTTGTCAGGGTAGAGCCCGGGTCTCTGGGGCTGAAAGCTGCTAGAGGAAGTGGTCAAGGTGGGTTACAATTACAATGTTTCGGACATTTGGGCAAATACATGGACAGGAAAGGTTTATGCTCCAAATGCAGTCAGGTGCGACCAGTGTAGATACGAAATGTTACCTAGACACTAACGTAGAGGGAAATGGGTCAAATATGGGGAAAATGAGCATGGGCAAGTTGGACACACTATCCCGAATAGTTATTAGGTAAAAATCCTGAAGGTCTTCACGTACCATTTTCGTGGGAACACCATTGAGAGAATAATGGTTAAAAGAGCATAATCTTCTCAAAATGCTCTGAAATAACTTGGGATGGGTATCCATATGGAGTTTGGTTGCAGTGATTGAATAAAAATAAGTCAATTAAAGTAAATATCCATTGTAATGCCAGCAGCATTGTCAATAGAATTGACTTTTGGAAACAGAGCACAATGTTCAGCTGTTGTTATGGTCTATCATTAGTCAAAGGAAACAGGATTAGTTTCTCCCCAAAGGTCTTCACAGGAGCGATAGCTTCAGAAATATTTGGAGCTGTCAAAATTTGATTGGCAATTTTAAGATTGCAGAATGATACAGTGCACAGGAAGGCTGACGCTTGGACCGATCTATCAGCTTTCTTCTGCTCCGTTCTTTAACCAAATGGCAGCAGTATTATGCAGACGCAAGGAACTGCACATGCTAGTGCAAAAAAGTTACAAGGTGCTGGAGTAACTCTGCAGGTTCAGCAGCATCTTTTGAGGACATGGAGAGTCAACGTTTCGGATCGGGCCTGAAGAAGGGTCTCCATCTGAAACCCATCCACTTTCTCCAGAATTGTTGCCTGACCCGCTGAGTTACTCCAGCACATTGATTTTTTTTAGCAGCAATATTACCACTTCTTCAATTCTTTTTGAAGAAAGTTCTATTCATATCCCCTCCCCCCCTGTCCTCTTTTACAAACATCCTCCCTCTGGCTTTACATTTCACTCCTCCTCTTCTGTCCGTATCTAACGTATTCTGTCTCCTTTTCATATCTAGCCTTTGTCATTTACTCCCTCCCATCTGTATTCACCTCACCTGTATACATGCTTTGTCTGCCCCCTTTGCTCTTTCTGAGCTTTCTCCCCCCTACTACAATGAGTAGGGTGGAACAAGGGTCAATTTACAAAGGGACAATTAACCTACAACCTGCACATCTTTGGGGTGTGGGAGGAATCCCACACAGTCACTTTCCATGCAAAATCCAACGTGTGGTTGCGGGGGGGATGGGGGGCTGGGGGGAGGGGGTGGCAGCGGCATCACACACACATTAACTATCCCCCCCCCCCCCCCCACATACACACACACCAACTACCCCCCTTGATATATTAATATTATTAATTTTCTCCTTTTACTCCATAACCACCCTATCCACTGACGCATAGCCCCCAACTCACAGGCGCGTGTAGGAAGGGGGGGGATGGGGGTAGAAAGTGACGGCAGAGAGAGAGAATGTGGAGAGAGAGAGAGAGAGAAAGGGGCAGAGACAGGAAGGCAAGAGACAGAGGGGAGAGGGGGTGGAGGGGGGAGGAGGAGAGAGTGGTGGGGTGGGTGACGGTGGGAGAGAGGAGGAGAGAGAGAGGAGAGAGAGAGAGAGAGAGAGAGAGAGGGCGAGAGAGGAGGAGAGAGAGAGAGAGAGAGAGAGGGGGGAGGGAGGGGGGGGGGGGGGGGGGGGAGAGAGAGAGGCGGGAGGGAGAGGGGGGGGGGGGGGAGGGGGGAGAGGTGGGGGGGAGGGGGGATGGGAGGGAGGGTGGGTAGGGGAGGGGGGTAAGGGGAGGGGGGGGTAGACGGGATTTAGGGGGGGAAGGAGGAGTGGGGGCCAGAGAGAAGAGGGGGGGGGGGGGGAGGGGAGAGGAGGGGGGAGAGAGAGAGGAGGGGGGAGAGAGAGATGGGAGAGAGAGAGAGATAGATGGGGGAGAGAGAGGGGAGGAGAGACAGAGAGAGCGAAATGCTACCGTGTGTCACGCGTTCAGAATGTTCTGGAAATGAAGCGTCCGCGTCTCATGCACGAAAGCTGTCGGCAGCTCTATTGAATTCAGGGGGAGGACACACACACACACACACACACACACACACACACACACACACACACCACACACACACACACACACACACACACACACACACACACACACCACACACACACACACACACACACACACACACACACACACACACAGTAGGTCCGATCTAAGCTGTCAATGAAGACAGCAAATTTATTTTTTAAAAACTGTCAGTGGGCATTTGGGCCATGTGCAATGACATTGTAAGGTCAGCAGCTGAGCAACCTTAATATTTTTTTAAATCTCAGGGAGGGGGAGAGATCTCCCACCCCTGTTCCATTGTGATATCATATGTAAATGAGATCCATTGTGATTGTACACCTGTGAGATGGCAATGTGACATGCAGCAGTTTGATTTTAGTGGGACCACGTGAAGGTTCCAATCTCCCACCCCTGTCCCATTGTGATGTCATATCATATGTAAATGAGATCCATTGTGATTGGACATCTGTGAGGTGGCAGTGACTCATGCAGCAGTTTGATTTTAAAATATTTTGGTTTTGTGAACAATTTTATTCAAAATCGGGGGAAATAATTGAGCAAATCTAGAGAGGAGTGGATTTCTGAAATCATAAGTTAAATCCCTACCGAAATATGTAAAAATCTCCATGGTTTTGCGTCTGGTTTTCGAGGAAATACGTTTCAAAGGCAAATTGACACACACACACACACACACACACACACACACACACACACACACACACACACACACACACACACACACACACACACACACACACACACACACACACACACACACACACACACACACACACAGTTTTTTAATAGATACTAGACTAAGTGGGACCGGTTGCGTCCCAGCTTCACACGGGAAGGCTGGTCCCCCAAAGCAATATTCCACCTCTCCACCAATTCCAATATACACACACACTCACACGCTAGAGGCAGGAAACATGTTCCCGATGTTTGGAGAGTCCAGAACCAGTGGCCACAGTTTAAGAATAAGGAGTAAGCCATTTAGAACAGACGAGGAAACACTTTTTTTCACAGAGAGTGGTGAATCTATGGAATTCTCTGCATCAGAGCGCAGTGGAGGCGGGTTCTCTGGATGCTTTCAAGAGAAAGCTAGATAGGGCTCTTAAAAATAGCGGAGTCAGGGAATATGGGGAGAAAGCAGGAACGGGGTACTGATTGGGGATGATCAGCCATGATCACATTGAATGGCGGTGCTGGCTCGAAGGGCCGAATGGCCTACCCCTGCACCTGTTGTCAATTTTGTATTGTCACTCACACTCAGACTCGCACACACACACACACACACACACACACACACACACACACACACACACACACACACTCACACACTCACATTCACACTCACACATCACACTCACACTCACACATTCACACTCACACATTCACACTCACATGCACATACGCACTCACACATTCACACTCACACGCACATACACATTCACACATGCACACACTGACTATATATATGATGTATATATGACAGTAAACTTTATTGAATCTACTCACACAGCTGAGCGTGGTCTCTCCACTGTGGGGCTTCTGCAGTCAGCGGCGCTTCCGCAAACAGCATGACCTCTGCACTTACCGGAAATTATGCAATCAGCGCAACCTGTCCATTAAGCGGAAGTCACAAAATGAGCGGGACTTTTGGACTAAACACAGTCAGACCTAATAAAGCATTTGTTCCTTCCAAACACAGTCGGACATAATAAAGCATTGCAGTTTCAAGCACAGGCAGGGCAGCAGGCCAAACAACTCATCTCATTGTCATTTCATTTCATTTCCGATTAAGCATTGCACTTTCAAGCACAGGCAGGGCAGAAGGCCAAACAACTCATGGCATTGTCATTATGAACTAACAAATCATTTATTGCATGTACATTGCAGGCTCACTGTTCAGTTGATTCACAGCTTAGAATGACATTCGTGGCCTCTCCCTCGCGATCTTGCAGAGTGACTGACTCGCGTCCAGGCATCCGGGGTTTTATAGTCCTGTCCCCCCCGGAAGGTCCTTACCTCAATTGTGGTGATTGACAGGCGAGAGGACCAATCAGCTGATCTCAAGGTTTTTTTAAACGATTTTCATTGATGGGAAAAATCCTCGGGGCTGGCTTAGCGGAGTCGGACTGTGAGTAAAATGGCCAAAAATCACAGCGATACAAGGTAGCGTTATTTTCTAAAATCAATATACAGTGCAGACAGGGAGTGGTCAAGATGAGACTTTTAATTATATAGATGGTGCGCTTAGCAGATCTTGCACAAAACCCCAATGCCCAACCCAAAGACACACAAAAAAAAATTGTGAATCAGGATTTCCTAGCTTGAAGAAATAATTAGTTGTTTTCTTCCCTTTAATGAGGTTAAATCATGTACTTTCTCATTTCACAAATGCCAGTTGCATCTCAAATGGCAGCTGCAGCCTCATTGGCCTGTTGACATTTGCGAAGTGGGTCACCGGTTTGAAGGAAATTTCTCCAAGGTATTCCCGGGAGTGAGGGTTGTGGGTGTTCACAGTAAATGCTGGGAAAGGTGGAGGATAACAGTGTGTGGGCTCCATGACTGTAGCAGTCTGATCACGCCTTGTTGCCATGCATGATCCTGGCACAAGGTTGACAAGTCCATGGACCTGTGAGATGCAGTTAACAATTCATCAAATCCTTGATCTTCACGTGCCTGCTGACACTTGTTTTAAAAATTATAGATTACAGGATTGCTTTTTAAAAAATCAATTTAAAATATTGACCAGGGGTCACTTTAACTTGCACATAGCTCTTTAGTTTCAATCTAACAAGCCTCTCATTTTATTGTGGATTGTTTATTAAGGGCATAGCTTGAGGTTTTCACTCAATTTCTGTTTTAAGCTTTTAAAATGGGGCTCCCACATATACATACATTGTGTATGTGAAAGCACATATGCAACCAATACAAGGGTAATTTCGAAAGAATATCTGAATTATAGGAGTTCAGTATCAATAGTGTGAGGAAGGCCACACCTTTAGGAACATTAGAAACAAGAGCACTGTGTGATTATCTTCATCAGAAGGACCTCCTCAAGAGAAATAAATGCTGGAGTTTCCAGCGATGCCCATATAATGGGAAATGAGTTTTGAAGAAAGGGTGACTCTTGTTCCACTTGTGGGAAAGTCTTGCTTGTCCTTCTTTGGCTTTGTCAATCACCTCAGAACTCTCAGAACTGGAGTGGAAGTAGACCATCTTCAATCTCAAGAGTCCGCTTGAGAAAAATAAGCCATCTCACCCTTATGACCTTTGTTAAAGCAGGATATTTCACCATGAGAAGCATCCAAGCAGAATCTGCTCATATTTTCAGCCAATATTTAATTCCTACATTCCTTCTTTTGAAAAAAAGGGTAACATTCTTTGATCTAGTTGACCGCAACATTAGGACGGAATTCATTTATATCTCTGGCCTTTGCTACATTTGTTAAAATAAGTTCAAATTAAGTGTTGCAAATGTTTAATGTATTTTTAAATGTGGATCAGATGCTTTCCTGGTGAAATACTTGAAAAGAGACACAACTGCAGTTAATGTTAAAAGAAAATACTGTTAGTATGGCAACAAAATATTTTCAATAATGTGTAGTAATGGAAACGTTATGCTGGTAAGTGAGCAAATATGTTCTCAGTGGATCTATTTGCAGATATTTGTAGGTCAATTTCTTAATTTGCAATATATGCTTGAAGTAACTGGGTAAATAATCAGTCCTATTACTTAGTGTCATTTTGCTAATGTATATAACATGAGCATTTGGCACATTTCCACTGACCCAAACCATTGTTATTTTGTGTTGCTATTTTGGGTGCGTAAACATGATGTGGTTTTATATTTGTGGCTGGTAAAGCTTCCAAAATACGTATGGATAATTGAACTCAGGGTATTTTAAAGCTTGTTGCAATCCAAGCCCATTTCCTGGAATGTTAGTACATGTGGCTTGTTACAAGTTGAATGCATCTCTTCTCTTTTTTTCGATTTGAATTTGGAGTTGTTTGAAACATTTTGTTATAATGTAACCAATGACATGAAACACATGGAAATTGCTTTAGCTTATTTTGGTAAATTTCTGAAGTGTGTTCAAGATCGTTTTTCGCAACAAAATATTCTAAAACCATCCTGGTCTGGAAACAAAGATTAATTAATGAGGTTGGTGCAGTTGATGTAGCCATAGTCTTCAGTTTGGTCTTTGACAGGGCCCCAGTATGATTTACTTGTTCAATGGTTTATAGCCCACTAAACCAAGTGCAGATCCGTTGGGTCTGTTCCCCCAAAGTGTGGTTGCGGGGGGGGGGGGGGGGGGGGGGGGGGGGGGGGGCTGGGGGGCGGCATGCCGCATCACACAGACTACTACCCTAACCCCCCCGCACACACGCTAACAACCCCCCAATAGTATATTAATATTATTAATTTGTTCTTTTTACTCCATAACCGCCCTATCCACTGACGCACAGCCCCAAACTCGCAGGCGTGTCTAGAGAGGGAGGGGGTTTATGGGAGAGAGGGCAGGGGTGTGGGGGAGAGGAAGGGGGGAGCGAGAGAGAGAGAGAGAGAGAGAGAGAGGGGGGGAGAGAGAGAGAGGGGGAGAGACAGAGAGAGCAAAATGCAACCGTGCATTCAGAATATTCTGGAAATGAAGCGTCCTCCTCCCCCCCCCCCCCCCCCCCCCCCCCCCCCCCCCATAATGTATCAGTAATTAACATGCCTCCAGCATCCGCTCCCTGCCACCATAGAATCATAGAAATATTGAAAAATAGGTGCAGGAGTAGGCCATTCGGCCTATCGAGCTAGCACCGCCATTCAATATGATCATGGCTGATCATCTAAAATCAGCACCCCTTTCCTGCTTTTTCCTCATATCGCTTGATTCCTTTAGCCCTAAGAGCTAAATCTAACTCTCTTGAAAACTCCCTCCCTCATTCAATCTATTTGGGTGTCCAGCTTCACACAGAGATTCCCTCCGGACCCTTTATCCTTCCACCTTCTCTGCAACAGAAGACATACCTGCCACCTAACTTTTATTTCAGGTAACTGAAGAACCTAGTTACTTTGTAACTAAGAAGTGAGTTTATTCGTTCAGAAGTCATAATTCAGAATGTAGACTATTCGGCCCATTGTCTACTCTGCCATTCATTCATGACTGATTCACCTTTCCTTCTCAACCCCATTCTCCTGCCTTCTCCCCATAACCTTTGACTCACTTCCTAGTCAAAAACCTGCCAATCTACTTTAAAAATACTCAATGACAGCCTCCACAGCCATCTGTTGCAATGAATTCCACAGATTCACCACCCTCTGGCTAAAGACATTCCTTCTCATCTCGCTTCTAAAGGTCTGTACGGCATTTCTATGTTCTCCCAGTGACCGTGTGGATTTCCTCCGGGTGCTCCGGTTTCCACCCACATTTGAAAAACATGCAGGTTTGTACAGTAGGTTAATTGGCTTCTGTAAATTGTGTGTGGGATAGAACTACTGCATGTTGATAGCTGGTTGGCACAGACTCAACGCGCCAAATGGCTATATTCTCTAAACTAAACTGTGAATGTTGCTACCGATATCCCCCAATAACCTTCATGCATTCTCTCCCTCTCTACAAATGAGGGTGTTTTCATTTTAAATGACATAATCATGGCTAATATAAAATACCTTCTGTTTGTAACAACCCTCTTCCAGCTTGCCTGCAAAAACATTTCGCTGGCACGGTGCAGGGTTTAGATGGCCATGGAAATCTAGATGCTTTGGCCAAGAATGTTAATCCTGGCCACTAAAACAATAAAATAACAAGGCATAGCATTCCAAATGTGCAATCTGAGTAACTAATCGTGCAGCCCAGCTGAGAGTAACAACAATTTGATCATTTTATGCATCAGACTTTGGATTACTTTTGAAATTCAAAAACTGCTTATGAATAAAATCTGAAATATGAAAAGAAATTCCCCAAAATGCTCAGCAGTTCCAGTAGCGTCTGTGGAGAATGAGGGAAATATCGAGTGGGAAATTTAACATTCCAGGCTGGATGGGCTTTCACCGGAAGTGGCTGGGTTATACTGAAGTTCCATGTTATCCCACTTTCTCATCCACTCCCTACAGACTAGCAGCAATTTACAGCGAGCCAATCAACCTACAAACCAGCACGTCTTTGGGACCTGGGATGAAACCGGAGCACCCGGAGGAAACCCACGTGGTCACAGGGAGAATGTGCACACAGACAGCACCCATGGTCACATGGGGTGGCAGAGTGGTGCAACGGTGGAGTTGCTACAGAACCCTGACTACGGATGCTGTCTGTGTGAAGTTTGTACGTTCTCTGTGTGAAGTAGGCTTTCCCTGGGTGCTCCAGTTTCTTCCCAACTCCAAAGACGTACAGGTTTGCCGGTAAATTGGCTTTGGTAAGTTGTAAAACTGTCCCTAATGTATGTAGGGTAGTGTACTGGTTGGTGTTGACTCTGTGGGCCAAAGGGCCTGTTTCCACGCTGTATCTCTAAACTAAATAAACTATTGTACTTTAATTTAATGTCAGGAACTGCCGTTTCTGTTGCTGTGAGGCAGCCGCTCTGCTAGCTGCACCAGTGTTCCTCACCAAGCATTTCTGGCCATGAGATCCCAACTCCCACCTCCCTCTGAACTCAACAGCCCTCTTTCAATCTTTCTATCTATTGCTCCGTTACTTTGCCACTTTTACCCGTGATCACTGACCTCTCTGCCAAGTGGAGTAGATTTTTCCTGTTCACCTTATCTAGCGCCTTCAAAGAAATATGAACCTTAATAACACTTTATTGTCAGACCAAAAAACTACAGATGCTGGTTTAGACCAAAGATAGACACAAAGCGCTGGAGTAACTAACCGGGTCATGCAACATCTCATGGAGAAAAAGTATAGATGACAATTCGGGTCAGGCCCTTCCTCAGACTGGGACTTTCTTCTGGTCTGAAGAAGGTACCCAACCCGAAACGTCACCAATCTATTTTCTCCAGAGATGGCTGAGTTACTCCAGCACTTTGCGTCTGTCATTGGTGTAAGCCAGCATCTGTAGTTCTATTTTTCTATTCAATAAAACTTTGTCTTGTCTTCTACCTCCCAAGTAATCCCCAGTAATTGTTGACATTCTCCAGCCCTGGCTGCATCCTGCTGAATTATCTCTGCATCTCGTGACATTCCCTTCAGTAAGTTGACAGTATTCATTGCTGGCATTTTAATTAATGGGCTCCATCTGGTCTGATAGCAGTTATCAGTGTGCAGATGATGGGAAAATAAGTGGCTCCTCCCTCCGAAACTCGGAGATGCTCAGGGGAAGGCAGCTGGATGAGAGATCCAGTGACTCTGGACAATATATTAGCCTGGTCATGGAGGTTCTCCTGACGTTCTCCACCACGCAGAACCACAGGCAGGGCTGGGTTGTGGACAGATGTGGCTGGGTTAGGGCAGGGATGTGAGGGAGGAGATTGAGGGTGAGGATAATGGAGAGCGTGTGAGCAACAGGAGGGGTGTGTGTGGGTTTGTGTGTGTGTGTGTGTGTGTGTGTGTGTGTGTGTGTGTGTGTGTGTATTTGTGTGCCTGTTACTGTGTCTCTGTGTATCTCTCTTTGTGTGTGTCAATGTGTGTCTCCATCTGTTCATTTGTGTGTGTGACTTTGTGTGTACGTGTGTGCATTGTCAGTGTGTGTGTGTGTGTGTGTGACTTTGTGTGTACGTGTGTGCAGTGTGTGTGTGTGTGACAGTGTGTGTGTGTGTGACTTTGTGTGTACGTGTGTGCATTGTCAGTGTGTGTGTGTGCATACACAGGGTGGCACTATACGATGGCAGCCTCACCAACTGTCTGTCTCATCCTTTTCTTCTTTTGTTGTTTTTAGTCAGTTGTTAAATGTATGTTTTAGTGTATCTTTAGTTTTGTGTTATGTGGATGGTTGGGGGAAGGGGAGGGATCGTAACTGCGTCCGCACTGCAGCCTAACATCATGGAGCTGGCGGTCCTTTTACTGAGGATTGCCTCTGGTTGAGCCCCAACCGCTCCAGCCGTGGGAGCCTATGGACTTAACATCGTGGAGCTTGCAATCCCTTTGTCAGGGATAGACTTCAGGAGCTCCAACTGTGGGAGCCAGCGGACTTAACATAATGGAGCTCACGTTCCCTTGGTTAGAGATCGACTTTGTGAGCTCCAACCGCAGGAGCTTCCACCGCCCCTATCGCGTGAGGTTTGATCGCCGGCTGCGGGAGCTTCGATCGCCGGATGTGGACTGCGGATGGTTCGACTGCCCCAACTGTGGGAGCAAAGGAGGGAAGAAGATAATACAGTGCTCTGTGGTAGATGTTTATGTTAATTTTTATGTAGTTGTGTGTCTTGTTGCTTTTTTTGGTATGACTGAATGGCAAATCAAATTCTTTGTATTTTTTTTACATACTTGGCTAATAAATTAATTACAATTACAATTACAATATCTGTACATGTATTTGTGTCTGTGCATGCGTGTGTCTGTGTCTATGTGTGCATGTATGTGTGTCTATGTGTCTGTATGTGTGTGTCTGCGTCTGTGTGTAAGTGTGAATGGGGGTGTGTGTGTGTGTGTGCGTGTATGTGTGTGTGTGTGTGTATGCATGTGCGTGTCTGTGTCTGTATTTGTATGTGTGTGTGGATAGCCTGCATCTCTGGCTAGGTGGAGTATGTGTTACTAACTCTCTGCTGTGTATTTACCAACCTATCTGCGTGTATTGCGTCTGCTGAGTAGTGCCGTATTTCCATTTATCTTGAATCCTCATCACTGGATATAGAACTCGCCTTATGAGGACTGTACTGGTGTGAAATGGTACTAGAGCAGATAACGTCGACCAATTCCTCTTCTCCAGAAGTGCTGCCTGACCCACTGAGTTCCTCCAGCGTTCTGTGTCTATCTTCAGTGTAAACCAGCATCTGCAGTTCCTTCCTATACATTTCACATCTCCTGGCTTTACATACCTTGACACGGTTACCCATTAATGTTTATTAAATCAATTTAATCTTGGCATTACCAAAGTAACTGTTGTTTCCATCTTTTCCAATGTTGTCATTGGTACATGGATCCTTCCTCTAGCAACATGTCCTGGAAAGGAACTGCAGATACATCTGAAAGTATTTTACATTAGCCAACAGAGCAATTTGTAAGTAAAACATCTTTCTATAATTATTTGATAAATTGTTGGGCTGGAGCATGAGTTTCTTCCTCTCCACGTTCTCAGAGTTATGCACAGTTGATGTTGGACCCGTAGATTCTGCCTCCAGGGAGAGACAATTGACAGGAAGTTTTCAAGTTTGCTGGAAGGTGGCTAAACCAGGATCGCCATCCTTTCTAAGACTTACAGGCCTGGATAGAGAGAATCTGGAGAAGATGTTTCAACTGGTGGGAGAATCTCGGACCAAAGGCCACAGCCTCAGAATAAAAAGGGCATACGTTTAGGAAGGGGATTGTAAATAAGCAAGCTGCACAATTTGGAGTTCAAGATCATCTTTAATCTGTACACATAGTATAGCGGTACAGCAGGTTGTTAGATGTTAGTTCATCGTTACCGCTTCCAAGACTGACCAGAATAGGAAGTAGGTGTTAGTATGAATCATACGGTAAGGTGGGGTTAGTGATGCTATTTCTACTATGATTGGTTCACATGCAATAACCAATCTACATCCTTCCCTGTAAAGAGCGAATATAGTTAAACACACATGCTACTAGAATTCAAACATACTCACCATATTTGTCAGGCGGTCTACTAATACAGCCCGGACGTGTACGGACCAAGCCCTCTCCCTCTTCACTACTTCACTAGAAAAGCAGCAGGGGACACCCGTGGTGACCGATAGCGAGAGCATGCGGGAGAGGTAGTGTTGTTGCTAGTCATAGCCGCCGGTTGCGGTGGAGAAAGGGACATGCTGGGACTAGTGGTGGCCACGGCAGCAGAAGGCTGGAACAGTAGAGATGGAGCGGAAGGAAGAAGAATTTCTTTTGGAAGAGTCTGGTGAAATACATTGTAGAATACATTGCCACAGACAGCTGTGGAGGCCAAGTTACTGGGTATTTTTAAAGCGCAGATTGACAGATACCTGATTAGTAAGGATGTCGGAAGTTATGGACAGAAGGTAGGAGAATGGGGATGAGAGGAAAAGGTAGAGCAACCATGATTGAAATGTTGAGTAGACTTGACTTGAATGGTCTAATGCTGCTCCGATAACATAAACTTATGAACATTGAGGCCTTGCACACACTCAGTCCTGATGTTGGCAAGTCATGTCCAGTTTAGAATTAGTTTAGAGATACAGCATGGAAACAGGCTCACTGAGTCCATGCTGACCATTGAGCATCCGTTCACATTAATTCTATGTTGTACCACTTTGGCATCCACTCCCGACACACTAGGGCAAAGTTAACATACAAACCAGCATGTTTTCTTGATTTGGGTGGAAACCAAAGCACCCGCAGGAAACCCATGTGGTTCCAGTGAGAACATGCAAACGCCACACAGACAACACCTGAGGTCAGGATCAAACATGGGTCTCTAGTGCCATGAGGCTGTGACTCTACCAGCTGCACCACTGTACTGTCCAATTTCAATGTTCAACATCAGGCCCCTGAAACAAACTTTCTGTAGAAAGATCGTCATCCTATAATTCGCTGAAGAAGGACCCCAACCTGAAACGTCACCCATCTGTTCCCTCCACAGATGCTGTCTGACCCGTTGAGTTCTTCCAGCACTTTGTGATTTGCTCAGAATACCAGCATCTGTAGTTTCTAAGGGTCAGAATTATATAGCACGGAATCAGACCCTTTGGCCTAACTTACCCATGCCAACCAAAATGCCCCGTCTACACTAGTTCCACCTGCCTACCTTTGGCTAGAAAACCTCTAAAGCTTTCCCAGCCATGTACCTGTATAAATGCCTTTTAACTGTTGTCATGGTAGTTCTTGTGTATCCAATATATTAGTTTTGTTCTTCACTCTCTAGATGTTTCCAACCCACTGCATATTTCCAACATTCATTTTTATTTCAGATTTCACGCAACTGCAATGTCTTGTATCTCACAGGCCAGAATATTTTTTCTTTGCATTCACACCTTTTCCAGAGAGAGCAGTTATGATGAACAAGCTTTCATCTCTCTCCCTCAGCTCTCATCTCATTTAATTATTCATGGTCTCGACTATATTACTGGCATTCACTTTGTTCTCCCAACTCCTCGCACTTCTCCGCAAATTAAACCATGTTTCATTCCCAACTCCACCTTGAACTGACCAGGAATCATTCGCCTGAAGCTGTTCCTCTCTCCACAGATTTCCTGTTTGGCTCATGTGTTGCCCATTTGGTTCATGACTTGTCCCCATGGTTCATGAGTTGTCTATTTGGTTCTTGAGTTGGTTCATGAGTTGTCCCCATGGTTCTTGAGTTGTTCCAGTCATTCATGGGTTTCCCATTTGGTTCATGAATTGCCCATTTGGTGCATGAGTCAGTTGCTTGGTTGATGACTTGTCCCCATGGTTAATGAGTTGTCCCAATTATTCATGTGTTGTCTCCATTGTAAATGAGTTACACCTTTGGTTCATGAGTTGAGTTGTTTGGTTCATAAGTCATCCCAATAGTCATGAATTGCCCATTTGGTTCATGATTTGTTGCCATTTGGTTCATGAGTTGCCCATTTGGTTAATGAGTTGTACATTTGGTTCATTTGTTGTCCTCATGGTTCTTGAGTTGCCCAATTAGATTCATGAGTTGTCCCGGAGGTGCATGGTAACAGAACTTTGCGATGGAATGCTTCAGAAACTTAGCAATGAACACGATGAACAGCACAGCCAAAAATAAAACTGTTCTGTCTGCAGCGGAGGCCAGTTTCTGTTCCTGCATGTAGAATTGTTTACAGTACGATTGAGGACAGCTGGCAGCATTGGAATGAGTTTCCTGATGTTGTATAAAAGATAAGCTCAAGGACTTTAACACTTGACCAGTGATGGTCTGGGTAACTGAGCGCAGAGACTGACAGGAGCTACGCAGTAACCCTAGACCAGACACTGATGCTCAAGCCATCACTCAGGTCTGACCATCCTGATAGTAGCCGAGGAATCAGGCACGCATATTTTGGTATTCATGCGTTCATCAGCCATCTGTTTGTTAGTAAAACAGAACGCTTCCTGGTTTAATGGACCGTGTCCATTCACTGCAGCTGTCCAATCAATAATTACCCTCACAGCAGATGATCCAAGGGAATGGAAAGAAGAATTATTTTGCAACTAATTGTTTCATTTGGACGCATTGGAAATAATAAAGCGTGAAATGTTAAAACAGAAGGAGGCCAAGCTGCCCATTTTGATTCCCCTGTTATTCGATTTGATCATGGCTATTGCATCTCTATTCAAAAAGAGACATGAATTGTGGTGCAGTGGTAGAGTTGTTGCCTCACAGCACAGAGACTCTGGTTCGATCCTGACTACGGGTGCTGTCTGTATGTAGTTTGTATGTTCTACCTATGACCGCGTGGGCTTTCTCCGGGTGCTCCAGTTTCTTCTCAAATTCCAAAGAAGTGAAGCTTTGTTTATTCATCGGCTTCTCTGCACCATTTTCAGACTTCTTCCCCACCCTGTCTAACTGTGTTGTCACTTTGAGGGACAGATCTTTGTTCTTCCCAACCCCCTTTAGAAATATTAATTTACTGCCCTGGTTTAGATTCCCAAAATGTTGAGAAGTAAGGATAGGGGGAAGGTGAGGAGGGAGGAAGGTTGGGAAGGTGAGGAGAGAGGTGGGAATTGGTAGCCGGTGAGGAGGGAAGTTGGGAAGGGGAGAAGGAGAGGGTGGAGGAGCGAAGAAGAAAAAGTTGGGTGGGAGTATGGTTTGGTAGAAGTTGAGGAGGTACGAGAGAAGTGGGGGCAGTCAGGATGGAGGGATAGTTGGAGGTGGGAAGTGAGAAGGGGGGTGGTGAGGAAGGTGGAGCGAAGGGCCTGTTTCCATGCTGTATCTCTAAACTAAATAATGAAATCAAACCTTGCCGATAACCACATAACAACCATATAACAATTACAGCATGGAAACAGGCCATCTCGGCCCTTCTAGTTCGTGCCGAACACTTACTCTCACCTAGTCCCAACTACCTGCACTCAGACCATAACCCTCCATTCCTTTCCCATCCATATACCTATCCAATTTATTTTTAAATGATAACATCGAACCTGCCTGCACCACTTCCACTGGAAGCTCATTCCACACAGCTACCACTCTCTGAGTAAAGAAGTTTCCCCTCGTGTTACCTCTAAACTTCTGTCCCTTAATTCTCAAATCATGTCCTCTTGTTTGAATCTTCCCTACTCTCAATGGAAAAAGCTTATCCACGTCAACTCTGTCTATCCCTCTCATAATTTTAAAGACCTCTATCAAGTCCCCCCTTAACCTTCTGCGCTCCAAAGAATAAAGACCTAACTTGTTCAACCTTTCTCTGTAACTTAGATGCTGAAACCCAGGCAACATTCTAGTAAATCTCCTCTGTACTCTCTCTCTTTTGTTTTGACATCTTTCCTAAAATGTATGATGTAAATGAGGCGTGCATGGAACTGGTAATGTCATGGAGGAGAGAGCACAGTGGCTGGAAGTTCCATCAAAACAGATGCAAACTCTACAAAAACTGGTACACACACATTAAAAAAGTGAAATTGTGCGACAGAACCTCACAATTCAGCAGGAACCAGCACAGAAATAGGCCTTTCGGCCCACAATGTCAATGCTGACCAATAAGTACATGTATATAACACATGGTCCACCACTCCCTGTGTAAAGACCATACTCTTCACATCTCCTTTATATCTCTCCCCTTTGTTGTCTAGTTGGAAAGTGTATTGAGAAGATTTACGAGGGATGTTGCCAGGACTCAAGGGTCTGAGCTATAGGGAGAGGTTGAGCAGGCTGGGACTCCTTGGAGCGCATGAGGATGAGTGGTGATCTTATAAAGGTGCACAAAATCATGAGAGGAATATATAGGGTAAACTTGTCTCTTGTCCAGAGTAGGGGAATCAACAACCCGAAGACATAGGTTTTAGGTAATGGGGGAAAGATTTAATAGGAAACTGAGGTGTCATTTTTCACACAAAGGGTGGAGAGTGTATAGAACGACCTGACGGAGGAGTTAGTTGCGGCAGGGACTATCATAAAGCATAAGAACCAATTAGACAGGTAAATGGATAGGACAGGTTTAGAAGGATATGGCCAAACACAGGCAGGTGGGACCAGTGTGGATGGTACATGTGAGTTGGCATAGACAAGTTGGGCCAAAGGGCCTACTTCTAGGCTGTATGACTATGACTCGATGCTGTGAAATGTTTGGGATTTATGCAGTGTCTGCAGTTTGTTTATGTTTGAATTGGTACAATTAACTGGGAAAGGAATATTATTTTGCGAAAATCGCAGCATGTCTCTCAGTAGATAAACATTCAAGTGCGAGAAAATTAACACAGCCTCCTCTCATTGCAGTGCTCCCTCCATGCCTCTACTCTTTGATGCATAGATAATCCCTTGAAATGCCAGTTGAATTGACAAATGCCGCTATTAATCCAATATCCTCCTTTTTCCTCCAGCAAGCTTTGTCCAAAATTACTTTCTATAAATAATGTTCTCAGGAAACGACATCAGCTTATGAGGAAGCTCAAAGGAGGAATAAAATAAGTGTCTAGATTTTCTTGTGATCATTCTACGCAAATCAAGTGTAATTCTATTTGAGATTATCAGTGCCAATTCTGAGCAACTTATTAGCACTGGAGAATTTTGTGGCAGCTTTGCACCACTTCATTGATCTCAAACTCATACCTGGCTAGGAGAGGTCATATTCCTTCTATTGTGACTTGAACTGATTGCCAGTATTCACAGCTGGAGATATTTTGCTACCACAGAGATCAAAAGGATGACAAGTGGACTGTAGCTGAGATTGAATGAATCAATAATTAGACTGCTGTGCCATTAAGTTAATTTCGTACATCACTTCAACACTACACTGTGGTAAACGGCAATTCCACAAAATCAGAAATGGAATCTTTAACTAGTGGAGATACTCATAGAGTCAGACAGCCCAGAGATAGGCCCTTCAGCCCACCACTTCTATTTTGACCAGAAAGTCCCTATTCATAGCACAAACAAGGAATTGCAGATGCTGGTTTGCAAAAGAAGACAAAAAGTGTGGGAGTAACTCAGCGGGTCAGGCAACATCTTTGGAGAGCGTGGATAGGTGACGCTTCAAGTCGGAACCCTTCGTCAAACTCAATCCAAAACGTCACCGATCCATGTTATCTAGTGATGCTACCTGACCCTCTTAATTACTCCAGCACATTGTGACCTTTTGTGTATCCTCAGTATCTTCAGTTATTTGTTTCTACATTTATGTATCACCTTGCATTTGTAGGGATTTAATTCCATCTTCCAACCTTATATCCGAAGGCAAATATGATGCTGGCATTTATTTCAAGAGGAATAGAATACAAAAACTGGGATGTAATGCTGAGGATCTCTCTAGAAGATGCTGGGCTGGCCGCATTTGAAATACTGTGAGTAATTTTGGGGCCTTTATCTGAAGAAGGATGTGCTCGCTCTGGAGAGGGTCTGGAGGGGGTTTACAAGAATGATCCCGGGAATGAGTGGGTTAACATATGATTTGTTTGATGGCTCTGGGCCTCTACTCACTTGAGCTTAGAAAGATGAGGGGGACCTCATAGAAACTTACCAAATAGTGAAAGGCCTGGAGAGAGTGGATGTGGAGAGGATGCTTCCACTAGTGGGAGAATCTAAGATCAGAGGTCATATCCTCAGAATTAAAGGACGTTCCTTTAGGAAGGAAATTAGGAGGAATTTCTTTAGTCAGAGGGTGGTAAATCTGTGGAATTCATTGCCACAGAAGGCCGTAGAGGCCAAGTCAATGGTTATTTTTAAGGTAGAGATAGATAGATTCTTGATTAGTACAGGTGTCAAGGGTTATGGGGAGAAGGCAGGATAAAGGGGGTTAGGAGGGAGATATAGATCAGCCATGGCGGAGTAAACGATAGGCCAAATGACCTAATTCTGCTCCTTCAGTCTGAAGAAGGATCTCCACCTGAAAAGTCACCTATTCCTTCACTCCATAGATGCTGCCTCACCGGCTGAGTTTCTCCAGCATTTTTGTCTACCTTTGATTTTTCCAGCATCTGCAGTTCTTCCTTAAATAATTCTGCTCCTGTCACATATAGAAACATAGAAACATAGAAATTAGGTGCAGGAGTAGGCCAATCGGCCCTTCGAGCCTGCACCGCCATTCAATATGATCATGGCTGATCATCCAACTCAGTATCCCATACCTGCCTTCTCTCCATACCCTCTGATCCCCTTAGCCACAAGGGCCACATCTAACTCCCTCTTAAATATAGCCAATGAACTGGCCTCAACTACCCTCTGTGGCAGAGAGTTCCAGAGATTCACCACTCTCTGTGTGAAAAAAGTTTTTCTCATCTCGGTTTTAAAGGATTTCCCCCTTATCCTTAAGCTGTGACCCCGTGTCCTGGACTTCCCCAACATCGGGAACAATCTTCCTGCATCTAGCCTGTCCAACCCCTTAAGAATTTTGTAAGTTTCTATAAGATCCCCTCTCAATCTCCTAAATATGAACTTATGAATTCCCAACTGATCTATACCCTGATGTTGTCTTAGACAAACTTCCACGCTATCCACTCCACCAATTTTCTTGTGATCTGCAAACATACTCTCACACTTCCTATATTCACATCTAAGTCGTCAAAGTGTATATATATATATATGCCCACCGGGTGGCGCTGCAATGGCAGCCTCGCCAACCGTCTGTCTGTCCTTTACAGTTTTGTTTTGTGTTTTAAAAGTTTGTGTTAATGTTCTCAGGTTTGTTTTATGTGGGAGGTGGGGGAGGGGGTTGGGGGAAACTTTTCTTTAATCTCTTACCTTGCTGGAGATGCGATTGTTTTCTGGGTGGTATCTCTGGTCGTTCTGCGGCCTAACATCGTAGAGCTGGAGGCCTTGCTTGGGACTGGCTTGGGACTGGCTTTGAGCCCAACTGCGGAGCGTGAACTTACCATTGGAGCCGATTCCTTGCCTGGGATTGATGCTCCAACTTACGGATTTTAACATCAAGGGCTTGCAGCCTGGGGAGAGACCGAGTCGGGAAGCTCCAAACCGCATGATGTTCGACAATCCCCGACCCGGGATCCGATCGCCCGGCATGGGAAACTGACATCCCCCGATGCAAGAGCTTGATCGCCCCAACGCGGTGGACCTGCTGCCGGCTACGGGAGTTAAGATCATCCCGTCAACAGAAGGCTCGAGGCCCCCGGCCACGGGAGAACAAAGAAGGGAAGAGATTGAACTTTTTTTCGCCTTCCATCACAGTGAGGAATGTGGAGGAGTCACTGTGGTGGATGTTTATGTTAAATGTATTTTGTGTGTTCTGTTGCTTTTTATTAGTATGGCTATGGCAAATCAAAGTCCTCGTATGTTGCAAAACATACTTGGCTAATAAAGTAAGTATATATACATATAGTAACTCAGCGGGTCAGGCAGCTTCTCTGGAGATCATGGATAGGTGATGTTTCAGGTTAGGAGGGATATGGATCACATACAGGCAAATAAGGATTGGTCCTGGCATCGTGACACACATGGACTACGGGCTGAATGGCCTGTTGCCCTATGTTCAATGTAGGTTCCTCCAATAATCTTACAAAAGCAGGAATACAAATTTGAAAATGCTCTTATTATTTATCACTTAATTGTTTGGGGGTTTTTGAGCATGAAGAAATAACATCTTGAATTTAATAGCAAAAGGTGTCACGCCACAAGCTTCCGCCTGCTGACTCAGGTATGTACAGTTCATCACATCGTGGTGTCAGCACAAAAACACTACAGGTAAGCATTTGCTGTAGTGATTTTTTTCTTGTTTATTTTGGCGATGTTTCATCATAAATTGCAATCAGGTAACTTAAACCAGCCTGCCGCCACTGAAATACAACAATGACAAAAAGCATATGCAGGAAGGAACTGCAGATGCTGGTTTACACTGACGATAGACACAAAATGTTGGAGTAACACAAAGGGTGAGGCAGTATCTCTGGATAAAAGGAATAGGTGACGTTTCGTGTTTGAACCTTTCTTCAGACTGGCGTTTTGAGTTGACACCCTTTTTCTGACTGAAGAATTTGGAGGTCTGAAGGACGGTCTCTACCCAAAACATCACCCATTCCTTCTGTCCAGAGATGCTGCCTGACCCGCTGAGTTACTCGAGCATTTTGACTATCTTCAGTGAGAAAAACATGCATTGTTACAAAGCCTGTCACAAGTTGGAAACATGGTGAATTGCTGAGCAGACTGAGTCAGGCCATGTATTCTTATTGGGGGCAGTCACTGTTGGAAGATGGGATAAGCTGCTGCCAAATTGTGCATTGCAAGCTCCCACTAACAGCAAACACAAAGTGTTGGTGCTGAATTCCTCCAGTACTTTGTGTTTTATTCAAGATTCCAGCATCTGCAGTCCCTTATAGAGTCATAGAGTTAATCAGCACAGAAACAGGTCCTTGGGCACAATTTGTCCGTGCTGACCAAGATGCCCCTTCCACACAGGTCCCACCTGCCCGCATTTAGCCCATATCCCTCTAAACCTTTCCTCTGCATGCACCTGTCCAAATGTTTTTTAAATGGTGTCATAGTATCTGTCTCAAATGCCTCCTCTGACAGCTCATTCCATATACTCACTACCGTCTGGGTGAAAGAGTTGCCCCTCAGAATTCTATTAAACATTCCCTCTCAAAACTATGTCCTCCGTTTCTTGATTCTCCTACTTTGGGTAAAAGATGGTGTATCCACCCTAACAATTACTCTCATGATCGTGTGCACCTCTATAAGATCACCCCTCATCCTCCTGCACTCAAAAAAATAAAGTCCTAGCCTGGCACAACATCTCCCTATAGCTCAGGCTCTCGAGTCCTGGCAACATTCTGGTAAATCATTTCTGCACTCCTTCTAGCTTAACAACATCTTTCCTATAACAGGTTAACTAAAACGGAATACAATACACCAAATGTGGTTCAATGCTCAATGGAATTGCTGTGAATCCCACCAAAAGCAAAGTGATTCTGATCAATCAACTGTGAGACTGACCCTGCAACATCACCAAGACAAAGTATCATTGAACCATTGATGTATTGATGTAGGTTTCGGGATCAGTATTGGACAAGGTTCAAAGTACAACAATCCAGTCTTCAAATTGTTGCATAGGATATTTTATGTTCAATTTTGAGAATACACAAAATCTGTTTAACAGCTTTCCCATCAAGAAGCTCCCTCCTCAGTATGGCTCTAAAGTGTTTTGTGCTCTAAAATGTTTTTGCTCTAAAGTGTTAACAAATGTTTTGTGCTCAGGTTTCTCGATGGGCTTGTTCCTGTTAAGCCCTGACATAGAAAGGAAATTGTCAAACTCTGTCAGCTTGGACCAGGAGAAGGCCTTCGACAGGATATTGCACACAGACATGAGGGACGTGCTCTCCAAAGTCGGCTTTGGGGAGGGAATCAGGATCCTACTGATATGTGTAGTACAGTCCAAGTCAATGGGTGGGAATCAGACAACTTCCCCTTCAGGACTGGAGTCAGGCAGGGTTGCCCTTTCTCCCGTGCCTTGTTCATCTATTGTATAGAACCTTTTGCCGAGTCCATCAGGAAGGACAAGAGCATAAGTGGAGTGACATTGCCAGCCAGTGGGGGCGCTCAGGTCAAAACCTCCCTGTACATGGACGATGTCGCCATCTTCTGCTCAGATCCAGGGTCGGTCTGCAGATTGATTAGCATCTGCGACAAGTTTGAGTTGGCCGGGGGAGCCAGGGTGAACCGCAGGAAGAGCGAGGCCAAACTGGACTTCTTGAAAGTAGTGGGGAACTGCTTCGTCGTGGAGGGGGGGGGGGGGGGGGGGGGGGGGGGGGGGGTCCAAGCCCTCCCTAGCCTTGTGCAAGCAGGGATGCTCCAAGGAGGCTAAGGCAAGTGACAAGAATTTGCTGGAGCGGATAGCTAAGGTGGGGAAGAAACTTGAGCTGTGGAAGCAGCGCGGGCAGTCTTTCACTTCATCTGGGGGTCGAGCATGGGCCGGGTGTGACGGGCCACAACGCACAAGTCGGCAGACAATGGGGGTTAAAGCTTGCCCAACATCGACCTCACCCTGATGGCCACCTTCGTATGTGGCTGCATCAGGCGGAGCGTAGAGCCAAGGAACTTGGGCACCAAGTGTCACTACCCGTCTAAGATTCTATCTGTCCCCGGTTTTGCGAATACCTTTGACCACAAGTCCATCGGGCAGTGGTCAGCAGAGAACGTCCTGCAGGCACTGCAGGGAAATGACTCCAAGGATCCTGTGGCGTGGTTCCCAGAGCAGACTGCCCAGCTTGTCTGGCGAAATGCCTCACCGCCAGAACTCACCAACAAGCACCAAATGCCTGGCTTGGCTAGCAATGAGGGGAGCCCTCCCAGTCAGATCCTTCCCGCACTGTCGGAACCTCACTATCAGCGCACGCTGCCCTCAGGACGGCTGCTATGGCGAGAAGACGGTTGCCAACCTCTTTGCAAAGTATGGATTTGCAAAGAGAGTCTGGAGAGGTCTGCAAGAGTCCCTGTCATGGTTTATTCCGAACAGCTCCGTCACAGAGGACTCTGTGATTTGTGGACTGTTCCCAGGGACTCATTCAGAGATTGAAAACGAGTGCTGCTGGAAGTTCATCAACTCGGTGAAAGACTCTCTTTGGTCGGCCAAATCTTTGTTGACCTCCCAGCAGAGTGAGATGTCCGTCGGGGAATGTTGCTGACTGGCCCGCTGCACACTGCAGGAGTAGGTGCTGAGGGATGCACTGAAGCTAATGCTTTACCCTGGAAGAAAGGTTCTGAAGAAAGTTTCTAGAAGTCATTGCCTGTGAGGCTAGTTGTCAGGCAGAAGGGTTTTCAATGGCTGCCCTTCAAGATCTGCTGGATAATATATCGTGGTTTTAGTTTCATGATGAACTGACATTGTGAGCTGGTGCAACCCAATATACTCTTTCTTCCAACTAATCGCAAAGGTCAAGCAGTCATTTCTTATTAAACTCGAACCTCCTTGTGCATTAGCTGACAGACAGCCTAATGAATCAATTCTTCTGTGAGCCCAGAAGGCTCTATCATCCTCAAACACTTCTGCATGTACCACACAAAAAGAAAATCAGTGGAATCAGCCAAAACACATCTCCACTCAGCAGATGGTCCATAATTTGCCTGATTATTTAATATGCAGATCATTAAGGGCATTAAACTCACCTTTGGTCACAATTTCCTTTCACATGCAGTAATGTGAGCATCAGCTCAAACGTTACCATCACAAATTGTTCCTAGTGTTCGTTTGCGGGGATCGCTGGTCGGCGTGGACTATGGGGCCCAAAGGAGCTGTTTCTGCACTGTATCTCTAAACTAAACTAAACTAAATATGAAGAGGCCTTTTGGCCCATTATGCTCTTTCGAA
Organism: Leucoraja erinaceus; assembly: GCF_028641065.1. Lineage (NCBI taxonomy): Eukaryota > Metazoa > Chordata > Chondrichthyes > Rajiformes > Rajidae > Leucoraja > Leucoraja erinaceus. The sequence continues at coordinate 39,409,224 of NC_073388.1, forward strand.
GATCAGTTCAACTTCTCCCACATTAGTATCTCAACAACCCTGCCACTTTATTCTTATTTGATGATTAAATGTGAGAATCATCCAGGAAGCTTGCAATTGTCCTTGAGAACAGTGTGGTGAATGTGGTGTATGTAGGGCCACAATTATGATGGATGGGCAGAACCAGGATTTTGAGCTACCAAAGATGAAAGAATGGGGAAGCATTTCCAAGCTATGATGGGTGACAATAAAGAAGAAGATGGGTCCGCTGCCTACCTCCTATTCAAGTGTTTATCCATTTCGCTAATTATGGAACATAGAACAGGGGCGGCACAGTGGCACAACTTGTAGATCCGTGGCCTCACAGCGACAGAGACTTTGGTTTGATCCTGATCTCCGCTGTTGTGTGTACGGAGTTTGTACGTGCTCCCTGTGACTGTGGGGGTTTTCTACGGCTGCTCCGGTTTCCTCCCACAAGCCAAAGTCGTGCAGGTTTGTGGGTTAATTGGATTCTGTAAATTGCCCCGAGTGTGTAGGATGCAAAAGTGTGATAACATAGAACTATTGTCTGGGCGATAGAGAGTCAGCGTAGATTCGATGAGTGGAAGGGCCTGTTTCCATGCTGAATCGCTAAACACAGAACAGTACAGTGCTCTGGCAGCAACTTTACCGTTGCGTCACTGTGCCACCCCATATAAATTGTGGTTATTAAATTATTGAAGTTTTGTTTAATATGTATCACCCATGTGTATTGTGTTAATGGATGTGTTCTGCTACTGCAAGTAACAATTTCATAGTTCTGTTATATGACATTAAACACATTTAATGCCACATATGACAATTAAACACATTTGACCCTTGGTTCCTTGAAAAATCCAACTGCTCGGTTAGATCCTGGCTGTCCTAGGTGTCAGATGTTTACTCCAAATCCCTTAGTTACCCTTCCCCATCGAAACTTGTTGTTGGATCCTTCCACAGAGCTTATTTTAATCTTGGCAAAGCGGCTTCATATAGTTGGCTCCTCTCTCTGCACTGTTTAGTTTGGCTCCAGCATGCCCATCAATGGTGAAAAGGCCAGGCTCCATCACCCAGGGAGCAATTGGAAGGAAGAAGACAAATTGGCTTCGCTGGCAAGTAACGCTCAGCTCCACACGAACGCTTCCCACTACACTAGATGCAGTGTCGTCCCCTACTGAAGCAGAAAATGACGTGTGAAAAGATCTGCTCCATCTATATTTTAAATCGGCCTCAAATGGAGATATAAATGCATTCCCTTCAGACAGCCTGGAGAGAGATTGAAATACTGCAATGCGTTTAAAACCCAAGCATTCTCACTCATTCTGAGATCCAATTTGATTTGTGAACAAGCAATTCATGATAAAGAATATCCAGCTTTCTCCGCAGTCTTAGAATCATTATTGAGCACAGAAACAGGCCTTTTCCTCCAACTTGTCCCTGCTGACCAATTTGCCTTATTGAGCAAGTCCGACTTGCCCACATCAAGTCAAGATCCTTCTTCAGACTGAAGAAGGGAGGCACAGTGGTGCAACAGTAGAGTTGCTGCGGTCACGATTCTGACTAGGCGCGCTGGCTGTATGGAGTTTGCACCGTCTCCCTGTGACCACGTGGATTTATTCCGGGTGCTCCGATTTCCTCCCACATTCCAAAGATGTGCCAGTTTGTAGGTTAATTGGCTTCTGTAAATTATCCTAGTTTTAGTGTATGGGGAGATTGTTAGTCAGCGCAGACACAAAGGGCCAAACTACCTGTCTCCATGCTATATCTCTAAACTCTAATGTACGGAAACAGGCCCTTTTGCCTAACTGTGCAAATCCAACGGCTGGCACATATTCCTTAAAATCTTGGACAGGTGATGGGATCCTTCTTCAGAACGAAGAAACGACCTGACGCAAAAGGTCACCTAACGCAAAAGGTTCCCTCAACAGATGCTGCATGAACTGTTGAGTTCCTCCAGCACTTTGTGTTTTGCTCAAAATTCCAGCACCTGCAGTTCATTGTGTCTCCTCCAAAACCTTTCCTACCTTGAAAGACAAAGCAGGAACAATTCCAAATAAATATTGTCCCGTCAAATTAAATTTCAGCATCCTGAGACATTTGGGGAAATTCCTTCAAAGCAAAGAGTGAGCAGTAAAGAGCAGTATGTTCTGAAGCGATGTAGAACACAAACATTCTGTCACATTAGAGAACTTTGGGTGGTATCATTCTCCATCAGTCTCTCGAAAGCCAAACACTACTCCCTAAGTTATCGTTGCGTTCCATTCACATTTATCAAGATTCCAAAAGTTGTCTTTCGACAATGAAATTGTCTCGTAAAAAAAACCAGATGCTTAACTGATTCTCCCAGGTGGACTAATGAAAGATTGCAGTAGGCCACCAAATCATGCCTGTAAAGTTGGACATGGGAAGAGTAACAAGAGTTGCATTTCTACTGTACCCTTGTAACTATAAAAACCCTGATCTTGTGTGTGTGTGTGTGTGTGTGTGTGTGTGTGTGTGTGTGTGTGTGTGTGTGTGTGTGTGTGTGTGTGTGTGTGTGTGTGTGTGTGTGTGTGTGTGTGTGTGTGTGTGTGTGTGTGTGTGTGTGTGTACTTATTTGTTCGGGTGCGATCACTTCTTGAAAAAACGACGCGCTAAAGATAACATTTTTACATATTCCGGTAGAGATTTATCCCGTGAAGTCAAAATCGCCGTATCTGAAAAAATTCACGTATTATTTCTCGAGTTATTAAACAAAATGTTCACACATCCGATAACATTTTGAAATCAAAAAGCCTGTTTTTGGCTGATGATTGGCTGATGACGTCACAATGGATCTGCCTGCCTGCTGTCTGCTCGCGCTGTGAGTGATGTCATCCCCCCCGCCCCTCCCTCTTCCCCTCGTTATTCAACAGTTGGCCCGGGTTTCCAGAAAACTCCCGAGAGCTTTGGTCGATGCACGATCGCAGGAGCAGAAGACGCATAAAGAACGAGCAAAGAACGAGCTCTCTCCCCCCCCCCTCCGTCCCCCGTCTCTCCCCTCCCCCCCCCTTCCTCCCCTCTCTCCCCCTCCCTCTCTCCCTCCTCCCCCCTCTCTCTCCCCCCTCCCTCTCACTCTCCCTCCCCTCTCTCCCCCCCCCCCCACCCATTATTTCTCGAGTTATTAATCAAAATATTCAAAGATCTGTGGAAACTTGGAAAAAAAATTGTTTATTCCCTGTGCTTACAGCTTTGACATCACAATGGGATTGTAGCCCTGCTCGCAACATTGTTGCTATCCAAGTACACTGAGTCCTGCTTGCCCTAGCAAGTGCAAATGCATTTTTTTAAAGTCACAGTACACCGAGTCCTGCTAGCCCTAGCAAGTGCAAAGGCATTTGTTTAAAGTCACAGTATACTGAGTTCTGCTAGCTAGCAGGTGCAATTGCATTTTTAAAAAAAGTTTAAACATGACGGAGGTGCATAAGACAAAATGAGCAGCCCCTGCGCAGTTGTTGGCTATGGGTGAGTGATGGAATATTGCCTTGGGGAACCGGTTGCTTTGGGGGACCAGGCCTCCCATGGGGGCGATGGGTGAGTGGTGGAATATTGCATTGGGGAAAGGGTTGCGTTGGGAGAACCAGGCCTCCAATGTGACAGGGACCCAACGGGTCCCACTTGGACTAGTAGATAATAAAAAGAAATGCAAGCTGCAAATTTGAAATCAAAGCAGAAAATGCTGGAAGCATAGGAACATAGAAACATAGAAAATAGGTGCACGAGTAGGCTATTCGGCCCTTCAAGCCATCACTGCCATTCAATATGATCATAGCTGATCATCTCGAATCAGTACACTGTTCCTGCTTTCTCCCCATATCCCTTGATTCCATTAGTCCTAAGAGCTATATCTCACTCTCCCTTGAATACATCCAGTGAATTGGCCTCCTGTGGCAGAGAATTACACAGATTCACAACTCTTTGGCTGAAAACATTTTTCCTCACATCAGTCCTAAACGGCTCACCCCTTATTCTTAAACTGTAACCCCTGATTCTGGACTCGCCCAACATGGGAACATTTTCCCTGCATCTAGCCTGTCCAATCCCTTAAGAATTTTATATATTTCTATGGGATCTCTCATCCTTCTAAATTCCAGTGAATATAAGCTGAGTCGACCTATTCTTTCAAAATATGTCAGTCCCGCCATCCCGGGAATTAGCCTAGTGAACCTGCGCTGCACTCCCTCAATAGCAAAAATGTCTTTCCTCAAATTAGGAGACCAAAACTGCACACAATACTCTAGGTGCTGTCTCACTGGGGCGCTGTACAACTGTAGTAGGATCTCCTTACTCAAATCCTCTTGCTATGAAGTCCATCATGCCATTAGCTTTCTTCACTGCCTTCTGTACCTGCATGCGTAGTTTCAGTGACTGATCTACAAGGACACCTCCCCTTTTCCTAACTTGACACCACTCAGATAATGAATAGGCGACGTTTCGGGTCGATACCCTTCTTCAGACTCGAAACGCCGCCTATTCCTTCTCTCCATAGATGCTGCCTCACTTGCTGTGTTTCTCCAGGACATTTTTGTCTACCTTCGATTGATCCAGCATCTGCAGTTCTTTCTTAAACATTTAGATAATCATCTGCCTTCTTGTTCTTGCCAACAAAGTGGATAACCTCATTATATTGCATCTGCCATGCATCTGCCCACTCACCCAACCTATCCAAGTCATCCTGCAGCCTCACAGCATCCTCCTCGCAGCTCACACTGCCACCCAGCTTGGTGTCATCCACAAACTTGGAGATGCTACATTTAATTCCTTCGTCTAAACCATTAAAATATATTGTAAAAAGAACACTAAGCCTCGTGGCACCCCACTAGTCACTGCAATCAGCAGCTCATACAGTATTTGATGAAAGTCTTTGACCTGAAACAGTAACTTTGCACAGATGCTGCCTGATCTGCTAGGTGGCTCCTGCGGTTTCTGTTTTGCATGTATTCTTACAGCATTGCCTGAGCCTCAGGATTTCCCAAAGCACTTTACAACCAAATATACAACCTATATTTTGCAGTCTTTAAAAGGATCATGATCTGAAGCATTGTCTGTCCATTTCCTCCAAATATGCTGCCTGACTCGTTTAGTTTCATTTAGTTCAGAGAAACAGCATGGAAACAAGGCTCTTCAGCGCACCGAGTCCATGCCGACCATCAATCACCCGTTTACACTAGTTTTATGTTATCCCACTTTCTCATCCATTCCCTACACACCAGGGGCAATTTACAGTTGCCAATGAATCTACAAGCTCACACGTCTTTGGAATGTGAGAAGAAACTGGAGCACCCGGAATAAATCATGAGGTCATAGGGAGATCATGTAAAGCTCCACACAGACAGCACCCGAGGTCCGGCTCAAACCTGTGTGAGACGGCAACTCTACCAGTGCACCACTGCACCGCCCTTCAGTACTACAGTGTTTTGCTTGTGATTCTAAAGTCTGCAGTTCTACGATGTTTTTTTTTCCCACTGAGCCAAGTCTGAGGTTGACTTACTCCCACGCGAATTTGTGGGTTCTAAGGTGTCAAATTAGGCTAATGGGACAACCTTAGACACTGCCACAGAGGTGGCATGCATTAACTGGTTGGGTAAGCGGGTGAATAGTGAGTAGGTATGCATGTTCTTTCAGCTTCTTTCACAGGGCCTCCATGATCTCCTGATGCACAGATTCAGAGTTCCCACAGATAGACACAAAGTGCTGGAGTAACTCAACGGGTCAGGCAGCAGCTCTGGAGAATATGGATAGGTGTGTCTATTGTTGATATAACCAGCATCTGCAGTTCCTTGTTATTTCAAAGTTCTCAAGATCACTCTTGACTTTGTTGGCCAAGGGCCCAAGGTTCCCAAGATCAAAGAGGATGTTTTTCTACAAGTTTTGAGCACATCAATGTGGTTGCTGTAGTAGGGAGAAATGATCAGGAGGTTACACACAGCAAATTCCCATTGGTATTTTGTTTTACAATTAGTTCATGAAAAACTTTTAGCCAAGCCAAAACACAAAGTTCTGGTGGTACTTATAGGCCATTCTCACATTACGAGCTGACACAAGAGGTAACCCGAGTTAAACCTCGTGGTAATAACGTACGATTAACGTACGGCATTCGTGGACGCAACGTAGTGCATCGTGGCGCTAAAGGCAGGTTCTCGTGTAACTTGTCTACTCTTGCAAAAAATCAAACATGTTTGAAATTTTCCACGAGTCAATTTTACTCTTGTGGTTAATAATTGAAACATTTTAACTCGATTTAAGAACGTAGTGGCCTGTGCGTTTACCTTAGTGTATCGTGAGGCTACCGTGGGAACTCTTTAACTCAGCGGGAAGGCAGCAGCAGATTGTCGCTCCCTTTAGTTTCCCAGCGACAGTCACCTGCCACGCGAGAGAGATCATGCACTGTTGTAGGTCTCCTTTGCATGTCGGTGTTTCTGTCTTTCTCCACTCATTGTTGGCCCCATCTGACACCACCCTCATCTACACCCCTCTGCTTCCCGGCCATGTGTGTGACCCCTTCCCTCCCCTCTCCAGCTCCCCGCCCATTGCACCGGCGCGGGGGCTTTGCACTGTCTTCACGTCGGCGATGCCAGCAGGTCCGTGCCAGTCACCGGAGCCGTCAGGAGCAATGGGACATCGACTCCCAGGCCCACCAGGCCCACCAGGCCCACTGCAAGCACGGAGAACCCAGAGACCCACAGCCAACAGCAACTCCAGCCCAGCCCTGCTCCAACTCCAGAGGAACCCGGGTTGTGGATGAGGGGGCGCAGCTCGGGCTGTGGGCGAACTGCCACTTGTCGCCGTAGCGGCCCATCGGGGAGCGGGTTCCTGTTGGTCCTGACGTCTCCGGCCACCCCCCTGTACAGGAGCTGAGACTGGGAACTGTACTGCCTTTGCAGGTGAGCAGGAGAGTGTCGTTGTTTGCAGTTGCAGAGGGAGGGGGCAAGGGTGGTACAGTTCCCAGTCTCAGCTCCTGTCCAGGGGGGTGGCTGGAGACGTCAGGACCAACGGGACACCGACCCCCAGGCCCACTGCAAGCACGGAGGTCCCAGAGACCCACAGCCAGCAGCAACTCCAGCCCAGCCCCGCTCCAACTCCAGAGGAACACGCTCCCCGTAGGGGCAGAAGCTGATGGTGTGCAAGGAACGTCTTGTTCTTGGGGTGGCGGATGAGGGGGCACAGCTCGGGCTGTGGGCGAACTGCCACTTGTCGCCGTAGCGGCCCATCGGGGGAGCGGATTCCTCTGGAGTTGGAGGGGGAGGGGGGTATTGTGCTGTTTGATCGCCCCCTGCTATCCCAGGGACAGGGAGACACAGCGGCTTTTGAGACTGGTGGGCAATCACTTCCAAAGTTCTGCCCACACAGTCAGTACACCTCTCCTACACTTGTCTCCCGCACTAAGATCACCCCGCAGAGAATGATCCCAGCCTAACCCAAGAGCCATGTCACCCCAGACAGATTAATGACGCCCCCCCCCCCCAACCTCTCTCCACCTCAACTCACGCCTGGGCTCCAAAGCAACTCAGGAGGCGAACCCTGAGCTCCGTATCACAACAATCTCATGTGCACATCCGTCCACATTCAAAGATTTAATCTCCCGTCTCCCCGCAGTGTGGAGACATGGCAGTAAATTCAATTAAAACATATCAAACCTGTGTGTTTCAAACAAATGATAAGTATTTAGGGCAAGTATTTAGGGCAAGTATTACTGCTCAGGCACTGGATGGTACGCATTTTCCCTTTGTAGGTCACATCAATAGATGCGGTCGCTCTGAATTATATCTTTAAAACAAAGCCACAGGATGGAGAGGTCTTCTTTAACACTGTTGCTTATTAAAACTTAACACTGTTGCTTATTAAAACAAAACTTCAATCAGGATTGGCTCAAGAGTAACTCGGGAGATGAATTGGGAACATCGCAGAAATGACAAGTAAACGGGAAACTGCCGTCTACCCGTGGGAACTCGGTTAACCTCTTGATCTTTCACTTGTTATATCGTGCTCAACCACGACCCCTTCACTCGGGTTACCTCTTGCGTCAGCTCGTAACGTGAGAATGGCCTATTAGATAGTCAAACAGCATCTGTGGATGAAAAAGGGCAGACAATGTTGTTTATCTTGATCTGCTGCAATTTTATTTTGCCCAGAGTAGGGGAATCAAGAACCAGAGGGCATAGGTTTAAGGTGAAGGGGGAAACATTTAATTGGAGCAACTTTTTCAAACAGAAGCTGGTGGTGGGTGTATGGAACGAGCTGCCAGAGGAGGTAGTTGAGGCAGGAACAATAACAACATTTAAAAGATATGTGGACATGTTTATGATAGGAAAGGATTAGAGGGATGTGGGCCAAATGCGGGCTGGTGGGACTCATGTAGATAAGGCAACTTGATTGCAACGGGCAAGTTGGACTGCAAGACCAGTTTCCGTGGTGTATGACTATGACTTGAGGAATCTCAATGCCAGTATCCAGGATTTGCAAATCTGAAGATAACAGAGTGTGCCAAATGGTACCCCAGTCTGAGGCCAGGTTTAGGGCAGGTCTGCTTTGTGTCTGGAGCAATGCACTGTTGGATGGCTGGGATGGAGGGATGTATATCGATGGGAAAGGTTTAGGGGCAGGGATAGAGAGATATGTGGCAGGTGCAAGCAAGTAGGACTATCACAATTCGACAACTTAGTCAGCATGAATGAATGCGTTGGGCCAAAGGGCTTGTTTCTGTGTTCTCTATTTCAATGTTTCTATATCTGTTGCACTTTGATTTCATGGATTTCATTTCATTTGATATAATTGAACTTTTTGTGAGAGTGGTCAGGTCTTGGGGCACAGTAGCACAGTAGCGCAGCGCCAGAGACCCAGGTTTGATTCTGACTATGGGTCCAGTCGACACGGAGTTTGCACATTCTCCCTGTGACCATGTAGGTTTTCTCCAGGTCCTGCACTTTCCTCCCACGTTCCAAAGACATATAGGTTTGTAAGTTAATAAGCATTTGTAAAATTGTAAATTGTCGCTAGAGTGCATGTTGGTGCTAATTGATGATTGCTGGTCAGTGTGGACTTGATCGACCAAAGGGTCTGTTCCTACGTAGTATCTTTAAAGTCTAATGTCTAAAGTAATACTGTCACAGTGAGATGATTTGGTCAGCATGGACGAGTTGGGCCAAATGGTCTAATTCTGTGTTATATTGCTCAATGACTATATCTGTTGCACTTTGATTTCATGCAGTTCATTTCATTTCATATCACGGGACGTTTCGTGGGAGTGAGCAGGTTGTGTACTTCCCTGCCCCTTCCAAAACAAGATATTCTTAGTGGTTTAATAATCTGTACCCCAGATAAGATCATGAGGGGAATAGATGGGGTAAATGCATAGAGTAGAGAAATTGAGAACTAGTAGACATAGATTTAAGGTGTGGGGGGAAAGATGTAATCGGAACCCGAGGGGCAACCTTTTTACACAATGAAGGGGAAATTGAACGAGCTGCCAGAGGAGGTATTTGAGGCAGGTTCACAACATTTAAGAAACATTGAACAGGTACATGGATAGGATAGGTTTAGAGGGATTATGGGCCAAACACAGGCAGGTGGGACTAGTGTAGTTGGGGTATGTTGGCCAGTATGGGCAAGTTGGGATGAAGGGCCTGTTTCCAAGCTGTATGACTATGATTCAACAAATGCTGTGACTCTATGGCACAGCCTAGATTACATGCTCAAACCTCTTAAATCTGAAATGACAGCCGTTACAAGTGACGACTCACAGCTTGGGTAACACACCTCATGATATCGTTCTGGGTGACTGCTGTTCATTTTCTCTCCACACCTCGCAAAGTACAGCTGCCTAGGCCTCAGTTCTAAGCACACTGGGACCACTGGACACTTTGCATAGTGGGCATGATCCCCTCCGTACATCAGGTGCTGGAAGGATGAAACAATTAGTGAGCATTCACTGACAATCTGCTCGTAATTTTCCGCCATCTGAAACAAAGATTTGCCCCACAGCATTGACACGAGCACAAAAGGAGGCAGCAAACCCATCAAATCATATTCTGCTACCAACTTACTGTATGTCATGGATAATCACGAATGAGCCTAGGTAGCTCATTTGGTAGAGCATCAGACTTTTAATCTGAGGGTCCAGGGTTCAAGTCCCTGTTCAGGTGCTGATTTTAACTGAAGATTTAATCGTGCATTTTTGTTCATTCTTATAGCAGATATAGATCGTGATTAGATGCATGTATAATATACCTGGTTAGATTTCATAACACGCGCGGTGGTGCAGCGGTAGAGTTGCTGCCTTATAGCGAAAAAGATAATGGTTCAATCCTGACTATGGGTGCTGTCTGTATGGAGTTTGTACCTTCTCCATGTGATCATGTGGGATTTCTCCGGGTGTAAGCCAGCATCTGCAGTTTCTTGAATCTACATCTTGTTCTTGATCGTGGTCATGTATCGTATGGTATTGCATGCAAAAAAAAACGTTTTCACTGTACTTTGGTACATGCGAAAATAATAATAACCCTGAACCTAAAGTAAACCATCGTAGCTCACCTCTCCATTGATTGCCCTGCTGAGTACCACATTTTAGTACATGACAGACCAAATGCTGTAAATAGGTCACAAAGTGCTGGAGTAACTCATCAGGTTAGGCAGCATCTCTGGAGAACATGGATAGGTGACTTTTTTAGTTTGGCTCCTTCTGCGGATTGAAAGGAACCTGACCCGAAATGACACCTATCCATGTTCTCCAGATATGCTACCTGATCCATGCCAAAATCTTGTGTCTCTATTTGGAAACCAGCATCTGCAGTTCCTTCTGTCCGCAAACTTAAACTTAATATGCTTCTGAAATTTCTATTCACATATTCCTGGGATAGTTTGAAAACTTTGACAATAATAGTGTCTATCTTGGAAAGTTTCTACTGATAACAAGCAACTACAACACTTTGAGTGGCTGGTTTTCCTAGTTGCTCCTGTTGCTCCTTACTGTTCCCACTAATATTGTGGTTTTGTCCTTTTGTGCTGATCTCAGCCTGCAAAGAATGCAATTTCATGGCACGTTCTCAATCAAATTAACCCATCATCTTAAGCACCTTGATTAGAGCACACCTTATTCTTCCAAGCTCAATAAAATAAAATGACATTTGTGAAAACTGTTCCGAGAATGTAACCCTCATTTAACCCTGTGGCATTGCTGTAGAGACTCTGTGCCCTGCCCACCCCAAGATCAATACAGCCAAATCACCTTTAGGTCGCAATGGATAATCATGGATTCATGGAGCAGAACATCACAGGAGATTACTTAACCCAAATCGATTCTCTCTTGGCTTCGTCAAAGACCAATCCAGTTAGTTTCAAGTCAAGACAAGTCAAGAAAGTTTATTGTCATGTTCCCAGATAGGACAATTAAATTCTTGCATTGCTGCAGCACAACAGGATATTGTAGTCATAAATACCGATCAGATCAGTGTGAGTGTATACCATAGGATATATATATACACACATCAGTAAACAGATAAAGTGCAATAGGTTGTTATAGTTCATAGTTTGTTTGAGGTTGTGTTTAATAGTCTGATGGCTGTGGGGAAGAAGCTGTTCCTGAATCTGGATGTTGCAGATTTCAGGCTCCTGTACCTTCTACCTGATGGCAGCGGAGGGATGAGTGTATGGCCAGGATGGTGTGGGTCCTTGATGATGCCGGCAGCCTTTTTGAGGCAGCGACTGCGATAGATCCCCTCGATGGTAGGAAGGTCAGAACTGATGATGGACTGGGCAGTGGTTACGACTATTTGCTGCCTTTTCTGCACCTGGACGTGCAGGTTGCCGTACCAAGCCACGATGCAACCGGTCAGCATGCTCTCTACTGTGCACCCGTAGAAGTTCGAGAGAGTCCTCCTAGACATACTGACTCTTCATAATCTTCTCAGGAAGTAGAGGCGCTGATGTGCTTTCTTTATGATTGCATCAGTGTTCTGGGACCAGGAGAGATGTTTGGAAATATGCATGCCCATGAATTTGAAGTTCTTGATGCTTTCCACCATTGACCCATTGATATAAATGGGACTGAGGGACCCCATCCTACCCCTTCTGAAATCCACAATCAGTTCCTTGCTTTTGCTGGTGTTGAGAGCCAGATTATTGTGCTGGCACCATTTGGTCAATCGGTCAATCTCACTTCTATACTCTGACTCATCCCCATCAGTAATACGTCCCACAACAGTGGTGTCGTTGGCAAACTTGATGATGGAGTTCGCACTATGTCCGGCTAAGCAGTCATGATTATAGAGTGAGTACAGCAGGAGGCTGAGCATGCAGCCTTGAGGTGCTCCCGTGCTAATTGTTATCGAGGATAACACATTTCCACCAAGTCGAGGATCTAATTGTAGTGGGATGCGCAGAGACCCAGATTTGAGAGCTTGGTAACCAGCTTGGAGGGGATGATAGTATTAAATGCCGAGATGTAGTCAAAGAATAACAGCCTGACAGATGAGTTTTTGTTGTTCAAGTGGCCCAGAGCGGAATGGAGGGCCAGTGAGATCGCATCCACCATTAATCTGTTGTGGCGGTAAGAGAACTACAGTGGGTGCAGGTTTTTGTCGAGGTATGAGTTGATATGCGCCATGATCAGCCTCTTCATCATTACAGACGTTAGTGCCACTGGTCGATAGTCATTGAGGCACGTCACCTTGCTCTTCTTGGGCACTGGTATTATTGATGCCCTTTTAAAGCAGGTGGAAACCTTGGACTTCAGAAGTGAGAGGTTGAAAACGTCCGTAAAAACTCCAGTCAGTTGGACCACACAGGTTTTCAAAACACGCCCGGGTATACCATCAGGTCCAGACACTTTCCAAGGGTTCACCCCTCTGTGGGATGTTCTGGCGTCGGCCTCCGTGACTGTGACTGAACTACCATCACAGCGAATGGGGGCTCGGGAAAGCACATCAGTATTCTCCCTATCAAAACGTGCGTAAAACGCATTGAGCTCATCAGGGAGTAATGCATCACCGACATTCGAGCTGTCTCCTGATTTTGCTTTGTTTCAAGGCTGCTCACACAGAGCAGTCTTGTATCCCTCTCGTACAGCCGACAGGAACTTCTGGACTTCGGTTCCTGCGGCTGCAACAACTTTCTGGGCGATCTCCGTCTCGCTCCTGAGCTTGTCAGAGCAGCGGAGCACCGGAGCCTGCGGGGCTGGAGACCGCCAGCGGAGCCGTGGGGTTGGAGGAGCCGTGGGGCTGGAGAACAGCAGCAGAGCTGTGGGGCTGGAGAATGCCACCAGAGCCGCGGGGCTGGAGAACGCAGCAGCGGAGCAGTGGGGCTGGAAACGGCCAGCGGAGCAGTGGGGCTGGAGACCGGCAGTGGAGCCGCGGGGCTGGAGACCGCCACCGGAGCCACGGAGGCACAGAGGCAGCAGGAGCCGCGGGACTGGAGAACGCCAGTGGGAGCTGCGGGGCTGGAGACCGTCAGTGGAGCTGCGGGGCTGGAGAACGCCAGTGGAGCCACGGAGGCACAGAGCAACAGAGCGGCAGAACACCAGTGCGCACCAAGCCAGCTCGGCCGACCAGAAGCACCAACAGACGGCGACACGTACGAAAGCAGCGCCGGGGACGCAGAGGTGGGTTAAAGGCCAAGTTAGAGCTAGCCCCACACAGGCTGGCGATTCCTAGCCTTTTCCTCGCCAACATGCGCTCACTGGCAAACAAAATGGATGAATTACGGCTAAGGATCACCTCCCACAACTGGCATCAAAGACTGCAGCATCCTGATCTTCATGGAAACTTGACTCAACATCGACGTTCCTGACAGCGCCATCCAGCTAACGGGGCATCATTTACTCCGAGCGGACAGGACAACAGACTCCGGTAAGACCAGAGGTGGGGGTCTGTGCATTTATGTAAACAAAGCATGGTGCACGGACTCCATCATCATCGAGAGTCACTGCTGAGGACAGTTAAGTCTGGTCAGGAGAGACTCCACACTTCAGCTGCACTGACTGGAAGGCGTGTGTACAGCCCAGGCCACATCCCACACGATTGATTCCTATACTCCTCTTGGACCACAATAACTCAACTCTGGTCAACCTCCCTCACCAGGGTGACCTTCTTCCTGAATCAGGCCATGAAGACAGGTCAGGCTGTCTCCTCACGGGACACCGCTTTCTGGTGAACTTCTACCGCTTCACCAGGGCTAACCGAGAGCATCCTTACCAAACTGTATCACAGTATGGCATGGCAACGGCTCTGTCTCCGACCGGAAAGCACTGTAGAGGGTGGTGAAAATTGCCCAACGCATCACCGGTTACTTACTACCCTCCATTGAGTCTGTCCAAAGCAAGTGTTGTCTGCAAAGGGCGCTCAGCATCGCCAAGGACTGCTTTCACCACAACCATGGACTGTTTACCCTCCTACCATCCGGGAGGCGCTACAGGTCTCTCCGTTGCAGGAACAACTTCTTCCCTGCGGCTTTCTCACGTGCTCAACAATGTAGCTCGGTGTGCTGATGCCAATCACTCCCCCACACTTCCCCCACACTTACCCCCACATCAAAAACAGTATGACTGTATGCACATGTAAATAGCTTTACCTTTATTGAAATCATATTCTATGCCTCGCTCTTCAGGAGTACGGAGGATGCCTCTCAACTGCACTTTTGTTCCCACCTCGTACTGTACACTTGACAATGACAATTATCAGTTGAATCTGAATCTGAATGATAGGAGGTAATTGCATTCAGGCCCTGCCACAGTTGCCGAACATCTGACTCATCCACAGCTTGGAACAGAACTCCCTTTTGGCCTTTTTGATGGCCTTACCAAGGTCGTATCTAACTTCTTATAGACCACTCTATCATCAGACATGAATGCCCGGTGTCTTGTCTGCAGAAGAATGCGAATCTCATGGTTCATCCAAGGATTCTGATTAGGAAACACTCGGAAGGTTTTTGTTGGGATGCAGTCCTCCACACATTTCTTTATGAAGTCTGTAGCGACTGTGGCGTATTAATTCAGGTCCATTGCCGAGTCCCGGAACATTGCCCAGTCTACAGACTCCAAACAGTCCTGGAGTTGTTCTTCTGAACCCCCGACCAACTCTGTACAGCTCAGGGGATGCGCTCTTCAATTGCTGCTTGTGGGCAGGAAGAAGCAACATCGCGGTATGGTCGGATTTACCAAAGTGAGGGCGAGGGATAGAGCGATAGGCATTCTTGATGGTGGTGTAGAAATGTGTGGAGGACTGCATCCCAGCAAAAACCTTCCAAGTGTTTCCTACCCTACAAGTGTTTGGTACTCTAGTGCTGCAGGAGACATATTGGTGGATGTTTAGGGGGCATTTCTAGCCGGCCCCAATCACACCCCCCACAACCCCCCACTCCTCCCAACAGGGAGGCATGTAAATAGATTTATTTATTGCAAATCATATTCTATGTCGCTCTTTCCAGGGAGATGCTAACTGCATTTTTTGTTGTCTCTGTACTGGCAATTAAAGTTTTCAGGTTAGTTGCCGAAAGTCATCCCGGCTATGGTGGTAAACGCCTTGATGGGTAAGCCGTCTGGTGCTTATTGTGTAAGCCGTCTGGTGCGGTTCTTGTGGAAGCCGAATCTAGTTCATAGGATTTGATATAACGCCAAGGTTTTTGTTATTTCACATAACTTTATGAAGTCTGTAACTGTTTCTTTATTCAGGTCCATTGCCGATCCCAGTTTTGCTGATCAGACTCCAGTATTGTTTATTGGCCTTCCCAGCTCTGTACAGCTTTGGGGTTGCTTCAAAGGCTGCATAAGATCAGGAAAAGCATACATCGCAGAATGGTAGGCTCTTACCAAAGTGAGGGCGATAGATAACGATAGCAAATTAGGTGCAGAAATGTGTAGGCTGCATCCCAGCAAAAACCTTCCAAGAGTTTCCACCCGCCATCAATTTGATCATAGGCTGCATCAGACAACTTGGTATCCCGTACCTGACCTTTTCTTAAGGTTGGCCCCCTGAGTCCCCTATGGCCACAAGGCCTCGGGGTAACTCCATCTTAAATATAGCCAATGAACTGGCTTGAACTACCCTCTGTGGCAGAAAGTTCCAGAGATTCACCACTCTCTGCGTGAAAAAAGTTCTTCTCATCTCGGTTTTGGTCTTCAGCCCAACAGAGCCAGATTTCCTCCCCAGATGCTTTTAATTTTTTTTTTTTTTTTTGCGGTCTCTTTACAAACATATTTCACCGGCCTACCAGGCCATGTATTCTCAATCTGAAGAAGGGTCTGAAGAAGGGATTCAACCTGAAACATCACCTATTCCTTTTCTCCAGAGATGCTGTCTGACCCGCTGAGTTACTCCAGCTTTTTGTGTCCATATTTTCAATCCTACCTCTTTTATGCAGAAGAACACATTTTATCACATTGGCTCTGGATTTGTTTGCATCCAACACCTTCATTCTGTGCTCCCGATTATTGTCCATCCAACCATTGAACATATTGCCTACCCTGTTAAACCCTTCATATCCAACCATTGTATCAGCTTTTAGGATTCTCCAAGTAGTTGATCAGCAGAAACAAAGACCTTCATTCTTTGGATCAATCTACTCTGCACCCTGAACATTCTTCCTAAACTAGACACGAAGTGCCGGAGTAACTCAGCGGGCCAGACAGCATCTCTGGAGAAAAAGGGCCTTTTCTTACTTCCAGTTCCCACCCCTATATTTTATCCGAAGAAGGGTCCTGACCAGAAACATCGCCCATCCCTTTTCTACTGACATCCTTCCATATTCAGTGGCTACAATTGGGCACAAAACTCCAACTGGAGTTTACAATGTCTTATATTGGCTTCACAATGATTTCTTACTTTATGTACTCTCTGCCTCAGTCAGACATTGCACTTAATGTATTGACCGTTCTGTAAACCTGTCTAGTTTAGTTTAATTTACATCGTGGAAACAGGACATTTTACGGACGATTATTAACCTACAAACCCGTACGTCTTTGGGATGTGGGAGGAAACCGGAGAACCCAAATGAAATCCACATGCTCAGAGAATTTCAGTTATCCATTACTTATTAAACATCCTTAAACACCAGATCCATCTGTCCTTGTTCACTCGTTATAATTTAGCCATTTTTCTTGCTCTGTCTTTCCTTCCAGAGAAAATGTAGCATCTCACACACCTCTGTGTTATTTCCATTCATTCCACTGACCTGTAAGGCCTGGAATATTTTTCTTGCACAGTCTTTAGTTTCAACTTTAGAGATACTGTGTTGAAAAAGGCCTTTCGACCCACCGGGTCTGCACAAACCTGTGATCACCCTGTGCACTAACACTATCCTACACACTAGGGACAATTTATAATTTACTGAAGCCAATTAACCTACAAACTTGTACATTTTCGGAGAGTGGAAGGAAACTGTAGAACCCGGGGAGAACCCATGCAGTGAACGAGAGAACATACAAACTCCACATAGGCAGCACCCTTAGACAGGATCGTACTCTACCACTGCGCCATTGTGCCACTTGGAAAATGTCAGCATTATATAAACATATGTATTAGGAGCAGAAGTAGGCTACCCAATATCTTGACCATGATCCAGTATTTAATATCAGAGCAGATCTGTAACCCAAATTCCAACTTCCCATCCACCCATGGTAACCTTTCACTCCGTTACTTATCAAACATTTATCAACCAGTGCCTTGAAACTTTTTAAAGACACAGATTCCATCATTCTTTGAAGACTCAAATATCGCTGAGAAAAAAAAAATCACCTCATCTCTATCTTAAATGAGTGACCCCTTTTACTTTGAATGGTGATCCTTAATTCTAGAATCTCATCTCCACATCTACCATGACAAGAACCTTCAAGATTATAGCCCCTTCACTCCTCCAAACTCCAGCACATACAGTGTTGAAAGGAACTGTAGGTGCTCGTTTATACCAAAGATAGACTTAAAGTGCTGGAGTCAGGTCAGGAGGCATCTCTGGAGAAAAAAGACAGGTGACGTTTCGAGTCAGGACCCTTCTTTAGACACTTCCCCAGACCCTTCTTCAGGATCCTGAAGAAGTTTCGTCCCGAACGTCACCCATCTGTGTTCTCCAGAGATGTTGACTGACCCGCTGAGTTACTCCAGCACTTTGTGTCTACAGTATCTTCAGTACATGCAGTCACACCCTTTTCTCATTAGACAACGTGCCCATTCCACACCATTAGTTTGATAAACCTTCCTGAACAATTTCTAAGATCGATATTTGAATCAGAGATAAACAAGTCATAAATTAAACATAGAGTATGCTTGATATTCTGTGAACCAAACTGCAACAAGGAGAATATGAAAACGGCATTTGGCATACTTGCCTTCCTTGGGAAGGGTATTCAGTACAACCTGCTGAGTTTCTCCAGCTTTTTTGTGTATTCAGTACAAAGGTTGGGACATTATGTTGCAGTGTTCAAGTCATGGGTGAGATCACACTTGGAGTACTGTGTACAGTACTAGTCACCCAGCTATAGGAAGGAGGTCGAGATTGGAAAGGTTGCAGGATGGCACGGTTGTGCAGAGGCAGTGTTACTGCCTTACAACGCCAGAGAACGTGGTTCAATCCTGACTGCGGGCGCTGTCTGTACGGAGTTTGTACTGTATGTTCTCCCTGTGACTGCATGGATTTTCCCTGGATGCTCTGGTTTCCTACCACATTCCAAAAATGTGCAAGTTTGTCGGTTAATTGGCTTCTGGAAATTGTATCTAGTGTGTAGGATAGAACTAGTGTATGAGTGATAGTTGGTCGGTGCGGACTCGGTGGGCCCAAGGGCTTGATTCCATGCTGTATCTCTAAACTAAACTCAACTAAGAGATTCACCAGCATGTTACCTTTGTTACCAGGATGTTACCAGGATGTACCGCCCTTGGTTGGTTTGGTATATTGCACATTCAAAACAAGGATGGTTTGACCTTGGAGATGGAACATAAACCTAGAATGATTCCAGAATGCAAAGAATGGAGAACATGCAGTCAGTGTCCTTCAATGGAGATGTAAGATGGGTCCAAAATCATGAAGGGTTACAGTGAAACAAGAAGAAATTCATGGTTAATCAGATAACCGCTTGACAGTTACAGGGCAAACTGGCAGCCAACCAGACAAGCTGACAACCAGAGGGCACAGGTTAAAAGCAACTGGCAGGAAAACTAGAAGACAAATAGTAATTATGTTAATGCCACAAGCTCTGGAATGCTGCGCTTGATAGGACAAAAGAAGCAGAGTCATAGAGTATGGAAACAGGCCTTTCAGCCCAACCTGCCCACGCCAACCAACATATCCCATCTACCCTAGTCCCACCTACCTGCATTTGGCCCACATCCCTATGAACTATCTTATCCATGTACCAGACCAAAAGATTGTTTTAATGTTGTGATAGTACCTGTGAGAAATTTTGGATTGGAAATAAATAACCTCTTCAAAGAATCATAGAACTTATAGAGTCATACAGCATGGAAACATTCGGCCCAACTTGCGCATGCTAGCCAACACCCCTATCTCCACCAGCACTACATTCCTGTATTTGGCTCATATCCCTTTAAACCTTTTCTAACGATGTACCTGTTCATATCCATACCCTATCTTTTAAATGTTGTTATTATAAATTACATTTTACCACAAAAAGGGACATTATTGGGCCCATCAAGTCTATGGTGGTCAGATTAGGCTATACAACCAGAGCGGCACAGTGGCACAGCAGTAGAGTTGCTGCCTTATCGTGCCAGAGACCCCAGTTTGATCCTGACCATGGGTGCTGTCTGTACAGCGTTTGTACATTCTCCCTGTGAGCGCGTGGGTTTTCTCCGGGTGTTCAATTTTCCATTAACGTTTCAAAGACTTGCGGGTTTGTAGGTTATTTGGCTTCTGTAAATTGTCCCTAGTGTCTAGTACAGAACTAGTGTATGGGTGGTTGCTGGTCGGCTTGGACACGGTGGGCCGAAGGGCCTGTTGCCACACTGTATCTCTAAATAAAAAACTAAAAATTAAAACTAATTTCACCATTTAATCATAAGGTCCATCTCTCCATAGGGGAACTTTTAAAGAGCGATGAGGAAAGTTTGTGAATATGAACTGATAAGAAAGAACCTATCACTAAGCAAAGACCTTGTTATTTATGAGACCACAGCAAATTGGAGGAACAACACCTCATAGTACGCTTAGGTATTTTACAACCTGATGATATGGATGTTAATTTCTTTAATTTCAAGTTCCCCTGCATTCCCTCTCTCCCCCCACCCTCTCTCCCTCCCTCCCTCCTCCACCCAAGTTGTCCTCTCGTTTGCACTGTTTGCATCCCTATATCCCTTTGTTTTCACCCCCAGCCAACAATGGGCCATTATGTGCTCCACCTTATCTCCAGCACTTTGTGCCATCTTCGTTTGGATTAGTTTTATAATTCAACAGACGGCAGGTTCCTATGGAATATCGCATAGTTTCAGCAGCCTGGGTTCAACTATACTGTAACTATGGATGCTCTTGACGTGCAGTTTAATTGTAAACTCATGGCTTTCTTCAAAGCGTTCAGGGTTGCAGTCCACCCCACATCTCAAAGACATGCTGGTAGATCAATTGGCTACTGTATATGACCCCAAATGTAGGCGGTTTGCCGAAGGATTGGATGGGGGGGAGGAGGGGGGAGGGGGGGTGGGGGAGAGAGATATGACAGGCATATGAGAAAGGGTGGTTTATGGAGAAATAGGTGGGGAATTGGGACAGATGGGAATCCTCTGGAAGCTGACACACATGTTGGCCAAATGGCCTTCTTCTATACCATAAGTGATAATGTATTTAATGTGTCAAGGATTCAAAGTTTCAAGGTCAGTTTATGTCACATGCATCAATTAAAGTACAGTGAAATTTCAGATTCAGATTCAGATTCAATTTTAATTGTCATTGTCAGTGTACAGTACAGAGACAACGAAATGCATTTAGCATCTCCCTGGAAGAGCGACATAGCAAACGATTTGAATAAATAATAATAAGTGTCCGGGGGGGGGGGGGGGGGGGTGGTGATTGGCAGTCACCGAGGTACGTTGTTGAGTAGAGTGACAGCCGCCGGAAAGAAGCTGTTCCTCGACCTGCTGGTTCGGCAACGGAGAGACCTGTAGCGCCTCCCGGATGGTAGGAGGGTAAACAGTCCATGGTTGGGGTGAGAGCAGTCCTTGGCGATGCTGAGCGCCCTCCGCAGACAGCGCTTGCTTTGGACAGACTCAATGGAGGGGAGCGAGGAACCGGTGATGCGTTGGGCAATTTTCACCACCCTCTGCAATGCCTTCCGGTCGGAGACAGAGCAGTTGCCATACCATACTGTGATGCAGTTGGTAAGGATGCTCTCGGTGGTGCAGCGGTAGAAGTTCACCAGGATCTGAGGAGACAGATGGACCTTCTTCAGTCTCCTCAGGAAGAAGAGACGCTGATGAGCCTTCTTGATCAGAGGTAGAGGTATTGTGGGTCCAAGAGAGGTCATCGGAGATGTTGACTCCCAGGAACCTGAAGCTAGAAACACGTTCCACCTCCGTCCCGTTAATGTGGATGGGGGTGTGCGTGCCGCCTCTGGACTTCCTGAAGTCTACAATGAGCTCCTTGGTCTTCTTGGAGTTAAGGGCCAGGTTGTTGTCAGCGCACCATGTTGCTAAGTGCTGGACCTCCTCCCTGTAGGCCAGTTCATCGTTGTTGCTGATGAGGCCAATCACTGTTGTATCATCTGCATACATGATGATGGTGTTAGTACCATGTACAGGTGTGCAGTCATAGGTGAAGAGGGAGTCGAGGAGGGGGCTCAGCACACAGCCCTGTGGAACGCCGGTGTTCAGGGTGAGGGTTGAAGAGGTGTGCTTGTCTAACCTCACAGACTGGGGTCTGTTGGTTAGAAAGTCCAGTATCCAGTTGCAGAGGGAGGGGTCGATGCCCAGGTTACCGAGTTTGGTGATCAGTTTTGATGGTATAATGGTGTTGAATGCTGAGCTGTAATCGATGAACAGCATTCTTACGTAAGTGAACAGCATTCTTACGTAAGTGAAATTTGAGTTACCATACAGCCATACTAAATGAAAAGCAACAAGGCACACAGACACATGAATTAAAAGTTAACATAAACATTTACCACAACAGCTCCCCACATTCTTCACTGTGATAGAAGGTAATAGAGTCCAAACCTCTCCCTTTTTTTATTCTCCCATGGTCAGGGCTGTTGAATGCGACCGGCAGTCGGGGTGATCAAAGCTCCCGTAGCTGACGATCCGAAGCCCTCACGTCGGGGTGATCGAAACTCCCGCTTCGGGACGATTGAAACTCTCCGCGGCTTGGAGCTCCCGAATCAGTCTCTAACCAGGGATCGCAAGCTCCACGATGGTAAGTCCGCAGTTGAAGCGCCGGGTCGGTCTTCAGGAAAGGCTACTTGACTCCACGATGTTAGGCCGCAGTGGGGACAGAGATACGACATGGAAAATAATTGCATCTCCGTCGAGGTAAGAGATTGAAAAAAAGTTTACCCCATCTCCCCCCCCCCCCCCCATATAAAACAAACCAAGGAACACTAAATCATAATCTTTAACACGTATGTAAAATAACAAAAACAGAAGAAATGACAGGCCAGGCATGAGATATGATTAAACAATTATGCCATCGTGAATGATCCTATGGGGAAGAGTGATCCAAATATGATAGCATTTCATATTAGGTTTAAGAGTGAAGTAATAAGGGCCTGTCCCACGAGCATGCGCTCTATGCGGCAAGCGCAACCTAATGTGGTCGCTTGAGCCATACAGCCTTGCGAGGCCGGTCCCACTTCGCCGGAGCCGTATGGAGTTGTGCGGAGTTGGTCCCGACATTGTGCGGGGCTCCGAAAATCTGACCGTGTTCAAAAGTACCGTGCGGCAACGGCCTGCCGGCCCGCAGCCGCCTCGATGCTGGACGCACCGCCTCGATGGGCATACGCAGCGTCTAGATGCCGTATGCACGTCTTGACGCCATACGTCACGCGCGAACTTCCCGCGGACTTCGCTCGAACTTCACGTCACTCACTCGACCCCGCTTCTGGTTTGGTCGCGCTCGCCACATGCAGGCGCATGCTGGTGGGACTGGCCCTGTACGGGGATCACTCGACCTCCGCGCGGTCCCCGCTTCCGGTTTGGTCGCGCTTGCCGCTTGCAGGTCGCATGCTCGTGGGACAGGCCCTTTTGTGCCTGAAATGAAGGCCATTCAATGGGCTGGAAGCGTTGTAACGATAAACGTTTACTGAGATAGTTGATTCAAAGATAAAACCATAGGCAAGCAGCGGTAGACAGTTATGGAAAGAGTTATCTCGACAAAATTAATTTCATCGTAAAATACATATTTTGAGAGAAGGATGAATCATTTGTGACTCACTAAGAAATAGTCACTATTTTATAAAGATTAGTGATGTACCAGAGGATTGGGTAAATTTGAGAAACTAATAAAAGATGACTAATAAAGAAAATAAAGAGAGATAAAATCAATGAAGAGAATAAACAAGCAAGAAATGTAAAACAGATGGAGAGGCTGTCAAAGTGTTTGGAAAAGAAATGAGTTACTAATGTAAACTTTTGTTCCTCAGGGGCACTGATGAATTAATAATGAGAAATGCGGAAATGGCATTGACCTTGGAAAAATATTTTGCATCTGTCTCCACGGGTACATGATCAGAATGAATGGCGGTGCATGCTCGATGGGCCAAATGGCCCCCTCCTACACCTACTTTCTATGTTTCTATGTTTCTATGTACATGCTGTGAAAATGATAACAGCAGAAATTCCAGAGGCAAAAAGAAAGTAGGAACTTGAGTTTGAGTTTAGTTTATTGTCACGTGTATCGAGGTAAAGTGAAAATGCTTTTGTTGCGTGTTAACCAACTAGAAAGACGATACCTGATTATGATTGACCCATCCACAGTGTACAGATACAGGATAAAGGGAATAACTTTTGAGTGGAGGTTATACAGGAATGTTTTTGAGTGGAGAGAGACTGCCGGACACCATGGTCAGTGGTTCTGGCCATTCCTGAACAGCAAGCAGAGAAGGTAAGGCTGCGTGCAAGTACAGCATGTAATAGGGAAGGTTACATGTCTGATGGCCTTCATTGCAGGAACTATACATCAGGAGGTGCAACTCCAGAGCCAATAAATTCATGGGAAACCCCTTCCACCCCTGCAACGGACTGTTCCAGCTGCTACGGTCAGGCAAACACCTCCGTTGCCATGCTGTGAGAATGGAGAGGTTGAGAAGGAGTTTCTTCCCAGAGGCCATTCGGACTGTAAACTCCTATCTCACCAGGGACTAACTTTACTGAACCTTTTTCCTTCCGCCCACAATATTTAATATGTAAAAGAATATGTGATTCTGTTTGTAGTTTGTTTGGTTGTTTGTTTGTTTGTCTTTTTGCACAAAGTCCGCGAGCATTGCCACTTTTCATTTCATTGCACATCTCGTATGTGTATATGACGAATAAACTTGACTTGACTTGACTTGCAAACAAATAGAGTATAAAAATAGGGAGACACAAGAGAAGTTGAGGTTAACCTGAGGAAAAGGTTATTTAAACGGTTGGAGCTTAGTTTAGTTTAGAGATATGGTGTGGAATCAGGCACTTCAACCAACCCAGTCCTTGATGACCAACTATCACCCATACACTCGATCTATTGTATCCTATACATTAGGGGAAATTTACAGGTCATTTAAAGTACAAACATGCACGTCTTTGGGATATGGGAGGAAACCAGAGCTCCCGGAGAAAACCCACGCAGTCACCGAGAGAACATACAAACTCCGCACAGACAGTACCTATGGTAAGGATTGAACCCAGGCCTCTGGTGCTGTAAGGCAGCAACTATACTGCTGTCCCACGGTGCCCTATCCAGTAACCAGTGGTCACAGCTATTTCTAGATCAGTAGGGGTGAAGAGATAGTGGGGATTGCAGGAGAAAGCCAAGGTGTGTGGGATATTCAACACCTCTGTCTGAAAGCATGTGCAAATGTTTCAGCCTTGTCTTAATCACTGACATACTGGTCCTGCAATTGTTAAGGATGGGGTTCCCTCTATGTTCAGGCAGATGTCAAATACCTGATCCTTCATGGCCTTCCCCGAGATGCCAACTATTTGTTCAATTGTCCACCATTGTTCAAGAATAGCTCTGGTGGGATGGCAAGGCTTCGACCCGGAATTACACCACTGGTTGGGAGGTCATTGTTGCCTACACTGTTGAAATCTGGACTGCACATCCTACAGATGCGATACAGGCAGCTTCCTTTGAAGCCTTCCACAGGAGGGTAGATAAATATACAGTGAGAAAATAAAAGCACGGTCTAGTGAAGGGGTGGCAGGGGATGAACCAGTGCATTGCTCAGGTAGAGAGCTGGTAAGGACATGATGGACTGAATGTCCATCTGCGCTGCACTGACTGCTTGACTCTATGATCTCATTCTCTCCTAGTGTAGCCTGGCGTCCATTTTTGTACAACAATGTTCCAAGGAACTGTTTTATTGCATATTAGGAGTGTCGCACATATACAGTATGAAATGTTGAAGTCACCTTATCATCCTTTAGTCTGGTGCAGGAAATGCATTGAATAGATTAACTGCTACTAGCTGTGTTTTCTTCAAGGTCTTTGGAATGGTATTTGGATAAAAAAGGTATTGGACACAACAGCATTGCCTGGGCCCAGAATGAGCATCAAGGCTGTTAACGCATTGTTTAGCGTGCAGCTTCTCGTTGGCTTTTGATCTTGTTCTGGTTGCGTGGATTTCTGAAGAATGTCATGGAATCATAGTGAAGAAGGGTCCCAACACGATCTGTCACCTATCCATGTTCTCTAGAGACGCTGCCTGACCCACTATGTTACTCCCGCACTTTGTGTCTTTTCATCATAGAATGCAGAAATGGCCATTCAGCCCACAATATTTATGTTGAATGTAATGCAAAAATAAGCTAATCTCATCTGCCTGTACGTGATCCATATGCCTCAATTCCCTTCATATTCATGTGCCTTACCTAAAAGTCTCTTAAATACCACTGTTGCATCTGCCTCCACCACCCTCCAGGCACTCATCACTCTCTGTGTAAACAACTTGCCCTGCGCATCTGCTTTAAACTTTGCCCGTATCACCTTAACTCTATGCCCTCTGGTCTTTAACATTTCCACCTAGAGCAAAACGTTTTTGACGGTCTACCCTATCTAAGCCTCTCATCATTTTATGTACTTCTATCAGGTCTCCCCTCAACCTCTCGAATTCCTATGAATGTTTGGCAAACCTAAAAAAAAACGTCCCTCCCCCTCCCCTTTATGCCCCACGCCCCCCAATCTCTCCATCCCCCCACTCGTCTATGCTCCACCTGGACTCGCAACTATTTCTCTCCTCCCTCTCCCCCTCCACCTACATCCTTTCCTCTGGCTTCACAATTCACAACTCTTCAATTCTTTTGTCTCACACCTTGTACTTTTTATCTGCCTTTGTCCAACCATCTGCCTGTCATCCCAACCCCCCGCCTATGTGCATCTACTACTTTCCCAACTCTGCTTTGCCCTCCTCTCTTCCAGCTCTCTACCCTCACCCCTACCGCCCCCCAACAATCAGTCTGAAGTTGAGTCCTGACCCAAAACCTTGCCTATTCATGTTCTCTTGCGATGCTGACTGACCCGTTGAGTTACTCCAGCAATTTGTGTGTTTTTTTTAATGTTTGGCTCCTTATAACAGTGCTCCCTAATCAAGGCAGCATTATGGTAGACATCTTCTGCATCTTCTGCAAAGTCTCAACATCCTTCCTGTGAAGTGGTGACCAGAACTGCGTGCAATACACCAATGCATCCAATGAACCGCTATGAGTTTTCCTCAGAGATAAAAGCCCCAATAACAACATGGGTTGTGAAGGCATGTTGGATGTGGGGAGAGAAAGCATGCATTGAACTTGCCCCCTTGGAGTGCTGGACCAGGTAACCTTAACTCTATGTTCCCCACCATAGTGCTGCCTCCCACCCAAACCCATTTGGATCAATACAAACACCAAAAGCCATCAGGTATGGCATGGGCAGAGGCAAGGATGATGCTCAGAGACCACCAGTGAACCATTGGAGTTTGCAAGCTCAGGAGATCAGTGATTAGTAAGGGACCAGGTCTTCATTCTATCCAAGTATGCTTTTGTGGGTCCCATGAAGGAAACGTTACAGCTCTTTAGTTGAATAGATTCTGCAGTTGCAGAGAGATTCCAGATCTGGCCATCTTTATTCAGGCCCAATAATTATTTTGTATCACCTGTACTTAACATTGCATTCCAATTGGGGAGTAGCTTCATTTCTAGATGGGTGGACAAAGGCCAGAGATAAAAGTAGGTATTTTGCAAAGCCTACCTGAAGCGTCGCTGAAAATCTGTCCCAGCCCGTGTGCGCGATTTTGGCGCCGTTTAGAGGGGGGCGGGTTTTAAAACGCGATTTTCTCTAGGCTGTTCAAATCGAAGATGTTTAGCCTAGTTAATTATTAACGAAAAATCGCTGGAAGACCCCGTCGCAAAAGCTATTATTAGTTTTAATGGCCTCGTATAATAGTTATAGTAGTTTAAAAAGCCATCTCTAAACCCGCGACCACCGGCAGCTGTCAGGGTCGCATAGAGCAAATAACAGAAGGTAGGCTGCTTATTTTTACATTAAAAAGGGCTTCTTAAGATCTCTGTATACAAAGTTTAATATTGCGAGTAGCTCATTTTGGGCCCATTATATCCCGCAGTATTTTTCTGGGCATTTGAGGGCACAAATCTAGCGCAATGTGAATGTTCTAAACCAGCGCGTTCACAGGATCCCACTAGAAAGCTGATTTAAAATGGACTTTAATTTACAGCAATTGAACACTAAATTCCTTCCATTTGGCCTATAAATTAATGTAAATGAGATTTAAAAATCATGTTTTATTGTGAATTATTTATGAATATTATTTGGACACAAGCTATTTAAAAATGTTAATCATTTATTAAGAAATGGATAGATGTTTAGATCTAGTAATTGAAGTTTGAAATTAGCTACACTTGGGTAACTAACTAATTATATGCTTTAATTTCAGGCCATCCAAGTAAGATTATTTTATATTTGTTTCAGAATGGTTCAATCTACGATAACTGAAAATTTCATTCAGTTCTCTTAATTTTTAAGAAGGTTATGGGCTTTTGACTGCACACGATCACAGCGTTTTTGTTATGTCCATAGAAAATCAATAGGGAACAAGATGCTAATTTCCGAGTATGAAAATGGCCATAATTTTTTTAATACTTGAGATATGAAAGTGAATTAGGAGTCAAATTAAACTTATTTTTATGCTTTATCTGATGGGATAAATTACAGACTTGATTTTTTAAATCTCAACATTTTGTAACATTGCTAATAAAAGGCACAGATAAGGGTGGCAAAAGGAAACCAAGTGGATTCAAGTAGACAAAAGAGTGTTGAACTTTACATTTTGTTCAGCACGGACATTATGGGCCGAAGAGCCAGTGCCTGTGCTGTATTGTTCTATGTTCTTAAACCCTCCCCAGTAACATCGACTTCAGCGATCCACCCTGCAGAGAACAGGAATGCAAATGGTGGAAACAAGGAACTACAGATGCAGGTTAATGCACAATAGGACACAAAGTGCTGGAGCAACTCAACAGGTCAGGCAGTAATGTCTGGAGAACAGTGATAAGTGACGTTTCGGGTCGAGACTCTTCTTCAGACTGCAAATCGTTTTGATGGATTCCCTGAGTGAGGAGAAGTTATGCGGAGCGGACACAAAGAACTGCAGATGCTGTTTTACAAAAAAAAAACACACACAAAGTGCTGGAGTAATTCAGCAGATCAGGCAGCATCCCTGGAGAACATGGATAAATTACATCAATAAAGAACTTGGATTCATAGTCTGAAGAAGTTTTTTGAGGAGAATTTATCTTTAGTTTCTTGTATGCGATAAGATTGCCCCCACTGAAGGTTGAAAGCAGGCAGTTCAGGTACAGGAAGGCCCATGAGAAGCAATGGCATGAATGACCAATGTAATCAGCTTTATTGCCAGAGAAGGGATTTAAAAACGTCACATAAAATATCATGGAGCCCATCAGTCTGCATGGTTAGAAATATATTGACCCAGTTGATAATGAAAAATCCCGGCACATCGATGCAACTGACAATAACACGTAGGGATGGCACAGACTGCATGTGATATATTCTGCTTTGAATGTGAGTCTGTGTTAATGATGCAGCACCAGTTACTCTAAATCAGCACAGGCAATGGTGACAGATACCTCACTGACAGAGTAATGGTGACAGTTCCTTATAGTCCACCACTTCCTACAGATCATACCAAGTAAGTGACAGTCGAGTAATCTGCTCAGGTTCTAGAGTTTGAGAAACTAACTCACTCACAAACAATTGTGCCTGAAAGCATTTCTTTAGTTCAGAATTATAGGGTCATATGGCATGGAAATAGCCCCTTCGGTCCAAGTCGCCAACGCTAACCAACATGCTCCATCTACACTGGTCCCACGTGCCTGCATTTGGCCCATATACCTCTAAACATCTCTAAGTAACTGTCCAAATGTGTTTTAAACGTTGTGATAGTACCGGCCCCAACTATCTCATCTGGCAGCTCATTCCATTCATCCAACCACATCTCTGTGTGAAAAAGGTGGTTGCCCCTCAGGTTCATATTAAATCTTTTCCCCCTCATCTTGAAGTTGACCTCAGGTTCTTAATTTTCCACTTTAGTTTAGTTTAGTTTAGTTTAGTTTGGTTTAGTTTAGTTTTGTGTTGTTTAGTTTAGAGATACAGCATGGAAACAAGCGTCATCTGCATCAACCGATAACCTATTCAATGTTATATCTCTGCACTGAATATTCTACCCTTTGTCCTGTATCTGCACACTGTGGATGGCTTGATTGTGGTCATGTTTAGTCTGTTCTTGACTGGATAGCACACGGACAAAGGTATACTGGGTATACTGTACCTTGATATATGTGACAATACTAAAAACTAAACTAAACTAAACTAAACTAAACTAAACTAAACTAAACTAAAGATAGACACAAAAAGCTGGAGTAACTCAGTGGGTCAGGCAGCATCTCTGGAGAGAAGCAATGGGTTTCGGGTCGAGACTGGTCAGGGATAAAGCAAACAAGAGATATGGGTGGTGATGAGGAGAGATAAAGAACAATGAATGAAAGATATGCAAAAAGAGTTACGATGATAAATGAAACAAGCTGTTTGTAGTGTGAAAATGAGAAGCAAGTGCGACTTGGGTGGGGGAGGGATAGAGAGAGAGGGAATGCCGGGGCTACGTAAAGTGAGAAAAAGCAAGATTCATACCATTGGGCTGTAAGCTGCTCAAGCAAAATATGAGATGCTGTTCCTCCACTAAACTAAACTAAACTAAGCTATCTGCCAGGCTTTGTCCTGCCCCTCCTCGCTTCCAGCATACTCCCCCCCCCTCCCCTCTCCCCACACCCCCAACACCTACAATCAGTCAGAAGAAGGGTTCCGACAAAGCATCATCTACAAGCATCAGACAAAGCATGGCAGGTAGTTTAGTTTAGTTTAGTTTATATTAGTTGTATGTTTTTATACACAGAGGCGGGTGGGTGCATGGAACGCGCTGCCAAGGTTGCAGGTGGGGACAGATACAATAGTGGTGTTTAAGAGACTTTTGGACAGGCACATGGATATGCAGGGAATGAGCGATATGGATTACATGCAAGTAGATAAAAGTTAGTGTTTGAATCATGTTTAGCACAGACATTGTGGACAGAAGGGCCTTTTCCTGTGCTGTCCTGTTCTGTGTTCCATTTTCTACTAGAGGCAATTTACAGAGGCCAATTAACCTTCAAATACAAATGTCTTTGGGATATGGGAGGAAACTGCAGCATCCGGAGGGAACCCATGCATTTGAGGATCTAAACCAATATTTTTTTTAATTACATTTAAATAGTAGTAATGATTAACATTAATAAAGCACCTGATAGGTGGAATATAAAATGGAAACACATGAGGTTATCTGATTTACGAATGGTGCAGCGGGTAGAGCTGCTGCCTCACAGTGCCAGTTACAGGCCCAATCCTGACAATGGATGCTATCTGTGTGGAGTTTGCACATTCCCCCTAATGATCACGTGGGTTTTCTCTGGGTGCTTCGGTTTGCCCCTGCATCCAAAAAACATGCAGGTTTGTAGGTTAATTGACCCCTGTAATTTGCCCCTAGCTTGTAGGGAGTGGATGCGAAAGAACTCTATGGCGTAGAACTGGTATGAAAAGGTGATTGATGGTTGATGTGGTCTCAATGGGTCGAAGGGCCTGTTTCCATTCTGTATTTAAAACTAAAAGACAAATGTCCATAGGAAGCTGTGGAATGTTAAAGCCATTACTGTTGTCGTGTCGATCAATCATCTGTCACCAATATCTCTATTGGCTTGCAACACCTGCTTCTGCATGTTCACCCAGGAAGAGCTAAACAAAAATAAACTTTTCTTTAAATGAAATTAGATTACAAAATGTTGCAGCACAGAAGGATCCCGATATATGAACCACAAAATATTAGCATGTACTTAGTGAATGTAGTTAGAACATAGAACATAGAACAGCAGAGCACACTGGCAATTTGTGCTGAATATGATGCCAAGCTGAACTAATCTCCTCTGCTGCAAGTGATCCATATCCCTCCATTCCCTGCAAATCCACATGCCTATCCAAATGCCTCCTAAGCACAATTATCATACCTGCTTCTACTATTTCACCTCATATTTTCTTCTGATTTTTTAAGGGGGCCAGCCTTTGGATATGCAGGGAGTGGAGGGGCATGGATTATGTGCAAGAAATTTAGAGTTGGTCAGGGCATCATGTTTGGCACAGGCATTGTGGGCAGAAGGGCCTGTTCTTGTGCTGTTCTGTTATGTGTTCTATGTCAATATATTCATAGTCTTAGAGAAAAGAAATTGGACGTTTGGCCCATTGTGTTCATTCTAACCAATGATTATGAACACTAATCTCATTTGGCAGAACTTTCGACTTTGTGATCGACTTCAGGAAGCGAGCGCTACACAGACCCTGGTAAACATTGACGCCGCCAAAGTAGAGATGGTTGGAAGCTTCAAGTTCAGAAGAGTAAATATCACCTTCAACTGGACTAGCCATATTGAAATCCTGGACTAGCCTTATCGAAACAATGGCTAAGGAAGCACACCAATTCCCCCACTTCCTTTGAAGGCGTAGGAAGTTAAGCATGTCCCCAACATCACTCACCAACTACAGCTGCATGTAAAAACACATTTTATCGGGATGCATCACAGCATGGCTTGGTAATGGCTCCATCCAAGACTGTGAAAAATTTCAGAGAGTTGTGGACGCAGCCCAGACCACCACACCACCCGATCTCCCTTCTATTGACTCCATCTACACTTCATGCTGCCTCGGCAAGGCCACCAGCATAATCAAGGACGAGTCTCACCCCAGTCCATCTCCCCTCCTCTCCCATCAGGCAAGAGGTACAGAATGCATTTCGTTGTCTCTGTACTGTACACTGACAATGACAATTAAAATTGAATCTGAATCTGAGAAGTGTGAAAATGCATGCGTCCAGATTCAGGGATAATTTCTTCCTAGCTGTTGTCAGACAAGTGAACCGTACTACCAACAACTTGAGTGTAGTCTTGAGCTACTATCTACCTCATTGAATTCCCTCGGACTGTCTTCAATTGGACTTTACTGGACTTCATCTTGCACTAACTGTTATTCCCTTTATGATGTATTTATCTGTACACTGTGGGCAGATTGATTGTAATCATGTACAGTCTTTCCACTGACTGATTAGCCCGCAACATATAGCGTTTCACTGTACCTCGGTACACATGACAATAAACTAAACTAAGCTAAACTAAACCAAACTAAAAACTAAACACTAAGCTAAATTAAACTAAACTAAACTACACTAAACTTTGTGGTCATGAAGTCCGGGAGTTTAGATCTTTCAACAAACACTTCATCACAAAGTCCAGACTAACACTCCCAAATCAAGTCAAGTCAAGTCAAGTCAATTTTATTCGTCACATACACATACGAGATGTGCAGTGAAATGAAAAGTGGCAATGCTCGCGGACTTTGTGCAAAAAGACAAACAAACAAACAACCTAACAAACCACAAACAGAATGTAACAGATCACATATTCTTTTCCATATTAAGTATATTGTGGGCAGAAGGAAAAAGGGAAAAAAAACAGCAATTTTTTTAAAAAGCTGTCAAGTGGTACAGTAAAGTTAGTCCCTGGTGAGATAGGAGTTTACAGTCCTAATGGCCTCTGGGAAGAAGCTTCTTCTCAACCTCTCCGTTCTCACAGCATGGCAACGGAGGCGTTTGCCTGACCGTAGCAGCTGGAACAGTCCGTTGCAGGGGTGGAAGGGGTCTCCCATGATTTTATTGGCTCTGGAGTTACACCTCCTGATGTATAGTTGCTGCAGGGGGGCGAATGAAGTTCCCACAGCGCGTTCGGCCGAACGCACTACACTCTGCAGTGCCTTCTTGTCCTGGGCAGAGCAATTCCCAAACCAGATTGTAATATTTCCGGACAAGAAGCTTTCCACAGCCGCTGAGTAGAAGCACTGGGGGGTCCTCGGAGACATTCTGAATTTCCTCAATTGCCTGAGGTGGTAAAGGCGCTGCCTTGCCTTACTCGTGAGTGCTGAGGCGTGTGCTGTTGTCAGAGAATTCTACACATTCATGAATGTCATTTCACAGATTAAACTGTGATTGTGTCTGCTTCATCAAACGTTGAAGAGATCCCTCAGTGATACCTGTAGAACAGCAAAGATCCCTCCTGTATCCAGACTGATAATTATTCCTCAACTGTTTTTTTTACAACAGGTTAACAAAGCACTTAAAGTAATGTAAGTGTTATGGTTGGAGTGTCTGTCAGTCAATTCAGTTTGAAGATGAGTCCCGAACTGAAACACCACCCACCCATGTTCTCTAGAGATGCTGCTAGAGATAGAGATACTGAGTTATTCCGCCAATTTGATTTTGTTTGGTTAACCAGCACTTACAGTTCCTTGTGTCTATGGTTGGACCGTCTCCTGTACACTGCCGGTTTTATAAAAGTAATTCATTCATTCCTTCTTTTTCTCTAGAGATGTTGCCTGACTTGCTGAGTTACTTCAGCATTTTGTGTCTATCATTAATTAATTAAGGGGCTGTCCCACTTAGGCGACCAAATCCGCGAGTTATGGTGAGTTTGCCCTTGACTCATACTCACAGCATGGTCGACATGAGGTCGTAGGAAGTCTTCATAACTCTCTTTTATGCTCGAGAGTGGTCTCCGTGTACTTGAGGTATCAACTAGGTTGCGGTGTTTTTTTCAATATGTTAAAAAATGCCCGCGAGTGACAAAAGATGCTATGGAAAAAATCAAAACATTTTTTTTACTCGTAGGTTTAGTTGTAGTAGGTCGTAGTAGGTCGTCATGTTAGTCTTAGGTAATCGTGGGTAGTCGAAGGTGGTCGAAGGTAGTCATAGATAGTCTTCATCATAGTCAAAGGAGGTCGAAGGGAGGTCGAAGGAGATCGAAGGAGGTCTTCTACCTTGTCGAAGGAAGTCTTCAACACGTCATTTTTTTCAAACTCTTCTAAACTCGCCAATTAGGTCGCCCAAGTGGGACAGCCGCTTTAGTTGTAAAACACTCTGGAGCTGAGAGGTCCTGTGGACATTAAAGATGCTTTTCTTGGGGGTCAAACTTAAATGTCCCCAATTTTCAACAAGGCACTCGATAAATGTCAACGCTCCCCTTAAGCTGATCAACCTGCATAAATTGGTGATTATAGACAGATAAAGTCACCTGAAATAGATGTGAAAGTTGACTCTTCACATAATAGACGTCTAAATCCAGTTCCACATTTTAACACCCAATATTTAATTAAACAACATGCTGATAAATCTCGGTTGTATGTGATAAAGAGCCACAGATCTCATGTGCTTCCCATCTCCATCGCTTTAAATGCTTCATATGGTTATGAGGAGTGGGAGATTGCAACCTTCACGTGGTCCGCCCTGTTTCAACGTATGCAATCAACCTGGCGTGCACAATCAAATACGATCAAATAGAACAAGTTGTCCTACAACTTTATGCTGTGCACGCCTTATGCAAGATGAAGACGCTCTGGTTATGGATCATTTTACATTCTGTGTCAGAGACAGGAACTTCAATTGATTCAAGTGCTGTGTGCATGAACACAGTCTGAAGTTATAAAGACCATCATTATTTATTCACACATACAAAGTGGCAACACTGCCAAAGCTTGCATTTTAATAGCCTTTTAAAACAGAAATAGAAAATGCTGGAAATATTCAACAGATTAAGCCACCTCCTTATTCGCTTTGTGTTTCTTCCCGCAGAGACTCGGTTTCAGTTTAGTTTATTATCACATGTACCGAGGTACAGTGAAAAGCTTTTGTTGCATGATAATCAATCAGCTACTTGATCTTTTTACTTACCTTATCTTTTTATTTAAATTCCAGCTTTTGTGGTGTCTTTGACATTTTAATGACCATCTCTGATTGCCCTTTGCAACGGCCTTGATCACGTGACAAAGGTGGTGGCGACCAGATGCACAAGACCCAGCGGGTCCTGGCCTGTAGAGGGAGCCGCTGAGCCGGCCCTGATCGCCCCCTGAAGACCAGAGACCGGAGAGAAGGGAACCAGTCAATGACACGAAGGTTGATAGGTGAGTGAACTGGGGTCTGGACTTCTGCGCAATCAAGGTCGGCTGTGCGAGGCGTCCACAGGGCACAAAGGCTGAAGGTGGCCAGGTAAGGAGAGGGATGATGGTTCGCTGGATGTTCCCGACGGAGGCGACGGATGGAGGCCCTGCAGCAGCCTGGGGCTCACCTGGATCGAGCACCGCTCTGACCGGGTTGGAATGGACTTCGAAAATAGCGCCAAAACCTGCGCCTCTTGCTTGCAGGCTTAGTGGGACTATTTATGTACACTTTGCTAATCGAGAATTGTGCTTAGATATTGCAATACTTTACTAAACCAACGATCACCCATTCACACATGTTCAATATTATCCCACTTTCATATCCACTCCCTACACACTGGAGGCAATTTAGAAAAAGGCTGATTAACCTCCAAACCGTCACATCTTTGAAGTGTGGGAAGAAACCCACGCCATCAAGGGGGGAACGTGCAAACTCCACACAGACAGCACCCGAGGTTGGGATTAAACCCGGGTCTCTGGCACTGTGAGGCAGCAGTCCTACCTGCTGCGCCACTGTGCTGTCCCACTTACTGGGTCAATGCCAGGTCCAGCCCAGAGTTAAATAATTGCGAGCTCTCTCTCGCAACTGTGCGCCTCTGTTTCGACTCATTAACCTGGAACAAAACCTTAACCAGGTTAAATTGTGCTAATAGAGTCATAGACTCATAGAGTGATACAGTGTAGAAACGGGCCCTTTGGCCCAACTTGCCCACACCGGCCAACAATGTCCCAGCCACACTAGTTCCATTTGCCTGTGCTTGGTCCATATCCCTCCAAACCTGTCCTATCCATGTACCTGTCTAACTGTTTCTTAAACGATAGTCCCAGCCTCAACTACCTCCTCTGGCAACATGTTCCACACACCCACCACCCTTTGTGTGAAAAAGTTACTCCTGGGATTCCTATTAAATCTTTTCCCCTTCACCTTGAACATATGTCCTCTGTTCCTCGATTCCCCTACTCTGGGCAAAATACTCTGTGCATCAACCCAATCTATTCCTCTCTATAATATATTCCCTCATCCGCCTGCACTCCATGGAATAGAGAAGCTCTCCATATGGCTCAAACCCTATCATCTTGGCAATATCCCTGAACACAATACTCTATATGTGATCTCACCAACGTCTTATACAACTGCAACATGACCTCCCATCTTCTATACTCAATATTCTGACAGATGAAGGCCAAAAAGTGCCAAATGCCTTTCCCCCCCCTTCCCCCCCCCTTCCCCCCCTTCCCCACCTCCCCCCCCCCCCCCCCCCCCTTCTCCCCCCCCCTCTTCCCCCCCCCCCCCCCTCCCCCCCCCCCTTCTTTCTCCCCCCCCCTTCTCCCCCCCCTTCTCCCCCCCCCCCCCCCCAGTCATCTCCCCCCTTTCTCCTACCTGTTCCACTATTCGTATCCCCCCTGTCCCCCCCCAACCCATTGTTATCACTTTTCCCCAGCCAACAATGGGTCATTATGGGCTCCACCCTTCCTTGGTCATCTGTTGCTGTCCCTGCTCTGTTCTGGCCTTTCCCTACCTGCAGTTCCCCCACACTCTACTTTCAATCTGAAGAAGAGTTCAGACACCGATTCCTTTTCTCCAGAGATGCTGCCTGACCCACTAAGTTACTCCAGCGTTTTGTGTCAATCTTACGACAATGGGTGCAGTCCGGAGTTTATACATTCTCCCTGTGACCACATGGATTTTCTCCGGGTGCTCCGGTTTCTTCCCATACTCCAAAGATGTACAGGTTAATACGTTAATTTGGGGGGCTTCTGTATATTGTCCCTAGTATGTAGGATAGAACTAGTGTCTGGTCGGCATGGCTTCGGTGGGCCAAAGGGCACTTCCATGATGTAACTCTAAAGTCTAAAGTAAAGTCTAACGATAAAGCTAGTACTTCCTTTGGTCTTGCTGTGCTAGCAAAGGGCTGGAGATTTCCCACTGATGTGATGCGACATACAATACCTTCAAACCACACTCTCCCTGCAATAATTGCTGAGCTTTGTAATCGACTCAGCGCGGCTGACTGTGCAACACAAATTATTTCTAAAGTGTGGGAAACAGGAGAGTTAAGCTCACAGCTGGAGGTCTTACACCCAGAATCAATAATTGCGGGGGGGGGGGGGGGGGGGGGGGGGGGGGGGAACAAAGGAGGAGCTGGCGTGGGATACTTTGTAACATTCTCAGTGCCATTTATGTGGTGACTATTTGCATACCATGGGGATGCAAAACAAAGATTTTCACTGTGCCTTGACAATAAAGTATTCCATTTCATTCTTTCCTCAGAAGCTGACATCGACTCTGAGGTCAACCATCGCCTGAGTTGTGCCAGTGAAATCTATCCATATATACCAGACTCAGGAAAAAAGTCTTTGAAGACTTCTTTGAAGACCGAGATCTAAAGGCTATCAAAACTGATAGTCTACAGTGCCGTTGTCCTCCCCACCCTGTTGTATGGAGCCGAGTCATGGACCACCTACAGCAGGCACCTGAGAGCCCTGGAACAAAACCATCAAAGATCCTTGCGAAAGATTCTGAGGATCAGCTGGGAGGATAAACGTACCGACATCAGCATTTTGGAGGAAGTCAACATGACCAGCTTTACCACACAATAACGCAGCACCAACTTCGATGGACTGGCCATGTCATCTGCGTGTCTACACATGTCTTGCTAAACAGACCCTGTACTCTTGTGGACAAGCTAGAGGCAGGAAACATGTTCCCGATGTTGGGGGAGTCCAGAACCAGGGGCCACAGTTTAAGAACAAGGAGTAAGTCATTTAGAACGGAGACGAGGAAACACTTTTTCTCACAGAGAATGGTGAGTCTGTGGAATTCTCTGCCTCAGAGGGCGGTGGAGGCAGGTTCTCTGGATGCTTTCAAGAGAGAGCTAGATGCAGCTCTTAAAAATAGCGGATATGGAGAGAAGGCAGGAATGGGGTACTGTTTTGGGATGATCAGCCATGATCACATTGAATGGCGGTGCTGGCTCGAAGGGCCAAATGGCCTGCTCCTGCAACTATTGTCTATTGTCTATTGTCTATTGTCAACTGAAGGAAGGTCGGCGAGAGGCCAAAGAAACACTTCAAGGACAACATCAAGAATAGTCTGAAGAAATTCCACATCACATCGAGCAAAAGGGAGCACATTATGCTGGACAGGGGCTCCTGGAGGAAATCCATGCAGGAAGGAGCTGCAAGTCATGAAACGGAACTAAGCCGTGTCGCAGAGACAAGGCGACAGCACCTTAAGGCAAGAGAGAAGCGCTCGACGACTACCAACTACTGCCAGTCTCCACTGCCCACGTTGCACCAAGGTTTGTGGATCGCTGATCGACCTCTGCAAACATCTGCAGACCCACAAGTAGACAAACCTATCGAGAGGAGAGGACAGTCATACTCGTTTCGAGTGACCGCCGATGATGACCCTGGGCATGCAAAACAAAGAATTTCACTGTGCCTAGTCACATATGAAAATCAAGTATTCCATTTCATTCCATTGGCCCAGTTGATCAAGATCCTATTGTAATCTTGATGACTCTTAACAACTTCTACACATGCACCTTAGAAAGCATCCTTCCTTAACCCTCTAGCTGTCTCCTCCCACCCTCCTATCCGCCCGCCCTCGGGCTCCTCCTCCTCCCCTTTTCCTTCCTTCTCCCCTCCCCCCACCCCCCATCAGTCTGAAGAAGGGTTTCGGCCCGAAACGTCGCCTATTTCCTTCGCTCCATAGATGCTGCTGCACCCGCTGAGTTTCTCCAGCAATTTTGTGTACATCCCATCTGGATGCTTGGTTTGGCAACAGCTCTTCCCAAGACCACACAAGAAGTTGCACAGAGGATGCAGCCCAGTCGATCACACAAACTAGCCTCCCTCCCTATCAAGGTAAAGCAACCAAAATAATCAAGAGCAACTCAGACCCCAGCCATCCCTGCTTTTCCTCTCTATCGGTTAGTAGATACAGAAGCTTGAAAGCACGTACCACCAGATTCAGGAACAGCTTCTTCCCTGCTGTTATCAGACCCTTGAACGGACCTCGCATAAGCTAAGGATGGAACTATGATCTTGCAAACTATCTCTTTGCAGCATTCGCACTTTTTTATCAGCACTTTCTCTATCATAACACTATCTTCTGCATGGTTTGATTGTACTCATGTATGGATGATTTATCTAGATAGCAGACAAATGTTTTCACTTTATCTCTGCATAAATGACAATAATAAACAAATACAAGGGTTCAGACCCAAAACAACCTATTCATGTTCTCCAGAGATAGACACACAGCGCTAGAATAGCTCAGCAGGTCAGATAATGTTGTGGATAGGTGATGTTTCAAAAAAATTGTTTTTAGAAAAAATATATAATTAAAAAAAAGTAAAAGACAATTTATTTTTTAAGTCTGTAAAATTAAATAATGTTCCGTTGCTGAGGTAGGATTAGGTTGCAGAGAATGGGAGCATTTATCAGTGTTGCATGTCCCTATAAAGTTATTAACATTGCGTATGGGCCGCGCAGCCAGAGGGCTTCCCCACGGGCCTCGGCTGTAGACTGGGAACGCGGCCAGAGGCCTTTATCGAGGCGCCGCAGTCTCGATGCCTCCCGGATCGCCGCGTAGAAGCCCGGGTCGGCACCACGGAGGAGTGAAGTGGGGCGTCGACAGCAGTGCGGCCTCGGCAGGGGCGGCGGTGAAGCCTCGCGATGATGGGGCTTCGGCAGTGGTGATGCTTCGCGGGTCGATCCGCGGTCGAAGGTCAATGAGAGCATGGAGAACCACCGTGAGGGAGGAGGGGGAAGAACAAACCGGTGGGGGGGGGGGGGGGGGTGTCATGGGTGAGGTGGGGGGAGAATAATGAACAATAGGAGGGAGGGGGGAGAACAAAGGACAATGGGGACCCGGCATGGGGGAACTGCTTGGCGGGGGGGAATGGGAGGAGGAGCCAAGGTGCTTTATAACTTTGCCAGCGCCATAGTTGGCTGCTATCTGTATACATTGTGTATGCAAGCAAAGAATTTCACTGTGCCTAGTCACATGTGACAATAAAGTATTCCTATTCCTATTCCTGCTCCATGAGGAAAAATAGTGCTTCCAAATTGTCCGTTGAAGCACCTCCACCCACATCTTGCAGCCCACACATTCTTGTACAGTTTTGATCTTCACGGTAGCTTCAAGGAGCCGGAATCACCCTGGACTCTGGTTCCTCTCACGCACACCAAATATTTACATAGCAATTAGATTTCCCTCAATATCTAGGTCTAGCTAACTCATCTCCCAGGGGATGGGGACGAGCTGAAATGGTGCAAATGATTCCGGAGATATTTCAAGCATGAAATAGATAAATTAATGGCTTGGATTGAAGGCAGGAGGATCAGTGCTCACCGTTATTAAGCAGCAAACCTGACAGCGACTTCTGCGATCTGCACGTGCAGTTAAAAGGGAAAATCTAATTATTATCTGAGTTGATTTGCTCTTTCACAAGCTATAAACCACCTATCGTCACTGGGAAAGTCAGCCCTGCAACATGAAGGGTTTAGGATTGTGGCAAGATCCCACCAGTTATCTAACAGCATGGGTTGTTGCACTGCGCTGTGTTCATTTTTACTGCATCTGAAATCTACTTTGGTTTGGTTTTGCTTTCCTTCCCTTGGGAATTCTTGCTAGCAGAGATACTACAACAAAGACTGATTCCTGGAATGCCAGGTCTGTTAAATACGAACGTAAAAATAAAAGAAAATAGTCATAAAGTTAGACAGCACAGAACGGGATTCTCGACCTAACTCTTCCATGCGCACCAAGATTTATATCTAAACTAGTCCCATTTCTCTGTATTTGGTCCATGTACCTGTCTAAATGTCTTTTATACATCACCATTGTACCAATCGCAACAGCTTCTTCTGCAGTTTGTTCTATTCCGGTGGCACGGTGGCACAACAGTAGAGTTGCTGCCTTACAGCGCTTGAATCGCCAGAGACCAGGGTTCCATCCCGACTATGGGTGCTGTCTGTATGGAGTTTGTATGTTCTCCCTGTGATCCTCCCAACACACCAAACACATACAGGGTTGTAGGTTAATTGGCTTGGGTTCGTATACTTGGTATAAGTGTAAATTGCCCCTCGTGTGTCTAGGCTTTGCGCAGGGATTGCAGGTCTGTGCAGACTCAGTGGGCTGAGGGGCCTATTTCCACGCTGTATCTCTAAACTAAACTGAATTAAATAAACTATACTATTGTTTGTTTGTTATTATGTGTGTATGTATGTATGTATGTATGTATGTATGTATGTATGTATGTATGTATGTGTGTGTGTATGTGTGTATGTATGATTGTAGATTGCATTTTTTTTCTGTGTGTTATATTGTTTACAGAGTAATATTTTGTTGTGCTGCTGCAAGTGAGTTTCATTGTTCTGGGACAGATGACAATAAAACACTCTTGACTCTTGACTCTTGGCGCACCATCCTCAGATCTTTTTTAAATCCACCTAGAGACTGGAAGTGACACAGCTGATGTCCTGGTGACTTTGTTACAACCTGTAGCTCAATGCTCTTAAGACAGTGGAATTGATTGTAGACTTTAGGAGAGCTCCCCCCCAACTCACCATCAACAACACCACAGTCATATCTGTGGATTCCTTTAAGTTCCTTGGAACCATCATTGGGGAGCCACGATCGACTCCACAGTCAAAAAGGCCCAGCAGAGGATGTACTTCCTGCGGCAGCTGAGGAAACACAATCTGCCACAGGCATTGATGGTCCAATTCTATACTGCCATCGTAGAGTCTGTCTGTCCTCACCTTCTCCATCATGGTCTGGCTTGGAAACGGGCAGGTAAGATCATCTCTGACCCCCTCTCACCCTGGCCAGAAACTCTTTGAATCACTTCCCTCTGGAAGGCAACTCCGGACCATCAAAGCTGCCACAGCCAGACATAAAACAGCTTTTTTCCACGAGCAGTAGCTCTATTCAATAACCAAAAGTGTGTAGCCTCCTTTTGCTCAGGTATCTTATTTCATTCACATGTTTAAACTATAATGTGTTAATCTTAATGTTTTATGTTTTATTCTTAAAAGTTTGTCGTGTTGTCACTTGCGAGTGGAGCACCAAGGCAAATTACTTCTATGTGAACATACTTGGCCAATAAACGTATTCATTCATTCATCTTTACTGTCACAGTAAATCTATGCCCATTAATAGTAAGATTAAACGAGTACTTACCAGTATGAAGTTTGATCTGTATTTTATGAGGAGTTACGGTGAGGTATTACGTGAAGATCCCAGCCCAGTGCGCAGGTGCGGCATACTTCGAAGCAGCGGTGTGAAATCACAGGATAGACACAATATTTGAAGTAAGATAGTAAAGATCATGAGACATCAGTTTATTAGTTTGATCTATATATTGAGGGTGGGAGCGGAGGGCACGTAATACCTCACCGTAACTCCTCATAAAATACAGATCAAACTTCATACTGGTAAGTACTCGTTTAATCTTACTATTTTACTTCGGAGTCACGTGAGTGATTCCCTGAAGACTTCAAAGGTCTGTGATTTCAAACCGTGTAACAGTTTTTATTTCACTCACTGCCGAAGTTTTTGAGGGAGGAAGTGTTATCGTAATCAACCAGTGGATCTGCTTTCACAAGGAACAGAAAGGTATTTGTTAACAATAACAACATAAAGAGCTCCCCTGAGCTTAAATTAATATTGCAGTTTGTAATATTCTTTCTGCAATTAAATCAGGTTTATCAACGGTTTACAATAAAAAAATGTTCTGAACGTCGTTCCCTTGACCATTCTGCCGTATTGAGAATGTGGTCAACCGGGATGTCCATTCGTTCAGCCGCTGATATCAATGCTGCCCTAGTGGAATGGGATTAAAATGTATTATTATCTATTCCGGCAGCTTTCAGTACCTGTTTGAGCCACCTTGGAGTGGTTTGGCTCGTACCCCGTCTTGGGGTTTCTGTGGTTGACCCATAGGCTTTCCTCTCCCTCTAAGATTGTGGGTTGTGTCTATATATTGTAGTAGATGGGTCACCACACTCAACCTGGACTCTGGTGGGTAGGCCCGGAATCCCACCAGTGAATTGGGCGTTCCTGGTCCATATAACCATATAACGATTACAGCACGGAAAACACAGGCTATCTCGACCCTACTAGTCCGTGCCGAACTCATAATCTCGCCTAGTCCCATATACCTGCGAGTTAGGTTTTTACCAGACCTAGAATATGAACGTGATGCGTCTGGGGTAATCACCATGTTATCCAGTCTAGTTTTATGGAGTGACTGGACTCTGTGAGCGTATACGAGAGCCATAAGCATGAGCGTTTTTAACATAGAT
This sequence comes from Leucoraja erinaceus, assembly GCF_028641065.1. Classification (NCBI taxonomy): domain Eukaryota; kingdom Metazoa; phylum Chordata; class Chondrichthyes; order Rajiformes; family Rajidae; genus Leucoraja; species Leucoraja erinaceus. Next base: position 39,453,306 of record NC_073388.1, read on the forward strand.
TGAGCAAGCTGAGGGATCTGGCTGGTGCCATTCTCTGAGATATGTCAATATCACACCGATATCCCATACATGGGTATACCTCCATGCTCTGCTGTCCTGCTGTTTTAGATAAGCAGACAAGGCGCTCCATGCTGTATTTACGGCACTGTAACTCACCTTTTAGTCATGGTGTAGATGTTCCAGGAACTCCAATACGTCAGTGGTTGAATAGTTTGGTATGTTGTCCCTGCGTCGTGGCAGTATTTTACCCATGTTAGCTCTTGGTGACTGTTCGCAGGGATGCCGACATGGTGGTAATGGTTCCTTTGGATAATCCCAGTCCCTGGTAAGGTCTATTCAAAACCTGCACCCAGGAGTTTGATGTTTTTCTGGCATGGGTGGCTTATGCCTGATACTGGGTTGAGTCAGCAACCATGGTCCATTAGGGAAATCCATAGGTGACTCGCCCACCATGTCGTGATGAACTGGGAACCATGGCTGTGTAGGCCGGTCGGGCACGTTCAATATCTCGGAGACAGATTCCATCTGTATTGCGAAGTGCCCGACTGATGAGGCAGAAGGGAGGAAGGCAAAGCAGAAATTCCCCCTTCCAGCGTGTAGGCATCTATCGCTGCTGCCTCTGATCTGGTTCCTAAGTCACATACATAGGTTACTGGTGATTCCGTCTTGTGCAACCAAATTGATATCTGGCTTTCAAACTGCTTAATACCTTTAGCAGATATTTTGGGTTTGACATCTATTCAATGTTATCATAAATTTTTACCCGTGACGTGGTGTCTCCCACTGTGTTCTAGCTTCCTAGGACATAGGCAGCTGATAGTTAAAATGTCTTTTGACACACCATTGCCAGATCTGTTTGACCAATTTGTTGCACAATAATGATTTTTATGCTCCCCATATGGTTGATATAAGCCACCACCATAGTATTATCAATCCGTAACCACATATGTACGTGCTGCATTTGAAATGCATATGCTTTTTAGCCCAATAGGCGATCACCAATCCCAAGTAGTTGATGCCCGGTGTGTGTAGTAACGATGTTTGTGAATTGGTCCATCTGTTACCTGTGCTGGATATGGAGTTTAGTTGCTCCCCAGCCTAAAGTACTGGCATCGGTTTTTAATAACCAAGTTGGGATTGGTGATGATAATAGGGCTGAAAACTATGCCAAATATATGTCTGCCCACCACTGTAATTGTGATATAGCTTCAGTGGGTACATTCATGATTTGATTATAGTGACCCAAGTACCTTGGCAAAGTAACAGTCATATGGATGGAATTGTTATTGAAGCCCAGATAATCCATGGTAGTTAACGCTTCAATTCTGGTTTATCTGGGCGTGGGATGAACCTCAGAGCTTTAGGGAGCTGTTTCGTAGCTAGAACTGCTGCCACAGCTAATTCCTTTGTTTCCCCTAATATGAGGATATCATCCAATATATGCCATGATTAGATTCAGATTCAATTTTAATTGTCATTGTCAGTGTATAGTACAGAGACAACGAAATGCATTGGAGACAACGAAATGCATTGCTTGTTTTCTTAATATTTTCATGGCTATTTTTAATATTTATAATAGTTTAGGGCTGAGGTTAGACCATTGGGAATTCTCTATACTCCCATTGTTGCCCTAACCGGGATATCCATTATCCAGGTAAAATGTTTTAGGTATCTACAATGATCCTAGTGTATGGGTATAAGATAGTTTGCATCTTCCATATCAATGCTCGCCTTTGGAGATCAGATGTCTGGCAGTGACAAAAACCCGTCTCCATCTTAAAGTGTATATACACAACAGATTTATTTAGTGATATTAGATCAATGATGATGTTACATTCACCATCTTTTGTAGTTTTAGTGAATATATTTGATACAAATTCCAATGGTTCATGTTTACTCCCATGATCCATTTAGTAATGAGCCTTTCTAGTTCAGCTTGACCTTCTCACTTCTCTTTCTTAGAGGGAGAAAATGCCCTTTGGGCGCATTGCTGAACTGGCGGTAATATGCCCAATTTGAATTCAAGTTTTTATCCACTAATACTGTTGAGTATATATTAGTTATTTGTGACAGCACCCATGCTTTATCAACAAGTGTAAATGCCCCCCCCCCCCCCCCCCCCCCCGCAGTTAGTAGAACACCCTTATTTAGTGTAAACTGGGAGGAACCAGACTACCTACCTCCATGTTTTATTGTTTTTCCATGAAGGCTTAGTTTTGCTGGTATGCTGGTGCTGTCGGTGGGGCGGCGCATTTTCCCACGGCTCCGCTCTGGGCCCCTGTCTAAAAAGAACTTTGGGGGTAATGTGAAGCGGTCGCCAGGCTTTCACCAGTCCTTGTTCAATATTTGCTGGTGGATGCCGAGGGGTGCTGCCAGCTGGGTGTTGGATGCGATATCCTGCTCGTTCCATGGCCTGCCCTCATGAGGCGCACTGGTTTAGCTGCCTCTCTTCCCGCAGCAGCGGTTTGCATAGCCCCGTATATTTGGGGTTGCGGGCAGGTCTTATATGCACAAATGTCAGTCGAGTATCCCAAATTTGGGAACATCTTAGGCGTCAGCACACTCGTAGTGCAACGGGATAGTCTCATCCTGGGAGAACCACCTTGGTGATCATGGCGTCTCGCCTGCCAGGTGAGTATGATCCGTGGAAAAAAACGAGCAAAGGCGGTGACATCTTGACCCTCTGTTAGGAGCTTCAAAGTTCGCTGCTTTTAGCTCTTGTCTGCGAGTCTGCTGACCCAGCTGCCTGCGGATTTGCCTCTAGAAAGGCCTACTCCTGCAGGGCTTTGTTTGGGAAGATGGTCCCATGGAGGAGCCATGTAGTGGCCCACGACACCCAGTAGCTCTTCCTGATCCTGCTCCCCTGGCATACTGCTGTTCTCGTCCGCCTGCCCAGCGTTTAAGCCAGCCCAGCCCTGGCCTCCTTAGCTAGCCTCAAAAGAGGGAGCAAAAGGGTGTGCTATAAATTGGAGGAGGCATAGCTCAAACTCCGCTGTTGCATCAATCCCTCGACAAGGGAGATGGCTAGTGCAATAGCACTGGGGTAGGAGTGTCAGCTCCCTTGGCATTCAGCCAGTGCCCCTTTTTTCCTGGAGGTTTTGAACTCCATGACCTCCTCTGGCTTGGGGAGACAGACATACTTATTTTTGCTGTCTCCACCTGTTCCAGTGTTGGAGGAAGTTGATTCCTGTAGAACCTGTAATTTTGGTAAGTTTTTTGTCTTACCTGTAGTTAGAGGCTGCCTGCCGTTTTTCAGGCGGCATTGTAGCGGTTCCCGGGCGGCGATTCTCCTTGTCAGGAGTCTGCAGGGCTGCCGGTCGGGTTTTTAAATTTCCCTCCGGTCCGCTGCTGTTACCAAACAGCTGTTCAGCGGACCGGCATCAGCGCAGCTCCCTGTCAGCGGTCCGCAGCGTGTGCGGTCCCGTTTGCGCCTATCCCCCTCCACTGTCGGCTCCTTCGCTGGAGTCGAACGGGGGCCGCTTCCTCTGCTGCTTTGCTCCCCCTGGAGCAAAAAACCACAAGGCCCGATTAAGGTAAGTACTTACCTCACGTCCTTGGTTGCGGGAGCGCCCGACTCCCGCTGGCCGCGTGTTGCACAGCTGTGCGATAATGCCGCACCTGCGTACTGGGCTGGGATCTTCACGGAATCTTAGCCCTCACTATTCTTTCCCCAACTACATCTTGTGCACAACCCCTATACTCAATAGGTTTACTGATGAAGGCAGATGTGTAAAACACCTTCCTCACCACCCTGTCTGCCTGCGTTGTCACATTCAGGGAACTGTATACCTGCACCCTGAGGTCCCCATTTACCACAACACTCTCCGGGGCCCTGTTATTCACTTTCACAGTCCTGCCCTGGTTTGACGTACCAAAATGCATCTCCTCATGTTTGTCTAAGCTATGTCGATGTTTTGCCCACATTGATTTAGATCCTCTTATAAAGTGAGTTAATGGTCCCTATTCCCATTGGCGGCCCTCAGATTCTACTCTCACCCACACACCAGGGGCAATTCACAGTGGCAGATTAATCTTCCAGTCGGCTCGACATGGATGAGTGATATTTGGGAGGTCGGACAATGATCAGTGTATTTTTGTGTTAAACAGAAAGGACCTGAGGAACTCAATGGGTCAGCAGCATCTGTGGGAGGAAATGGCCAATGGTTTGAAGAAGGGTCCCAACCCGAAATGGCATCTGTCCATGTCCTTTTCCAGTTGCAGCCTGACCTGCTAAATTCCTTCAACATTTGTTTCTTGCTCGAAATTAAAAAAAAAAACATTAGTATGTATACTCCTTAATAACTCATCAATACTATTCAAATACCCATTAATTGTCGTATGACTCAAACATCTATTAACAAGCACACAATGTAGACTTTTCAATCGTTTTAGCGAATGTAAATTGTTTCACCCTTCTGCTTGTATGGTGTACAGTAATGACCCTAAATAGTGAGTTCTATTTCTATATTTTCAGTAGACTGCATCCAATTAAAATATGTTTATGTTCTGAATATGAATTTCACGGTTTAATGACTTAGTGTATGTATTGGATAAAATACACACTTACCATTTTATGTCCTGGTCTACATCAGAGTGATTGATGGCAATGATGATTCTGGGATATTATGGCCATTGACTTCAAGATCAATCCTTTGTCATTCAATTGGACTAATTTGTTTAAAGCCTCCAACCAACAGAAGGATTATGTACATAAACCTCATTAATGCAATGTCTTTTCATTCCCCAAACATCTACAGCTAAAACGACTGAGCCTGTTACCTTAGCTGAGTTTTAGTTTTAATTTTTGTGATACTGTGTGGAAATAGGTCCTTCGGCCCACCGAGTCCGTGCTGACCCAGTGATCACCCCGTGCACTAGCACTATTCTACAAACTAGGGACTACTTACAATTTACAGAAGCCAATTAACCGACAAACCTGCACGTGTTTGAAGTGTGGGAGGAAACCAGAGCGGCGGAAGAAAACACACATGTACAACGGAGAACGTACAAACACAGTACAAACAATACCCATAGTGAGGTTTGAAACCCGTCCCAGGTGCTGTAAGGCAGCAACTCTACCACTGCACCACTGTGCCACCAATTATTGCAGTGAAAACATAGAACACAGAACAGTACCGCATAGGATCAGGCCCTTCGTCTAACAACACCTGTGGGAAACATGATGCCAAGACCCAAGCTTAAGTGCCTGCACATGACCTATATCTCTGCTTTCCATGCATATCCACGTCCTTATCCAAAAGTCTCTTAAGCACCACTATTGTACCTGCCTCCACCACTCCCGGCATCGTGTAATAGACACTCACCACTTTCTGTGTTATAAATCTGCCCTGCACATCACTGTTAGACTGTGTCAATCTAAGCTCAAAACTCTGCTTTTAGTATTTGATTTTTCAATACTTTTATACACTACTATCAGGTCTCCCAGAGATCAATCAGATCAAAACACAAAGTACTGGAGGATCTCAGTGGACCAGTCAGCAACTGCGGAGGGAATGGACAGGCAAGGTTTTGGCTTGGGATCCTTCTTCAGACTGGTCAGATCATTATTTTCATCTGCTGTTGTTTGAGAGATGTATATAGAATAGGATATCAGGAGAGGGAAAAATCTGTGCTCAACTTCAAAATAGGGCTGTTGAATGTTTTACGACCTGCGAGAGTCAACAAGTCCTCTTTCTGGTCCAAAGATCATTCCATGACTGTGCAGTTCTCTCTCAATGCGGCTTCAGACCATCAGTCATGTATGGTGGACTCTAGATCTTTGCTTGAGTTGAATGCTGTGTGGGAACTGTTCATCAGAGGGGGGAGCTCACTAAATGACGTTGGCTGCTGCTTTGGAGTTGGATGTAATCCAGGCAGCATAGTGTGTGAACAAAACACAAAGTGCTGGAGAAATATTTTTACACAGAGGGTGGTGAGTGCCTGGAACTCACTGCCAGAGTTAGTGGTGGAGGCTGACATGATAGTGATGTTTAAAAGACATTTGGACAGGTACATAAATATGCAGGGAATGGATGTGGGTTATGTGCAGGCGGATAACAGTTGCTCAGTACAGACATTGTGGGCTGAAGGGCATGTTACTGTTCCGTAATCTAACTCATGTTCTATGTTTTAAATCAGGGGCATAAGCAGCATCTGTGGAGGGAATGGACAGGCGATGGTTTAGGGGTAGGAATCTCTTCAGACTGATGGAGTAAGGAGGAGAAAGTTGATAAAGAGTGGTGGGTGTGGGAGAGAGACTGGCAAATGATAGGTGGATGCTGGTGAGGGAGAGGGTGCAATTGGGAGATTGGTGAGAGGTAAAAAGGAGACAAAAGGGTGTCAGATAAGGAGAGAAGAGGAGAAATGACATGAAGCCAGAGGGAGGGGTATGGGTGGAAGGAGGGAGGGGAAAAGGGGAGGGGAGGAATGGTACATGTGAAAGGTTTAGAGGGATACGGGGAAAACTTGAGGAAAAGCAGTTAGCTTAGATAGGCCATTTTGGACAGCATGAACAAGTTGGGCCAAAGGGACTGTTTCTGTGTTGTATAACTCTTAAATGGAAATGGGATCTCGGAGATGGGAGATGAGTCAATGAAAGAGGGGAAATGAGCAGGATGACTAAGGTTGTGGGAAATAGTGGAAGAAATGGGTGTGCACTGGGGTGGGGGGGAGAATGGTGAGTTGATGAAACGAAGCAAAGACTTGGAAAAGCCCCTGCGTTCAGTCTTCTTCTGTGAGCCACTTGGGCGACCTAATTGGCGAGTTTAGAAGAGTTTTGAAAAAATGACATGTTGAAGACCTCCTTCGACTATGTAGATGACCACGTTCAACTAGCTACGACTAGCTACGACTAACTTCGGAAAAATTGGATTCAAATAGTGGAGAGTGAAGACGACCTCCTTCGACCTCCTTCGACCTCCCATTCGACTATGATGAAGACTATCTACAACTACCTTTGACTACCTTCAATAACCTTTGATTACCTACAAATAAAATCCCGACCTACTACGACCTACTACTACGACTAAACCTACGAGTAAAAAAAGTATCGATTTTTTCCATGGCGACCTTTTATTACTCGCGGGCATTTTGTAAACTCGCCTGAACTCGCGGATTAGGTCGCCAAAGTGGGACAGGCCCTTTACCTTGTAGATGTCGCTTTAATTCTCCACCTCCCACCAACCCTTCGCTTGGCCCAATGAAGTTTAGCATATCGCCCATTCAGCCACTCTACTACCATCTGGAAGATGGTACAGGAGTCTGAAAACCATGAGCTCAAGGTTCAAGAACAGCTTCTTCCCAGCAACCAGCAGACCCTTAAACATTACCACTGGTCACAGGGAGAATGTACAAACTCCATGCAGGCAATACTAACCACTTCCTCTTCTCCCTCTCCCACCAAGCAAGAGGTACAGAAGTGCAAAACCGAATACCTCAAGATTCCCAGTTGTTATCAGGCAACTGAACTGTCCTCTCATCAACTAGACCTGACCTCCTGACCTGACCTGACCTCCCATCGACCTCATTGGAGACCTTTGACCTATCTTTAACTAGACTTTAATGGACTTTATCTTGCACTAAACATTATAACCTTTATCATGTATCTAGACACTGTGAACAGCTTGATTGTAATCATGCATAGTCGTTTTACTGACTGAACAGCACGCAACAAAAAGCTTTACACTGTCCCTTGGTACGAGTGACAATAATAAACAAAACTAAACTATGCAATTATGATCATTTATGGACTGTATCTTCGGTTGCATGATGGATTTCATCTTTACACCATTTTCATCTTTATATATCATGTAGTATTATGATTATTAATTGACTGCATTATTGATTATTAAAAAATTATCCAGATGTTAATGTATTGATGGGCCTGTTAAGCTGCTGCAAGCAAGATTTTCCCTGTTCTGTTGCTGGTACATATAACAATTAAGCACTCTTGACTCGACTTTTGAATGGAACAGATTTGATCACAGTCTTTGAATTTTGTAATACACTTTAGTAGATTCCACTTACCCAACTACACATTTGTTAATCATCATATGCAATATTTCTTACTGTCTAAATGGTTGTATGTATTTGTAAATTCAATAACATTCTGAGGGACACATTAGTAACTGGTTGGGTTAGTTTAGTTTAGTTTAGTTTAGTGATTCAGTGTAGTCCATCAGCCCACCAGGTCTACGCCAACTAGCAATCCCCGTACATTAGCATTATTTTGCACACTAGGAACAATTTACATTTTTTACCGATGCCAATCAACCTACAAACCTGTAAGTCTTCAGAGTGTGGGAGGAAACCGGTGCTCCAGGAGAAAACCCTCGTGGTCACAGTTAGAACGTACAAACTCAGTACAGCCAGCACCCATAGTCAGGAGAACCCAGAACTCAGGCGCTGTAAGGCAGCAACTCTACCCTTGTGCCAACATTACTGGAATAACATCATGCACCATTTATCTGGGCATGTGGGTGGAAACATCACCAAAGCAGCTGGTGAATTTAAATTCAAATAATTAAACTAAATTTGGAATGTGATACCGGTGACCATGAAACAATTGGAATGTTTTTAAAAACCCATCTGGCTAACAAATCCTTTTCTGAAATGGGAATCCACCCCCTTGCCTGGTTTGGGTTGTATCTAATTACAACCCATAGGGGTGTTCTACTCATCTGTCCAACAAAAGCAAGGAAGAATGGAAAGCAAGTACCCATAGTTCTGGTGAAGTTGTCTGGGATAAAGGGAAAGGGTGATGCTATTAATATTTGATGCCTTATTGATACTTACACAGTGGTTGTACAATAGATTTCAATGTTGCACTATTGTGCCTACCTAAAGTTTAGTTTAGTGTAAAGATACAGCATGAAAACAGGCCTTTTGGCCCATCGAGCCAACAACAACCATCGATCACCCATGCACAATTGTTCTATGTTATCCCACTTTCGCATCCACTCCCCATACACTCGACAGAGGGCGGATTAACCAACAAACCCACACGTCTTTGAGATATGGGAGGAGCACATGAAGGAAACCCATGTGGTCACAGTGAGATTATGCAAACTCCACACTAGCAGGGTCTTTCTAAAGGCTGAGTGAGATCAGAGTAATTACAGTAACCTCTACCCCCCCTGCCCCCCCTCTTCTGTGTACCACCTGAACTTGTACAAATTTCTTCCCTTCCCTCATCCCCCTTCCTACATTCCTTCTCGTTTGACTCCTCCCATTTCATTCAAATACAAGGCTTGGCTATGGGCACGCGCATGGGCCCCAGCTATGCCTGCCTCTTTGTCGGGTACGTCGAACAATCCTTGTTCGAGGTGTACCAGGGCCTCATCCCCGACCACTACCTCCGCTACATCAACGGTTGCTTTGGGGCCACCTCCTGCACCCATACACAACTGACTGACTTAATCCGCTTCACCACTAACTTCCATCCAGCACTCAAATATACCTGGACCATTTCCGACACTTCCCTACCATTTCTTGACCTCACTATCTCCAACGCAGGTGATAGACTTCTGACCCACATCCACTATAAACCCACTGACTCCCATGACTATCTTGACTACTCTTCTTCCCACCCTGCTTCCATCCCTGCTCCTAATTCCTCCATCTATGCCGCATCTGCTCTCTGGATGAGGTGTTTCACACCAGGGCATCGGAAATGTCCTCATTCTTCAGGGAACGGGGCTTCCCCTCCCCTACTATAGATGAGGCTCTCACCAGGGTCTCTTCCATACCCCGTAACATTGCTCTCTCTCCCCATCCCCCCACTCGTAACAATGGCAGAGTCCCCCTAGTCCTCACCTTTCACCCCACTAGTCACATACAACAAATAGTCCTCCGTCATTTTTGCCACCTCCAACGTGACCCCACCACTCACCACATCTTTCCATCTGCCCCCCTGTCTGCTTTCCGCAAAGACCGCTCCCTCCGTAACTCCCTGGTCAATTCTTCCCTTCCCTCCCGTACCACCCTCTCCCCGGGCACTTTCCCTTGCAACCACAAGAGATGGTCGTTTTACCTCCTCACTCGACTCCATTCAAGGACCCAAGCAGTCGTTCCTGGTGTGACAGAGGTGCACCTGCATCTCCTCCATCCTCATCTATTGTATCCGCTGCTCTAGATGTCAGCTGATCTACATTGGTGAGACCAAGCGTAGGCTTGGCGATCGCTTCGCCCAACACCTCCATTCGGTCCGCATTAACCAACCTGATCTCCCGGTGGCTCAGCACTTCAACTCCCCCTCCCCATTCCGAATCCAACCTCTCTGTCCTGGGCCTCCTCCATGGCCAGTGAGCACCACCGGAAATTGGAGGAGCAGCACCTCATATTCCGCTTGGGCAGTCTGCACCCTAGTGGCATAATCATTGAATTCTCTAATTTCCGGTAGCCCTTGCTGTCTGCTCCTCTTCTCAGCTCTCCCTCAGCCCTCGGGCTCCTCCTATTCCTTTTACCTTTCTTCTCCCCACCCCACACACCCTCCATCGGCCTGAAGAAGGGTTTTGGCTCGAAACGTTGCTTATTTCCTTCGTTCCATAGATGCTGCTGCACCCGCTGAGTTTCCCCTGCACTTTTGTCTACCTCCTACATTCCTTCCTCTAGCTTTACAATTTGCAACACTTCAATCGTTTTATCTCACAATCTTTGTCTTTTCATCTATTGCCTTTGTCCATTTGACTGTCGAAAAATCTGCCTCACTTTTAAGAAACGTTTAGACAGGTATATGGATAGGACAGGTTTAGAGAGATATGCGCCAAATACATGCAGGTGGGACTAGTGTAGATGGGACATGTCGGTGGACGTGGGTAAGTTGGTTCAAAGGGCCTGCTTCCACGCTTTATGACTCTCTGGCAATAGCTGTAGATGCTAATTTACAAACAACGGCACAGTGTATTGGAGTAACATAGAGAACATAGAGCAAAGAACAGTACAGCGCAGGAACAATGTGCCCACAATGTTTGTGCCAAATATGATACTAATTGAAACTGATCTCATCTGCCTGATGATTCATATCCCTCTATTCCCTGCATTTCCATGTTCCTATCTAAAAGCCCCAAAGCACTACTATCGCATCTGCCTCCAGCACATTCTGTGTCAAAATCTCACCCTGCGCATCTCCATTAAACTTTCTCCCTCTCACCTTCTAGCTATGCCCTCTAGTGTTGGACATTTCCACCCTGGGGAACTCAGCAGGTCAGTCAGTATCACTGGGTAACGTGGGTTGCCGATGTTTCAGGTTGGGATCCTTCTTCAGACTAATTCAAGCAAAGAAGTTTCACTAAGGTATTTTATGAGAGTGGATGTCTTGTGACTACTGCAAAATAAAGTCGGGGAAAAGCGGAATGTTTGGGGGATAGCGCAGACCTGATGGGTTGAATGGCCTCTTTCAATGTCATAATAAATAAATACATGGTGGAAAACTGGCACAGAATAAATAATTCTCCTGAAAGCTATGGATAAATATTACTGAATATAGTTTGGAAATTTATGAGGCAGAATTTTTACAACATGCCCCAGACTAATTTGTTTGTATCCTGAACATTCATCCTTGGGCAATACAATGTCATATCTAGAATACTATTTACAACAATTCTGTTCATGAACCTTTTTTAAGTAGCCTACAGAGATGTATAATGCTCCATTCAATTAGCAAGAAACAAATTTGGAGTTTATTGCAAGATATTATTTGTGAAATTGAAATAGATCAAAAGAAGACAGGTAGTAAAAGCAATTGGAGGCCAAATTCTAACTTTAGAATGAAGAGGTATTTTGCGTACATATTTTAGACTTAAGAGATAGAGCGCGGAAATAGGTCCTTCCGCCAACCAGCAATCACCCCATACACTAACACTATCCTACACACTAGGGACAATTTACAATTTACCAGTTAACCTACAAACCTGGACATTTTTGGAATGTAGGAGGAAACCGGAGCAGCCAGAGAAAAACCACGTGGTCACAGGGAGAACGTACAAACTCCATACAGACAGCATCTGTAGTTCAAACCCGGGTCTCTGGCATTGTAAGTCATCAGTTCTACTGCTGCGTCACTGTTCCACCAATTTATTTAGGTTTAAGTAACCAGCAACTCAGCAAAAATATTAGAGGCAGGTAGATTCTTGCGAGTCTACGTTTGATAGATTGTTGGTTCACGCTTGTTGACTGGGGAATAGGAAGAATATTGTGAATGCAACCTGCCCATCACAATGAGCTCCATGTGTAGCCAGCACTGTCTGTTCACCTGGAGGACAAGGATTGGTTACAGCAACCCTGGATCGCTCACGAATACCCGGCACAGTTGCGCAGTGGTAGAGTTGCTGCCTTACAGCACCAGATACCCGGGTTTGATCCTGACTACGGGTGCTGTCAGTATGAATGACTCAATGACTCAATGACTCCATGACTCTCGTGCAATTAAAATTGGAGATGATTATGAGGGTAAGAATTGGAGATGTGTTTAGCTTTTAATGGGTTGTAGGGCCAAAGATTAATTAATTAATTGATGAATCTTTATTTCCATTTGCTGTTTCAATGATTAAATACACAAAATAATAATGCACATGGAGAGGGAAATTATGAATAATAGCTTTGTTCTATCCCCAGTGAAATCACATCGCAGAATTACTGTGGTCACTGATCAAACATTAGCAAGCTCCACGTACAGTATTCCCCGCTATTTTAAACAGGCATTATCCCATTTGCTTTAAATGGATTAGTAGCTCCATGTACATGGGGGATTTAATCAGCTAAATGTATGCTGGCTGATAGTTTCAAAATCTGACTGTCACTTATAAAAATCCAGAATAAGTGATGTGGTTTGGTGAGAGGGGTGTAAGAGATTGAATTGGTACAGTAAGTGATATGAAGCAATCAAACCCATCGAATTTTTCACAGGTGAAGGGTAGGATCATTTAATTTTTTAGTTAGGGAAAATTGCAAGAATAAAATGTGTTGCGCAGAGAATAAGAGCCTGAAAATTGTGACGTCCAGGTTCAGGAACAGCTTCTTCCCTGCAGCCATTAAACACTACAACCTTCAAATAAACTCTGAACTGCAGAGAGCTGGGGGCATTGGTTTTGTCTTTTAGCATTAATATTGTTTGTTTGTTTGTTTGGTTGTATGCATATAATTTACTTATATATATATATATATAATATCTATATTGCTAAAAGTTTGATCTTCACCACTTCCTGTTGTTCTGTATATTGATTTTAGAAAAACACTGCAACTTACGGCCGTTATTTTTGGCCATCTTACTCAGAGTCCCCCTCCGCTGCGCAGGACAAGAGAATTTTTCCCATTGATCAAAAATAAAAGAGTTATTAGTGTTTAAAAAATGGAGGGACTGTAAAACCCGGAAGTGTTGTGTGCCTCAGTCAGTCTCTGCAAGATGGAGGAAGCATTCTGGAAACTGAAGTCTTTGTTTGGAGTACAGAATATTTTTTTTGTCTCCTGTCATGAAAATTGACTATGCATGTTCAAAATAAAAGAATGTTTTGTCAGGTTTGCCTGTCAATATCATCGGAAATTTGGGAAGGACATCTCGGCATTAGGAAAGATAATCAGCTGGCTTCTCTATCATACCAACACTGAGCTAAGTCCACAAGGGCATTGATTGTGTTAGCCTGTATTCTGTTCCTTCCCACTGAATGAAGGCTGACAGAAGTTCATGATTACTAAACCAGTTGAGAAAACTAGACCGTGGGTCCCATTGGGTTCCGTCCCCTCAGCGGGCGGTTGGGGGGGTGGGGGTGGGGGGGCGGACGCACCCACGCACACATACACACACGCAACACACACACACACACACACACACACACACACACACACACACACACACACACACACACACACACGTGGCCATCTTACTCAGAGTCCTCCTCTGCGAGGATTTTTCCTATCGATGAAAAATAAAAGACTTATTAGTGTTTAAGAAATCTTGAGATTCTCTCTCCTGTCAATCACCGCCATGAAGGCTACGCCCCTCTGGTGGGAGGGGGGAGGGACTATAAAACCCGGAAGTGTGGGCGAGGCTCAGTCTGTCTGCAAGATGGCGAGGGAGATGTCACGACTCTCTGTCTGAGCTGAGAAACTACAGATCACTGTGAGAATGCAATGTACATATTCCGCTTGGGGAGTCTGCAACCTGGGGGCATGAACATCGAATTCTCCCAATTTTGTTAGTCCTTGCTGTCTCCTCCCATCCCCCAGCCTTCGGGCTCCTCCTCCTTTTTCCTTTCTTGTCCCCGCCCCCGTTCCACCCCCGATCACTCTGAAGAAGGGTTTCGGCCCGAAACATTGCCTATTTCCTTTGCTCCATAGATGCTGCTGCACCGGCTGAGTTTCTCCAGCTTTTTTGTGTACTTGAATGAATGCTTTGTTAGCCCTTAATGAAAACGAAATGAGTTGTTTGGCCTGCCCTGTGCATGAAACTGCAATGGCAATGGAAATGTAGTGAAAATGCAATGAGCTATTTGGCTTGAGCCTGCCCTGCAGTTCAAAGTGCAACGGTAATGGAAATAAAGTGAAAATGCAATCAGCTGTCTGGCTTGAGCTTGTCCTGTGCTTGCAACTGCAATGGCAATGGAAGTGAAATGAAAATACAATGAGCTGTTCGGCCTACCCTGTGCTTGAAACTGCAATGGCAATGGAAATGAAATGAAAATGCAATGAGCTGTTTGGTCTGCCCTGTGCTTGAAATTTAAATGGAAATGAAAGGAAATTAGTAGTCTTGCCTGCCTGAAACCACTCATTTCAGCCCAAAATGCCCGTATTAGCCCAGGAGGAGCATTTTGGCGCAAAAGGCCCGTGCCAGGCTAGGAAAAGTCCAGAAAAAATGCCTTTCACTGTGATATCACTCAGATTTTTTTTTAAAGAGCCACTTCAGCCCATCAGGCCTGTACTAGCCCAGGAGTCCCTTTGGCCAATCAATAAATAAATATTTCCCCTGCAAGTATTAAACCTCACCCCAGTATTTTTCTCCCTCCCTTCATTTGCTCCCTGTGAGATCCAGGCCAGGATGGACTTTCCTCCTTCATTGCTGTGATCTGCAGAAAAAGATGAAAAATACCTGAAATTGATTCTCCACCCTCTCCCCCTTCTCTCTCACAGAGTCTCTCACCTGTTTTGGGCAGAATTTCTGGCAGTTTCTGAGCCGCCAGCCCACCAAACCAGAGTGACTTAGCTGCCAGCCCACCAGGCCTGAGTGACTGAGCTGCCAGCTCACCAGGCCTGAGTGACTGAGCTGCCAGCCCAATAATCTATCCGGCCCACAATAGACAATAAACAATAGACAATAGATGCAGGAGTAGGCCATTTGGCCCTTCGAGCCAACACCACCATTCAATGTGAGGGTGAGAGAGAGGGAGGAGAGATAGAGAGAGAGGGGGGAGGGAGAGAGAGGTGGGGGGGGGGGGGGGGGGGGGGGGGGGGGGGTGGGGGTGAGAGGGGAGGGGGAGAGTCACGAGCCGAGGTATGAGCAGGTGAGCGAGTGTCAACCAAAGGAGCACAGATTGGTCCGAAGCAGTCTGGGCGGTCTGTGGGCGTGCTTCGACCAAAGCTCTCGGCAGCTCTCGGCAGCTCTCAGGCGCAAATGTGGAAAAAATATTTCAGATTTGTGAACAATTTTAATAAATAATTCAAGAAATAATTAATTATACTTTCAATAAGGCGAATTTTGACATCATGGCATAAATCTCTTTCGGAATATGTAAACATTTCACCGTTAGTGTGTCATGTTTTCGAGGAGATGTGAATCACACACGAACAAATAAACACACACAAAAAATACACAAATAAATACACACACATCCAACATCAGAGTTTTATAAGTATAGAGATATTGCAGCAAGGAATTAAATGGCAGTCAGAAGTGATATAGCAAGGAAACAAATCCTTTGGTCCAACTTATCCATGCTGAACAAGATGCCCCATCATTTGCCCGTGGCCCATACCGCTGTACACTTTTCATATCCATGTACTTGTCCAAAAGTACGATGTGTACACAAGAATCTGCAGATGCTGGAAACTGGACGGAACTGGAGTAAGTCAATGGGTTAGACAGCATCTGCAGAGGGAACAGATTTGTGATGTTTCTGGTCCCTTTTTCAGACTGATTCAGTCAGTGTGTGTGAGTCAATCAGTTTGAAGAAGGGTGTTGACCGGAAACATCCAGAATTTTATTATGCCCTTGTCCAAAGGTATTTTAAATGCTGTTAGCATCATAGTCATACAGCATGGAAATAGGCCCTAAGCCCCAACATGCCCATGCCGACCTACGTGCCACATCTACACTAGTCCCACCTGCCTGCATTTGACCTATATCATTCTAAACCTATCCTATCCATGCACCTGTCCAAATGTTTCAGAAACATTGTGATAGTATCTGCCTCAACTACCTTTTCCAGCAACTTGTTCAATATACCTATCGCCCTTTGTGTAAAATAGTTGCCCCTCGGATTCCTATGAATCCTTTCCCCTTTCAACTTACATCTATGTCCTCTGATTTTTGATTCCCCTTAACAGTGTAGAAGGCTCTGCGCATTTACCCTATCTATCCTCTCATTACCTTACTTGCCACTATAAGATCACATCAGATCCTCCTGCGCTCCAAGGAATAAAATCCTAGCCTGCTCAACCTATCTCTATAGCTCAGGCCCTCAGGTACTGGCAACATCCTCGTACATCTTCTCTGCACTCTTTCTATCTTAACAACATCTTTCCTATAACAGGTTCCTATTAAATGTTTCCCATCTCACCTTAAACCTAGGCCCTCTAGTTCTTAATTACCCAACCCTGGGAAAAACATTCTGTGCATTCACCTTATCTATTACCCTCATGATACTGTACACCTCTATAAGATCACTCTTCAGCCTCCTACATTCCAATGAATAAAGTGTTAGCCTGTCAACCACTCCCAATGGCTCAGGCCCTCACGATCTTCTTAAATCTTATCTACACGCTTTCCATCTTAATGGCATTTTTTCCTTCAGCAGGGTGACCAAAATTGAATTCCCCGTTTAAATGTTCCTGTATCACAACCTCAGTATCACAGTATCTATTTCTCCATCACAGCATCTATTTCTTAAACATCCTTAAAACCTAAATGTTATGGGCAAGCTTTTACAGATCCTCAGAAGGTTTGGAGTCAAGTTGTGTTTAATTTCTGTCTCTACCTAACCTGTCTCTACCTAACCACTTTGGATCTTTTATAATGTCCCATGTCTTGTACAAATATATGTTGCTGTTGTTCACTGAAAAAATTGTGCCAACATCTGATACCCATTTTTTGATGAGATCAACAGATATATTTGTAATGTGATCTATAAAAATGCATTGCTCAAGTTGGAGCCAGTAGTAATATTGAACGGGTCATTAGTTGCATAAAAATCCATCAGTAGGTTTCAAAACTCACTATTCTACATGAGAATAGCACAGAATTAAATATTACCAAATGTGATTTATATGGTTTTTAGCATAATAATTTTAAAATAGAATCATTGCATATGTTAATTGGATCATCTTCATGGCTCAGCAGAGATTTGGGGTGAGGGGAGGGGGAGGGTGGGAGAGATTGTATTGGAGGAGGTTAGACTTGGTTCAGGAACAATAATCCTTCTCAGTTGAGGGCCTTTGAGGGCAGCACAGTGGCGCTGTGATAGAGTTGCTGCCTTACAGTGCCAGAGGCCCAGGTTTGTTCCTTCCTAACAGAAACATGTTGGTCCTGAATTCTGACTAGATGGCAGCCAGCATCATCAAAGACTCACACCACCCTGGCCATGCTCCCATTTCACTCCTGCCATCAGGAAGAAGGTACAGGAGTCTGAAAACTGTCACGTTCAGGTTCAGGAACAGCTTTTTCCCGACAACAACCAGGCAATCCAACTAAACTCTGAATTTAGTCTAGATTAGTTTAGTTTATTGTCACATATACTGGGGTACAGTGAAAAGCTTTTGTTGTGTGCTATCCAGTCAGTGGAAAGACAGTACATAATTACAATCGAGCTTCCATAGCGTACAGAACTATAGTAAAAGAGAACTGCAGATGGTGGTGTAATCGAAGGTAGACTCAAAATGCTGGAGTAACTCAGCGGGTCAGGCAGCATCTCTGGAGAGAAGGAATGGGTGACGTTTGAAGAAGGGTCTCGACTCGAAACGTCATCCATTCCTTCTCTCCAGAGATGCTGCTTGACCCACTGAGTTACTCCAGCACTTTGTGTACAGAACTATCATGGTTGCACCCGGGCTTCGGGCTATATTATTTTTTGCAGGATTTGGGATTTTAAAAATATATCGAACTTTTTCTTGTTTATTACAATATCTATTGAGTTATCTATTATATACTGTGATTACAAACCTGTTGCCCTGTTACTGCAAGTAAGAATTTCATTGTTCTGTCTCGGTCCATATGACAATAAAACACTCTTGACTTTGACTCTTTTCCCCCACATGTTAGATGTGGATTTACCTGATAACAAGTTGGTCCCAATCTACTCTCCTCGGCTCTTGCCTAGTACCGTAACAAGTATCCTTCCCTCAAATTAATACTTTCGCCCACATTCCAATTTTATCTTTCTTCCTAACTATCTTAAAACTTACTGTGTTATGATCACTGTTCCCAAAATGTTCCCTACAAAAACTCCAATCTAATTTCCCACTACAAAGTCAAGTATGGTCTCTTACCTGGTTGGATTATGTACATAGTGTTTCAAAAAGCCTTCCTGGTTACACCTAACAAATGCTGTACCAACTTAGCCTTTGGCTCCAACGAAGTTGCAATTAATATTGTGGAAATTAAAATCATCTACGACATGAAACTGCATAAAAACAAGTTATTAATTCCATTGTAGAAACAAAGAACCACAGATGCTGGTTTCCACAAAAGCACACAAAGTGCTGGAGTAACTCAGTGGGTCAGGCAGCAAAATGGGAGAGACATGGGTTTGATCCTGACTACCATTGCTGTCTGTATGGAGTTAGTACATTCTCCCACATCAATTTTCTCCAGGTGCTCTGCTTTCCTCCCACATTCCAAACATGTACAGGTTTGCCAGTTAATTGTTCTGTAATTGTTCCTAGTGCGCAGTACAAAACTATGATAACATACAACTAATGTACAGGCGATCATTGGTTGGTGTGGACTTGGTGAACAGCCTGTTTACATGCTGTATCTCTAAACTAAAACAACTAAATTAATCTAAAGCCTGAAGAAGGATTCTGATCCGAAATGTCACCTGTTCTGTAGAGATGCTGCCTGACCTGTTAAGTTACTCCAGCACTTTGTGTCTTTTAAAAAAAATAATTCCATTGGCCACTATGACATGGGAATCGGATAGAGTTTGTATAAGTTACTAGAAACTCAAATGATTCAAGTCAACACGCCATAATTGATCTTGTGTAATGTTTTCTCTAACATCGCATGCGCGCAATCAGTTTCAGACATGTTCCACAAGGATGAACAATATTAATTATGGTAGGTAAAGGTTCCGTTGAATTGCTGTAATAACAATGCCAATTAAATGCCATTATCTTGAATATCACAAATGTTCATTTTTTTCTTTGCCTCAAAGCCAAACCATGACATGCTCCCACATTATCACATAAAATCATAAACAACTGAAAATAATTGATGCTGAAATTAATTAGAAAGTGCACGCAGCAGGTGGACTGGCAGCTACGATGATTTGTTGCACTGAAGAATTTGTTTTGGTTACTTTCACGCTGGAGAAATTGTCTTTTATACTACCCTGTTTCCACTACATATCTAAAGTCTAAAGTAGAGACTAAAGACAAAGTTAGTACTTCCTTCGATCTCGCTCGCTGTGTACCTCATATTCTGCTTGGGTAGTTTACAACCCAACTATATGAACATTGAATCTTCAATTGACGTAATACTCCCTTCAGCCCTCCTATTTTTCTTATGCACCTCCCACCCACTCCACCATGGTGTACACACATTGCTCCCACCATCTCCCATCCACTCCCTTCATATCTCATCCTCATGTCTCTGTCCCTCATTTCATCTCCCTTCTTTTCCCTCCCCCCTGGACCATTCTACCTATTTCCATTTCTCCAGCTTTACATTTCACTCCTCCACATCCCCCCTTATCCCACCCTTTTTCTCTTTCACCTCTGGCCTTTGGCACTTACTCCACCCATCTGACAATCACCCTCCCCATCCACCTGTTCCCATCTATCACTCGCCAGGTGAGTGGTCTCATCCACTCCCTACACACAATGGGCAATTTATAAAGGCTAATTAACCTACAAGCCAGCAGGTCTGGGCTGTGGGAGGAAGCTGGTCACAGGGGAATGAGCAAACTGCACATCAAACACGGGTCTCTGGAGCTGAGAGGCGGCAGACTAATTCTGTTCATACGACTTATGAAATTATGAAATGCGACTAAACATAGAAAATAGGTGCAGGAGTAGGTTATTCGGCCCTTCGAGCCATCGCCACCATTCAATATTATCAAGGCTGATCATTTAAAATCAGTACCCTGTTCTTGCTTTTTCCCCATATCCCTTGATTCCTTTGATCCCCTGCTGTACTCACTCTATACTCATGACTGCGTAGCCGGTCATAGTGTGAACTCCATCATCAAGTTCGCTGACGACACCACTGTTGTGGGATGTATCACTGATGGAGATGAGTCAGAGTATAGAAGAGAGATCGACCGACTGACCAAATGGTGCCAGCACAATAACCTGGCTCTCAACACCAGCAAAACCAAGGAACTGATTGTGGACTTTGGAAGGGGTAGGATGGGGACCCACAGTCCTGTTCATATCAACGGGTTGATGGTGGAAAGGGTCAAGAGCTTCAAATTCCTGGGCGTGCACATCTCTGAAGATCCCTCCTGGTCAGAGAACACTGATGCAATTATAAAGAAAGCACATCAGCGCCTCTACTTAGATACTTAGAGACTTAGACTTAGATTACAGAAAGTCGGTATGTCAAGGAGGACTCTCTCAAACTTCTACAGTAGAGTGCACATGCACAGTAGAGAGCATGCTGAGCAGTTGCATCGTGGCTTGGTTTGGCAACTTGAGCGCTCAGGAGCGGAAAAGACTGCAAAAAGTTGTAAACACTGCCCAGTCCATCATCGGCACTGACCTCCCCTGACCATCGAAGGGATCTATTGCAGTCGCTACCTCAAAAAGGCTGGCAGCATCATCAAGGACCCACACCATCCTGGCCATGCACTCATCTCCCCGCTACCTTCAGGTAGAAGGGACAGGAGCCTGAGATCTGGTACATCCAGGTTCAGGAATAGCTCTTCCCCACAGCCATCAGGCTATTAAACTCAACTCAAACAAAACTCTGAACATTAATAGCCCAATGCACTTTATCTGTTTATTTATTTATGTGTGTGTATATATATTCAACGGTATATGGACACATTAATCTGTTCTGTATTGATGCCTACTATATTCTGTTGTGCTGAAGCAAAACAAGAATTTCATTGTCCTATCCGGGACACATGACAATAAACTGTCTTGAATCTTGAAACTTGAATCTTTAGCCCCAAGAGCTAAATCTCACTCTCTCTTGAAAACATCCAGTGAATTGGCCTCCACTGCCTTCTGTGGCAGAAAATTCCACAGATTCACAACTCTCTGGGTGAAAAAGTTTTTCCCCAACTCAGTCCTAAATGGCCTACCCCTTATTCTTAAACTGTGACCCCTGGTTCTGGACTCCCCCAACATCGGGAACATTTTTCCTGCATCTAGCCTGTCCAATCCTTTAAGAATTTTATATGTTTCTATAAGATCCCCTCATCCTTCTAAATTCCAGTGAATACAAGCCCAGTCGACCCATTCTTTCATCGTATGTCAGTCTCGCCATTCCGGGAATTTAACCTGGTAAACCTACACTGCACTCCCTCAATAGCAATAATGTACTTCCTCAAATTACTAGAACAAAACTGCACACAATACTCTAGGTGCGGTCTCACCAGGGCCCTGTACAACTGCAGTAGGACTAGCCTTGGAAATGAGACTAGCCCAATATGGGAACTTAGTCAGAATGGATAAGGTGGGCCGAAGGATCTGTTTGGGTTTTACAAGGCCAGAACCAAAGGAGCTTGGACCTTGTGCATGTAAATGTTATTTGAGTTACACTGGGTATTACAGCCAAATGCACCAAGGCCCGTGATAGAGAGATGCACCATTCTGAGATCTGTTTGACATCCTAGACACGTTTACATGGAGGTGCCCAACAAAAGAAGCTTTTCCACCGTGCGGATGTTCCGCTGTTTCATTATTCTCCAATTCAACTTGTACCCTTATCTTCAGAGACCATTGCTTCTATTTGCTTAATCATATGTAAAGCTTAAAGCATCTACAATGAAGTAAATTTGATACACTGCTTGCATAACGCCATTGTAACATCTGAGAGTCTGGATGAAATGTCCTAAAATAGACAAGGTTGTAGAAATTGCTCTCCCTATTGTATTTGAGTCCCTCAGGCACTGAGAAGAATCAATTTTATCACCATGGGCTGGAGTGGAAGAGCTTGCGATGAACATGTCTTCTACTACCAATTACCGACCCCTGGGGAACAAGGGCTGAAGAGGGCTGTGCAAGGAGAGGGAAAGCAGTTTGTGGGATGACCGGAATGGAGGTGACGGCTGTAATGGACTTTTGTGGCCAGCTGCAGCTCGGACTGTAAAATGATGTCAAAATGGCGACTCCTGCATATAGACTCTGTACTAACCGGCGGAGTGTGGTTATGTTTGGTGATAGTCTGGCTGAGTTGTATGCATAAAAGGTATTTCACTGTACCTTGGTACATGTGATAATAAAGAAACCATTCTTCTGTTTTTCATGCTTAGGGACAAAGTGCTGGAGTAACTCAGCGAGTCATGCAGCATCTCTGGAGAAAAGGAATAGGTGACGTTTCAGGTTGAGACCCTTCTTCAGATTCAACTTTCACTTTCATGCATTCTGTTCACTGTTCACCGTTGAGATCTGCTTACACACAACTTGCAGTGAGATTGTTGCAGGTTCCACAACTTCCTCTGCTCAGCTGTGTTCTCTCTCATTTATTCTCCTGTCTCATCGCCAGCTCAAGCATTGTGCAATGCAATCAATATAATGCACACAGGTCCGTGACCCCACAGCGCACTTTCCGTTCTATAAAAGTCAGTGATTGCTGAACAGATGCACTGGTATGTGTTACTGGTTAGACCTCACTTAACACAGAGCTTTGAGTTTCGTGTTTATAGACACGGAGTGGAAACAGCTTCTTTGGCGCACTGAATCTGTGCCGGCCAGCTTCTTCTTCTTGCGAATGGCATGCACAGCCTAAAGTTGCAAGTCAACTTGTTCTATTTGATCTATTTGTTTGTGCACGTCGGGTTGTTTGCATTAGTCGAAACAGGGTGGACCACATGAAGGTTGCAATCTTCCACCCCTGCCGGCCAGCAATCACCCCGTACACTAGCACCATCCTACACACGAGGGACAATTTACAGAAGCCAATTAACCTTCAAACCTGCATGTCTTTGGGATGTGGGAGGAAACTGGAGCACCCAGAGAAAACCCACACGGTCACAGCGAGAATGTGCAATCTCTGTACAGGCAACACCCATGGTCAGAATCGAACCCGGTTCTCTAGCGCTGTGAGGCTACAACTCTACCGCTGCACCACTGTGTTGCCCTAATTCTGAAGAGTTTTGATACAATAACTAAGAAGAAAGGTTTATACTGGTAAAAAAGTGACAGTCAAGACGATGCAGACTTATTGGGATTGTAGTGGAGGGAAATTAAAATTGTAATTTAAAATTAATGAAGTTGTGTTCCAGAATACAGTACTTGAAAGTTTTGTTGAGAGCTTACAAATGTGGAATTACATAAAACATACAGCACAGGAACAGCCCCTTCAGTACACACTGTCTTTGTTGAACATGATGCCAAATTACCCATTCCTTCTGCCAGCAATGATTCGTATCCCTCTATTCCATGCATGTTTACGATGCCTCTCTAAAAGCCTCTTAAGCACCACGCACAAGAAGCACAAGAAGTGACGACAGACTGAGGCCAAGACCGATGAGCTCTGGCTGAACAACTTCTAATCTTGTGTGTGAACTCAATAAGAAGAAGAAGCACCACTTTCACCACCACTCCCAGCAGCACATTCAATCCACCCATTGTGTGAAAAAAGTTCCCCTCCACATCTCATTTTAAACTCTGACCTTAAAGGTATATCCTCTCGACTTTGACATTTCCATCCTGGGAGAAAGATTCTGACTGTCTACCCTATCTATGTGTCTCGTAGTTTTATACACTTCAATCGGTTTTCCTCTCCACTTCCAGCATTGTACAGAAAACAATCCAAGTATGTCCAATCTCTCGTTATAGCTAATAAGCTGTAATCCAGGCAATTATTGCAAGATAACAAATTAGAGGTAAATTTTGCAATCATTCTCTGTATGGCCAACACTTTGGTAACCCCAACACAACCTGTCTCATCCTCACTTAGACTGATGGTAATGACACCAATCCTCATTAGTACCAGGAAGGAGATCTATCTTCCACCTCAAACTGTTGTGAAGGTCGCTAAGATAATGGTCTTCCCAATTAGCAGGAGGATATCTGAGTTACCTGGCTCACTGGTAGGTCAATAGCAAGGAAATATGGAATTAGCACTGGATGGTGTGTTTGCAGGAGCATGTGTGTTAGGTGCACAGTACAGCTAGTGAGTTAAATATCAGTTTACCTTGCAATTAGTTTATTACTGCAATCAACTGGCCAGAGCAACATGTTTAATGATGGGGAAAAAAGCGGCTTGGCACGATCTGGAAACTGCAGGTGAACATTTAAAAAATATATTGGTGAATCAGTCAGTTAATTGCTTCTGAAAATGGATCTAAATTCCACCATGGTTGACATTTATTGCCTTGGTTTCAGGCAAATCTCAGGGGAAAACATAACATAGATTAAAACAATATTTTTTTCAATAACATTCATTCTGGACTGCTTGTGCTAAATGTGCATTTAGGCGGTGCCTTGCTAGAACCTGTGCTGCTGTTGTTGTGTCTGTACCTCACCGTACTTGTGCATATGACAATACAATACAACTTGACTTGGAACAGTACACAAAGTGCAGATATCACTCAGCAGGTCAGGCAGCATCTGCGGAAGGAAATAGACAGGTGACGTTTTGGGTTGGAACACATTGGGGGGAGGGGGTTGGTTGGCAGATGGGTAGAGTAAATGACAAAGGCTGGAGGTGAAAAGGAGACAAAGGATGTCAGATAAAGGGAGGAGTGAAATGTAAAGCTGGGTGGAGGGATATGGGTGGAAGGGGATGGGGTGAGGGGAAAGAGCCCCAGCCAAGAATGTGGCCAAATTCTGAAAATTGCATGATGTTAACATTGATGAAACTGAATTTCAGAGGCTAGGTCTAAAACGGACATGACTATCCAATGAGTTTTGAGCATGTCACCCAGACATGTTAGAAGATTCCACATCTAAGAGAGTTATACAGCACAGAAACAGATCCTGCAGCTTATCTCATCCATCCCCATCTAAGCTAGTCCCATTTTCCTACATTTGGCTTATATCACTCTAAACCTTTCCTGTCAATGTACCTGTCCAAATGGGGTTTAAATATTGTTATTGTAACTGCCTCAACTATTTCCTCTGGCAGCTCATTTCATACACCCACCAATCTTCGATGTAGATAGTTGTCCCACAGGTTCATGTTAAATGTTTCCCCTCTCACCATCAACTTAAGTCTTCTGGTTCTTCATTAAACCCACCCTAGGAAAAAAAAATGTGTTTCACCTAATCTATTCCCCTCATGATTTTATAAATCTCCGTAAGATTAGATCCTCTTAGTCTGAAGAAGCGTCCTGACCCGAAATTAAGCCAAGCCATTCCTTCCACAGATGCTGCCTGACCCATTGAGTTCCTTCAGTATTTGGTGTATTACTCAAGATTCCATCATCTGCATTTTCCTCTGTCTTCAATAGCTGTCTTATCTTTGTTATTCTCATTGCCTGAGCATTCTTATGTAGGTGCTCTTTCTCTCCCAGCCTAGTAGTGTTAGTGTTAGTGTACATTTTAGAGTTTAAAGTACCCTTAAAAAGTGACAATGTGCATATGCTTTATAAGGTCATGATAGAAGCAGAATTAGGCTATTCGGCCCATCAAGACTATTCCACCATTTAATCATGGCCGATCTATCTCTCCCCCCTAAATCCATGTGCCTGCCTTCTCCCCGTAACCCCTGACATCCGTACTGATCAAGAATATATCTATTCTGCCTTAAAAATATCTAATGATGTCCTGCACAGCATTCTATAACATTCACCACCCTGGGACTAAATAAATTCCCTCTCATCTCCTTCCTAAAGAAATGTCCTTTAATTCTGAGGCTATGACCTCTAGTCCTAGGACTCTCCCACTAGTGGAAACATTCTGTCCACATCCACTATATCAAAACCTTTTAATATTCAGTCATTTTCAATGAGGTCCTCCCTCATCCTTCTAAACTCCAGCAAGTACAGGCCCAGAACCTTCAAACACTCATCATATGTTAACCCACTCATCCCTGGGATCATTCTTGTAAACCTCTCCTGGAACCTCTCCAGAGGCAACACATCCTTCCTCAGATATGGTGCCCAAAATTGCTCACAATATTCCAAATGCAGCCTGACCAGTGCCTTATAGAGCCTCAGCATTACATCCCTGTTTTTGTATTCTAGCCCTCTTGAAATAATTGCTAGCATTAGGTTTGCCTTCCTTACAACCAATTCAACTTGCAAATTAACTTTTTGGGAATCCTGCACCAGCACTCGAAAGTCCCTTTGTACCTCTGATTTCTGGATTCTCTCCCCATTTAGAAAATAGTCTACACCTTTATTCCTACTACCAAAATGCATGTCTCCACACTCTGCCACACTATATTCCATCTGCCACACATCTGCCCACTCTCCCAACCTGTCCAAGTCCTTCTGCAGAGTTCCTGCTTTCCCTACACTACCTGCCCCATCCACCTATTTTCGTATCATCTGCAAACATGGTCACAAAGCCTTCAATCCCTTCATCCAAATCATTACTATACATCATGAAGAGTAGCGGCCCCAGCAACAACCCTTGCGGAACGCCGCTGGTCACTGGCAGACAACCAGTAAAAGCTCCCTTATTGCCGCTCTGTGCCTTCTGCCATCCAGCCAACATGATATCCATGCTACTATCTGCTCTTTGCTACCATGGGCTGTCATCTTCCTTAGCATCGTGTGTGGCATCATATCAAAGGCTCTCTGTGAATCTAGGTAAACAGATTATTTGTTTCAAAAAGGCTGTGACTCCAAGATTTCATATTGATGAATGCGATGAAGTGGTGGCACTGTGGCACAGCTGGTAGAGACACTGCCTCACAGCGCCTGTAGCCCACGTTCACCCCTGACCTCAGCGCTGTCTGTGTGTGGAGCTTGCACATTCTCCCTGTGACCACATGGGTTTCCTCCGTGTGCTGCGGTTTCCTCCCACATTCAAAAGACGTTTATAGGTTAATTACCGCATTTGTATGTTAATTGACCATAAATTGTTCCTGGTGTATAGGGAACAGATGAGAAAGTGGAATAACATAGAACAATTGTGAGTGAGTGATCGATGGTCGGCGTGGACTCGGAATGCCATAGGGTCTGTTTCCGGGCTGTATCTTTCAATCAATCTATGTTTTAGTGTGATTCAATTAAAGTCCTTTAAAAATGTATCCTTGCTTGAGGTTTCCTTGAAGGCAGATGCCCAATTAAAAATCCCAAAGGTCTGCATAAAATCTATAAATAGTGTTTCCGGTAGACCTTACTGACATTTCAGAGAGGAAGATCATTAGGCCAAAGAAACTGCAGATGTCCCTCGATACCATTCTTCCGTTCACTTGGGGTTTGACTGCCTGTACTCATCTCTGCATCCTCCCCCCATCTTTCCTCTGTTCTTCCCCTTCCCATCCCATCCCCTCCCCTCCCGGTATGAACAAATTTAGACTTTAGACTTTTGAGATACAGCAAAGAATCAGGTCGTTCAACCACCAATTCCGCGCCAACCCGCGATCACCCAGTACACTAACACTATCCTATATACACTAAGAACAATTTTTACCAAAGCCAAAATAACATACAAACCCGCACGTCTTTGGCATGTGGAATAAAACCGGAGCACCCGGAGAAAACACACAGGGCCACAGGGAGAACGTGCAAACTCCACACAGACAGCACCCGTGGTCAGGATCACCCGGGTCTCTGGCACTGTAAGGCAGCAACTCTACCATCTATGACACTGTGCTGGCCCAATTGTTCTCACTTCTCTGATTTCCCTCACAGTGCAACTCCTTTTTTCCCCACTCCTTCCCCCTTCCTCCCACCTCCTTCCACCTGGGTGGTGAATCTGTGGAATTATTTGCCGCAGAAGGCTGTGGAGGCCAAGTCAATGGATATTTTTAAGGCTGAGATGGATAGATTTGTGATAGTACGGGGTCAGGGATTATGGGGAGAAGACAGGAGAAAGGGGTTAGGAGGGAGAGATAGATCAGCCATGATTGAATGATGGAGTAGACTTGATGGGCCGAATGGCTTAACTCAGCTACTATCACTTGTGACGTTATGACCTTATATCTCTACCTGTTGAAGTCTGACAAAGACCGACAGCACACTCCAAGGCACTGAATTTCTAATATACACTCTTGGTAACTGAGTTACACTAGGCAGGTCACCAGACAGTCCATTAATATGAAATAGAGTCAGCCTTTATGTCAATAAAACCAGAGGTATGGAAACACAAGGGTAAGCGATCCTGTTACAAGCTTCTCGTTAGAGGTAATCTATATATTTTCCCACTTCCCAGATAAAAGCCACCTATATCCACCTATCAATCATTTATTTCTCTCTTTTTAGACAATGTTACTCATTGTTAAATGTCTCTTATCGTTATTCTTTCTTGGTGATGAGAAATTTAATGGTTCCAATTTAACAATACCAATCTACAGAAATAATCATAGCTTTACACACAGAAAATAAAACCCATCACTCCACTAGGTAAACCAAAGGGCTGGGTTGACAATTTTGAGATTAAGGTGCACATGATCGATTATACTGATGCAAACCTCCTCCAACAATAAATGGAAACTGGAGGATCGTTAACATTTGGGATTAAATAGAAAATGCCTCTTTGTAATTAGATATTTTACAACTTCTCATCGTTATAGAATTGCAATAACACTTTCCATTAAATTGACAATTATTCTGAGCTATTATTTAGAGTCAAAGTCACACAGCATGGAAACAGTCCCTTCAACACAAAGTCCATGCTGACCAAGATCTAAGCTAGTTCTGTGTAGGAAGGAACTGCAGATGCTGGTTTAAACCGAAGATAGAAACAAAAAGCTGGAATAACTCAGCGGGACAGGCAGCGTCTCATTTCTCAGACAGACAGGTGATGCTGCCCATCCTGCTGAGTTACTCCAGCTTTTTGTGTCTAAGCTAGTTCTGTTGGCCTGCATTTGTCCCACATCCCTCTAAACATTTCCTATCCATATTTTCCCATATGAAGGAATTTCTATAGAAAGACACATATATAAAATGTATTTTAAAGTGTCTTGTAATAGTACTTGCCTCAACCACCTCCTCTGTCAGCTTGTTCCATACACACACTACCAGAAGGAACACATCAGGCACATCAGAAGGAGTACATATTGATCAGTATCTTAATTAACAAACAACCACGAGACGCTGGTTTGATTCTGACTGTCAGTACCACCTGCGTGGAGTTTTGCATGTGATCCCTGGGGATTCTATTTAATAAGGCAAACCTCAAAAAACGTTATGCCTAACTTCTGCCAACACATCATGTGTGTCACCAAGGGGAAAGAACTTTGGACCACTGTTACACACCGTACAGGAAAGGATCCAAGGCCATTTCTCTCCCTCCTTTTGAAAAATCTGACCACGCCTCCATTTTCCTGCTGCCAGAGTATAAACAACGGATAGCACGGGAAGCGGCAATGACGAGGGACGTAAAGCAGTGGTCTGACCATTCAGAGGCCATGCTGCAAGATTCACTGAGTGATGTCGACTGGAATATGTTTCAATCAAGTTCCAGAGATGTCAGTGAGTTTTGGAAGCGGTCACGGACTTCATTGCAACAATAGCTGACAACATTGTCCCCACGGTAAGGATTAGTATATTTCCTATCCAAAAACCCTGGGTGGACAGGTCCATTCGCGTTGCTTTGAAAGCTCGCACCGCTGCTTACAACTCCGGCTTGGCATCTGGCAATATGGTTGACTACAAGGCAGAGACCTACAGACAGCGAAGGGCAGTGAAGGACGCAAAATGCAGGTATAGGGACAGGATTGAGTCATGGATAGAGCAGCCTGACACCAAACACCTATGGCAGGGGCTACAGACTATAACTAATTACCAGAGCAACACCGCTCAACCTGGAGTGCCGGCACCTCCTTAGCTGATGACCTGAACTCTTTTTACACACGATTTGAGAGGGGCAACAACACCCCTAGCTCGCCAGCTAACAACAACATCATCAGCGCGCTGGCTAACGAGGCTGGAGGGAGGCCCATCGCTGGGGATGTGCACACATTCTCCGTGTCCAAGCAAGTGTGAGGAGGGCTCTGATGTATGTGAACACGAGGAAAGCTGTAGGCCCAGATGGTATTTCTGTGTGAGTACTATAGTCTTGTACTAATCAGCTAGCTCTAGTGTTTGCCACAATATTCAACCTCTCCCAGGCCAAGTCCGTGGTCCCTGCCTGCTTCAAGAGATCCACCATTGTACCAATGCCTAAGAATGCCTCTCCAGCTTGCTTGAATGACTACTGGCCGGTGGCCCTCACCTCGGTGGTCATGAAATGCTTTGAGAGGCTGATCAAGAACTACATCTGTTCCTGCCTCCCTCACAACATGGACCTGCTACAGTTTGCATACCGTCCAAACAGATGCGGTCTCCCAGGTTTTGCACACCGCTCTCTCTCGCCTTGACAGCCAGAAGGGGGGCTATGTGAGGATGCTGTTCATTGATTTCAGTTCAGCTTTCAACATCATAGTCCCCATCAGACTTGCTGAGAAGCTGCTGGAACTGGGACTGAACACTCCGCTCTGTGCCTGGGTCCTGGACTTTCTCACCGCCAGGCCCCAGGTGGTTAAGATAGGGAGATATACCTCCAACCCCCTCACTCTGAACACAGGGTTGCATCTCCCCAGGCCACACATGACTGTGTGGCCAGGTTCAGCTCCAACTCCATCATCAAGTTTGCTGATGACACTGTGGTGGTGGGCCTGATCTCCGATAACGATGAGAAGGCCTACCTGGAGGAGGTGGCTGACCTGGCACTCTGGTGTCAGAACAATAGCCTCCTCTTGAATGACACTAAAACTAAGAAGCTGATTGTGGACTTTAGAAGGGCACAACAACAGAGGACCTGCACGCCACTGGGGATAAATGGGACTGCTGTGGATAGGATGAGCAGCATTAAATACCTGGGAGTCCAAATCACAGAGAATCTGACATGGCCAACACACACTGCTGCACTGGTGAGAAAGGCAAGGCAGTGCCTTTACCACCTCAGGAAGCTGAGGAAATTCAGAGTCTCTCTAAGGATCCTTCAATCCTTCTAGTCTGGTGCAGTAGAAAGCATCCTGACCGGAAACATCTCGATTTGGTTTGGCAACAGCTCTGCCCAGGACAGGAAGGCACTGCAGAGAGCTCCTGAACAAGTCAGAGCAGCGGAGCAGCGGGGCAGCAGACCGACAGCGGAGCCGCGGGGCGGCAGACCGACAGCGGAGCCGCAGGGCAGCAGTACACCACCGGAGCCGCGGAGCCGCTGAGCGGCAGAACACCAGCGCGCACCAAGCCAGCTCGGCCGACCAGAAGCACCAACAGACGGCGACATGAACGAAAGCACCGCCGGGGATGCAGAAGTGGGTTAAAGGCCAGGTTAGAGCTAGCCCCACACAGGCTAGCGATTCCTAACCTTTTCCTCGCCAACGTGCGCTCACTGGCAAACAAAATGGACGAACTCCGGCTAAGGATCACCTCCCACAACTGGATTAATGACTGCAGCATCCTGATCTTCACTGAAACTTGGCTCAACAACAACGTTCCTGACAACGCCATCGAGCTAACGGGGCGTCATTTACTCCGAGCGGACAGGACAACAGACTCCGATAAGACCAGAGGTGGGGACCTGTGCATTAATATAAATAAAGCATGGTGCACGGACTCCACCATCATCGAGAGTCACTGCTCAGCTAACCAAGAGTTCCTCCTGCAGACCGTTCTATCTGCCCAGAGAGTTTACCTCCACTGTTGTGACTGCAGCCTATATTCCTCCTGATGCTAATGCTAAGCTTGCAATGAAAGATCTGCATACTGCCATTAGCAAACAACAGACTCACAACCCCGAGGCAGCCTTCATTGTTGCGGGTGACTTCAATCACTCCAACCTGAAGACTGTACTCCCCAAATTCCACCAACATGTCTCCTTCGCCACTAGAGTAGACAAGACACTGGACAAAGTCTACACTAACATGGCTGAAGCTTACAAAGCCATCCCCCTCCCCCACCTTGGTCAGTCTGATAACCTCTCATTGTTCCTGCTCCCTAAGTACTCCCCACTCATCAGACGGGTTAAACCCACTGTGAGGACAGTTAAAGTCTGGTCAGAGGAAGCGGACTCCACACTTCAGCAGTGTTTTGGAAACACTGACTGGAAGGCATTTGCAGCCCAGGCCACCCTTGACTCCCACACGTACATTGATTCCTATATATCCTCGGTTCTGGACTTTATAAACTCCACCATCAACAGTGTCACCTCCCTCAAATGGGTGACCAAATTCCCGAATCAGAAGCCATGGATGAACAGCGAGGTCACGCTACTGCTGAAAGCACGGGACACCGCTTTCAGGTCAGGCGATGCTCGAGCCTACAGTTCATCCAGGGCTAACCTGAAGAGGGGCATCAAGAAGGCCAAGCACTGCCATAAGCTCAGGGTTGAGGAGCACTTCAACAACAACTCCGACCCCCGACGCATGTGGCAAGGCATCCAGGCCATCACGGACTATAGACCCACCAACACCACCCCCATATTCAGCAACGCCTCCTTCCTTGAGGAGCTTAACCACTTCTATGGTCACTTTGAAAGGGACAATCTATAGATGGCCATCAAGGCTGTGCTCCCTGCTGATCACCAACCCCTCACACTCACCCCCTACGACATGTACGTGGCACTGAGTAGGACTAATGCACGTAAGGCTGCTGGCCCTGACGGCATCCCCGGGTGCGTCCTCGGGGCCTGTGCTGCGCAGCTGACAGACGTCTGGACTGACATCTTCAACCTGTCACTTGCCCAAGCAGTTGTCCCCACGTGCCTTAACACCACCTCCATCGTGCTGGTGCCAAAACACTCCACTGCGGCAAGCCTCAACGACTTCCGCCCAGTTGCACTTACCCCCATCATCACCGAGTGCTTCGAGAGGCTGGTCCTGGCACACCTCAAAAGCTGCCTACCCCCCACATTGGATCCCTATCAGTTTGCCTACCGCAGGAACAGGAGTATGGAGGATGCCATCTCAACGGCACTTCACTCCACCCTCTCTCACCTCGACAACAGAGACACTTACGTAAGAATGCTGTTCATCGATTACAGCTCAGCATTCAACACCATTATACCCTCTAAACTGATCAACAAACTCGGTAACCTGGGCATCGACCCCTCCCTCTGCAACTGGATACTGGACTTTCTAACCAACAGACCCCAGTCTGTTAGGTTAGACAAGCACACCTCTTCAATCCTCACCCTGAACACCGGCGTTCCACAGGGCTGTGTGCTAACCCCCCTCCTCTACTCCCTCTTCACCTACGACTGCACACCTGTACATGGTACTAACACCATCATCAAGTATGCATATGATACAATGGTGATTGGCCTGATCAGCAACAACGATGAGTCGGCCTTTTGGGAGGAGGTTCAGCCCCTAGCAGCATGGTGCGCTGACAACAACCTGGCCCTTAACTCCAAGAAGACCAAGGAGCTCATTGTTGTCTTCAGGAAGTCCAGAGGCGGCACGCACACCCCCATCCACATCAACGGGACGGAGGTGGAACGTGTTTCCAGCCTCAGGTTCCTGGGGGTCAACATCTCCGTTGACCTCTCTTGCACCCACAATACCTCAACTCTGGTCAAGAAGGCTCACCAGCGTCTCTTCTTCCTGAGGAGACTAAAGAAGGTCCATCTGGCTCTTCAGATTCCGGTGAACTTCTACCGCTGCACCATCGAGAGCATCCTTATCAACTGTATCACAGTATGGTATGGCAACTGCTCTGTCTCTGACCAGAGGGTGGTGAAAATTGCCCAACGCATCACCGATTCCTCACTCCCCTCCATTGAGTCTGTCCAAAGCAAGCGTTGTCTGCGAAGGGCGCTCAGCATCGCCAAGGACTGTTCTCACCCCAACCACAGACTGTTTACCCTCCTACCATCTGGGAGGCGCTACGGGTCTCTCCGTTGCTGGACCAGTGGGTCCAGGAACAGCTTCTTCCCTGCGGCTGTTACACTACTCAACACTGTACCTCGGTGTTTGCCAATCACCTCCCCCCCCGGACACTCCTCCCACCAGGAAAAAAAAACATACTATGACTGTATGCACCTAAATAGATGTATTTATTGTTCATATTCTATGCCGCTCTTTTAAGGAGATGCTAACTGCATTTCGTTGTCTCTGTACTGTACACTGCACAATGACAATAAAAGTTGAATCTGAGTCTGAATTTGAATCTGAGTAGTGCGTTCAGCTGAATGCACCATGGGAACTACACGCCCCTCCCTGCAGGACCTATACACCTGGAGATTCAGATCCAGAGCCAACAAGATCATGAAGGACCCTACCACCCTATCATCAGACTGTTCCAACCGCTACGGTCAGGCAAGCGCCTCCGCTGTCACGCTGCAAAAACAGAGAGGATGAGACGGAGTTTCTTCCCACAGGCCATCAGGACTGTAAACTGATCTCACCAGGGCATAAATACTGTTGTGTCTTTTTTTTTAAATGTAAATACTAGTTCTGTTCTGTTGTTCTGTTGTTTTGTGCAATCCCGCAGGCATTGCCACTTTTATTTCACTGTACATCTTGTATGTGTATGTGAACATAAACATCCATCACATTGCAGCGATGGAAGGCCAAATAAACTTATCTCTCCACTGCACACTCCCCCCCCCTATGTCAAAG
The DNA here is from genome assembly GCF_028641065.1 of Leucoraja erinaceus. Taxonomy (NCBI): domain Eukaryota; kingdom Metazoa; phylum Chordata; class Chondrichthyes; order Rajiformes; family Rajidae; genus Leucoraja; species Leucoraja erinaceus. Next base: position 39,488,563 of record NC_073388.1, read on the forward strand.
TCAAAGCCCCCGGCTGGTGATGGCGATTGTCCCGCGGCCATTAGAGCCACGCCGGGTGGTGCGAGGTCGCACACCGGGTCTTGCTGTTAGAACCCCCGGCGTGCGCTCGCAGAGTCCCGCGGCCATTCCAAGCCGCGCGGGGCAGTGGTGTTAGGCCCCGCTCCAGGAGCTCTTCAACCCCGCAACTCGGGCGGGGGAAGTCACCGTTGCGAGAGCCCTGAAAAGTGGTCTCCCTCCAGGGACCCGCGGGCTCCCGGTGCCGCCGTCCACAGACCTGCCGTTGAAGCCTCCGACTCTCCGGTCGGGCCGCAGCAGCAGCAGCGCTCCTCCACCGCTCCACCCACTCTGGACTCGGCCAGCCCCGCGACGGCGATGGTGAGTCGTCGGCACCAGAGTCCCCGGTCTCTTCCTGTTGGAGGCCGCTCCTCGTTGCGGCCCCAACGACAACGGAAACCCGACGAGAAAAGGTCGGGTCTCCCGTGCAGGGAGAGATTTAAAAAGTTTTCCCACCCCACCCCCACCCCCCCACACACACACCCCAACAAAAAATAACAAAAACTACATAAAAACATAGACAAAAAATAATAAAACGCGGACAGACTGCAGAGGCCGCTGCTGACGAGAGTCGCGCCGCCCACCGGAACATGACTTGACTTCATCAGTGTGCTCCGGTTTCCTCGCACATCCTGAGGAATGGCTTGTAGATTTTGTATTGACCGTTAATGTAGGTTAATGGGAAAGATAATCACATGGTTGTTGATGAGAGAGTGTGAATACAGGGAAATGAGGAGCAGAAACTCTGGAACTGACAGGGTTGCTTCCTCTTGAGCTGACATGGGTCCAAGGGGCCGAACAGTCTCCTACTGTTGGAAGGACCAAGTCAAGTCGAGTTTATAGTTATATGTACAAGTATGGCGAGGTACAGATAAAATGAAAATCTTGCTTGCAGCAGTTTCACGGGCACATAGACTCAGACAACACATACAAACATAAATCATACAAGACAGTGTAAAGAAAAAAACAGTGCAAAAACAAGACATTCGTACAATACACAATTAGAAAACAAGTCCAATTTAGCGCAAGAGGTGGTCAGCAATGTTGCATTGTAGGATTAAGGTTGTGCAGGTCAGGTCAACAATCTGATGGTTGTAGGAAAGTAACAGTTCCTGAACCTGATGGTGTGAGATTTCAGGTTTTCTGTACCTCCTGCCTGATGATAGCAGCAAGAAGACGGCATGGCCAGGATAGTGGGGATCCTTGATGAAAGATTCCACCTTCTTGTGGTGTAGATGCTTTCAGCGGTGGGGAGGGCTTTGCCCGTGATGGACCGTGCTGAGTCCACCGCTCTCTGAAGCCTCTTGCATTCCTGTGTGTCAGATGTAAGATGGACATAGCAACATATTTTGTGATGTATTGACAGTTGTACAAAAAGCCCAAAAGGGACCGTTAGTTAATGGTCTGAATGAAGGTTGAGAGAGATGCATGACCAGTATTATCCATGATAGACACAGAACTGGTTGTGATTTAATTGTCTAGACACAAGCAGGGCAGGAGATGCAACACTGTGAGAAACATACCATTACTTCAGTCACTCAATAGTGGTCATTTGGAAGTTCAAAGCTGAAGCTGATTCATGATAGGAGAATTGAAGAAAATAGGGATCAGCTGAAGAAGTAGATGAGTTTAAGGATCATCCATGATGTTACAAATGATAGAGTGAAGTGGAGGAGCTACCTGCATTATTGCTGCTTCTATTTCTTGTCCAGAGCAGCATGGTGGCATAATGATAGAGTTACTGCGTTACTGCCTCGAAGACCCAGGTTCGATCCTCAGTGCAGGTGCTGACTGTACGGAGTTTGTATGTTCTCCCCTTGAGCTGCATGGGTTTTCTCCCAGCTCTTCGGTTTCCTCCCACTCTCCAAAGGCGTACAGGTTTGTAGGTTAACAAGCTGAAGTTAACCCAGTTTTAGTTTAAGTTTCCGCGCTGCATGTCTAAACTAAACCACAGGTGCCACGCCCAAATCTGAGAATGTTGATGGAGAAGCCAACTGCTCGTAGGGCATAGTGGACCCCGGAGAAGGAGCTTGTCTGTGCATGGAGCTTGCACATTCTCCCTGTTACTGTGTGGGTTTCTGCCTGCTTTCTTCCCAAATCCCAAATCTCAAAGACATGCGGGCTTATAGGTTGCGACCTCTGTAAATTGTTCCTGGTGTTTGTTGGGTGGATAAGAAATTGGAATAACATAAAACAGTAGTGAATGGGTGATCGATGGTCGGCGTGGACTCAGTGGGCCGAAGGGCCTGTTTCCTTGCTGTATCTTGCAAACCATCTATGTTTTACTGAGATCCAATTCAAACCATAGGCAAGTTAAAGTCCTTTCAAAAATTATCCTTGCTTGAGATTTCCTTGAAGGCAGATGCCCAATTAAAAATCCCAAAAGCCTTCATAAACTCTATACATAGTATTTCTTGCAGACATTACTGACATTTCAGAGAGGAAGGTCATTAGGGCAAAGAAACTGGAGATGTCCCTCAATACTATTCTGCCCTTCACTTGGATCATGATACCCCCTGTACTGATCTCTTCATCCTCCCCCCCCCCCCCCCCCCTCCCCTCTTCCCTCTGTCTCTCCAGCTGCTCAGAGCTCAGATAGTATGGTGGGAACGGTGAAGAAGCTTCACCACTGCATCTTTAATTGATCCCAGGAATGAGTGGGTTAACATATCATGAGCATTTGACAGCACTGGGCCTCAGATTATCTGAAGATTAGTGGGATGAGGGAGGACTTCATTGAAACTTACCGAATAGTGAAAGGCCTGGAGAGGATGTTTCCACTAGTGGTAGAGTCTAGGGCCAGTCATAACCTAAGAATTAAAGGATGCACCATTGGCAAGGAGATGAGAAGGGATTTCTTTAATCTGAGGGTGGTGAATGAATATTTTTAAGACTAGATAGATAGATTCTTGATTAGTACGGGTCTTGGGGGGTATGGGAAAGCCAGAAGAATGGGTTAGGAGGGAGAGATGAATCAGCGACGATTGAATGGCGGAGTAGACTTGATGGGCCGAATTGCTTAATTCTGCTCCTATCACTGATGAATTCATGCACATGAACATCTCTAGTGACAGCGACAAAGCTGGCTTCTCAAATACTGCGCATGCACCTGGAAAATATAGTTTTTCTATCCAAATGTCAGATTCTGAATAGTTTACTTGGCTACTGTAAATGGACCGCAACTGTCTAGATGAATGGGAAAATGGACATCCTAAACCATCTCTTGTTCATAATGCCAACCAGTCCACCCTACTGGTGGCAAAATCTACACAACCCACCCACAAATAGACGTGCCACCTCGGTCAGCATGGGTTAGTTGGGCCGAAGGATTTGTTTCCATGCTGTGCGACTTTATAACTCCATATGGTCTCACAACACAAAGAATCAGAGTGAAAACAAGTCATCACCAAACCTAAGGGACCACCTTAGAAGAAGATAGAAAGCTTCCGGCAAAGAAAATTTAATTGAGACAAAGAATTGCAACCAGCAGTCCCTGTTTAATTGTAAGAACACAAAACTGCATAGTGCCTCTGTGTTTCTCAATGAGCAGCATAAAAAGTTAGCAAACTTAATGAAGTTGCTTTCAATTTTAAAAACGGAATCATCAAGGAAGGCTAACAATTTTAGGTCGATTAGTAACCTGGTAACCAGATGTATAACCAGCATGGTGGCTCTGTTGTAACAAGAAACTGAAAATAAATAACTGGAAACATTCAGTAGGTCAGGCAGCACTTGTTCTGGTTTTATTATTAGTTGAGTTTATTGTCACATGTATCGAGGTACAGTGAAAAGGTTTGTGCTGCGTGCTATCCAGCCAATGGAAAACTATGCATGATTACAATTGAGCAACCCACACTGTACAGATAAAGGAAATAGCATTTAGCGCAAAATAAAGTCCAATTAAATATACGCCGAGCGTCTCCATTGAGGCAGATAAAATCTCAGAACTGCTCCCTAGTTGTTGATAAGACGGTTCAATTGTTTGATAACAGCTGAGAAGAAACTGTCCCTGAATCCGTAGGTATGCGTTTTCACACTTCTGTCCCTATTGCCTGATGGGAAAGGGGAAAAGAGGGATCGACCGGGCTGAGACTCATCTTTGATTATGTGGCCTTGCAGAGGCAGCATGAAATGTAAATGGAGTTAATGGAAGGGAGGTTGGTTTGTGTGATGGTCTGGACTGCATCCACAATTTTCTGCAATTTCCTCGGTGTTGGATGGAGCTGTTCCCAAACCACGCTGTGATGCATCCCGATAAAATGCTTTCTACAGCTGTAGAAGTTGATGAGAATTGTTGGGGATATGCCGATATCTTACACCTTCTAAGGAAGTTGAGGCATTGGTGTGCTTTCTTGGCCATTGCTTTTATAAGGCTGGTCCAAGTCAAGCTGTTGATGACATTTAGTCCTAGGAATTTTAAGCTTTTAACCATCTCTACTTTGGTGCCTTCAATGAGGAAAAGTCTTTGACTTGAAATGTTGGCACTGTGTCCAACTCCACAGATGCTACCCAACTTGTGGAGTGTTCCCAGCAATTTCTATCTGTATAGGAAGGATATGGGGACTTTAGAGGGGTCACAAGTTTACCAATATGCTGCCTGAATTGGAGGGCACTAGCTATAAGGAAGAATTGGACTTACAGTATATGGATTGATTCGTCTAAAGCATGGGAGGCTGAGAGTGCTCTGATAAAAGCAAATACATTTATGAGAGGCATAGACAGTCAGAACGTTTGTTTCAGGGTTGAAATGTAAAAGATTATAGGGCATAGCCCTGTGGTGAGAGGGGGTAAACATAAGGAATGTGGAGGGTAAGTGTTTTACACAGAGGATGGTGAGTGCCTGGAACATGCTGTCATGTGGTGGTGGTGGAGGTGGAGACAAGAGTGACAGTTAAGCTTTTAGCTAGGCACACGGATGTGCAGGGAATGGAGGGATATGGATCACTGGCAGACAGAGGAGATTAGTTTATCTTGGGATCATGTTCGCAACAGACAAGGTGGGTCAAAGGGCCTGTTCCCATGCACTGTTCTATAGACAATAGACAATAGACAAAAGCCAATAGGTGCAGGAGTAGGCCATTTGCCCCTTCGAGTCAGCATCTCCATTCAATGTGATCATGGCTGATCATCCACAATCAGTACCCCCTGTTCCTGCCTTCGCCCCATATTCCCTGACCATCATCTTTAAGAGCCCTATCTAACTCTCTCTTGAAAGCATCCAGAGAACTTGCCTCCACCGCCCTGTGAGGCAGAGAATTCCACAGACTCATGGATTCTCTGTGTGAAAAAGTGTTTCCTCATCTCCGTTCTAAGTAAGTAAGTAAGTATGTAAGTAAGTAAGTAAGTAAGTAAGTAAGTAAGTAAGTAAGTAAGTAAGTAAGTAAGTAAGTAAGTAAGTAAGTAAGTAAGTAAGTAAGTAAGTAAGTACATTGGCCAAGTATTCACATACAAAGAATTTGCCTTGGTGCTCCGCCCACAAGTAACAACATGACATACAGTGACAGTTACGAATGACTCCGAAAACACTAAACATTAATAGTAATAAGACATTCATGATAAAACACCATTGATCAAGCATGTGAACCAAAAAAATACCAGATCAAAGGGAGGCTACAGATATTTGGCTGTTGAGTAGAGCAACTACTCGTGGATAAAAGCTGTTTTTATGTCTGGCTGTGGCAGCTTTGACAATCCGGAGTCGCCTTTCAGAGGGAAGTGATTCAAAGAGTTTGTGGCCAGGGTGAGAGGGGTCAGAGATGATCTTGCCCGCTCGCTTCCTGGCCCTTGCAGTGTACAGTTCATCAATGGAGGGAAGGTTGCAGCCAATAATCTTCTCTGCTGATCGGACGATTCACTGCAGCCTCCAGGTGTTGTGCTTGGTGGTTGAGCCATCCAGACCATGATGGAGAAGGTGAGAACAGACTCTACGATGGCCATGTAGAATTGGACCATCATTGCCTGTGGCAGATTGTGCTTCATCAGCTGCCACAGGAAGTACATCCTCTGTTGTGCCTTTTTGCCTGTGGAGTCGATGGTTTCCCCCCCACTTAAGGTCCTTGGAGATTATGGTTCCCAGGAACTTAAAAGACTCCACAGATGTGAGTTGATCTCAGGTGTTGTTGATGGTGAGTGGGGTGAGGGGAGGGGGAGCTCTCCTAAAGTCTACAATCTAAATGTCTAGAGTCTAAATGGCTTACCTCTTATTCTTAAACTGTAGGCCCTGGTTCTGGACTCCCCCAATATCAGGAACATGTTTCCTGCCTCTAGCATGTCCAAACCCTTAATAATCAATAAGATCCCTTCTCATCCTTCTAAATTCCAGAGTATATAAGCCCAGCCGCTCTATTCTCGCAGCATATGACAGTCCTGCCATCTCGGGAATTAACCTTGTGAACCTACGCTGCACTCCCTCAATAGCAAGAATGTCCTATGTTCTATGTAATTTACCTATCCAGCATCTGCAGTCGTATCTAATATTGTTGAAACATGCTCAAAATTTCTTTCTAAACCCTAGAATTTAGAGCACAAAAACATAACGTTCTGCTCAAACCATCTCTGCCAGATCTTTGCTCTCTTCATTCGATTCCTGCCTCTCCATTTCAGTTAATTTTATCACTCAATCTTTCTTGCTTTTCTTTTATGGCCTTTCTAACTGCTATTTAAAAAAAATCTATCTAATTTTCCTCATATTAAAACTCCATTTTCCACCTTCTCCCATGTCTCTTTATCACTTTATAATAAAAGATGAAACCTAGAGCAATGGAAAGTGTTACAGTGCAGTCAAACTAAACCCTGAGTTCAATACCAATAAAATCGATGTTTTATCTTTATGAGCCAGGTTGAGTGGATGCTCCCTTATCCATGGGGAACAGACTTGTAAACAACCATTTCAGGTTGGGAACAAAGGTACGAAAAGGAATCTCTAGAGATATGGAGAATCATGGGGTCAGAGAGTCATACTGCTCGGAAGCAGGCCCTTCGGCCCATCCTGTCCATGCCCACCAAGATGTCCCATCTACACTAGTCCAATTTGCCTGCGTTTAGCCCATATCCCTCTAACCCTTTCCTGTGCATGTACCTGTGCAAGCATCTTCAAATATTTTTATCGTACCTACCTCAACTACTTTTTCTGGCAGCTTGTTTCATATACACACCACATTCTGAGTCAAAATGTTTCCCCTCAGACATGCCATTAGGCTCATTATACTCCTATGAGTAGACTTTGAAGTTGGGCAGAGCTCAATAGCTGGCAGATGATCTGTAAATTATTTTTTTTTTTATTGTAGATGCTTAAATGCGAATTAATTTCTCCTATGCAGCAGATGAATTCCAAATCTTCAAATCTACCTCATTACGCTCCTTGCACATTTTCTTTTAGTTTCACTTAGAGTTTAAAGTAACAACATTGAAACAGGCCCTTTGGCCCATCATGTCCTCACTGACCGTCACTCACTCGTTCATACTAGCTTTACGCTATCCTAGATTTGCACCATACGCGCTTGGGACAATTTACAGAGGTCCAATTAACCCACAAACCTGTACGTCTTTGAGATGTGGGAGGAAACCGAAGCACCCAGAGCAAACCCACGTGGTCACAAGTAGAATGTGCAAACTCCACAGAGACAGCACTCAAGGTCAGGATCGAACCCAGGTCTCTGGCACTGTGAGGCAGCAGTTCCACCAGCTGTGACACTGTGCCACCCAAGTATAAATATTAAACCACAGAAAAAGGTTATATCAAAAATTTTCCCCCCAGTTTAATCCAATGTTTCCCATTGCCTGCTTAAGAATGCCATCACTTAATTCCATACCTTGTTTTGAAAATTGCTGTTTCTTAATCATATAATTAAATGCAGTTGTAACAATTAAATATCTAATTCTCTCCCCCTAAAGCCTTCTTTAGTTTTTGTTAGTTTAGTTTATTGTCACGTGTACTGAAGTACAGTGAAACGCATTTGTTGCGTGCTATCCAGTCAGTAGAAAAACTATACATGATAACAATTGAGCCATACACTGTGTACACATACAGAATAACATGAATAACGTTTTGAGCAAGATAAAATCCAGTAAAGTACGATTGAAGACGGTCTCCAGTGAGGTAGATGGGAGGTCAGATCTGCTCCCTAGTTGTTGATAGGATGGTTCAGTTGCCTGATAACAGCTGAGAAGAAACTGTCCCTGAATCTGGAGGTGTGCATTTTCGCACTTCTGTGCATCATGCCCGATGAGAGAGGCGAGAAGAGGGAGTAACCGGGGTGAGAATTGTCTTTGATTATGCTGGTGTCCTTGCCGAGACAGCATGAATTGTAGATAGAGTCAATGGAAGGGATGTTGGTTTGTGTGATGGTCTGGTGTGATAGTTTGAGTATCTGCATTTACTGTTTCACCAATTCAAGCCAATCCAATTTTCTCCTGCACTGTGGGGACACAAATATTTCAGTGATTCACGGACCTGAACAAGAACCTGTCTAAGAAAGTCACACAATGCTCTGTGCTAATCAATCAGTGGCACAAAACCGTCAAGAACTTACACAAGCATCAGAATAGCATCAAGCACAGCATCTGGAAATCAATGGCAAGCCAGGAGTGAGCAGCGTTCCCGCACCATGGTCTTACCTCTGGGTGAAACTGATTTTGAAACAGCCCGGTCATTCCATTTTCTCCCTGCTCTCATCCGTCAGAAGATACAGAAGCTCGAAAACCCAAAACACCAGAGTCAGGAACAGCTGCTTCCCCTCTGTTATCAGGCTTCTGAACGATCCTTCCATAAGCTCTGTCCGATTCACCTCTATCCTATTGCGGACATTGGAGTTTGTCTCTGGAACTGATGCGCTAAAATGCAGAGACCAATATTCTGTACTCTGTATCTTCCCCTTTGTTCTACCCAGTGAACGTTTTTTTAGTTTAGTTTGGTTTATTATTGTCACGTATACCGAGGTACAGCAAAAAGCTTTTTTGTTATGTCAGCAAGTTTGCACTGATCTATCGGGATAGCATGTAAAATAAAGCTGTTCACTGTACCTTAGTACACGTGACAATAAACTTAAACCTAAACCTATACCACCTCTACAGAGCAGATTGTCTTGCATTGGGATGAGTCCATGCCCTCAAACCAGGGCTGGCTTGTTGCTTAGATGTCCATCTAGGAATTTTGTGTATCTTTGGATAAAGCTGGACATCCGAGGCAAATTAGAGATCAGATTCTGACACATTTGGGCACTCGTTCCATTGCCAGAGCCAAACTAGTCAGGAAATTATGTTACAGATTTATAGGACTTTGTTAGGTTTAGGCTTATTCTCATGTTCAGCTTTATTATTTTCATACGTACTGGTGTAAGTAGCTCATTCTAGGCTCCCCTCCCAGTCTAGTTTCAGTCATTAAAACACTGAGTCTAGCACTTGCGCATCTAAACGCACAATAACAGTTCCCCACTACTATACCTGACCACCACGGGTTCGATCCTTGTATCTGCCTGGCCAAGCCCTCCTAGCCTCATGCAAGCAGACACACTCCAAAAGGTCACGCTGTCCTAAGTGTTCTTCCAGAAGATCGACACAGAACCTCATGGGAGCTACTTTTTATAGAGTCCCCGAACCATATGGGGGTGGTCTCTATACAGTCCAATAACAGATATCGATTAACACAGCACATGATAAACATTTCCCTAATCCAATAATACAATAACCAATACATTCAAACGGAGCTTCTGGAAGGAAGCAAACATAGCAACATTTGCCCAGATATTCAAGAAACCCAGAGAAGGCTCAACGCTTAACCCAATCAACATCTAGCAAAGTAAAGCTTTGCAACAATATTTACAATGTGTATGTCTGGTTTGCATTCACCCAATCCATTTCATGCAATTGATGCCTAATTGTAAGAATCTGCAGATGACCCATTCTTTCTTTGCAACTCTTACCTAGGCTCTAGGCAAGCTGGCACCATTCTGCAGCTTGTCCCATTTCTGCAGAAGGCATATTTAAATTGACCAATTGGCCTAGCAGCCCAGAAGCCTTTAATCAATTTAAGTATTCTGGCATCTCCAATTTGTCCAGAATTAACACTGGGGTATAGCGTAAAGCTTTGGTTTAGCTGCATTTGGAAAACTGCATGCAGTTCTGGTCACCCCATTACAGGAAGGATTAGGACGCTTGGGAAAGAGTGCAGTGGATGAGCGGAATGATGGCTGGATTAGATGGTATTAATATCACGTGAGGTTGGACAAACTTGGATTGTTTTCTCCGGAGCGTAAGAACATGAGGGGAAATATATAAAATTACAAAAACATAGATAGGGTAGACAGTCAGAACCTTTATCCCTAGATGGAAATACTAAAGACTAGAGGCCATAGCTTTAAGATGAGAGGGGGGGGATTTAAAGGAGATGTGCAGGGATGGTTTTTCTACACAGAGAGTGGTGGGTTCCTGAAATGTGGTGCCAGGAGTGGTGGTGGAGGCAGATACGACAGTGATATTTAAGGATCATTTAGATAAGCACATGGATATGCCGAGAATGGAGGAATATGGATCACATGCAGGCAGTAAATTAGTAAAGTGAAGTTCAATAGTCAGTATGGATGTGGTGGGCTGAAGGGTCTTTATCTGTGCTGTAGGAGTCCATGACTTTTCAATGTTATTAAATGTAAAATCTATCACAAACTAATGCAATCAGCACGCTTGTAGAATCTTGTTCATTTGCCACTTAAAAATAGTCCTCGATTTACTCAGGAGTTATAACAATGTAGTTTGATTAATACAGCAAAGGCAGCTGTATTGCAATAAATAAATGTTTTAATCTGTGTCCTACTGAATAACCTGATTTTCAACAACCCAAAAATGAATAAAGAAATGTCACCGAATTATTCACTGATTGCATTTACACAGTGACATTTGCAAATTAAATACTTTAACAACCTGAGTCATCTAAAAACGGGCAAAAATCATTTAATTGTAAAATTTTCTAAGATCTATAAATGGATGTGATCAGTAAAATCTCGACATGCTGATTATTTTGTTGTGGGTGGGTCTGTTCTGGTGATAGTCTTTATTTATCTATTTATTTTCGGATCCATGGGGTCCCACCAAGCGGGGCCAAGCTCGTCCATTGAGGATGGGAACCGCGCTGCCGAGAGCAAGGAGGGTCCTGCGAACAACCTTCAAGAATGAGGAGGACTGGTGGTGAGCGAGGGGGACCGTCGGAGACTGAGGAGATAGAGAGAGAACCGGGTCATCAGAGAACCATCTGGAGCAAGGAGTGCCGTTGGAGAGCTACTCGGTGGGGGGCTGTCGTGAATGAAGGGGGGACTGTTCAATTAACTTTTGTAACTTTGTCAGCGCCAAAACGTGGCGACTCTTGTATACCTTGTAGGTGAGGTCTACTACATGATTTGACCAGGTTGTATGCAAAACAAAACATTTCACTGTACCTAGATACATGTGAAAATAAAGTGTCATTGAAATAAATCATTGGATCTAAGGATCAAGAGCAAGGCCAGGATTCATTCTCCATCCACATTTGCCCTGGAGAAGATGGGGGTGATCTGACTTCTTGGACCGCTGCAGTTATTTGATGATGGTGATTCCACCCAATGTTGGGCAGGTTCTTTGTAGATCTGGACCCAGCAGCAATGGAGAACTGGGAATATATTTCCATATTCGGACGGTGTTCATCTTGGAGAGCGGTGGTGACGTCCTAGTGAGCTCGCCTCTCTTGATCACCAGAGGTCAAGGGTTGGGGTGGTGCTGTCAGAGATACCAGTGGCATGTAACCATGGGTCCATTTTGTAGATGGACTCACTGCACCATGGTGCACTGTAGATAGTGGGGATGGTAGCTTCAGGTAGTGGAAGGGGTGCTAATCAAGTGGCCTTTATTTATTCAAGACAGACAGACAGACAGACAGACAGACAGACAGACAGACATTGTACTGTCCACACACACACACACACACACACACACACACCTACACACACACACACATATATATACACACACACATACGTATATACACACACACACAAATACATATATATATATACACACACATACGTATACACACACATATACACATGCACACACACACACACAAACACATGCACACATACATTTGCATGCACAGACATGCATATGTGCATATGCCCACAAACACACATGCAAACGGCACACACACCCTCATGTATGCATGTACTCATGTATGTACCCATACACATACACACCACACACATATGAATATAAACACATAAATGAACACACACACACACACACACAGACTCGCACACACACACACACACACACACACACACACACACACACACACACACACACACACACACACACACACACACACACACACACACACACACACACACACACACACACACACACACACACAGGCATAATCGGTATTAAGGGCAATCCTTGAACCATGAGGTGAATGTATTCTCCGTTGGGCCAAGGTTGATTTCTATCAGACTGAAGCTGGTAAACAAACAGCACCAGGGGAATGCATTTTCACTGAATCTCTGACCGGTGACAGTGCATTAGATGAGGAGGAGCTAACTGGAAATCCTGATGTAGATGGGAACAAGCACTGAGACTGAATAATGGATGTCCTTGTCTATCTTCACTGTTAACTTGATGAATAGCCCTGCAACTAATAAAGTAGCTAAAGTGAAACCATTGCCTCTTGTAGACGGAGTTCAGAAGAGGTTTAGATCCAGCTGATGCAAGGTTAATAACAGGGAGCACCTCTTAACGCAGACTCCAATGTAAATCTCCATTCTCTTCTCATCCTTTTGAGGCCAAGATAACGTTACACATGTCACCCATAAAGGAAGATGGACACAAAGTGAGTTGAAATTAGTTTATCGTCAAGTGTTTCGAGGTACAATAAAAAGCTTTTGTTGCGTGCTAACTAGTAAGCGGAAAGACAATATATGATTACAATTGAGCCATCCACAGTGTACAGACACATATTAAAGAGAATAACGTGAATACCATTTAGTGCAAGATAAAGTCCAGTAAAGTCCGATCAAAGATAGTTCGAGGGTCTCCAATGAGGAGATAGTAGCTCAGGACTGCTCTCTCGTTGATGATAGGATGGATCAGTTGCCTGATAACAGCTGGGAAGAAACCGTCCCTGAAATTGGAGGTGTGCTTTCTCACACTTCTATTCCTTGTGGCTAGGAAGGAACTGCAGTTGCTGATTTACATCGAAGATATACACAACATACTGGAGTAACTCAGAGGCACAGGCAGCATCACTGGAGAGAAGAAACGCATCACCTATTCCTTCTATCCAAAGTTGCTGCCTGTCCTGCTGAGTTACTCCAGCATTTTTTCTGTATATCTTGAAGTGGTGAAGTGAAGAGAGAGTGGCCAGGGTGGGACTTGTTCTTGATTATAATGGTGGCCTTGCAGAGGCTGCATGAGATATAAATGGAGACAATGGAAGGGAAGTTGGTTTGTGTGATGGTCTGGGCTGCGTCCACAATTCTCAGCAATTTCTTGCGGTGTTGGATGGGGGTGTTCTCAAACCCTACTGTGATGCAACCATGTAATCTGATAAAATGCTTTCTATGGCCCATCTGTAGAAGTTGGTGAGAGTTGTTGGGGGCATGCCAAACTGCCAAAGCTGCCAAACAGAGGCCCGGGATCGTTGGAGCGAGTGGAGGAGGGTCGGGGCTTTTACCGAAATCTGTAACGTTCCACACTTCATAGGAAGGGTTCTGGTGGAAGCCGCTGATTGGTAGAAGCAGCTGATTGGGTGCAACCTCAGGTTAGCATTTCTGCTTTCTGGTTAAAGGTACAGTGCTTTAGTAAAGGTTCAGTGAGCTAAGGGTACAGTGAGCTAAGGGTACAGTGAGCTAAGGGTACAGTGCTTTTTGTTTATATAATAAAGGTACAGTTTAAAGGTCAAGAGGGAGCAGCTGTCGTGAGTCAGATACCAGGTGCAGCGAGATGGGGCTCCTAAGGGACCGTATTAGGATCCTGGAGCAGCAGCTCGATGACCTCTGTCTGGTCAGGGAGAGTGAGGAGGTCATAGAGGGGAGTTATAGGGAGGTGGTCACTCCAAAACCACGGGAGAGAGACATGTGGGTCAAGCTAAGGAAGGGCAAGGGGCAGAGGCAGGGATGAGTGAATACTCCAATGTTGGTACACCTTGGAAATAAGTACTCCTGTTTGAGTACGGATGGGGGTGACAGCCTGCCCGGGAGTAGCGAGAGCGGACGGGCCTTCAGCACAGAGACCGGCCCTGTTGCTCCTGAAGGTAGGGACAAAAAGAAGAGGGCAATAGTAATTGGGGACTCTATTGTTAGGGGGTCGGATAGGCGATTCTGTGGACGCAGTCGGGAGACCAGGATGGTGGTCTGCCTCCCTGGTGCGAAGGTCTCGGACGTGTCTCAACGCATCCAAGATATCCTTAAATCAGAGGGAGAGGAGCCTGAGGTCGTGGTACATATAGGTACCAATGACATAGGTAAAAAAAGGGAAGAGGTCCTGAAGGGAGGATTTATGGAGTTGGGAGGAGAGTTAAGGAAAAGGACCAAAAAGGTAACAATCTCAGGATTACTGCCTGTGCCACGCGACAGTGAGAGTAGGAATGGAGCGAGGTGGAGGATAAATGTGTGGCTGAAAGACTGGTGCAGAGGGCAGGGATTCAAGTTTCTGGATCATTGGGAGTTCTTTTGGGGAAGGTGGGACCTGTACAGAAAGGATGGGTTGCATTTGAACCCAAGGGGGACCAATATCCTGGCGGGGAAATTTGCAAAGGCAACTGGGGAGACTTTAAACTAGAATGGTTGGGGCGAGGGACTTAAAAATAGAAAGCTAGTAGACAGAATAGGAGGCAGGAAGCAGAAAAGTGAAGCACTCGGGCGCAAGAGGAGAAAGAAAAAAGAGGAAATAAACAGAGAATAAGGGGTTTCATAAATGTGCATATTTTAATGCTAGGAGCATTGTAAGAAAGGTGGATGAGCTTAGAGTCTGGATAGACACTTGGAAGTATGATGTTGTGGCGATCAGTGAAACATGGTTGCAGGAGGGCTGTGATTAGAAACTAAATATTCCAGGATTTCGTTGCTTCAGGTGTGATAGAATTGGAGGAGCAAGAGGTGGAGGTGTTGCATTACTAGTCAGGGAAGATATTACAGCAGTGCTTTGGCAGGATAGATTGGAGGGCTCATCTAGGGAGGCTATTTGGGTGGAACTGAGAAGTGGGAAAGGGGTAGCAACACTTATAGGGGTGTATTGTAGTGGGGATCGAGAATTGGAAGAGCAAATATGTAAGGAGATAGCAGATATTAGTAGTAAGCACAAAGTAGTGATTGTGGGAGATTTCAACTTTCCACACATAGACTGGGAAACACATTCGGTAAATGGGCTGGATGGTTTGGAGTTTGTAAAATGTGTGCAGGATAGTTTTTTGCAGCAATACATAGAGGTACCTACTAGAGGAGGGGCAGTGTTGGACCTCCTGTTAGGAAATGAGACGGGACAGGTGGCGGAGGTATGCGTTGGGGAGCACTTCGGGTCCAGTGATCACAATACCATTAGTTTCAATATAATTATGTAGAGGGTCAGAACTGGACCTAGGGTTGAGATTTTTGATTGGAGAAAGGCTAACTTTGATGAGATGCGAAATGATTTAAAAGGAGTGAATTGGGACATTTTGTTTTATGGGAAGGATGTAGAAGAGAAATGGAGGACATTTAAAGGGGACATTTTAAGAGTACAGAATCTTTATGTTCCAGTTCGGTTGAAAGGAAACAGTAAAAAGTGGAAAGAGCCCTGGTTTTCAACAGGGCATAATATTGAATCTTCAAATTCACAATTAGAAACGGGAATAGTTGACGAATGTGAGTGTAAACTTGTTCCAGTCGCTTTAAAAAGTTTACTAAGATTTCCAACCTAGACAATTATAGGCACTGTTAGTATAATTGACTGTCAGATGGTGGGCAAATCCTGAAGGATTTCATATTATACTTGAGATGAAGTTATTTACTATAGTAGCCTCTGATATAACGACGGGTTCAAATGTAGGAACTGGAATAGTCAAGCTATGAGATTGGTGTACTGGATGGTTGTCATTGTTTCAAACTAAAGAAGTCTTTGACAAGTTTTTTGAAGAGGTATAGGCCTGAGATTTGACTCCAGGGCAAATTATGGAAAGCAGTGAGATGATTGTCTATATCGGACTGGTAGTAAAGCTGTTTGATTAGGAATCCTCATGGAAGCTGGATTAACTAGAAGGTCCCTATTAGTGCACTACTGTCCTTGAAACGGGAATGTCCGAGGATTAGTAGAATTGACTGAGCAGTGGATTCATTAACAGTTGTCTGCAAATGGGAACGAAGAGCCAGAGGGTCACGTGGTTGGTGGCTGTCATGTTTGTTTGGTCTGCGGTGGTTGGCAGGGCAACTGTGGCTAGTCATAGGGCGTGGGTCGTGTAGCCTGTACAGTCAACAGTGGCTAGTCGGTTCTTCCCTCATTTGTCCATGGTTGATGGTTGTTTTGTCGGATTGAAGGTTCTTGTGGTTAAGTCTGGTGTATGTAGGGATCGTGATGAAACCTTTGATCTGTCATGTACATTGAAGGGGGTGTTCATGGGTGCATGGATGATTTCCAAAGTCCTTAAGCCAGAAGGATGATAGCCAAATATGGTGTTGTGGATAGTAGGCCATTGCGCGTTGGACAAACTGGAGGCCATGGGCAAAATGGGATTTAAGATGGCAGAAAGGTTTGGAAGGGCTGATAAAATGTGAAGTGCCACACCTTTGCAGTACAAGAAATCACAACGATAGGATAGGTATAATGGTAAGATAGATAGATAGATAGATAGATAATGGATGGATCGGATAGATTAGATCGAAATAGGGCAGGTGATAGTATAGATATCTAGATAGATAGTAGTAGGCTGAAGAGAAGATTATCATAGATTTAGATCGATAGATCTGATGAGATAATTAGTCTTTTTATTGTCGATTCAGACCAAGAAGTCCGTTCCAAATGATAATTGCAGATAGGGCAGTCATACATATAAAATACAATAAGAACAAACTCATTACGAACAAACATACACACACATTAACATCCAGAACAGTGAGTCCACCCAACATCTCCTCACTTTGCCACCTGTAAATGGAGGGCCAGTCAAATATGTCAGCTTAGTGACTCTGCACAAAGTCGATGGATGTATCATCACCCCACCCCACCCCGCCCAACCACCCACTCCAAACCCCACACCACAACCCCATCAGTGATCCACCCACGACCCTACCTGATACCAACACCGATCTGATGTTTAAATATAACAGTGCAACTACAATCTGGCATACCTGGCCCCATACATCCATATCCCAGAACCGCTGCCGACACCAGCCCGTTGGGTGTCTACGCCACCGCAAGAAGCCTTGAAGTTGCACCCCGTCAGGCCCCAACACAGACTTCCCAACCCATGACTCACGGCACTGCAAACCGCCACGCGCGTACCTCAGCACCACAGTGAGCTATCCACCCAAACTCCCACCGCCCATGGCACCCAAATTACCAACTCATTGCAGCACCACGTTTTGTGACACTTAGCCAAAGGTGAATGAACGGACCAACACCGGCGCCGACATACCGAGTCCATGACAACGTGTAAGACAGTTACACCCGTCTCGGGCGATCGTAAAAACAGGCGCGCAACGGCCTGCCACAATGCCAGGGGGCGCTCGTCTGCGCACCTGCGGGCTTCACCATCCTGCTGACCAGGGTTGGCTCGCGGCCGAGACTTGACACTCCACCATCCAATCCGTTTGTCATGGGCCGCGCCCACCTAGGGCTTGCGCGACGCTCCCCGCCCCGAGACAAATGGCACAGCCCTCACGTGCATTGCCGGTACATGGTTCGCCGTCCAGCCTATGGCGCCAGCCGCCGTAAACTATAAGCGCCGCTCCTCCCTCGGGCTGGCCGCCCCGACATTGGCGGCCGCTCCTCCCTCGGGTTGTAGCGCTGACGAAGAAGGTGCCACTGGTTCACCATCATGCCCTCGGGCTGGGCCGAAGAAGCCTGTGTGGGCGTGCTCGGGCCAATCCCGTCGGGCGCGCGCCGCCCAGACATTGGGCTCCCGCTCAACCTCTGGGGCATCCTCCATGCGAGCGCGTCAACACCTCAACTCAGCTTGGCCACCCGACGGGAGAACCTGTTCCTCCTGGAACTCTGTTCTGGCCGCCGCTCATGGGAGCCACAGCCCCTCACGGAAGCACTGTTCCAGCCCCAAGCCGGAACCGCCCCTCACTGGGAGCGAGGCTCCTGGGCGAGTCCTATTCTGGGCTCATAGGTTATCCCCTCTGACCTCTCGCGGGTCGCCAAGCTCCATTCAGGCCTCAACGCATACGGAGGCCAAGAAAGGGGAATATTTAACCAACAACCAAAAGTCGCATTTTTCCCCCACGTCAGTTGGAGAGACAATGCAAAACCCCGTTACAAACAACCCCCCCCCCCCCCCCCCCAAAAACACGCCCCGCCCCCCCCCAAAAACACAAACTAAGAACCAAAACCAATAACCACACAAAATAAACAACACAAAAAACACAAACAAACGGGACTGCCGGTGAGCCACTGCTGCCAAATGGTAGGGAATTGAAGAATACAGTTGAACAGAGGGATCTGGGAATAACCGTGCATAGTTCCTTGAAGGTGGAATCTCATATAGATAGGGTGGTAAAGAAAGCTTTTGGTATGCTAGCCTTTATAAATCAGAGCATTGAGTATAGAAGCTGGGATGTAATGTTAAAATTGTACAAGGCATTGGTGAGACCAAATCTGGAGTATGGTGTACAATTTTGGTCGCCCAATTATAGGGAGGATGTCAACAAAATAGAGAGAGAACAGAGGAGATTTACTAGAATGTTGCCTGGGTTTCAACAACTAAGTTACAGAGGAAGGTTGAATAAGTTAGGTCTTTATTCTCTGGAGCGCAGAAGGTTAAGGGGGGACTTGATAGAGGTCTTTAAAATGATGAGAGGGATAGACAGAGTTGATGTGGATCAGCTTTTCCCATTGAGAATAGGGAAGATTCAAACAAGAGGACATGACTTCAGAATTAAGGCACAGAAGTTTAGGGGTAACATGAGGGGGAACTTCTTTACTCAGAGAGTGGTAGCGGTGTGGAATGAGCTTCCAGTGGAAGTGGTGGAGGCAGGTCCGTTGGTATAATTTAAAAATAAATTGGATAAGCATATGGATGAGAAGGGAATGGAGGGTTATGGTATGAGTGCAGGCAGGTGGGACTAAGGTCTGTTCGGCACAGACTTGTAGGGCCGAGATGGCCTGTTTCCGTGCTGTAATTGTTATATGGTTATATGCTTAAATAGGTAGAGGCGTTGGTGTGATTTCTTGGCCATTGCTTCAATATGGGTGGTCCAGGACAAGTTGCAGGAGTAACTCAGCGGGTCAGGCAGCATCATTGGAGAAAAAGGACGGGTGATAGCGGGTCGGAATCTTACTGCAGACTCTTTTTTTGAAATGTGGGAATAATTTCAGTGGGTCAGGAAGAGGCAGAAACAATGGATCTGACAGGTCAATTCTTGCTTATAGATTTTGGGGAGAAGTTAAAACAGAGCCATGTGAGGCATGGAAATGATAAGTTTGGAGGTTGTGGAGGGCAGACATCTGGAAGTGATAAAATACTGTTGACCCATTGTGTTGGAAGGAGCTGCAGATGCTTGTTTACACTGATGATAGACACAAAATGCTGGTGTAATTTAACGCGTGACGCAGCATCTCTGGAGAAAACAAATAGGCGATGTTTCAGGTCGAGACTGAAGAAGGGTCTCGACCCGAAACCTCACCTATTCCTTTTCTCCAGAGATGCTGTGCAACCCACGGAGTCACTCCAGCTTTTTGTGTCCACCATCGAACCATTGAAGGCTTTTGGATGTTTGTAGCCTGATAAGAATTTTAAGTTAATGAATGACAGCAGAATGAATGAAGAAAGCACGGAAGTGGGATGTCCTTTGAGACTTTCTACAATGAAAGGGAAAATGGGCCAATGAGTCAGTGAGTGGAATAGAATCGTGAGACTGAATTATATGAGTAATCACTATACTCTCTAATTACAGAGCCCGCGGCCAGATGGTGAGCCAATGGATTATGAACAGGAAGTCCCAAAATGCAGCTAAATTGCCAAGGAGCCAAATGAATTGTCAGCATAACTAAAGATGAAAGGTTATGCATTACAAATAACAAGTGAGGAGTGGTGCAGTTAACAGCCATTCAGAGATTGTTAGTGGACTCCTACACAACCCATTAGCTTGCTGCTCATAGATAACATGCAAAGTCAATGCAATGAAGGATTACAGAAGTCAGTGGCATGTTAGTCTTAGTTTTAGTTTTAGAGATGCAGCGCAGAAACAGGCCTTTCAGACAACCGAGTCTGCGCCGTCAGCAATTTCCCCCATACACAAGTTCTATCCTACGCACTAGGGACAATTTACAGAAGTCAATTAACCTACAAACCCTGCACGTCTTTGGAATGTGTGAGGAAACCGGAGCACCTGGAAAAAGCCCATGTGGTCACAGGGAGAACGTACAAACTCCATGCAGACAGCACCCGTAGTCAGGATTGAACCCAGATGTCTGACACTGTGAGGCAGTGGCTGTACCTGCTGTGTCACTGTGCCACCCTAAGTTTAACTTGGCATCATGTTCGCCACAGATCCTGTGGGATGAAGGGGCCTTTCCCTGTGCTGTACTGCTCTATGTATTATGTTGCACCACACCCACATTCACTTCACACGGAAAAGTTCAATTTGTTGACGGCAGTGGTAATGGACGATAGTAACATTTAAAGCAGTGGCTTACTTATGCTTTCTGCTGCAGTAAAACTGTGCATCTGATTCAATGTCTCATCAACAGGAGTGACACACCGAGGTCACTCTTAATCTCTCCCCTCTCACTTTCAGTCTATGCTCTTTAGGTTCTGAATCATCTCCCCTGTGGAAAAAAGATTGTAATAAGCATTCACTTTATTCATTGAGGATAATGTCAATTTGAAATCAAATTGAATTTTGGCTCAGATTTAATATTTTGAGTTCAGGAGAGGAGAGGGATATGAGGCAAGGTTGACTTAATGGCGGTGGTTCTGATCGTGTTTGTACAGGCGATGGAAACAGAATACCTCCCTCACTTGGAAACGGGACTGGCACTTGAAAAAAAGCCAGTGACATGTGACACTGCTATGGGTGCGGGACAGGGGGATGGAATGGAATTGACAGACACAAGGAACTGCAGATGCTGGAATCCTGAGCAAAACACAAAGTGCAGGAGTAACTCAACAGGTCTGGCAGCATTTGCAAGGGGAATAGGCAGATGGCGACAACGTGGAAACAGGCCCTTCGGGCAACCAAGTCCATACCTACCAATGATCACCCTGTACACCAGCACTATCCTACAGACTAGGGACATATTCCAATTAACAGAAGCCCATTTGAAATGTGGGAGGAAACCGAAACACCCAGAGAAATTCCGTGCGGTTACAGGAAGAACATGCAAACTCCATACAGACAGCACCCATAATCAGGATTATGTTGCAAGGCAGCAGCTCTACCACTGCGCCACTGTGCCACCCTGTGCATGGTCAGATGTTTCCTGACCCGTTGAGTTCCTCCAGCAGTTCGTGTTTCGTAATGGAATTGGCAGGATTGTTGCACCAGAAGCCAGCATAGACTTGATGGGCTGAATGGTTTGCTTCCCTGTTGTAACAATTGTCTGAAGCTACAGTTCTATGAAATACTCAGAGAGCCAGGCGGCATCCAAGGAGAGATTAACCGTGGACTGCCGATGTTGCAGATCAATAACCTGTTGCAAAGGGTGATTGTTCAGGGGAGATGTTAGATCTTGATTCTTAGGATGGCTGGAACAAAATCCTTGAGATGGATTTGTTGGGGTTGGTTTATGATTGTCACGTGCACCGAGAAACAGTGAAAAGCTTTTGTTTGGGAAAACTGCAAGAAAGCACAATATAGTTTTCAGCATTATAAAGTAGCAGTTCCACGGAAAAGATCCAATGTCCGCAATGAGGTAGATCGAGGTAGATCGAGAGTATATCCCCACAGTGATTAGACCCACGAGGCAGTGTTCCCTCACTTCCCCCTTCTCTGCTTAACTCAATATTTTAAATCTGAGCCCAAATTATTTTTAATGTTGGAGAGAGAAGAGGGGGAGTGGTGGGAGGAGTGGTTGGTGCAATGCTTCACTGTTGGACTTAGGCAATGTTTAATCTAAATAAATATTATAGACTTTAGAGAAACGGCGTGGAAACAGGCCCTTCGGGCCCACCGAGTCTGCGTCAACCAGCGATTACCTGTTGTAGTGTAAGTGTTAAACTGACAATTTCAGCTAAAATATGAAATGGAGTTATCAGCGAAGATAGCTGCCCTACATTTCACAGCCTACGAAAACAAGGTTCCCAGACGCGTTTTTCTCCTCGCACCTGAGATCAGTGCATTGGGAAAGGCTGTGTTGGCGAACAAAACACAGCAATTTGTGAGGAGATGTTCCCAAACAATGTCTGGGAATGTCTGGGTTGGCTGAGCAAAATACAACCCAACAGCAATATTTGTGTAGACCACCCGCACCCCCTGCCACTAGCAGCGCAAACCATTGCAGACAAGGGGGGGGGGGGGGGGGGGGTTGTGAATCGGGGAGGGGCAGTGGCGCAGTCTGCTCTGATAAGAAATGCCATAAAGGATGGTGTTGCGTTCCCTTTCGGTGAGAGAACCTCAGCCTTGGACCGTGTAGTTGACGGTGCCAGGTGATCTTGAACCAAACATCCTGTGGCGTACTCTGATGAGTTTGCGAGTGCTTACCGGTTTACGTGAGTGTATGTAGAAACACCCTGTGGCATGCTCTGCTGTGTATTCGGGGATGTTTGGGGATATTCAAGGATAAGTGAGTGTATGTGCCTTAGTTAGTAGTGCAATAAATTACTGAGTGAATCAAAATTGTTATCTGAATCCAGTGATTTATCCAACACAACACCAGTTCACTAGCGCTGTCCAATACAGGAGGGACAATTTACATTCTACCAAAGCCAATTAACCTGTAAAGCAGCACATCTTTGGAGTGTAGGAGGAAACTGGAGCACCAGGAAAAAACCCAAGCGGTCACAGGGAGAACGTACAAACTTGGTACAGACAGCACTGGTAGACAGTATTGAAACTTGGTCTCTGACGCTTTAATGCAGCAACTCTCCCGCCTTGACTTGACTTGACTTGGCTGTGCCACCGTGCCTAATCCAATCTGGTCAGTATCTTGTTCCATTATGGAATCTTGCTCTATACACACGCGCTGTGGGATTTCCTGCACTACAGCTGTGTCTAAACTTTGTAAAATATATTACTGGTTGTAAACTGTTTAGGAATATTGTAACAGATACTCTGCCACATCAAACCTCTCTTGAGCTATTTGGCTCAAAAGATGAGTATCTATGAAACTTGCACCAGGAAGCTTTTAAATAATCCACACTATTTTATTGACATTAAGACTTGACACATTTACACATTAAGATGTCAAGGAGTACAATATAGACTTCTCTTGGTAAGTGAGTAATTTATTCTTTGTTGAGGACAGCTCTTTAGATGTGGTTTGTTGGTCTTTCTCAAAGCATAATAGAACAATCAGAAACGTCTCCAAATTTAGTTTTTCTTAAAATTCTTTTGGATGTGGGGTCACTTGCAAAACTCTTTAACATTCTCCTTGAGAAGTAAGAATAATTTGAGTCTGTGTACAATCTTTGTGTTAATAAAGGGTGTTTCTCAATAAGAGGAATAGATTGGGTAAACACACAGAGTAAGGGAATTGAGAACCAGAGGACATAGGTTAAGGTGAGGGGGGGGAGAAGATTTAATAGGAACCTGAGGGTAACTTTTTCACACAAAGGGTGGTGGGTGTATGGAACGAGCTGCCGGAGGAGATAGTTGAGGCAGGTACTATCACAACATTTAAGAAACATTTGGACAGGTACATGGATAGGACAGGTTTAGAGGGATATGGACCCAAAGGCAGATGGGACTAGTGCAGATGGGACTAGTGTAGATGGGACACGGTGAGGGCAAGCTGGGCCGAAGGGCTTGTTTCCACACTGTATGACTATGACTCTATGAGTGCTCTGTCCCAAATCTAACCGATCATGGCTGGTTAGACCAGATCTGGGCTATTTCATAGCACCTTGGTCTTAATTTTTAAGGACTGATATGGTTGTTTTAGAAGGAGATTCATTATGTTGAATCTTGCATTGACAAGATTGAAGGACGAGGAAAGGTTGAATAAAAGGCAGAAGAAATTACAGACGATGGAATCATGAATAAAACACAAAGTTTTGGAAGATCACAGCGGGTCAGGCAGCATCTGTGGAGAGAATACATATTGACATTTTGAGTTTGGATCCTTCGTCAGACTGATTGGAGTAGGTAGATGTAAAAGTGTAAAAGACAGATAGGTCCTGGACAAAACCCGGCAAGTGATAGGTAGATAGATACACCATGCTGGAGTAACTCAGGAAGTAGCTCAGAAGGAAAGGACTAGGTGACGTTTCAGGACAGAACCCTTCTTCACCCTGTGAACTCTGAGTCTGAAGAAGGGCTCCGACCCAAAACGTCACCTATTACATTTCTCCAGAGATGCTGCCTGACGCAGTGAGTTACTCCAGCATTTTGTGTCTAAGAAATAACTGCAGATGCTGGAAAATTCGAAGGTAGACAAAAATGCTGGAGAAACTCAGCGGGTGAGGTAGCATCTATGGAGCGAAGGAATAGGTGACGTTTCGGGTCGAGACCCTTCTTCAGACTAGAGAAGGGTGTGAAGAAGGGTCTCGACCTAAAACTTCTTCAGACTGGAGAAGGGCCTGAAGAAGTTTCTGATGGACAGATGGGTGGAGTAAGTGACAAAGGCTAGAGATGAAAATGAAAAAAAAGGATGTCAGATAAGGAGAGAAGAGGGGTGATATATAAAGTTGAGAGCCCACACATGTGAGAAACACAATGTTGGTTCCCTTGGAATTCCCAAATGTCTTTGGAAGAATGTCCACAAAGCACTGATCAGAATAACCAAGAAAAATAATATATCTTGATAAGAACTCGATGCACATGCTGGTTCTGAAATGCACATGCTAGTGACGTGTTGTTGCTGGAAGGTACTTGAGAGAAAATGAAGGTACACAGACTGTAGTTTAGTTTAGTTTAGAGATAGTGTTTGGAAACAGGCCCTTTTGCCCTTCGGGGCCGCATCAACCAATGATCACCTGAACTCTAGTTCTATGTTATCGCAGTTTTGCATCCTATACACTAGTGGCAGGGGTCAATTAACCTATAAACTTGCATGTTGTGGGGATATGGGAGGAAACTAGAGCACCTGGAGAAAACACACACGGTCACAGGGAGAACGTACAAACTCTACACAGATAGCTCCCTTATGTCCCTGTCCCACTTTCACGACTTAATTCACGACCTCTGCCGAGTTTGCCCTTGAATTATGCTTGCAGCATGGTCGCCACGAGGTCGTAGGAGGTTGTACATTTGTAGGTCGTAGCAGGCCGTGATGCTAGTCGTAGGTACTCGTGGCATCAAGTAGATCGGGGCGTTTTTTCTAGCATGATGAAAAATGTCCACGAGTAACAAAGGTTGTGAATTAGGTTGTGAAAGTGGGACAGGCCCTTAAGTCTGGATCAAACCCGGGTCTCTAGTGCTGTGCCCCTGTGGTGCACCTACCATAAAAGCTAGCTGCATTTTCATGAACTCAATTGATTTCATCTGCTAGTACTTGACATAAACTAATGATGAAGTCAAATGTTTTATTCGAGGATCCTCTTTTACTGCATTCACTGCAGCTTGGATCTGTCATGATGAGATATTCGTGAAAATAATGTATCATGGTTATTTTTGTGTGCTTTCAATATGTTTGATTTTCAGGAACCGATGCTGAGTGTTTTGCTTTGTGATATTGTTTCATTAAGGTGTTTGTTAGTAAAGCCAGTTAATGTGTTACTATGTGGGTGAATTTAGTGAAAACAGACACAAGTATCCAAGCACAAAATGAAATGTTTGCTGCAGCTTTACAGGCATGCCAAAATCAACAAACATAATAAATGTACAATAAATCATCAGACATTCAAGGTAAACCAGATCATGATAGCGCTAGCCGAAGTACCCAGTGAAACATCAGTGGTGTAATGTCCACGGCAAATCATTGATGAGGTTGGATGCACACAGAGTGCTGGAGTAACTCAGCGGGTCAGACAGCATCACCAGAGAACATATATAGGTGACGTTTTGGGTCGGCACCCTTCTTCAGTCCCGATCCTGAAAATTTACCTATCTGTGTTCTCCAGGGATGCTGCCTGATCCGCGGAGTACCTCCTGCACTTTGTGCCCTTCTTTGTAAACCAGCGTCTGCAGTGTTTCTACATGGTGAATTAATATACTTGGGCATGTAAGAGTGACGTTGGGACTATGAATGTAACCATATTTTTCCTGGACGGCACTGTGGCGCGGCGATACAACTACTGCCTTACAGTGCCAGAGACCCAGGTTCGATCTTGACTATGGGTGCTGTCTGTTTGGAGTTTGTACATTCTCCCTGTGACCTGCATGGGTTTACTCCGGGATTTCCGGTTTCCTCCCACACTTTAAAAATGTACAGGTTTATGGGATAATTGGCTTAGTAAAATTGTAAATTGTGCTTTGTTTGTGTAGGTTAATGTTAGTGTGCGGGGATCGCTGGTCGACATGGACTCGATGGGCCGAATGGTCGGTTTCCATGCTGAATCTCTGAAGTAAAGTAAACTACCTCTTCCGGTAGCTCATTCCATATATCACCACCCCTTTTGAAAAAATGTTGTCCTAGTAAATCTTTCCCCCCTCTCCTCAAACATACTGTATGTCCTCTGGTTTTTGATTCCCATACACTGGGTAAAATACTCTGTGCATTTATCCAATCTTTTCTTCTCATGATCTTATACAACTCTATAAGATCACCCCTCATCCTCCTGTGATCCAAGGAATAAAGTCCTAGCCTGTCCAACCTCTCCTTACAGTTCAGGCCCTCGAGTCGTGGCAACATAAATTTCCTCTGCACCCTTTCCAGCTTAACAGCCTATTTTTTCTTGTAGGGTCACAAAATCTGAACACAATACTCTAAATGTAGCCTCACCAATGTCTTGTGCAACTGTAAAATGATCTGCCAATTTCTATACTCACAAATGGGGAATGGCTGAATCTGAACCCAGCGGCTGTAACCCCAACACCAGACACCACAGAGGTGGGGCCCGCTCCCCTCGCCTCACCCCGCCGCCGGGGCCCAAGCTATCTCCCACCCACACCACCCCTGCTGAACACCGCTGGGCCCACGCCACATCCACTGGACCTACGCCACCCCCGCTGGGCCCATGCCATCCCCGCTGGGTCCACACCACCCCCAGATTCAGATTCAAACTTTATTGTCATTGTGCAGTGTACAGTACCGAGACAACGAAATGCAGTCTGACCCCCGCTGGGCCCACGCCACTCCCGCTGGGCTCATGCCACCCCTGCTGGGCCCACGCCACCCCCGCTGGGCCCACGCCACCCCCGCTTACCCCCGCTGGGCCCACGCCACCCCCGATGACCCCCACTGGGCCCACGCTACCTCCACTGACCCCACTGGGCCCACTCCACCCCCGCTGGGCCCATGCCACCCCTGCTGACCCCCGCTGTGCCCACGCCCCCCGCTTCACAGAGTGCTGGAGTAATTCAGCGGGTCAGGCTGAGTATAGAAGTTGGGCGGTCATGTTGCAGTTGCATAAGACGGTGGTGAGGTCTGGTGGACAGTAACACCAGGAGCCCGCAGGTCCCTGCTGGGAGACCGCTTTTCGGGGCTTCCGCAACGGCTACTTCTCCCGCCCGAGTTGCGGGGTTGAGGATGACCTGGAGCGGGGCTTTACATCGCCCGGCGTGGCTTTAACGGTCGTGGGACTTGTTAGCGCCCGCCGGGGGCTCCAACACCAAGATCCGGAGCGCGACCTTGCATCACCCGACGTGGCTTTATAATTGCCGCGGGACTTATTTACCATCGCGCGCCGAGGGCTTTGACTCTGACATCGGGAGGAGAATGAGGAGAGCAGGGGAGAGACAAGACTTTGCCTTCCATCACAGTGAGGAGGAGATTCACTGTGATGGATGTTTGCGTAAATTGTGTTGTGTCTTGGTTCTTCTTCTTGTTTATATGACTGCAGAAACCAAATTTTGTTTGAACCTCTGGGTTCAAACGACAACAAAAAATTGTATTGTATTGTAAACTGCAAAGGGTACAGTGACGATTTACGAGGATGTTGCCAGGACTAGAGGGCCAGAGCTATAGGGAGAGGCTAAGTAGGCTGGGACTCTATTTCATGGAGCACCGGAGGATGAGAGATGATCTAATTGAGGTGTATAAAATCATGATTTGGATAGATATGGTTGAGTCTTTTGCCCAGAGTAAGTGAATCGAGGAGCAGAGAACATAAGTTTAAGGTGAAGGGCAAAAGATTTAATAGGAATCTGAGGGGTATGTTTTTCACTCAAAGGGTGGTAGGTGTGTGGAACAAGCTGCCAGAGGAGGTATTTGAGGCAGGGACTATCACAACATTTAAGAAATAGTTAGACAGGTACATGGATAGGACAGAATCGGAGGGATATGGATCAAACGTGGGCAGGTGGGACTAGTGCAGATGAGATGCTGGGCCGAAGGGCCTGTTTCCACACTCTATCACGCCATGACTATCTATTTTTCCCTCTCAAACCCATTCTCCTGCCTTCTCCCCATTACCTCCGGCACCCGTATCAATCAAGAATCTATCAATCTCCTCCTGAAAAATGTCCATTGACTTGACCTCACAGCTGTCTGTGGCAATGAATTCCACAGTTCACCACCCTCTGACTTAAGAAATTCCTGCTCATCTCCTTCCTAAAGGAATGTCTTTTAATTCTGAGGCTGTGGCCACTGGTCCTAGATTCTCCCACTAGTGGAAACATCCTCTCCACATCCACTCCATCCAGGTTTTTACCAGGCTGGGATAGACTACAACAGCTTCACACCATGTCCCAAAGCTCGTGTCCTGTCCTGCATCACCCAAGGTAGCAGAGACATTATAGGAGAGGGCAAGCACCGTAACAAAGTAGCTCACGATGGTTTGGGTAACATTCAGGAATGTCTATGCATGTCACATCATGAATATTACTGAAGAACGGTCTTGACCCGAAATATAATCTATACCTTTTCTCCAAAGATGCTGCCTGACTCACTGAGTTACTCCAGCACTCTGTGACATGTCACCTATCCATGTTCTCCAGAAATGCTGCCTGACCCGCTGAGTTACACCAGCACTCTGTGAAACGTCGCCTATTCATATTCTCCGCAGATGCTGCCTGACCCACTGAGTTACACCAGCACTTTGTGTCTATTTTCCCTTCACCCATCTGCCCAAGCCCACTCTCCCAGCTCCTTTCCTATGTTCCTTTCCACCCATAAACCTCTCTCTGCCTTTACATTTCACTCCTCTTTCAAATCTGCTCTACATATCTACATGCATTTTTCTTCTTCACTTTTTAGTCATAGAATTATACAGTGTGGAAACAGGCCCTTCAACCCAACTTGCCCACACCGACTGACATGTCCCATCTAAACTAGTTCCATTCACATGCGTTTGGCCCATATCTATCTAAATCTGTCCTATCCATCTACGTGTCCAAATGTCTCTTAAACATTAGGATAGTCCCAGCCTTAACTACCACTTCTGGCAGCTCGTTACATACACCCAGCACCCTTTGTGTGAAAAAGCTACCTCTCAGATTCCTGTTAATTTCTGAAATATTGGTCATAAATTTGGTGCATAAATGCTCCAAAATGAGGCTCAGAATGCATCAGAGAGCATCTAAAACCCTTGAGCTTTCAGGGCCCTTAAGCAGGCCCTGGACCCTGGCATCGAAGGACTTCACGCTTCGCGCTCATGATGTGCGCAGCGCGCACATTATTTCACGTTAATTTTTTTGTATTCCTGTCATGCCACCCTCCTTTTTGAAAAGCTTCGTACGAGCCTGTCCAGAGAGAGAGAGACGGTGACAGACAGATGGCAGAGTTTTCTTCTGCATTCAGTTGCACTCTGTATTCCAACATCAGTTTTTGTTTTGATGCTGCTTGGAATCCAGACCACAATGATCCTGCAGCCATTTTGAAACCTACTTTGTCTCCAATTGTAGACCTGTCACGGGCCAGCACACTTGGACAGTGTTTTAGAATGTGATATTACAAAAATAAATTGCTTCAATAAACTAAAGCTTTGATATGTATGAGCAGTAACTCTGGCCAGTTTGATCCCTGCAGCTAAAAATGCATTTATCTTAAAAATAAATATTGTTAATCACAGCATCGATCCATCACTTGGAAGTACCATATTTGTTCTTGATCCCAATGCAATTTTACCTCAGACAATGTGAAACACAATGTGCTGGAGGAACTCAGCAGATCAAGCAGCATCTGTAAAGGGCATGGACAGACGATTTTTCTGGTTGGTACCCTTATTCAAACAGAATTGACCTGAGACGTCACCTGTCCATTCCCTCCACAGATGCTGCCTGACCCCGCTGAGTTCCTCCAGCACTTTGTTTCACTCAAGATTCCAGCATCTGCAGTTCCTTGTGTCTCTTAACACTGCTAATGTTGTTTAAACAACCTTTATAAGTTCATAAGTTCATAAATCATAGGAACAGAACGAGCAAACTCCACACAGACAACACCCAAGGTCAGAATCAAATCTGCGTCTCTGGCTCTGTGAGGCAGCGGCTCCATCTAAAGCTCCTAACAAGCCATTAATAATAAGCCATTAATGCCAGTGAAAGAAAGCTGATAACATGGACGTAATCCAAATTGATCTATATGCAGCCTTTTGGCTGGCTGTGCTTGCTATTTGTTGGAGTCATCCTTGAAATCAGCAAACTCTTTCTGAATCCGTAGTTCTTCCGACACTGACCTTGCAAAGATATTTAACTGTTCAAAACAAACATTTGTTTTAAGCAAATCGACAAATCCAATCCCTTTTCAGACTTAGAACATAGAACAGAATACAGGAACAGCCTTTCGGTCCACAACATCCATACCGAACATAATGTCAAGTTAACCTAATCTTCTCTGACTGCACGTGATCCATATCCCTCCATTCCCTGCAAATACGTGCCTATCTAAAAGCTTCTTAAACGCCACTATCGTATCTGTCTCTACCACCCCTGGCAGTACGTTCCAGGCATCTACCACCCTCTGTGTAAAATCTTGGTGGCAATGGTGACCAAGGGAGGAACTGTGGTGCACTATTAGAGCTGCTGTTTCACAGCGCTAGATACTCTGGTTCGATCCTGACCCCAGCTGCTCTGTGTGTGAAGTTTGCATATTCTCTCTGCGACCATGTGGGTTTCCTCCGGGTGCTTGGGTTTCTTTTCACCTTCCAAAGAAGTGGAGGTTTGTAGGTTAATTGGCCTCTGCAAATGGTCCCTAGTGTGTAGGGAGTGGATGAGAAAGTGGGATAACATAGAACAAGTGTGAATGGTTTATCGATGGTTGGTATAGACTTGATGGGCCCAAGGGCTTGTTTCCACGCTGTCTCTCTAAATTAAACCAAAAACATCCTTTAAACATTGTCCTTCCCACCTTAAAGCTATGGAAGGAGATGTTTGAGGCAGGTTTTTTACAAAGAGGGTGGTGGGTGCCTGGAACGTACTGCCAGGGTTGGTGGAGGTAGATATGACAGTGGTGCTTAAATGACTTTTGAATAGACACATGATATGCAGGGAGGGATATGGAACATGTGCAGGCAGAGGAGATTAGTTTAACGTGGCATCATGTTTGGCACAGACATTGATGGCAGAAGGGCTTGTTGCCCTGCTGCTATGTCCTATCTGTAGGAAGGAACTGCAGATGCTGATTTACACTGAAGATACACACAATTCTGGAGCAACTCAGCGAGTCGGGCAGCTTCTCTGGAGAAAAGGAGACTCACCTGGTACATCTGTCCAAAGGTAAGACTTTGCTGGCTGCAGCAATTGTGCAACACTTTTTATAATCTTCTAAATATTTTAGGCATGTAAAATTCATTAAGGTTGAAATAACTGATTATAAAAATAAAAAATTAGCATCAAAGTTAAAACGAGAGTAATTAAAAACTCATAAAGCATTTAGAAATCATTAAGAACATTAAAGAAAAATAATTAAAGCAAATAGCAACCTCCCCTTTGTCTCTGAGGGCACAGCTGAGATATCCCATTGGCATCAGGGGGTCTCAGTGCATCAGTGCATCTGAACTGTCAACAGAGATGTGAGGTGAATGTATAATTTGATAATATCCTGGCAGGATTGCTTGACAACAGAACACTACGGCCCACTGCTTGCGCTATTATGGACTTGTTTCAGCCTTGATGTCTTGTTTTGTGGCACAGTCTTCTTTCATAGAGTTATAGTCACACAGCACCTTAATAGAGGCTTCAGCCCACTCCGACCAAGATGCCCCATTTACAATGGTCTATTTGCCTGCACCGGAGCCAACCAAATGGTAACAGGGAGAATGCACAAGATCCACACAGACAGCACCCAAGATCAGGATCAAACCAGGGTCTCTGGCGCTGTTAGGCAGTAACTCTATCGCTGGGCCAGTGAGCTTCTCCCAGTCTGTGGTACCAAGGATGAGATTTTAATATTCACAATCCCACATGGGATGAAAGTATTTTTCTTCTCTCTGCCATCATAGAGTTATTGAGTCATAGAGTCATACAGAGTGGAAACAAGCCCTTCAGCGCAGCTTGCTCATGCCGACCAACTTGCCCTATTTACTCTCGTCCCTCCCACCTGCTTGGGTTTGACCCATATTCTTTCATAACTTTACTATCCGTGTACTTGTCCAAATGTTTCTTAAACATTGTGATAGTACTTGCCTCAACTACCTCGTCTAGCAGCCCTTTCAATATACCTACCTCCCGTTGTGTAAAACAAGCTGCCCCTAATGTTCCTATTGAATATTTCCCCCCCTCACCTTAAACCTGTGCCTTCTGGTTATTGATTCATTGTCTAACCCTGAACCCTGTGACCTATCTTCTTATGGACTCTTTGGCCAATATCTTTATACCTTCATTCCCAGTCAGCATCTTTCATCACCTTACCTCCCTCAGGGGGTCAGCTCTCATTTGTCCAAACTCTCATGTAGCCTCAATCCTACTCAATCTCACCTTGAAAGAGGGAAAGAACACCACACAGTCCAGTAAATATGCCCTGAATATACTCTGCTATGGTATGTACAAATGTTGTATTTAATTTTGTTTTAGTTTAGTTCAGATATACTGCATGGAAACAAGTCCTTCAGCCCATCAAGTCCACGCCAACCATCAATCGCCAGTTCACACTAGTTCTATTTTATACCACTTTCCCATCCATTCCCTGCACACTAGGGACAATTTACAGAGGCCAATTAACCGACAAACCCTCACATCTTTGGGAATGGGAAGATGCCGGAGCACCCGGTGGAAACCCAAGACGTCACTGGGAGATCGTGTAAACACCACACAGACAGCACCCAAGGTCAGGATCGAACCTGGATCTCTGGTGCTGCGAGGGATTTGTGTCTTTGTGACATTAATATATTGGGTTTTTTTGCACAGTGTTCCCTTATAGAAATATGCAAACTGTGTTTACATATAATGTAACTCTGTATGTGTGAGTCTGTGTACCTATGATGCTGCCACAAGCAAGATTTTTATTGTCAAGAGTCAAGAGTGTTTAATTGTCATATGTACTGACATCGAGACAATAAAACCCCTACTTGCATAATGGTACCTGTTTTATGGGTGACACAGTAGTAGAGATGCTGCCACCTTACTGCGTCAGAGACCCAGGTTCGATTCTAAAGACATGCAGGTTTGTAGGTTAACTGGCTTCTGTAAATTGTCCCCAGTCTTTAGACTTTTAGACTTTAGGGATGCAGCACGGAAACAGGACCCTCAGCCCACCGAGTCCATGCTGACCAGCGATCACCCTGTACACTAGCACTATCCTACACACCAGACTATTTACAATTTTACTGAATCTAATTAAACTGCCATCTTGTACATCTTTGGAGTGTGGGAGGAAACTGAAGCACCCAGAGAAAACCTACACGGTCACAGGAAGAATGTACAAACTCCATACAGACAACACCCGTAGTCAGGTTCGAACCTGGGTCTCTGGCGCTGAAAGTTAGCAAATCTATCATTGCGCCACTGTGCTTCCCCCAGTCTGTGGTGCCAAGGATGAGTTTTAAAGATTCACAATCCTACACGGGAGGAAAGTATTTTTCTTCTCTCTGCTATCATATACTCATTGAGCCATAGAGTCATATAACATGGAAACAGGCCCTTCAGTCCATGTCAACCAAATTACCCCATGTACACTAGTCCTGCCTACCTTCCAAACCTTTACAATCCATGAAGTGGTGAATCTCTGGAACTCTCTGCCACAGAAGGTAGTTGAGGCCAGTTCATTGGCTATATTTAAGAGGGAGTTAGATGTGGCCATTGTGGCTAAAGGGATCAGTGGTTATGGAGAGGAGGCAGGTACAGGATACTGAGTTGGATGATCAGCCATGATCATATTGAATGGCGCTGCAGACTCGAAGGGCTGAATGGTCTCCTTCTGCACCTATTTTCTATGTTTCTATGTTTCTAACTATGAACTTGTCCAAATGTTTCTTAAACATTGTCATGGTACTCGGTGGGTCGAAGAGCCTGTTTCCACACTGTATCTCTAAACTAAACTAAACCTGCACCCCACTGAGCTTGTACATATGACAATAAACCTCACTTGACTTGACTTCTCTCCTCTAAATGTAACCACCAGTGTTGCTGTTCTTTGAGGCCAGTGCAATATTTCCACACCTGCCACAGCTCAGATCAGTTCTTGAGTGAAAGTCTCAATCATGTAAATGGCAGCTCACCAACAGGATTCCCCACATATATTTTGCCGTTTATGCATCTCCACAATGAGATTATTACACATTATTATTCATGTGGCACTCATGATACCAATTTATGGAGAATAAAATGGCCACAAGAGGCCTAATTAGAACCAGAATCGCTGAAAAATGGAGACTGTTTACTCTGATCTAGGCAATTAGCTTCACAATTTCACAATTTAGCTTCTATTTTCCAGCATCTTCTTTTGGTTTCCTTCATAGGTGTGGGTGAAAGGAGCAAGTCTTTAATTCTCACACTTGCTTTTGCAATGACTAAAAATGACGGGAACTTTATTACCTCTTTGCTATTTACATCGCAGCTTGGTTTTGCAACACCTTTGCCCATTATGCTGCCTCGGGAGAGCAGGTGACATAACCAAAGGCATAATCAAAGGCATTCCCTCTTCTCCCTGATCCCGTACGGCAGCAGGTAGAGATGCTTAAAAGTGCACACTACCAGACTCAGGAACAGTGTCTTCTCCTTTGTTATCAGGCTTCTGAATGGTCCTTCTATAAGCCAGAGTACTGTCCGATTCACCTCTACCCCATAGAACTGATGTGCTACAATGCTGAGAACTATATTCTGCAATTTGTAATTTTCTCTTTTGCTCTATCTATAGTACTTGAGTTTGACTTGATTGTATTTATTAATGGTATTATCTGGCCTGTTTGGATAGCATGCAAAGCAAAGCTTTTCCCTGTACCTCGGTTCTAGTGAATAATAATAATATACCTCATCTTAAACATCCCTTGCTTTTTCTCAAAAGGATCCTGCATAGAGGCCATTTGGCCTGACACATCCATGCTGATCAAGATCACTGACCAAGCTAATGCCACTTGACCAGGATTTAACCTGGAGTAGTGAGACAGTTTCTATACTAGCTGTGCAACTGTGCCACCATTGTGGACCACTTACATCTGTGAGAATGGTCCAAGGAGCACTGATCTTATCAACTCATCTGAAAACATGCCACTGCAATCAGCTGGTGAGGGCTGGACAATAATGTATCCTCAATAAAAGGGGGCGGCACAGTGGCACAGTGGCACAGTGGTAAAGTTGTTAGCTTACAGCGCCAGAGACTTAGGTTCGATCTTAACCATGGGAGCTGTCTGTGTGGAGCTAGTACGTTCTCCCTGTGACTGCATGGGTTTTCTTCATGTGCTCCAGTTTCCCCTGACACTGTAAAGATGTAGAGGTTTGTAAGTTAGTTCACTTCAATACAATTGTAAATGAGCCCTAGTGTGTAGGATGGTATTAGTGTAGGGGATGATCACTGGTCGGCAGTGAGCTAAAGGGCCTGTTTATGTTCTGTATCTCTAAAGTCTCAAGTCCCAATTGGCAGGCTTCATTGAATAGTAAAGTTCCACTCTAAAAGAAGATATGACTTGCATTCATATAGCAACTTTTACAACCTCAAGACACCCAAAATATTATAGAACCAATGAAGTACAGTTCTGCTGAATTCCTCCAGCAGTTTGTTCTTTGCTGGTCAGTCTGACCTAAATCATCATCTGTCCATTCCCCTGCACAATTGCTGCCTGACCCATTGAGTTCCTCCACACCTTATTTTGGGATCTGCACTCACTGTTGGGATGCGGGAAACTACAGCCAATTTTTGCACAGCCAGTTCTCACAAAGAGCAGAATAATAATAGGTATCTGTGTCAAATTGCAGAGAACCATAAGAGGCTGGCATTCAGTTCAACATCTCATCTAATAGCCAACACGTCTGATAGTGCCACAATCTTTCAGTAGAAACACTACATTTGAACTGATATCTTATATAAAGATCAATACTTTTTCCCGGTCCCCGCCCCCACATCAGTCTGAAGAAGGGTCTCGACCCGAAACGTCGCCTATTCCTTAGCTCCACAGAGGCTGCCTCACTCGCTGAGTTTCTCCAGCATTTTTGTTTATCTTCGATTTTTCCAGCGTCTGCAGTTTTTTCTTCAACAATACTTTTCAACAGATCTTCTCTCAACAGGATGGGTTTAGAGGGATATGGGACAAATACCGGCAGTTGGGACTAGTGTAGAATGGACATGTTGGTAGGAGTGGGCAGTTTGGGCCAAAGGGCCTGTTTGGGTCACTATGATTAAACCTCAAGTTATCACAGCAATCTCAATATGTGCTTTGAGCTCACATAAAAACCATCTTACTGCAGCAGAGCTTTGTGACTTTAAGATAGACACAAAGTGCTGGAATAACTCAGTGGTACAGGCAACATCTCTTGAGAAAAAGGATGGGTGATGTTTCGCGTCAGGACCTTTCTTCAGAATGAAAGTTGAGAGGAGGGAACGGGAGGTAAGAAATGGCCAGAACAATTCTGGGCTGGCAACAGATGATCAAGGAAGGGTGGAGCCCATAATAGCCCATTCTTCTGAGGTAGTGAGACCGGGTCAAAACATGATAGTTGAGTCGGAGAGTAGTTGGAGTCATAGAGGGGCAGCAGTGAGAGAGGGTGTTGCAGAACTCCAATCGGAGAGAGGAAAACTTCATCAAAGTAGGCATACCTTGAGGAGATTTTGCAATGGAGCAGACAAAATGTGTAGGAAGGAACTGCAGATGCTGGTTTATAGTGAAGATTGACACAAAGTGCTGCAGTAACTCAGCGGGTCAGGCAGCATCTCTGGAATAAAAGGATGTGTGACGTTCTGGATTGGGACCCATCTTGAGACTGAAGTGCTGACTTGAGCTGTGGCGAGTAGGTAGTAGTGCTGCCCATTTCAACAAGTGCAAAGAAGGTGACTTTGTATCTCAGCTGAGTAATTTAATTAGCAGTGCCCACAGGTATGGTGACTAATTGCCAGTGCCTGTCTGATTGTGCAGAGGGAGGGTGATGATTTAATCAACGGCAGCCCCTGGGCATGTTTGTTTACAGGCAATGCTTGAATCAATATACAGAGGGAAGCATTGCACAGAAAAACACACACACACACACACACACACTGCTTGAAACTGCTATGAAACAACTGCTCGAATAATTGTCCTAATTTCCCATTCACCAGATTAAATCCCATAGAAATTATGTGAACTGCTGACTATTTCACTTGTCCTCTATTGTTATTTAATTTTATCTGGCAAGTCCTATGCTCAATTAAAGTGTGAATCCAGCAGGATACCTTGTGCAAAGCAGAAAGTGTTGCAGGGACTCAGCGGATCCAGACAGCATCTGTGGACCGGATGAACAGGCGACATACCTTTAATCTGATAAAGGATCCGTACTTGAAGTATCGTCTGTCCATTCCATGCACAGATGCTGGCTGACCCACTGAGTGCCTCCAGCACTTTGAGTTTAGCTTGAGATTCTAGCATCGGCAATTCCTTGTGTCTCCAGGATACTGTGTGTGTGCGCGCACAAGTGTACAAGTGTGCAAATGTGTGTCTAAGTTTGCATTTTGCATGTGTGTGAATGCATGTGTGCAAATGTGTGAATATGTGCATTTGTGTGTGTTCATGCATGTGTGTGTAAATGAATGTGTGTGTGTGTGTGCAAGTA
The DNA here is from genome assembly GCF_028641065.1 of Leucoraja erinaceus. Classification (NCBI taxonomy): domain Eukaryota; kingdom Metazoa; phylum Chordata; class Chondrichthyes; order Rajiformes; family Rajidae; genus Leucoraja; species Leucoraja erinaceus. The sequence continues at coordinate 39,527,136 of NC_073388.1, forward strand.
TGCAAATGTGTGCATTTGTGTGTGTGGGCAGGTGTATGTGCGTGTTTTTGTGTGTGTCTGTCCACATGTGTGTTCATTTTATGTGTAAATTGTGTGTATGTGAATGCGAATGTTTGCGCATGTATGCATGTGTGGGTGAATGTGTGTGTGCAAGAGAGAGAGGAAGAAGAGTGGACATCACCCAGCAGTGATTAATGATGGACGATGTCCAACTCATTGTTAACTTCCTCACCAGCAGTTCAACTGTACGTTTGCAAACAACACACCTCATTATTATATGAGAATTTCAGTGAGAACCCATGCCATAACATTTTTAAGACATGTACAGGTCAAAATGTTATATTCCATCCAGGAATCAATTGCTCAACAGAAATTGTGTAATATGGAGCCATTACATGAGGAATTTGTGCCCCAGCCAGTGCTCTGGGCCAACAATGAGACAATGTTTAGACTCACAACTGGTGAATTAGATTTTCTCACTGCCCACTGACAGTTGGTGAACAGCAGCAGGTGAGATTTGGCAAAGATATGTCCTGGAATCATTGCCATTCACTGAAATGATTAGAATTAGAAAATAGAACAGTACAGCCCAAAGAACATTGAACAGTACAACACAGGAACAGGCCTTTCAGCCCACAAAGTCTGTGTTGAACATGATGCCAAGTTAAGCTAATCTCTCTGTCTGCGCGTGATCCATATCTCTCCATTCCGTGCATATCATCCTGACCTCCCCTGCAGGAAGGATGTGCTGGCTCTGGAGAGAGTCCAGAGAAGGTTTACATGAATGATCCCAGGTATCAGTGGATTATCATATGAATACACTGAGCCTGTATTCACTGGAGTTTGGAAGAATGAAGGGGGGACCTTACTGAAACTTATCGAAGAGTGAAAGGCTTGGATAGAGTGATTGTGGAGAGGATGTTTTCACTAGGGGGAGAGTCTAGGACTAGAGGTCATTGCCTCAGAATTAAAGGATGTTCCTTTAGGAAGGAGATGAGGAGGAATTTATTTAGTCACAGGGTGGTGAATCTGTGAAAATCTTTGCCACAGAAGGCTGTGGAGGCTAGGTCAATGGATATTTCTAAGGCAGAGATAGATAGATTCTTGATTAGTATGGGTGTCAGGGGTTATGGGGAGAAGGCAGAATGGGGTTAGGAAGGAGATATAGATTAGCCACGGTTGAATGGCGGAGTAGACTTGGTGGGCCGAATGGCCTGATTCTGTTCCTATCACATGACCTTATGACCATATCCATGTGCCTATCTAAAAGCCTCTTATGTGGCTTTTAGGAGGTATGGAGATTGGGAGGGAGAGACTGTGGAGTGATTTGTAAAATAAGAATTAAAGGTTTAAAAGCAAGACCTTGTTGAATTGAAAATCACCACGGGTCAGCATTTTAAATGTCGGCAGTGCTGGCCAAGGTACAATGTATCGTATTGGTATGTTAATAACTTGAATTGAAACTCACAGTAAGGTCCCCGCAGTGAATCTATTTATATGGAAATAGGCTGCATTGAATATTTTAGCCTGATATTGTTTTGAATCAAAGGGTAAATTCAATCTCCCTGCTCCGATAGAAGGTTTCAATGAAGCAGCAGTGTTTTTGCCTCATTACAGCCCTTGTTCTTTCAACAGTATTACACCAGGGGTGAATCACTCCAGAATAGGCATTTGTGGTCTCGAGCAACACCTTTCTCCTACTCACTCTGCAGGGATAAAATTATAAACTGAAGCTCAAGAAGAGTTTGGACAAACTCAGTTTGTTTTCTGCAGAACATTAAAAGTTGAGGGGAGACCCGATAGAAGTGTATAGAATTAAGAGAGACATAGATAGACAGTCAGAACCTTTTTCCCAGTGTGGAAATGACAAAGATTGAAAGGTATGACTTTAATGTGAGAGGAGCTAAGTTTAAAGGAAATGCGCAGAGCTCTCTGCGCAGAAGTTGTTCTTCAGCAGAGAGTTGTGGGTGTCAGGAAAGTGCTGGACTTTATTCCCTGGAATGCTGGAGGTTGGGGGGTAATCTTATCGAGGTGTATACAACCATGGGAGGATTGTATAGGGTGAATGCACAGAGCCTTTTACCCAGGGTAGGGCAAACAAGAACTAGAGGACATAGGTTTAAGATGAGAGGGGAAATACTTAACAGGAACCTGAGGGGGAACCGTTTCACACAGAGGGCAGTGCGTGTAAGGAACAAGCTGCCAGAGGAGGTAGTTGAGGCAGGTACTATAACAATATTCAAGAGGCATTTGAATAGGTATGTGGATAGGAAAGGTTTAGAGCGATATGGGCCAAATTCAGGCAGGTGAGACTCGTCATTTTGGTCAGCATGGGCAATCTGGGCCAACGGTTCTGTTTCAAAATGCTATGCCTCCATGACAAATTTTATTGTCAATACTTGAGTGCTAGTTCTTCCAAAAGCAACTACGAGGAAAGGTTATTGGAATCTCGTCCACAGTCCTCTCATGGCATGACCTTTACAATGTCCAAACTCCTGAACACCCTTCACCCCCCCGCTAAAACCAGAATAAATAATTGAGGTTCTGTTATTTCAACCTGTCTCTCACTCTAAATGCAAGGGCAGCATTGATCCTCAGAAAAACAAGCAAACAATGAATAAATAAATACATAAATTAATTAATTAATGTGTCTGTCTGTCTGTCTGTCTATCTATTTATATATCTATATATCTATCTATATACCTACCTATCTACCTACTTCTTTCTTTCTCCCTTTCTGTCTCTCTTTCCTTCTTTCCTTCTTTCCTTCTTTCCTTTTTTCCTTTTTTCCTTTTTTCCTTTTTTCCTTCTTTCCTTCTTTCCTGTTAATATTTATATATTGATTGCAGACACATTGGCTGGAATTTCACAAAGGTATCTTTCTCATGGTCAAATGATTTCTCAAAATAATTTATTTCAGTTATGATGAAAGCCCATTTGCGTAAATCAGCACATTGTCCTTTGATGCTGGAATTAACACAGAGATCGATGAGAGATCAGGAACTTCCATTAATTTTCCAGCACTTACAGTAAGAATGCGACTGAATATTTTGCATTGGTGCTGAGAAGATGCAAGGTGTGCTTGTCTCTTTGTAGAGGAAGGCTTCACTGGAGGAGAACTGTTGTGATGGTTGTATGTTGTGGATTTTAAATGGCAGCAAATCATAAAGTGCTGGTGAAACTCAAAGGGTCAGGCAGCATCTGTAGAGGGAAAAGAATGGCTGATGTTTCAGATTGGGACCCTACAACAGGATTGCGTGCTAAGGGGAATTGATAGCCAATGTGAAGGGGTGAACCAGGGACCATTAAGAGTCAGGAGTCAGGAGATTTAATTGTCATATGTATAGACAACAGACCAATGCAATGCAGTTCCCACACATTATGGCTGTTCTACCTTTCCCTCTCAACCCCTTAGCAACCAACTCAAGCTCCTGTCCATTCTTCCCCATGGGAGGAGCAAAATGAAAACATGACTGTGAGTTGGCAGGTGCAGTTTAAGTGGCATTAACAAATTACAAACTTCGGCTTGTTTATTTATGTAAGTTTTAAAGTACAATAGACCAAGTGGGACCCGTTAGGTCCCATCCCCTCACGTGCGGTTGCGGGGGGGGGGGGGGGGGGGGATGGTTGGGGGGGGGGGGTGGATTTTACACACACAGCTAACCACCCCCCACACACATATGGGGGGGGAAGGGAGGGGTGAGAGGGGGAGAGAGGGGGGAGGTGGGGGGTGGGGGAGGGTAAGGGAGGGGGAGGGGGGGAGGGGGGGAGGGTGGAGAGGGGGGGAAGGGGTGTAGGGGGCAGAGGAGGGGGGGGGAGGGGGAGGGGAAGAGAGGAGGGGGGAGAGGGGGGGAAGGAGGAGGGAGAGAGGTGGGGGAAGGGGGAGAGAAGGGGGGGGAGAGGGGAGAGGGGGAAGGATGGCAGAGAGAGACGGGAGAGAGGGGGGTTGGGGGGAGGGGAGGGGTGAGAGTAGGAGGAGGGGGAGAGGAGGGGGGGAGAGGAGGAGGGGAGCAGGGCGGGTTGCGGGCTGCGAGGGAGAGGCTGCAGGGCCCGTAGCGAGCTGGCGGCGGAGACTCGAGGGAGGCCGGGGATGGGCGCGATCTGAGGACGGTCAAAAGCAGTGGAGGGCCAGCCGATCATGGCTTCCGTGAGGGGGAACTCACCCACCCACGTGACAGACGTTCAGGCGGGGGAGACGGAGAGGAGGTCGTTCCCCGTGACTGCCGGAAATCACCAGGTGGGATCGGGATCACCATCAAGGAGAAGGCGTCACGATTCCACAAGTCCCTGCGATAGACGGAGGAATCACGGGTCTCCATAGACAGCCTCTCCCAGAGGGAGTAATGGCCGCCAGGGCCACCTTCACTTCGCGCTGCCCGCACACTCACCCGCACCCGCGTGGCGATAACAACCGCCGCCGCTATGTTCTAGAACTTCCAGAAGCCCAGCGGAGTGCACAGCACGACCTGAGCAGCATTTAAAAAATGCTAAGTGACAAATTTAAAGAAGTAAAAGTTAAGAAACCAAGAAGTACAGAAGACAGAACAGGGGTGACATCACACGCAGCGTGAGCAGAGGCAGGCAGTCAGATCCATTGTGACGTCATCAGCAAGACAATCTAATTTATTTTCTAAGTTTTTTGAGATTTATGAACATTTTCATAAATTACTCGAGAAATAATGCATGAAATTTTCAGATAAGGCAAATTTTGACATCATGGCATAAATCTCTATCGGAATATGTAAAAATTTCACCATTAGCGCGTCGTCTTTACAAGGAGATGTGAAAAGCACTCAAACATCACACACAGACACAGACACTCGAACATCACACACAGACGCAAATGCACACACATCCAAGATCAGAGTTTTATAAGTACAGAGATTTTAACCAAACAAAACATTGATGATTACGGCCAATAAATGGATTTTGTGATGTTGATGGAGAGATTGATAAGGGGTGGAATCTCTGAAATAGTGCCACGGAGTTTCTTACATCAATCTAAGGCTGCTGGTTAATGCTTACTTTGAATTAGACTTCTTGGTTTCAATTGGACTTGGTTTAAATTGGACATCAAACTACATTGGATGTTGCACTCCCTTAGGAGTTCCAGACTGAATTAGAAGGATTCCGACACAAAACGTTACCTATCCATTTTCTCCACAGATGCTGCCTGACCTGCTTAGTTACTCCCGCACTTTGTGGCTATCTCTGCATCGTCCATCTTATAATTTTTTGAAAGGCATAAAAAACTGGGTTGCTGCCAAAAGTGCACAAATAATCTGTGATAAAATATGACAGCCAGCATGAATATTTACAACCCTGCATTAAAGTTTTTACAAGGCCAAATGTGTGATGTACAAGGGTCATTGTAGTGGATGAAGTATATGTCGAATCCTTTCCAAAACTGCAGTCTTGTACGTGACGAGGAGAGATCTTGGCAGTGCCTTTGAGACCTGAATTTAATGTTCAGTGGTATATCTTGAACGTAATTCAACATTGGATACAATTGATCTTGCTTGCTCAATAGTGCAGTAATTCAAAATGGTAGAAATTATCAGTCAGAATTTGAATCAACCAGCTCCCTGCTTAGGTCATGGTATATTTACCTGTGTTTCAGAATTAAATATATTGGGTATAAAATGCCTTCTTATTGAGAGTGGTAGAGAGATTGTGGACTGCAGATAAAGCATAGTTATGACATTTTAAAATACTCAAAGAAACCAAATTGAAATATTATAGATATATAGAAAGCATAAATAGGGTTGGAATTGATCCTAGATAGACATAACATTTTTAAATAGACACAAAAAAGACCTGCTCGCCTTTGAAGTGTGCGAGGAAGCTGGAGTACCCAGAGAAAACCCACTTGGTCCCAGGGAGAATGTACAAATTCTGTACAGAGAGCCTCCATAGTCAGGATTGAACCTGGGTCTCTGGCGCTACAGTTATAGTCATAGCAAGTCACCGAAAAAACGGCGACTGTTCACCCCTTCAACATAAAATATGAAATAGAATCATTACCTTAACAACAAAAAAAACTAAGTCGGCACCAGCGACAAACTACGTCACCTGGCGACAACCTACGTTAACCTGGCAATAACTACCACAGTACCTAAACCAGGAGAAGTCAAGCTACGTTCATTGACGTCAAACCCACTGTCGCCGACTGTCTCTGAAAATAGTTTAACATGCTGAAAATCCAGTGGCGACCAGAAAGACGCTACGACTCTTTGGGCGACTGAGGAGACGGCTCATGACCATAGAGATGACACCCCGGCGACCATGTGGCGACAGCCTAATCGCCGGAAGTCGCCTAAAAATTGCTTAAGTGAGACAGGCCCATTAGGCAGCAATTCCTGTCTGCGCCTCCATCTTGTACCTCAAGGCCCCCAACTCCAGTTCCAGATGCCCCAGTTTGGACCCAACCCGGATTTGAGTTATAGACCTTTCTTTCCTGCAGCTCTTCATCCCCCCCCCCACTTCTCTCCCTACTTTCAACATGAAGAAGGGTCCCAACCCGAAATATTATCCTTTTTCTCTAGCGATGCTGCCTGACCCACTGAGTTACTCCAGCACTCTGTCTATCTTTGGTACTAAACCGGCATTTGTAGTTCTTTGTTTCTCAAAAAACAACAAGATATTGGAAAAGTGATCTAAAGATTAGTCAAGGTTCTTCAGGAGCAGGTGAAAAAATACAACATAAATTTAATTGCTTACTGAGTGAAAATGTATGAGATTCCATGCTTCAGGTTAGAGTTATGTCCAGGTCACTTGGAAAGGATGTAGCAGTGAGCATATTCTTCATAAAAACAATTAAGGAAACAAAATGCAATCACACTGTTAGCAGTGTTCGGAGAGAAAAAAAAGGACAATTAGGTAAAATGGAAGTAACCTGAACTTAATGGCACAGTATCTCAGAGATCTATATACCTTCCGTGATAAATGATGAAGTCTGGGTTCATTTCTTTACCTCATTAAAACTTCCTAGGCCTCCTTCTGATGAATGCAGAGAAGTTGGATAAACCAAAGAGTTGAAATGAGTCATTAACACTCAACGATGAAGCTAAAAATCTGTTAAATTGCTTCCATTTGCTATTTCTACAATCACTTTGTTTTAATACCAAGTCCTTAATGTCATTAATATAGCTTGTGATAAGAGGGTGCAAGGAGTAACATGCCTTTGCTATTAATGGTTATGTAGTTAATAGTAGGTTATAAACAAAGCATCTTTAGTCATATAATCATAGAAACATATAGCATGGAAACAGACCCTTCAACCCAACTTAACAACGCTAACTAAGATGCCACAGGTTTACTAGTCCCACATGCCCATGTAAGGCTAATATCCTCCTAAACCTTTCTATCCATATACCTGGCCAAATGTCTTTTAAATGTTGTTATAGTACCTGCCTCAACTACATCCTCTCACCTTAAGACAGCATATATTGTTGACTAATACCCTGAAATCTTCAGTTAGAGGCAATATTGGCTGTGGCAATGTTTTTTGTTGTTGCTTTTTTTGAAGAATATTTATTTATTCCCTAAGAAAATGTCTCAGGAATCAATTGAAAACAAGAAATGATTTTAGAGGAGGTTTACCGGAATGATGCCTGGAATAGGGGATATTAGCAATAGGGAAAGGTTGGACATACTTGGATTGTTTTATCTGGAGCATTGGAGTCAAAGGGGAGACCAGATAGAATTTTATAAAATCATGAGAGGCATAGATAGGGTAGACAGTCTGAACCGTTTTTCTCCAGGGTGGAAATGTCAAGAATTGGATGGCATAGACAGTTCTATTCACTTTCCATTGCAATTTCCTTAATATAAATGAATACATTCTTAAGTCATAGGAGTAGAATTAGGCCATTTGGCCTATCGAGCCATTCAATCATGGCTGATCTATCTCTCCCTCCTAATCCCATTCTCTTGCCTTCTCCCCATAATCTCTGACACCTGGACTAATGAAGAATGTACTCTCAACCCCATTCCCCTGCCTTTTCCCTGTGATCTTTGACACCCTTACTAATGAAGAACCTATCAATCCCCGCTTTAAAAATACACAAATACTTGGTCTCTACAGCTGTGGCAATGAATACCACAGATTCACAACCACAATTTAAGTTGTTTCTGACATGAGTTTCTCCCTCTCAAGCTGAATTTGCACTGTATTATGTTGTAGCCAGAACAACTGCAGGGAAGGCCCTTATAGAGGTGAAGGTAAAGGCATGGAGAGAAGAGAGGATTCATAAAGCAAGTGGACAACATGCATTCACCTTGAACTATGATTGCCATTGGTATCAATGGTCCTGAGAGATTGGACAGTGATATATGCGATGTACTGAGCAGCAACAACACAGTCCCCCACCATCGTACAAGATACTTTAATTCTCAACAGCTTAGGGATGTCGTGAAGGATTCATCCCTAGTTTAACAGGGATTTGAAAACAAAAGTTTGCAGTCTCCATTTACGTCAGTATGGTTGCGTTGAGTGCCATTCAAGTCTTCAGTTTAGTTGATTTAGTTTAGACATACAGCGTGGAAACAGGCCCTTCAGCTCACCAAGTTTGTGTGGTCACCCATACACTAGTTCTATTCTACACACTAGAGACAATTTACAGAAGGTAATTAATCATCAAACTTGCACGTCTTTGGGATGTGGGAGAAAACTGGAACACCCGGAGAAAACCCCAGGAAAACCTACAAACTCCTAGCGCGGATCAAACCCGGGTCACTGGCCCTGTAAAGGGCCTGCCCACTTAGGCGATTTTTTCGGCGACTACAGACAACTAGTCTGTTGCCACATGATCGCGAGGTGATGCCTGTATGGTCATGAGTTGTCCCCTTAAGTCTCCTAAAGAGTCGTAATTTTTTCTTATCGCCGCTGGATTTTAAAATGTTTGAAATGTTTGAAATGCTTGACGTAACTTGTCTTCTCCTGTCGTAAGTGCTGTCATAGGTTGTCGCCAGGATGACGCAGGTTGTCGCCAGATGACGTAGGTTGTCGCCGGGTGATGACTTTGGTGAAATGCATTGGCGACTACGTACGTCAACCTACATCAACCGGCGACAGGTACCGTCAACTGAATTGTCTTCAGTTGCGTTCAGTTGTCGCCGACAGGGTCGTAGCTTGTCGTAGCTTGTCGCAGGTGAGCGTAAGTTGACTTCAGTTGTTGTAGGTTGTCACCTGTATTGTTATAGGTTGTCGTAGGTTTGGTCATAGGTGGACGTCCTAATGGGTCGCCGATTGTCGGTAGCTTGCTGTAGCTTGACGTCGACTAGGTGGTAGTGAAAGAGCTAATAGTCAAATCTAATAGTCAAATCTAAAATGGAGTCATTCTTCTACAAAAGCACGGTCTAGTGGAACAAAAGAATGGCTCGGTGCCAAGTCTGAATGACTTTGCAAATTATATGGAACACAATATGGAGGACAGGTTGTCGGTTTAATAAAGACATTAAGATGGAAACCTGCATAATAAGATGTGCTCTTTCAAGGCCATAAAGAAGCCAAGATTGAAAAAAAAATAGCTGACGCTCCAGAGATAAGTAATAGCTTGTTATTGAATGAGCTTGATTTGGACCCATCTTTTCTTATATTCTGAAAGGCTATAAAATCTTTCAGTCATGCCATATTCAGACGGTAGGAGTGATTTACTGATAAGAAAAATGAATAATTGTGCTAACTTTCATTTGTACTGTGAGAAGCACTGAGCAATGTTTGTGCTCTTTGTAGGTCTTGTCACTCCCGTCTGACGAATCAATTAAAGATTGCCATGGATTACCTTTAACAATTGTGTTGCTATCTGCTTTTTAAGAAACAAACTTTGACAGTAGGTTGTCGTAGACATTGTCGCAGGGGGGGGGGGGGGGTTCAGTCGCCGGGTTTTTTTGGCAACCTGCTACGATTGTGACAGTCGCCGAAAAAATCGCCTAAGTGGGGCAAGCCCTTAAGACAGCAACTCAATTGCTGCACCACCGTGCCATGAAGTCGATACTCACTTGTGTTGGTAAAATGATGGATAATATTATTGTGCTTTAGAGAGCAAGTCCAGTTTGCTAGAGGACGGGACTTTCTTTGAAAATGGGTGCTAACATATAAAGAGGTGTAAAATAGACAATCTCTGCTTTCCATCTTAAAAATAGTCACTGTGCACTTCAATATGTAGGCACTCGAGTAACGTTGTGATCTGGATCTTTGTAACAGACTTCCAAGACAGAACAAGGACAACTAAAGAATTGTTCTGAAGAAGGGTCCCGACCCAAATCATCGCTTATCCAGTCCCTCCACAGATGCCGTCTAACCCTCTGGCACTTTGTGTTTTACATAAAAAACATGTTTTGAAAACAAAAGATCATGAGTTGGATCATGAGTTTAGTTTATTGTCATGAGGAACAGTGAAAGCTTTTGTTGTGTGCTAACTAGTCAGCGGAAAGACAATACATGATGATAATAGAGCTATCCACAGTGAACAGATACAAGATAATGGGAATGACATTTAGTGCAAGATAAAGCCAGTAAAGTCTGATCAAAGATAGTCCAAGGATCTCCAATGAGGTAGATAGTAGTTCAGGACAGCTCTCTAGTTCTTTTGTGCCGGCAGTGGAGATTAATTTAACTTGCTATCACGTTCAGCACGGGCATTGTGGGCCAAATGGACAGTTCATGCACTTACTGTTCTATGTTCTACATTCTACTATATATATCAGGAACGTGCATTGTTGCTTGTACACAGTATTAGATTTTAGTGTGTTGTTCCCTGTTCTCTAATTCCGTGTGTTCATTGTAATTAAGCGTAATCCCCAGAAGAAAAATACTTTATTATTAACAACAAATACCCAATAAATACAAGCCAGCTTGATCTGGCTTCAAGGCTTTTATTGTCTTAACTTGGTTCGTTGTTGTGAGTGAGAGACTGATCCATTCTTTTCCTTGGTCAGGGTATTTAAGGTAATGATACTGCCACAAGAATGTTTACAGAAGTCAAATAATTGTTCTTTGAAATTGGGCCTGAAGAAGTAACCTTGTTAGACAGCTCAGTGGCTCAGAGTTAATATGCTTCACACGTTAGATCTGTAAATGTATAACCTTCCTGTGAGTTCAGAAGTAAAGCTTTATATGCCTGTATAATTTATGAGTTATAATTGGTAGAACATTTTTCTATGTGGCATTTGGGAACTGGGAGAGATTGGAGAGGTGATGAAGGGAGGGCCATTCATCTAGGAATTAGGAAGGGATAAGGATGGAGCCTCTAGGGAATGTCAAGGTGTGGGGTTGGGATATAGGGAGAGGGGGTAAATTCCATCCATTGGAATCAGGACAGAGTCTGTGGTTGACATGGAGCAAGGGGAGCAGCTGATTGAAAGAGTCGTGGAGTCAAACCACATAGAAACGGTGAGCAGCACAGTGCGCAGTGGTAAAGTGGCTGCCTCACAGCATCAGAGACCCGGGTTTGACCCGTGTAAAATGACTTACTGCACACACAAGTCTTTTACTGTAACTGTTTATTAAACTAACTCTGTTACACTATGCTGTAGCTGTCCGTGGTCATCACTGGAGCTAGAGAGCGAGCTAGAGGTGGGGACACTACAATTATACTGGAGACAATGGGGAGTGGTTAGTAATGGGGAGGTCACTATGGTTAAGGGAACATGCACTGATCTACATCCTTCCTCTTGGAAACAAAAGCATGGCAGGTACTATACAGAGTGACCGCGGCTCATACGCTACGAACACCAACCGCACCGGCAACAGTACAACACTATGCGAGCTCCCCGTAGCGGACAGGCGGCTTGACCAGCCAGCCAGAGCGGGTGCGTAAGCCGCCCTCCTCCTCATCATCGGGAACAGAAGGGACAGCAGCCGGGGGATCGGCAGGAGAGGCGGGCGGAGGAGAACGCGGGGCTCCGGGCGGAGAAGCAGGCTTGGCAGGCGAGGCAGGTTTGACGGGCGAGGCGGGCTTGACAGGCGAGGCAGGGGAACGGGCGGACAGTTGTGAGGGTAGGGTGCGCGGCATGCGAGGTGTTGTCGGGGCGTGAGGGGCAACGGGAGTTCGAGAAGAAATGGGGGGGTGAGAAGGATCCGCGGGAGGCGGAGCGGGCTCATTCACAAGCAGCAGGTGCTGGCGGGAGCGACGGTAGATAGCCCCCTCGTAGTCGACGAAGTAGGAGCGCGGAGAACCGGTGTCGCCGACTACGACGGCCAGGCGGTAGTGGCCAGAAGGGGATTGCATACGGACAACCTGCCCCGGGAACAGACGTGGAAGGGGCCGGGCGCATCTGTCGAAGGAGCGCTTCTGGATCACCTGTTTCTTGACAATGCGCTCAGTGACAGTGGCAGGATTCTGTACAGAGGGCTGGAGGGACTGCTGGGAGACCGGCAGGGGAGGTCTGGTGGTGCGTGACATAAGGCGCTGGGCTGGGGAACCGAGCGCGGGGTCGCGGGAAATGTTGCGGAGGTTGAGCAGGGCAAGGTGGAAATCAGCACGGAACAGGCGGCAGTGTTCAAGCAGCTCCTTGGCGCTACGTACGGCCCGCTCAGCAAGTCCGTTGCTTTGAGGAAACTCGGGGCTGCTGGTAATGTGGTGAAAGTTCCAACGGGCAGCAAAGGTTTTAAACTCGTCGCTGGAGAATTGGCTGCCGTTGTCGGACCGGAGGGTCACCGGGGAGCCGAAGGTGGAGAAGTGGCGGCGAAGCTTCCCGATGACAGCGGCAGAGGTGAGGGAGGTCAGCTGATCGACCTCGAACCAGCTGGAATAGGAGTCCACCAGGACCAGGAAGTACTTTCCGCGCCACTCAAAGAGGTCGGTGGCAACGGCCATCCATGGGAGCTCTGGAGCCGGCGGCTGCAGGAGAGGCTGGCGCTGCTGATGGGGGTGCAGGGTGTTGCAGGCAGCGCAGGCGGAGACCCTGTCACGGATGTCCTGAGCCATACCTGGCCAGTAGAATTGGCTCTGGGCATGGGATAAAGTAGCTTCCACCCCAGGGTGGCCGCTGTGAGCAGTCTGGAAGTAATGATCCCGCAGTGCGGCAGGCACCACGACTTTGTGACCCTTTACCACCACGCCGGCGTGAAGCACCAGTTCATCGCGAACGAGGAAATAAGGTACAGCGCCAGCAGGCAGTTCGGAGCGACGGTCAGGCCAACCACGGCGGATAACGTCCGCAAGTTGTTGCAGGGCAGGATCATCAGCAGTGTGTTGCACCAGAGACTGCATCTGCTGTGAAGGAACAATGTTGACGTTTAGTACCAGAAGATCCGAGAATTCGTACGGGTGGCGGACAACGGAAGGCAGCGGAGCACAAGACAGGGTGTCAGCTACAAACATGTCTTTGCCCTTACGGTAGACGATCTGGAACGTGAAACGCTGGAGCTGCAGCATCATGCGCTGCAACCGGGAAGAAGCAAAATGGATAGGTTTATTCAGGATTGTCACCAACGGCTGGTGGTCAGTCTCGATGGTGAAAGAGTTGCCGAGGATGTAGTCTTTAAACTTGGAGCAAGCGAAGACCACGGCAAGCAGTTCTTTTTCAATCTGGGCATAGCGCTGCTCGGCAGGGGTCATGGTGCGAGAAGCGTAGGAGACGGGCAGCTGAAGGCCGTCGTAGAGCTGCAGACAAGCGGCACCGAGACCGAACTTGGAGGCATCGCAAGTGAGGATAATGGGTCGGTGCAGGTCGAAAAATTTCAAAGTCGGGGTAGCGGCAAGCTTCAACTTCAGAGTCACGAAAGCCGACTGGTGGTGCGGGAGCCAGACCCACGCGGAGTCCTTTTTGATTAGTTCCCGCAGGGGGGCACTCAGTTCACTGAGGTCGGGTATAAACTTACCCAGGTAATTGACCATGCCCAGGAAGCGCTGCAGGCCAGGGACGTCGGTAGGAGCGGGCATATCTGTGACCGCTGACGTTTTCTGGGGGTCGGGCTTGAGACCCCCTGCCGTGAAGACATGGCCAACGTAAGTGACTTCCGGGACCCGGAATCGACATTTCTTCGGGTTAAGCTTGAGGTTTATCACCCGCGCTCTGTCCAGGACTTTGCGGAGGTTCAGGTCGTGCTCAGCAACGTCCCTCCCGTACACCAGAATGTCATCCACGATGATGGCGCACGGTAAGCCGGCAAACAGCTGTTCCATGGTGCGCTGGAAAACCTCGCTGGCAGAGTTGATCCCAAACGGCATGCGGAGGAAACGGAACCGGCCGAAGGGAGTGCTGAAGGTAGTGAGGAATGAGGAGCGTTCGTCCAGAGGGATCTGCCAGAAGGAGCTCTTGGCATCCAGGACAGAAAAGACAGTTGCAGGGCCGACCTGTGCAGCAACGTCCTCCACCGTCCGCATGGGGTAGTGCGGGCGCTTGATGGCAAGGTTGAGGTCCTTGGGGTTGATGCAGATCCGGATCCCACTTCTGACACCATGTAAAATGACTTACTGCACACACAAGTCTTTTACTGTAACTGTTTATTAACTGACTCTTAACACTATGCTGTAGCTGTCCGTGGTCATCACTGGAGCTAGAGAGCGAGCTAGAGGTGGGGACACTACAATTATACTGGAGACAATGGGGAGTGGTTAGTAATGGGGAGGTCACTATGGTTAAGGGAACATGCACTGATCTACAACCCTGACTTCAGGTGCTGTCTATATGGAGTTTGCACATTCCCTCTGTGACCATGTGGGTTTCCTCCGGGTGCTCTGGTTTCCTTTCCATTCCAAAGACATGCAGGTTTGTAGGATAATTTGTTTCTGTAAATTGTCGCTAGTGTGCAGAATGGAACTAGTGTATGGGTGATCACAGGTCAGCGTGGACTCAGTGGGTGGAAGGGCCTGTTTCTTCGTTGCTTCTCTAAAACTAAAACTAAAGACAAATAAGAAGACTACAACGTTGTAGAAAGTAGACACAAGGAACTGCAGATGCTGGTTCACAAAAAGACATGGAGTGCTGGACTAACTCAGTGTGTCAGGCAGCATCTGTGGAGAACATGGACAGGAGACATTTCAGGTCGGGACCATTCTTCTGACTTTGGAGACTATTCAATTGTATCATGGAGCTAGCAGTTGCACACACCTAACAAGTGACACGGTGATTTATTTTTTGGGGAAAGGTGCAATCTTGAAAAAATATCCCTTCTGAACAAGAGTTTATTCCATCGCATCACACTCTGAGTTTGAGCACAGTTGCGTGAGTCAGTCTCGACCCCTCTGACTGGTGTGGTGAGAGTGCAGGCCACTTGGTTACTGCTGACACCTGGAGAGGGTTTGATTCACCGTTCGAGGCCAAGCTGAGGTCTTCTGTCCAAGCTGAACAGGGAGAAGGACAGGATGTTTCCACTAGTCGGAGAGTTTTGGACCAGAGCTTCAGAATAAGAGGATGTACCTTTAAAAAGGAGATGAAGAGCAATCTCTTTAGCCAGAGGGTGGTGAATCTGTATAATTCATTGCCACAGATGGCTGTGGAGGCCAAGTCATTGGGTATTTTTAAATCAGAGATTGATAGGTTCTTGATTAGTAAGGACATTGAAGATTATGGGGAGAAAGCAGGAAAGTTGGGTTGGGAGGAAAAGATATATAAGCCATGATTAAATGGTGGAATCGACTTGATGGGACGAATGGTCTAATTCTTATGAATTAATGAAGGGTTGAGAAGTATGCAGGCTAAATATAGGCTATGTGAACTAGCCCATGAATGACACAACATGGTGTAGTAACTTAGCGATACAGGCAGTATCCCTGGAGAACAGGGTTGTGATTTCTCTGGTCGGGACCCTTCTTCAGGGCTGAACTAGCCCAGTACATCACCTTGGACAAGATGAGCCAAAGGGTATGCTAACTCACTCAGCAAAGACCAGATAGGCCGAAGGGCCTGTTTCTGTGCTGTACAGCTCTGTGATTTAGTGACTGGCTGCCATTATTCAGGCAAAGCTACCTGCAACACAATACAAAATAAAGTCAAATAGAAAATTGTTTTGAATATGTAAATCATTTGGGTTCTGAATTAAATTGAAACTGCTCGTCAGCTATTCCCAGTTCTGCTTCACTTCTTGCTCTGATTCAGTTTGCCGATGAGGACGATTTATGACAATGGCAAGCTCTGAATGAATATGAAACTACATTTCTATAGTACTGAAATACTAGTCTAGGCTAGGGAGAATAAATTATTTAGTTTTCTCAATAAGGCATCTTAGAACAGTAGAACACAAGAACAGGATCTTCAGCCCACAATGTCTGTGCTGAACATGATACGTAAATCACTTTCTTCTTGTCTTTGGTAGAGCAGATTTGGAGTACATATACAGTTTTGGTCGCACGGTGCTATCAGGGTGGGTGTCATGAATGTGGAGAGGATGCAGAGGAGATTACAAGGATGCTGAGTCTGGAAGATTTGAGTTATAAGGAGAGGCTGTATACGCTGGGTCTATTTTCCCTGGATAAGATGCTGTTGGATGACTTTACAGAGGTTTATAAAATCATGATGGAAATACATAAGGTGAATAGGCATAGTCTTTTTTCCCCATAATGGGGAATCTAAAACCTGAGGGGACAGGATTAAAGATAGAGGGGAAAGACTTAAGAGGAACGGGGTGGCACTGTGGCGCAGCACTAGAGCTTCTGCCTTACAGTGCCCAGAGACCCGGGCTCAATCCTGACTACAGGTGCTGTCTGTACGGAGTTGGTATGTTCTTCCCGTGACCGCCTCGGTTTTCTTCAGGTGCTCTGGTTTCCTCTCACAGCCCAAAGACATACAGGTTTATAGGTTAATTGGCTTCGGTGAAATTTTTAATTGTTCCTAATGTGTAGGATAGTGTTAGTGTATGGGGTGATTGCTGATCAGTGCGGATTCGGTGGGCCAGAGAGCCTGCTTCCGTGCCCTATCTCGATACTAAACTAAACTAAATTAAAGGAAACTGTGGGGACGATTTTTCACACAGAGGGTGGTGTATATATGGAATGAGCTGCCAGAGGAGGTGGTTGAGGTGTGTACTACATTTATCACCATTTAAAAGACATTTGGACAGGAACATGGATAGGAAATGTCTGGTGGGACATGAGTAAGGTGCAGGCAATTGGGAGTAGCTGTTAGTCAACTGGTCGGAGGGCCTGTTTCCGTGCTGTGTAGCATTGTGACTTCAATAAATCAGGTATGAATCTTTCATTTTCAGTGTGCTGCATCGTATTGAATTTATTTTTCAATCTGTGCGTGTGATATTGGTGCGAGATCACACACTGCCTCCTCATTCACAACACACAAGGGGGTTCCAGTGAAAAGTACCAATGTCAAGTGCAGTCAATGAGGATGCGGGCATTTTCCCCAGCAGAGTGGTGCTTATGTTTAACATTGTCTCTTCAAAGTTCACTTTCACACCAACAGATCCACACGTGTGCAGTTCACTGCACCAAGCAGTCCGCCAGGGCCTTCAGATTGCACATTGAACAGCAGGGCTGCACAGTGGGGCAGCTGGTAGAGCCGCTGCATCGCGATGCCAGATACATAAAGTCTGCCCTGGTTTGGCTCATAGAGTCATAGAGTTGTCCTGGTTTGACTTCCCAATATACAACACCTCACACATATCTGCATTAAACTCTAGCAACAATTCTTCTGCCCACATGCCCAGCTAATGAAGTTCTTGCTGTAATTTTTGATAACCATCTTCGCTGTCTGCAACACCATTCAAACACGGAGTCCAAACAGAGACAAGTGTGTGAAGGTTGTCTTCAACATATTATGGATGAGCAAGGTTTGCAGGGAGATTGATACATACTTTAATATGGGTGAAGTGAGCTGGTAAAGACTCCCAGCAGAGCCGAGCAGAGAGGAACATCCTCGAGTGCATTTCGTTGTCTCTACTGCATTTCGTTGTCTCTGTACTGTACACTGACAATGACAATTAAAATTGAATCTGAATCTGAGTGTTAACTGAGCAATTTTTGCTCAGCTGAAGGCAAGCAATTGGCAGCAAAAGTCACACCATCTTACTGGATTTGTTCAGCTGCTCCCCACCAAGAGCATGGGAATGGGCATCGCGGGGTGTTGAATGCATCCTTGACAAGGATTGTAACATAGGTGTATAGTAATTTATTTAGTATATTTGTTTTGCCTTGTATTGTGGAGGTGGGTTCTGTTTTGGTTTTATTTCTATTGTATATAATGTTTTAATATTTGAATAAATAATTTTGATTAGAAAAAAGAGCATGGGAAGGTGGTATCAAAGGGCGAACGGCAAACTAGCACGGGACGAATGGAGGAAGGGAGAGGAGTGAATGGAAAAGAGAATGGAAAGGATTGAAAGCAGAGGAATGTGTAAAAGAGAAGAGAAGTAGCGAGCGAGAAAGAGAGATGGCAAAGAGAATGAACGGGAAGACATGAAAGAGAACGAATTGAGGCTTTAAAGTGGTGAGGGGATTTTATAAAAAGGGAGTGATTGTTCACACATTGCTATGTTGGTGGAATCAAATGTTTAATGTTCTATATTCTATATTCTACATTCTATGTTCCCTCCCAAATCCCAAAGATGTGCGGGTTTATAGGTTAATTGGTTTCTATGAATTGCCCCTCTTGTGTAGGACATAAACTAGTGTACGGGCCATGAATGGTCGTTGTAAATTCCACGCGGTAAGGGCCTGTTTCTATGCTGTATCTCTAAATTAAACTAAAGTAAAACATGGATATATAGGGAATGCAGTGATATGGATTATGTACAGGCAGATTAGAGATGTGGAAGGAAACCAGAGCACCCAGAGGAAACCCACGTGGTCTCAAGGAGAACATGTACTCCACATAGGCAGCTCCCGAGGTCAGGATTGACCCCAGGTCTCTGGCGCTATGAGGCAGCAGCTCTACCGCTGCACCATTGTGTCTATCCAAGGCTTTCTCAAATCCCGCCATCATATCTGCCTCCACCACCATCCCTGGCAGCATTTGTAGGGCACCCACTACCCTTTGTGTAACCTGCCCTGCACATCTCCTTACTTTCCTTTTTTAAAGGAGTGTCCTTACTTGGAGTTGAGTCAATTTTAGGGACTCTTTATCTCAGTGAGCTGTGGAATTGAGGAATATAAGCAGGGTAGTCGGCTTAAAGCAAGGGGTCAAACACACCATAGTTGAATGTTGAAGGAGGGGTTGATTTGTCCTCATTCACCCACGGTCATTCTGTTCATCTGTAAATACAACTTTGTGCTATCTCGAATAAAGTCATAGAGCCTTACAGTGTGGAAACAGGCCATTCGGCCCAACTTGCCCTTTCCAGCCAACATGTCCTATCGACATTAGTCCCAACTGCCTGCGTGTGGCCAATAACCCTTTACCTGCATATAATATGTAATAATTCCTAAGGAACTGCAGATGCTGGCTTATACCAAAGATAGGCACAAAATGCTGGAGTATCTCAATGGGTCAGGCATCATCTCTGGAGAAAATGGACATGTAAACTTTTGGGTTCCGACCCTTCTTCATTTTGTGCCTATCTTTGTGCTATGATTAGTTGTTACTTTCTGTGCCCTTCATTAATCATTATGTGTTGTGTTGCATGTTGTTTAATGACATGTATGCCAGGATTTATTTTGCATTGTTTAGGGTAATCTATTTGAAGTAAATTGCTTAGCGACACATCTTAAAATTCTCAAGGTGTCCCTCAGCCTGGCAAAAGGCTCTCGTAATCCTACATGCGTGCATTAACTTATGCTATCTGAACCCCAATGAGCTTTGCAGAAAATTCTGCCTCTCTGCTGAATTCCCAGCCAAATGAATCCCTTATTACGATGCATTGTAAAACAGGTCAGTACCTTAAATCTATTCAATTTAAATTTAAATGTAATTAAAACGAGGTATTCGCTTCCTGCTTTCTTATAAGCATTTCCCCAGGATAATAGTCTTTATCCTCAGTAAATAACAATTCCAATTCTGAACTCCCAAAGTCAGGATTGTTTGCATTGGGATTTCAGAAGCTTTTGGTTGGCATATCAAATTTAAATACTCATCAGGATAATTCCAATAATTCTGTAATCTGCAATCTTGCAATTAAAGGCAAATAAAGACTATCTGAATTTCTGCTGAAACCTAATAACTCATGTCGTTCTTGAAATAGAACATAGAACTGTACAGCACAGGAAGAGGCCCTTTGGTCACAATGTCTATGCTAAACATGATGCCACGACCAAATGATTAGGTTCAAATCTGATCACACTTGGGGAGGCACTGTGGCGCAGCAGTAGAGTGGCTGCCTTACAGGGCCAGAGATCAGTGCGGACCCAGTCAGCCGAAGGGTCTGTTTCCATGCTGTATCTCTAAACTAAACTAAATGTTCTCATTCAACATTGTGGTTAAATGCAGCACTAACTCGAGTTTCAGTCTTCACAAATTGCAAATATATTGCCAATATAGATCAGGTTTGTAGGTTAATTGGTTTTGGTAAAATTGTAAATTTTCTCTAGTGTGTAGCATAGTGTTAATGTACGGGATGATCGCTGGTCAGTGTGGACTTGGTGGGTTCAAGTGTCAGTTTCCCTGCTCTATCTCTAAACTAAACTAGACTGTGCCAGTCCCGAGTTGCCTATGAGAAGGAGCCCGTAACGGATGTTCTTGGGAAACGTGACTTGTTGGATCCTTTATTCTATTAGCTTACATGAACTACATTGTTGTGAGTCCAACAGTCACTTGTAGACCAGGCCTATCTCAGTAAGGGCAGCAGATATCCTTCCCTGAAGGACAGCAGAGAACCAGATGGCTCTTTACAACGATCTAGGAGTTTCATGGACAGCATTAATAAAACTAGATTTAATTTCAAGTAATTAACAATTTGAATTCTCCAGCTGTCATTGTGGGGGTTTGAACTCTTGTGTCTGGAACAGTCATCCAGAACATGTAATTACCAGCAACAAT
Organism: Leucoraja erinaceus; assembly: GCF_028641065.1. NCBI lineage: Eukaryota > Metazoa > Chordata > Chondrichthyes > Rajiformes > Rajidae > Leucoraja > Leucoraja erinaceus. The sequence continues at coordinate 39,548,004 of NC_073388.1, forward strand.
GCCACATCATCCAGAAACAGCCCAACAGACATTAATGCTTAACCTAACAATGACACCACCCCTCCCCTGCACCATTGCTCACCAGAAGCAGGATAAATTGGTTAAGAAGGTGGCACAGTGGTGCAGCGGTAGAGTTGCTGCTTACAGCGCCAGAGAGGAGGATGTCAACAATATACAGCAACTCTTTTGCTGTGCCACTGTGCCACCCCACTATTTTCTATGTGTAAATGTCTTACCAACAACCCAGCAACTTTCACATTATTTTGTTTTGCAAAACTAGATCCAATCACATTTATTTCATGCAATTCTCGATTGTCTGAGGTAGGATTTGAACCAGCATTGATTGATTCATCTCTACACATTTGAAGCTGTGTAACACAAACCCCTTGATTTACTTTTGCTCACATCCTCCAGAGGACTGAGATAGATCCAGAAAGAACTCAAAGGAAGAGATGTAGCAAGTAGCTGCTGAATTGATTTGATTCTCTCTGTGGATTGCAGTGGGCTCTATAATAAGACTTGCCCAGAGCAGGGAGAATTAATTACTAATGTATTTATTGATGAAAGCATCAAATAGTTCTGGGCACAGAATATACTTTAAAAGTATTGGAGATATTTATTCCATGCTTTTGGTGTTATTGAAAACAATAAAATGGTACAATTATTTTTTTGTAAGTGATGGGTGCAATTAAAGTCTATATCATTACCAGAAGTGGAGATGTGGGGGAGAATCCAGGATACACAGCATTAAGTTGTTCCATCATTTACTACTTCTTCACTGTAGCTGGGTATGGAGAAAAGTCAAACAACAATATTTTAATAGATTTTCCCTGCATTGTGAAATTGTGTATTTCGAATTTGGTCTCATAACCTAAGAATGGATAAACTTTAAACTTCAGAGATGCAGCGTAGAAACAGGCCCTTCAGCCAATTGTGTCCGTGCTGAACAGTGATCAACCCCATACACCAGCACTATCCTACACACTAGGAACAATTTACAATTTTACCAAAGCCAATTAACCTACAAACCTGCACATCTTTGGAGTGTGGAATGAAACCAGAGCACCTGGAGTAAACCCACGCAGTTACGGGGAGAACATACAAACTATGTAAAGACAGCACCTGTAGTCAGGATCGAACCTGGGTCTCTAGTGCTGTAACTCTAAAATCTAAACTCCAAAGTCTAAAGCACAGGAACAGGCCCTTCACCAGTCCAAACATGATGCCAATACAATTTTTTTTGGCCTGTGCACAATATCCCTCCATTCATTACATAGCTATGTGCCTATTCAAAGGCCTCTTAAACACCACTATCATATCTGCCTCCACCACCACCCCTGGCAGCATATTCTAGGCATCCACCACCTTCTGTATAAAAAACGTCCCTCACATCTCCTTTAAGCTTTGCCACTTTCAACTTAAACCTATGCCCTCTGGTATTTGATATTTCCATCCTTGGAAATAGGTTCTGACTGTCTACCCAATCAATGCCTCTCATAATTTTATACACTTGCATCATGACTCCCCTCCACCTTCATCATTCCAGAGAAAACAATCCAAGTCTCTCCAACCTCTCCCTGTAGCTAATATCTCACAATCCAGACTTAATTCTGGTAAACCTCCTATGAAATTCTTTCTCAGTTTCAGATGATTCCTTAGGAATTCCCTCGGGGTATAAATAAATAATTTTAATGTAACATTTTTTTGTATGTTTAATATATTATCTATTGAGTACTTTCTTAATAAACCTGACCACAGGCAGAACCTGCACTCTCCACACAGTGGAGGATATTATAGAGCAGGAAGATGAAGCTGGCCTATGAGTTGTCTGCAAACTGTGTACGGAATGCCTACAAACTGCTCAAACCCGACTGTGAACTGCTTACAATATGCCTATGAGCTGACTTCAAACTGCCTACAACAGGCCTACAAACTACACCTACAACTGGACAACAATGGCCAACCACTGCCTACAACTGGACAACAATTAGACTACAACTGGCCAACCACTGCCTACAACTGGGCTATAAAGCCTGTCTGTCATTTCTATCTTTTTTTAAATTTTCAGTTAGTCCAAAGTCTGTTTAGGGGGGGAACTTTAACTTTTCTATGTGGGGGAGGGGGGCAGGGTAAGGGGGAAACCATTTCGTAGTCTCTTCCTGGCGGGGACGCGACTATTTCTCCGAGTCTCGTCCTCGCCCCCCACCTCGCGGCCTACCATCTAGATCGGAGCGGCCTTTCCTGCCGGGGTCTGGGAACGGGACTAGGGCTGCTACAGTGGTGGCGCAGTGCTGGAGTCACCGCGGAGTGGGCGATGCCTACCTGGGTCGTCGGTTGGAGCTCCAGAGCGTTGAGCCTTTGCTCCAACATCGTGGAGCTCTGGTGCGGAGAGCTTCCAACGCGGGCGGCGCTGAACAACATCGTGGAGTCCTGGGGCGCCTTGCAGAGGGTCTGCAGCAGCGGGTCTCCATCCGGCGCGGCCTACGGACTTTGGAAGCCGTCGACTCCGGTAGGAGGGGGCCGACTCTGGTGTCCACGCCGCTGAGGACGTCCCGCAGCCCCGACGTCGGACTTGTATCACCACGACGAGCGCTCCTGGACATCGGGCCGCCCGTAGCTGCAACTGCGGAGGGCTTGGGGAGGCCCTGACCACGGGGAACAGTGGAGGAAGAGACTGACTTTGGTGCCTTCCCACACAATGGGGAACTTTGATTCTGCTGTGTGGGGATGTGTTATGTTAAATTCTATAGTGTGTTGTGTCCTTTATTTTTATTTTTATTGTATGGCTGTATGGGAATTTCATTTCACTGTGCCATCTGGCACATGTGACAATTAAATCTATCTTCAATCTTGAATCTTGAATCTTGACTACAAACTGCTTTTGGCTGGGCTTGAACTACCTAGAACTGTGATCCAATGCCTACAACTGTGTACGACTTGGCTACAATTGTCTACAACTGTCTACAGCTGGGCTGCAAACTGCAATTAACTGCCTATGAATTGGCCTACAAAATCTGGGAATGGATCGGTAGTTTATTAAAATCTTCTTCAGACAATGACAAATGGCTTTTCCTCGAAGCACAGAACTACACCAAACGAAGATCATTGATAAAAAATTGATTTACGTACTAAATAATGATTCACATTAAGCTGAGAAGCTGCATGTGTATGAATGATGAAAATATGCTCTTACTGTTGATGTTGATAAAATCTATCAACTGGAAACAATAAATCCATGTTCTTTTCTCAGAATTATTCAACATTATATGTCAAAATAATCCATTCTCCAAGTACTGCCAAAGTGCGGCAGGTACTGATATCTAGTCTTCATAATGCAATGAATTATTCGTAGTCTGCATCATGATTATTTTGAACCATCAATAAATGCATTATCCTTTCTTGCACCTTGAATACATCAACCATTTGTTTGTTACTAAATCCTGATCATTTTAATATTGAGTCTAGTTAATTTCCAAATGTACCTATATGTATTCTGAACCACACTTTGAGCTGGGCACGTTAATCAGAACCAAAGAACATTGCATTCAGTGCATGCATGTGTCACATTGCTCTTTATTCCAAAGTATGTGTGTTCATTGCACGCGATTGCCTCAAGGGCGGCACAATGGCACAACTGGTAGTACCGCTGCCTCCAAGCGCCAGAAATCGGGGTTCGATCCTGACTTTGGATACTGCCTATTTGGGGTTTTTACATTCTCACATGCATAAGCTTCATAGGCTTAAGCCTAGGGCCTCGAGATCTAGGGGGGCCTCGGCAGAGCCGGATTTACCACTAGGCTTCATAGGCTGAAGCCTAGGGCTTCGAAATCTAGGGGGCCTCCGGCCAAGGCAGGACTCCTGCCGTTCAACTCTGAGCGGGCCCCCTCTCTATCTTTCTCTCTCTGTCACTCTCCGTCTCCGCCCGCCATCCGTGTCCGGGCCACTGGGTCTCCGCTCTCCACTCGCTCCTCATCCGCTGGCACGGCAGGCCGCCTTACACATGCGCATTGCTATGGCCAGCACATCCTCCCCCTGTACAAGCTCACAACCATGGCCAGTGCATCATCGACCGCCCTGCACATGCGCCTGCCACGGCAAATGGTCGGCGCTGGGCACTTTCTCCCTCGCTTTGAATTGTGGGAGATCTGGCCGCCATTGCTGTCTGGTTGCCACCTCGCCGCGACTGCTGAAAACAAACGCAGAATCACTCCCTGGAGCTGGAGTAACTCCCTGGAATAACTCTTGCGTCTGGTTTCCTGGTCCTCCAAAAATATTCTAAATGGAATTTAAACTGTTGGAGGGTTCATCACCAAACTACAAACACTGAACAATAACAGCCTATTGCATTTTATCTGTTATTTATTGTGTATATATATGGTCTATGGTATATAAACACACTGAACTTTTATCTCCTGTTCTGTATTATGTTTACATATTCTGTTGAGCTGCAGCAAGCAAGAATTTCATTGGCCTATCTGGGACACATGACAATAAAACTATCTTGACTCTAGACTTGAACTTAAGCAAAAAAGGGTTCTTGGGGGATAAAAGAGCTAACTTAAATTTAGTTGCGTCTGGTTGGGTAGCTATGGTAGGGTGAAGAAGATTCCATGATTTAATTGAGCGGGGAAACTCCATGGAGCCGTCAGCAACTCTGGATAGAAGAAATTGGGCGACGTTTCGGGTAGAGACTCTTCTTTAGACTCCCTCTGGTTTTAGTGTTTTTAGTTTAATTTAAAAATACAGCGTGGAAACAGACCCTTCAGCCCAGCGAGTCCACCGATCACCTGTACACTAGTTCTATCCCCCACATTAGCGACGTAAGTCAAGAGTGTTTTATTCTCTCACGTCCCAGTTAAAACAATGAAATCCTTACTTGCAGCAGCACAACAGAATATGTAAACATAGTATTCTGTAAACAATGTTATAAACGAGAAAACAAAACAGTGTATATTTATATATGAATATATAACTTTATAAATATATATATGAGTGTGTGTGTGTGTGTGTGTGTGTGTGTGTGTGTGTGTGTGTGTGTGTGTGTGTGTGTGTGTGTGTGTGTGTGTGTGTGTGTGTGTGTGTGTGTGTGTGTGTGTGCGTATAATATACTGTATATATAAACACACACACACACACACAATTTCCCTCCTGGGATTAATAAAGTTCTAACGTATAGTATCATGTGTGTAGGAAGGAACTGCAGATGCTGGTTTAAACTGAAGATAGACAGAAAATGCTGGAGTAACTCAACAGGTCAGACAGAATCTCTGGACAAAAGGAAAATATTAAGTTTTGGGTTGGGTCTGAAATAGGTTCCTGCACACCTTTGGAATGTGGAAAGAAACAAGAGCACCCGGAGAAAACCCATGCGATCAAAGGGAAATGGAACAAACTCCATACAGACGGCACCCATATTCAAGATCAATTCCGGGTCTCTGGCACTTTTAGGCAGTAACTCTATGGCCAATGTACTGCCCCATAGTCTTGAACTGAATTAAAACATACAGTAGCTGTAACGGGGGGGACATAGTGTCACTTGGAGATTTAAGACTGAAAATATATTTTTTCATTTTTTTAGTAACCAAAGTTATCAACGTATAATTTTTTGTGTTGGGAAACAAAATATAGTGGCACAGCTGGTAGTCTTGATGCTTCACAAGCCAGAGATCTGTGTTTGATCCTGTCCTCGGGCACTGTCTGTGTTGCATTTGCACATTCTCCCTGCAAGCATGTGGGTTTCCTCCCACATCCCAAAGACGCATTGGCTTTGTAGGTTAACTTGTTCTCTGTAAAATTGCCCCTAATGTGTAGGGAGTGGGTTGCCACAGACTCAGTGGGCCGAAGGGCCTGCTTTCACATTGTATCTCTGAAGACGAAAAGTCAAAAGTAAATCTTTACAGCTAGAGGGAAGACTATCCTCCATGGAGGGAAGAAAGCTGGGTGTGCTCCAGGCTCCTGTAGTAGAGAGGTGCAGTTATCTCAGAGAGATACACTGGGGAACACAGGCATTGGGAAGACCAGGACCGTGGACAATGAGCAGCCAGATAATACTTTTTTATTGGATTGGGTGTTGGTCAGGGAGAACAGGGCAGAAGGGTGAATGGTTTCCCAAGTAGTGGCGTTCTACATGAAGCCACAAAGAACAGTAGATGCTGACTCGCGTAAAAATACACATTCACTTGTGTCTTTCTTGATTAGTACAGGTGTCAGAGGTTATGGGGAGAAGGCAGGAGGGAGAGGTAGATCAGCCATGATTGAATAGACTTGATGAGCTTAATGGCCTAATTTTACTCTTATTCCTTATGACCTTATGACAAAGTGTCAAAGTCAAAGTAAACTTTATTGTCAATTCAATTATGCAACAGTAGTTACACAGAGGATTGAAATTACATTTCCCCATACTCCAAATGTGCAAGTAATATTAAAAACACAGACAGACAACATACCAATAAAAATAGACAATAGACATTACATTATTTAAAATATTAAAATATTCACAGTGTGCCAAAATGTAGCAAAAACTTTGAGGTATTTTAAAAAGGGTGCAACAATGAAAGGTGCAATATAGAAAAAGTGCAAATTTCGTACTGGAGACATTGAGCCAAAGTTATTTTCACAGTTTGTTTGTCTTTGTTTGGGTACTGTTCATGGAATTTTCTTAAGTGTGTTGAGTAGTCTGATGGCCTGAGGAAAAAAAGCTGTTTTTGAATCTGGTGGTTTTGCTCCGCATGCTGCGGTAGCGCTTACCGGAAGGTAGGAGGGTGAACAGTTTGTGTGCTGGGTGGGTGGTGTCTTTGATGATATTGCTTGCTCTCTTGCGACAGCGAGATGGGTATAGGTCCTGGATTGCTGGTTGGGGTCATCTGGTGATATTCTCCACTGTCTTCACCACTCTCTGTAGGGCCTTCTGGTCAGCAACAGAGCAACTGCCATACCAGACTGAGAGACTGCTGGTAAGAATGCTCTCAATGGCACCCCTGTAAAAAGTCATGAGGGCAGAAGGGGGGAGGTCAGCTCTCCTCATCCGTCGAAGGAAGTGGAGGCGTTGCTGTGCCTTCTTGACTAGGGAGATGGTGTTGGTGGACCATGTCTGATCATCTGTGATGTGCACTCCCAGGAACTTGGTGCTTTTCACAGACTCCACTGCACTGCCATTGATGGTAAGTGGGGTGTGTGATGTCTGTTTCTTCCTGAAGTCCTCAGTTATTTCTTTTGTTTTATTGACATTGAGTTGAAGGTTATTGATATCACACCAGTTGATGAGTTGTTAAACCTCCTCTCTGTAGGCTGAATCGTCATCGTGGCTGATGAGGCCCACCACTGTAGTGTCATCTGCGAACTTGATGATGTGGTTCGAATTGTGTTTGGCACAACAGTCATGAGTCATCAGCGTGAACAACAGAGGGGCTCAGCACACATCCCTGTGGGACCCCGGTGTTCATGATGGTGGTCTCTGATGAGTTTTTGCCAACTCTTACTGTCTGTGGTCTGTCAGTGAGGAAGTCCAGTAGTGCTGGAGAAACTCAGTAGAGGAAGTCCAGTAGTGCTGGAGAAACTCAGCAGCTCAGTCAGCATCTCTAGAGAACATGGATAGGTGATGTTTCAGATCCCGAGTGTGCAGGATAGTGCTAGTATATTGGGGTGATCGCTGTTCTGCATGGACTCAATGGGCCGAAGGGTCTGTTTTCCATACTGTATCTCTAAAGTCTTAAGACTAGAGTCTGAAGTAGAACCAGGACATCACAACACACTTATTAGCCCAATGGCATTGGCATTGGTTTATTTTTGTTGTGTGTACCAAGACAGAGTATGAGTGGAATGGAGGGGAAGGGGGAAACTACCTTTCAGGGTCCCTACCTGGTTGGAGAGGCAGCTTTTCTCCTGGCTGCAGCTACGACCCGTCCTCGCGGCCTACCAGCGGGCCTGGAGCGGCGTTTCCTATCGGGGGACCGCCCAGAATCCCGGCTTCGGCGGCGGCACAGCGCTGGAGCACTATCGCAGAGCAGAGCGGGCGATGCCTTGCCCGGGTCGCCGCGCTGGAGCTCCAGTGAGCTGAAGATCGCTGAGGAAAACATCACGGAGCTGCGGGACTGTGGAGCGACCAGCTGCGGGCGGCGACGCTGACATTACACTGGGAGCCAGGGATCTCTAGATGAGATCTCCAGTTGTGGAGCTCCAACCGGCGTGGCCTTGTTGGCTTTGGAAGCCGTGGCCTCCAGTACGGAAGTGGCCATTCCAGGGTTCCCAAGCCGCTGAGAGGACTCTCCCGACGCCGGAGCAACATCACCCAGCGAGAACGGCCTGGAACATCGGGCCTCCATAGAGGCAACTGTGGAGGCCTCAATGGGCCCGACTATGGGTGAACTGGGGTTGGGGACTGGACTTTGTGCCTTCCCTCATAATGGGAACCATTGTAGGGGGATGTTCTTTATGTTTAAAATTCTTATTGATGTTATGTCTGTATTCCTTCTTTATGTGCTGCAAAATGGCAAGAAGCATTTCACTTCACTACACCTAGGTGTATGTGAATGTGACCAATAAAATACCTTTGATACCTTTGAGTGCTATCGAGGCAAATCATGCCATACATGATTACAAATTAAGTCATGGATGGGCACCATAGAAGAAAGGAAACAGAGTGCAGAAATAGTGTTACAGAGAGAAAGTGTGAATAAAAAGCAAATAGAAAGTGTGAATAAAAATACATCAAGAGCCTGATGATATCAGGGAAGATGATCATCTTGAAATTGGTGATACTTTAAATTGTTTTCATACAGCTTGGAAACAGGCCCTTCGGCCGACCAAGTTCACGCCGACTAGCAATCCATGTACACTAGCACTATCTTACACACTAGGGACAATTTACATTTTTTATCAAAGCCAATTAACCTACAAACCTGTACGTCTTTGTAGTGTGGGAGGAAACCAGAGCAACCAAAGAAAATCCACGCAATCACGGGGAGAACACACAAACTCCTAACAGACAGCCCCGGTAGTCAGGATCGAACCCGGCATTCTGACACAGTAAGACATCAACTCTATTGAAACCCGACCTGAAATATCATCTATCCATGTTAAAACAGAGATGTTGCCTTATCTGTTGAGCTACTACAGCACTTGGTGTCCTTTTGTGTAAACCAGCATCTGCAGTTCTTGCTTCTACCCTAAGCTAGATGAGACTGCAATGCTCTCCCTGAGCGCTCCATGTCTCCAGCTCCCCGTTTGTTCATTTAAGCCTCGGTCCCTGGTCACCTGCTCTAACATAATGGCCCACTGTACATTTTACCCTGACAACACTCTTGAGGAACGCTTTGAGACATTACAACGTAATAAAGGAAAAAGAGAACTGCTCATTATCATGGGCACATTAATTCTGCCTTATTTTGCTTATGGGTTTTTGTTTTATTCCTGTACAAGAGCGCAGAGGAAGCAGATTTGGTGAGCCTTTTCATTTACAAAGTGGTTTTAAAGATGATGATTTTATGGCCTGCATTAAATCATTTATTTCTTCAAACCCAATTATTCGCCCACTATTACCCCTTGTACTTTGAAGTTTAAGGTGTAGTTCAGAAACGGTGGATGTCCCTTGACACCAAGATGCTGTTCGAATGACCAAGGATCTAATTATTTCTCTCTCAGAGGGAAACTTCAAAGAGAGCACTCAGCTAGCATCCGCTTTACATAATCTTTATAACCTTCATCACTGTCTATCACCTTCACTTTTATGAATAACATTTGGAAGGTTTTAATCTGCCACAAGATTAATTTCATACAAGTTCAAGCTGTTCTGGGGGAGGGCTCCAGCCCATGTTGAAATGTTCAAATGAAACTTCAAAATTATGATGGTGGTGCCAACACTTCTGAGGAATCCAGAGCAAAATCACAATTTCTTAATCATAAAATGTAAACAGAATGAGAATATGAAGGTAAATGATAAAGGTTACAAAACGTTACAGGTTGCACCTTTTTATGGACTTTATTACAAGTGGTTTTCACAGACAAAGGTAGATGGATAGGAAAGGTTCAGAGGGATATGGGCCAAATGCAGCCAAATGGGGGCATTTTGGTTGGCAGGGACAAAGTTGGGACAAAGTTGGGCCAAAGGGCCTGTTTCCATGCTGTACGACTATGATATATTTAGAAAGAATACTATAACAATGACAAAGGCTGCATTTAATGTAGTCACTTGAGCAATGTTTATTTTAGGCCGTTAAGTGCTGGTATTCACTATTAATAAACATACGTGTCACGTGGTCGGCAAATATACTGTCACAAAAATAGCACTGGTCCCAACTATGCTTGAGGTGGTCATGGTGAAAGCTGCAGTTATTTTAATGAACATGTCCCCACAGTGCCATTCTGTAGGGATTTGTAGGATTTGGACTTTGGGACAATTAAGGATGGCTGCTATATTTTTGTCAAATTGCATGTGATAAGTAGGAAAACAAAATAGTGGCAACACAAGCAAATGTGTGGTAGAGAAGGTGTATGGTACGCTTGCCTTCATTGGTCAGGGCATTGAATATAAGAGTCAGGAAGTCATGACATTGGGTGGTACAGCGGCACAGTGGTAGAGCTGCTATCTTACAGTGCCAGACAACCGGGTTTGATCCTGATTATGGGTATGGAATTTGTATGTTGTCCCTGTGACCACGTGGGTTTTCACCGGTGCTCCGATTTTCTCCCACACTTCAAAGACGCACAAGTTTGTAGAGGTTAATTGGCTTCAGTAAAATTGTAAATTGTCCATAAAATGTAAGATAGTGCTAGTCTATGGGGTGATTGTCGGTCAGTGCAGACAGTGGGCTGAAGGGCCTGTTTCTGTACTGTATCTCTCTATGGTGCAGGGCTAAAGGGCTTTGGTTTGTTCATATTTGGAGCGTTGTGTGCAGTTCTGGTTGCCCCATTACAGGATGTGAAGGGTTTGCAAATGGTGCTGAGGAGGTTTACCAGAATTATGCCTGGATTAGGGGGTGTTAGCTACATAAAGAGGTGGGACAGTCTTGGAATGTTTTCTATGAACTTTTGGAGGTTGCACGGACATCTGATAAAAGTATATTAAATGATGAGAGGCATAGATAGGGTAGACAATCAGAACCTTTTTCCCAGGATGGAAATATCAAATACTAGGGCACATAGCTTTGAGGTGATAAGGGGCAAAGTTTATAGGTGATTAGTGGGGAATGTTTTTTACACAAAGGGTGGTGAGTGCTGGAACACGCTGCTTGGTATGGTGGTGGAGGCAGATAAGCCAGTTGTGTTTAAAAACTTTTCGGTAGGCACATGGAAATGCAGGGAGTACAGGGATATGGATTATGTGCTGACAGATAAGAGTTGGTATTTTGTTCAGCACAGATATTATGGGCTGAAGGGCCTAATCTTGTGCTGTACTCTTCTATGTTCTAGACGCACTGTAAATGCACTGCAGAAAGCATTTTATCGGGATGCATCACAGCTTTGTTTGGGAAAAGCTCCATCGAAGACCGCAAGAAATTCCAGCACATTGTGGATGCAACCCAGACCATCGCACAAACTAACCTCCCTTCCATTGACTCCATTTATATCTCATGCTGCCTTGGCAAGGCCAGCAGCATAATCAAGGACGAGTCGTTCCCTGGCCACACTCTCTTCTCCCCTCTCCTAGTGGGCAAAAGTTATACAAGTGTGAAAAGTGAGCACCTCCAGATTCAGGGACAACTTCTTCACAGCTGCTATGAGGCAACTGAACCATCCTACCACAACTAGAGAGCAGACAAGAGCTACTAACTATCTCATCAGAGACCCTCGGACTATCTTTGATCGGACTTTACCGGCCTTACCTTACAGTAAACATTATTCCCATATCATGTATCTGTACACTATGAATGGCTCAATTGTAATTAGTCTTTCAGCTATCTAGTTAGCATGCAACAAAAGCTTTTCACTGTACCTCGGTACATGTACCAATAAACTTAAACTGAAAATGATCTCAGCTGCTCCAGGGGTTGCAGATGGCACCAGTTTTGAAAAGTGTTCTTTCAATAACAGTCTCAATAAAGAATGATTTGCTGCAATATTTGTCCACTTACTTAGCTCCCTCCATAGAAACATAGAAATTAGGTGCAGGAGTAGGCCATTCGGCCCTTCGAGCCTGCACCGCCATTCAATATGATCATGGCTGATCATCCAACTCAGTATCCCGTACCTGCCTTCTCTCCATACCCCCTGATCCCCTTAGCCACAAGGGCCACATCTAACTCCCTCTTAAATATAGCCAATGAACTGGCCTCAACTACCCTCTGTGGCAGAGAGTTCCAGAGATTCACCACTCTCTGTGTGAAAACATGGACACAAATATAATTGAACTGTGGATGCTTAACAATTACACCCAAACACATTGTACAAACAAAGATCTGCAGATGCTAGTTTATACTAAAAGTCGACACAATTGCTAGATTAACTCAGCGGGTCAGGCAGCACCTCTGGAGAAAAATATGGATGATGTTAACGTCATCTCATACTCCCCTCTCATCCTCCTACCCCCCTCGCCCCCTTCCCTCTCCCGAGTTGTTTTAACAATTCCACAGTTATCCACATTGTTTCTCTTGAAATTACCTTCCCTAGAACGAGGACATTAGTGGCTGGCCCTGATTGGTCCTGGCCATTTCTCACCTCCATCTTTCCAATCCCCCACCCCCTACTTTTAAGCTGAATAAAGGTCCCAACAGGAATTGTCACCCATCCTTTACCTCCAGAGATGTTGCCTGAACCACTGAGTTACTTCAGCTCTTTATGTCTATCTAATTACAGACTACAGGTAAATTTGCTTGGTCAGCCACACAGTAGGGAGCGTTGACAATTGTGGTGTCAAGAACCATACCTGATCCAAATCTAGCTCCCAAATCCTCAATGGCTTTATGAGATGTCCAACATCAAACACAGCTGAAAATCACCACCAAGAAACTGCCGGTAAACCTTGGACTTACTGACAAACCCTAAACATTGGGGCACCAACTCCAAATATATGGCACGTTTCCCTCTAAACCTTTCCTATCAATGTATCTGTTCAAATGTCTTATAATGCACCTGCCACGACTCCTTCATCCGGCAGCTGGTTCCATATGCCAGCCACTCATTGTGTGAACAAGTTGCCCCTCAGATTCCTACTACATCATCACCCTTTATCCTTAAATCCATGCCCTCTTGTTCTTGTTACCCCTACCCTGGGGAAAAATACCATGTGCATTCACCCTATCTATTCCCCTCAAAATTGTATACACCTCTATAAGTTCACCACTCAGCCTCCTATGCTCCAAGGAATAAAGTCCCATATTGCCTAAACTCTCCCTCTAGCCCAGGCCCTCGAGTCCTGGCAACATCACTCTATACCATATTTTGTTTTATTCCTTTATGCTAATTTGGATATAAAATGTCCCAAACACTCAATACGTTGACATGCTGGTGAAGTCTTGTTATTCTCACATTTACTTATCACTCAAACAATTTCACTGGAGACAAACTACCCAGTCATTTATCTTGATGCGTTTGTGACACTACCCTGCGTAACTAATTGCTTGTCTCAGTTGTCTGAGCTACACAGTGACTGAACTTTGCAATAAAAGCGTGAATTGGCCATGCATTTCTTCATTGCTTTCTCCAACAATCCACTGCCAAATTCATAAGGTTCGAGTAAAATGTTAAAAAGCAAATGGAAATATAATTAGAAGAGGTAAGCTTAGATTAATTTGAATTAACAGTTCCTGATATGGACCAGGGAGCGAGAGTAATAAATGTCCTTGTCTCTTTACCAGATGTCAATTGAAAAAATATTGTTTGGATGATTTGCTTCTCATGAATTCATCTTCACTGGAGTTCATCATAAGGAGGAAGTCAAGAAGTGTTCCCCTCAAGGTGATTACTCATTGGAAAGAATACGAGGCATTGCCAACCTCGATTCGAACACCGCTACAAATGTCAATGTTACAGAAGGAAGGCGGCAGATGGTGACAACGTGCAGAACACAAATTCACTCCGATCTGCACAGGGACCAAGAGACCATTAAGTAGACAGATTGCACATAAAGCGCTTTTTAATATGGTTCATAAAGAAAGCAAGACATTATATGATTTAAAGGAAAGAAATTGGTGAAGCAAAATTTCAATCAGTTCCTCTAATTTGAGGGAAATTTACGCTCTCACCGAGTCTGACTTTGCAGGAAAGAATGAATGTCTGCACGATTGCAGTTATACAGTTGCTGTCTTACAGCATCAGAGACGTAGGTTCAATCCTTACTATGGGCACTGTCTGCATGGAGTTTGTGTGATCTTCCTGTGATCACGTGGGTTTCCCCCGGGTGCTCCGGTTCCCTCCCACACTACAAAGGTGTACATTTTTGCAGGTTAATTGGCCGGTAAAGATTGTAAATTGTCCCTAATGTGTAGAATAGTGCCAGTGTGTTGGGATCGCTAGTCAGCGCTGACTCGATGGGCCGAAGGACCTGTCTCCACTATATATCTCTAAACTAAGCTAAAGTAAACTAAACTAAACTGTTTCCATTGACTTGATAATAAACAACAAAAAATCTTTTCACTGTACCTCAGTACACGTGACAATAAACTAAACTAAACTAGACTAAACTAAACTTCTCCCTTTGCAATTGTTGTTCTCCTCCTTCAGAATCAGGCAGCTGTTCGGTGGGCTGTGACTGCGTGGATTTACTACAGGTGCTTCGGTTTCCTCCCACATCCCAAAGACGTGTAGGTTTGTAGATGAATTGGCCCTCTGTAAATTGGCCCTCTTGTGTAGGGAATGGATGAGGAAGTGGGATAACAGTACTAGTGTGAACGGGCGATTAATGGTCGGCAAGGACTCGGTGGGGTGAAGGGTCTGTTATCAATCTATATCTCTCAACTAAACTAAACATCATGGCCTGTTTCGGCAACTTGGATGCCCAGGAGCATAAAAGACTGCAAAAATCTGTGAACACTGCCCAGTTCATCATCGGCTCTGACCTCCCCACCATCGAAGGGATTTATCGGAGTCACCAGCATCATTAGAGACCCACACCATGCTGGCCACGCACTAATTTCACCCCTGCCAATGGGAAGAAGGTACAGGAGCCTGAAAACTGTAATGTCCAGGTTTAGGAAGAGCTACTTCCCTACAGCCATCAGGCTATTAAACACTACAACCTCAAATAAGCTCTGAAGTTCAATAGACTATTATTATTATTATCATTATCATTATCAGTAGTAGTAGTAGTAGTAGTATTACTATTATTAGTAGTATTATTGCACTACTATTGTTTGTTTTTTGAGTATGTTTGTGTATGCATGTAAATATATGTGTGTGTGTGTATGTATATATATATTGGATAACAAAGGAATAACACATGGTCACAGGGAGAATGTGCAAACTCCACACAGTCAGGATATATATAAGTATATATATAAATAAATAAAAAATACACACACATATATATATATATAAGTATATATATAAATAAATAAACACACACACATAAATATATATATATATAAAATTATATATATATATATATATATATATATATATACACATATAAATTTTTATATATGTATATATATATATATAAATAAAAATATATATGTGTGTTTGTGTACTGTATATGTGTACTTGTGGGTATGTGTATATATACACACTGAACTGTTTTTTCTCTCTCATTTCATTGTTCTATCTTGGACACATGACCGTAAAACACTCTTGACTCTTGACTTGAACTATATATTATACATGTATATTGTGTGTACATGCCGGTTTTGCTGCTGCAAATAAGAATTTCATTGTTCCATTGTTGGTATGTTTGACAGTTAAAAACTATTGACAATTCACTGTGTGCAAAGAAAATTGCCATCATCTGCCCATTAGCTATTTTACAGATTATTCTAAGTAACTATTCTGTCATTGAACTATAAAATGTTTTGTTATTGCAAATATTGAAGATTATGCCTCTGTTCCTATATTTACAACAAAAGTGGAGAAATAATGGAAATGTGAATTCTCAGTGACTTACATATTATGTAGAACATAGCTTCTACTTCCTCAGAAGTTTAGGAGATCCAGTACGTCAACAAATACTCTCTTGAACTTCGACAGTAGAGAGCACATTGGCTCGTAGCATCATGGCCTGCTTTGTCAACTCGAATGCCCAGGAACGGAGAAGACGGCAAAAAGTGGAGAACATTGCCCAAACTATCATGGATACTGACCTCCCCACCATCGAAGGGATCTACAAGAGTTGCTGCCTCCAAAAGACAGCCAGCATCATCAAAGACCCACATTGCTTTGCCCACATTCTCATTTCACCTCAAGAAGGTATATGAGAAGAAGATATATACTATCTATATATCTATATATATATCTATATATATATATATATATATCTATATCTATATATATATATATATCTATCTATATCTATATCTATATATATCTATCTATATCTATATCTATATATATATATCTATATATATCTATATATATATATATTCTGGTGTTTACAGAGTACTGCTTTTATATATCTGTTGTTCTGTTTCAAGATACAGGTGCACAACCTTTTATCCGAAGGTCCAAATAACGAAAACCTCCGAATAGCGACATTTTTTCAGTCCTTGAAGAAAGGTCCTTGAAAACGTTCACCGAGGGCGGCCCGCAGAGGTGACAGCGGAACCTCCGGTCGGTCCTCGAAGAAAGGGGAACTAAATCCCCATTCATAAAAGAGAAGGTGAGGGTATATTGCGCAGGAGGGTTAATAATTGACAATCTGCTGCTGCCTGCCCGCTGAGTTAAAAAGTTCCCACGGTAGACTCACGATACACAGTGTATCGTGAGTCTTGCGTGGGAAATTTTTAACTCAGCGTGCAGGCAGCAGCAAATTGTCGCTCCCTTCAGTTTCACCCCACCTACACCCCTCTGCTTCCCGGCCATATGTGTGACCCCTTCCCTCCCCTCTCCAGCTCCCCGCGCATTGCACCGGCGCGGGGGCTTTGCACTGCCTTCACGTCGGAGCCAGTGCCAGTCACCGGAGATGTCAGGACCAACGGGACACCGGCCCCCAGGCCCACTGCAAGCACGGAGAACCCAGAGACCCACAGCCAGCAACAGCCCAGCCCCGTTCCAATTCCAGAGGAACACGCTCTCCGCTGTCCCCGTAGGGACAGAAGCTGATGGCTCGGGCTGTGGCGTCTCCGGCCACCCCCTGTACAGGAGCTGAGACTGGGAACTGTGGGGTTGTTTGCAGTTGCAGAGGGAGGGGGCAAGGGCGGTAAAGTTCCCAGTCTCAGCTCCATTCCGGGGGGTGGCCGGAGACGTCGGGACCAACGGGACACCGACTGCAAGCATGGAGATCCCAGAGACTTGCAGCCAGCAACAACTCTAGCCCAGCCCCGCTCCAACTCCAGAGGAACCCGGGTTGCGGATGAGGGGGCGCAGCTCGGGCTGTGGGCGAACTGCCACTTGTCGCCGTAGTGGCCCAACGGGGAGCGGATTCCTCTGGAGTTGGAGGGACAGGGAGACACAGCGGCTTTTGAGAATGGTGGGCAATCACTTCCAAAGTTCTGCCCACACAGTCAGTATACCTCTCCTACACTTGTCTCCCGCACTAAGATCATCTCGCAGAGAATGATCCCAGCCTAACCCTCCCTATTCTCTCCTATTCTGCAAGAAAAAACTACATTGAAGACTCAAACTCGCGATCGAGTAACTGCCGGGATCGAGGTGCAAACTCGCGACCTTGCGGATACGAGCCGAGCACTCTATCACTGAGCCAGCCGTTAAAATCTACGCTAAAAATCTTCCATTCCGAAAGCCGAAAAATTCTGAATTACGAAAAGTACCTGGTCCCAAGGCTTTCGGATAAAAGGTTGTGCACCTGTATATGACAATAAAACACTCTTGATGCTTGACTCGTGAACAGTACGGCACAATAACAGTGCTTAAACTAATGCCAAAATTAACATGCCCTTTTCTTGCATGTGATCCATATCTCTCCATTCCCTACATATCCATGTGCCTATCTAAAACCCTCTTAAACACCACTATAATATCTGCTTGCATCTTGGCAGCATGTTCCAGGACTCCATCACCCTTTGTGTAACAAACCTGACCCGCACATCTCTTTAAACTTTGCCCCTCTCACCTTATGCCCTTAAGTCCTTGCCATTTCCACTCAGGGAGTAAGGTTCTGACTGTCAACCCTGTTTATGTCTTTCATAATTTTATATACTTCTATCAGGTTCCAGAGAAAACAATTAGTTTGTCCAGGCTCTCCTTATAGGTAATACCTCCGAATCCAGGCAGCACTCAGCACCCTCTCAAAAGTCTCCACATCCTTTTTCTAATGGAACAATCAGAAATACAATACTCCAAATGCAGCCTAACCAAAGACTTTTAACCCAGTGGTGCAGCGGCGCAGAGTTGCAGCCTTACAGCGCCAGAGACCCAGGTTCGATCCTGCTGTGTGCATGCGGTTTGTACGTTCTCCATGTGACCGCGTGGGCTCTCTCCGGGTGATCCGGATTCTTCCAAAGATGTCCAGGTTTGTAGGTAAATTGGCTTTGGTAAAACATTGTAAATTGTCCATAGTGTGTAGAATAATGTATTAGTGTGCACGGGGTGATTATTGGACGGCGTGAACTCGGTGGGTTGAAGGGCCTGTTTCCACGCTGTACCTCTAAAGTTTAAAGTCTAAATCATATGTTAACAAACAAGCCCCTTGTTATGCATCGTATAATATATCATCATATTTTATCCATCATATGAAACCTTCATATATCCATCATATATCATATGATGGCTAATATGATCATATATCATATCGTATATCATATATATATATGAATATACTAGACAAAGTGATCACACGGGAGGGCTGGTCCCCCAACGCAATATTCCACCTCTCCACCAATTCCATTATTGGTGGCCAGTGGGGGGCTTTCAGGAGCACTAGTATGAGTGTTGTGAGCTGAAGGGACTGGTTTCCAGAGGGCTACTATTGACATTGTGGGCCAAATTCAAGTGCAGTTTCATGCCATTTCAAGCAGGGTGCAAGGCCACCAAATTTATGTGCAGTTTCATACCATTTCAAGCAGGGTGCAAGGCCAACAAATTCAAGTGCAGTTTCATACCACTTCAAGCAGGATGCAAGGCCACCAAATTCAAGTGCAGTTTCATACCACTTCAAGCAGGGTGCAAGGCCACCAAATTAAAGTGCAGTTTCGTACCACTTCAAGCAGGGTGCAAGGCCACCAAATTCAAGTGCAGTTTCATACCACTTCAAGCAGGGTGCAAGACCACCAAATTCAAGTGCAGTTTCCTACCACTTCAAGCAGGGTGCAAGGCCACCAAATTCAAATGCAGTTTCATACAATTTCATGCAGGGTGCAAGGCCATCAAATTCAAATGCAGTTTCATACCATTTCATGCAGGGTGCAAGGCCACACTTCAAATGCAGTCTCATACCATTTCAAGCAGGGTGAAACCACCATAAACCACACAAAACACCACATAAACACCACACTCACAGTTCAGTAGACATTCAGTGTGTTCAGTTGATTCACAGCTCAGAGAGTCATGACCTCTCCCTCCCCCATCTTGCAGAGACTGAGCCACACCCACACTTCCAGGTTTTATAATCCCTCCCCCTCCCACCAAAATGGGCATGGCTTTCATGGCGTGATTGACAGGTGAAAGATTCTCAACATTTTTTAAACACTAATAACACTTTTATTGTTCATTGATAGAAATAATCCTCTGCACCTGGTGTGTGGAGTAAGATGGCCGGAAATCACAGATGTAAGTGGTAGCATTTTATCTAAAATTTATATACAGTGCAAGTTGTCAAGTTTAGACTTTTAATCATTTGCCATTTGAAACCAACCAACCAACCATTTGCTGTGCTTTATTTCAAACCAACCACATTTTCATTTTCAAACCACATTAAGGGCACTCAAGGTCAGTAAAACTACACTCACAGTTTAGTAGACCTATGTTCAGTGTTATTCACAGCTCAGACGGAGAGAAGTGACTCTCTCGCTGCCCCATCTTGCAGAGACTGACTGAGGCAATCAACACTTCCGGGTTTTATAGTCCCTCCGGAAGGGGCATGGCCTTCAGGAGAGAGAATCTCAGCATTTTTGAAACACTAATAACTCTTTTATTTTTAATCAATGGGAACAATCCTCTTGTCCTGCACAGCGGAGGGGGGTTCTGAGTAAGATGGCCAAAAATCAGAGCCGTAAGTGGTGGCTTTTTTTCTAAAATTATTATACAGAACAACAGGAAATGGTCAAGATCAAACTTTTAGTAATATAGATAGATGGATTATAGATAGATAGATAGATAGATGGATAGATAGATAGATAGATAGATAGATAGATAGATAGATAGATAGATAGATAGATAGATAGATAGATAGATAGATAGATAGATAGATTAATAGATAGATAGATAGATAGATTAATACCGTGTGGAAACAGGCCCTTCGACCCAACGCGCCCACACCGGCCAACAATGTGTGTGTGTGTGTGTGTATGTGTATAATTCATCATATCCATCCATCGTATCACCCATCATGTGTTAATGTACAGTACAAACCCCTTGTTACAAAAACCAAAATCATTTGCATTTTGCATTGGTTATTTATGTCTCTGGCCTGTTGGAGATGGAGGAAAATAATTTAGGCTCATGGAAGAGTTTTCATCTTTCACAACTACCCATGAATTCATGCATCTTTTATAATGTTGTCTGTATGTGAGCACCACCTCTTCACCTAGGCTTTGATATCTTTCTGCTGTTAATACTTGGCTTTAGTTATGTACACATTTTCCACATAGCAAGGTGAAATCAATAAATAGAGATGTTTCTGGTTTTGAAAAGACCTCATGAGACTAACTAACTAACTTTACAAGCAATCCTTTGATACAAAAGAAAAAATAAAGGAGCAAAGTATTCATATCTTCAGTCAATTTTTGTCTCAAACTGGCATCGCATTCCAGGCACCCCCCACTTTCTGTGTTAACATTAACTCCGCGCGTCTCTTTGCCCCTCGCACCTTAATGCTATGGCCACTAGCCTTGTACATTTCCACCCTGGGAAAAGAGTTCTGTCTGTCTATTCTGTCTATGCATCTCATAATTTAATATAATTCTGTATGGTCTCCCCTCAGCCTTAACTGCTCCAAAGCTATGCCCTCTAGTCTTGGACATTTCCATCCTGGAGATAAAAGGTTCTGACTGTCTACTCAACATATACCTCTCGTAATTTTATATTTTTCTATCAGGCCTCCCTTCAGACTCTGACATTGAAGAGAAAACAATCCAAGTATTCGTTGTATTAAATCAACATAATGAATAAGCTTTCATTAGAGTTCATGATGAATTGTTCAACAGTAAACAGCTTTTCAAATTATTCCCATGAGGTGTATCCACTGATGTTCACAATATTTCTTCAAGACAAGAGAAAAGTTCTATTTACCGCTGCCTACAATTAACCATATAACCATATAACCATATAACAATTACAGCAAGGAAACAGGCCATCTCGGCCCTACAAGTCCGTGCCGAACAACTTTTTTGCCTTAGTCCCACCTGCCTGCACTCATACCATAACCCTCCATTCCCTTCTCATCCATATGCCTATCCAATTTATTTTTAAATGATACCAATGAACCTGCCGACACCACTTCCACTGGAAGCTCATTCCACACCACTACCACTCTCTGAGTAAAAAAGTTCCCCCTCATGTTACCCGTAAACTTCTGTCCCTTAATTCTGAAGTCATTCTTCAATTAGTCTGAAGAAGGGACCAAACGAAAACACTGCCAGTTCATTCCCTCCACAGATGCAATTAAGCATGACCCGTTGAGTTCCACCAGCATTTTGTGTCTTTACTTGTTGCTGAGGTTAATGTTGTGTCGTGTTCAAAACACTCAAAAAACATGCAGGTTTGTTGGTTAATTGGCTTCTGTAATATTGTCCCTCATGTATAAGGAGTGGATGAGAAAGTGGGATAGCATAAAAGAGAGTCAAGAATCAAGGGTCATGAATCAAGAGTCAAGAGATTTTAATTGTCATATATACTGACAATTGAACAATGAAATTATTTTCTTGCTGCAGCACAACGATCCTGTAAACACAATACAGTAAAACCTTCATGATAACGGACTATTGACGCAAGAATGGTGTCCATTATTGCTGATTGTCCACTATAAGAGTGTAAGGTATTATCATTATATAAGGGGTAGAAACAAACAACTGCAAGATGCGGGCTAATATACAAAAGGACACAAAGTGCTGGAGTAACACAACGGGTCGGGCAGCATCTTTGGAGAACATGGACAGGTGACGTTTCGGGTTGAGATCCTTCTTCAGACTCTCGGTCTGGAACTGGGCTTCGAACCCAGGTGAGTTGAGGGTCCTGGCCTGCTGGCGGCCGGGAGAGAGGCGAGGTTCGGCGGAGTCAATGGTGGCAGCCCGCGGGTGGCCTGAATGCATGTAAGGGTCGGCGGTGATGGTAGGTAGGCCTGGAGTGTCGGTGGCAACATCAGTGGGTACGGCGTTCAATATTAAATTCAATAACTAGGATGAACAGGTGATCAATGGTCGGTGTGGACTTGATGGGCTGAATGGCCTATTTCTATGCTCCTGTGCTGTGTTTTTCTATGTTCTATTACAGATATTGTCTCCAGCACCCAAATCAAATGCTGGAAATGGTGGAAAGAGAAATGGTTCATATTTCAATGTCAGAAGAAGCTGCAGATGCTGGTATATAATGACAAAAAATTGTGCTGTAACTCAGCACATCAGGCCACATCTCATGAGAAAATGAATAGATGATGTTTCACGTCAGAACACTTCTTCCAACTCTTCAGAAAGAGTTTAATGTTTCACCTCTTCTAGAAACATTGTGAAATGTTAAATGTTTATCTTCCCTGCCTAACCTACTGAGCATTTACAACCACATTTATCTCACATTTCCGGCACTTGCAGATGTTTGATTTTGAAAACAAATTCTCTTGTTTGACCAAATGTTCCATCCTTCTCACTGATGCACAACATATCACTGACACCATATGGTGGTGGCACAGTGATGCAACGGTAAAGTTACTGCCTTACAGGGCCAGTGACCCAGGTTCGATCCTGACTACAGGTGCTGAGTGTATGGAGTTCATACATTATCCCCGCATAGGAAAGTGCTAGTGTACGGTGATCGCAAGTCGGTGTGGACTTGGTGGACCAAACCGCATGTTTCCATGCTGTATCTCTAAAGTAAACGAAACTAAACATCTGTCCTGTACTCTTTGGCGAGCAGAAGAATGAGAATAAACTTATTAAAACATAAAAGGTTCAGAATGGAATTGACAGGCTGAACTCTGAGAGGCTTTCCCATAGTGGGGGATGTCTAAGAAAAGTAGCAGAGGTTCAGAGAGTCTGAAGAAGGTCTCGACCCGAAACTTCGCCTATGCTTTCTCACCATAGATGCAGCCTCACCCGCTGAGTTTCTCCAGCATTTTTTGTCTACCTTCAGAGTAAGAGGTCATCTGTTTAGATGGAGATGAGAAGTGACTTGGTCCTCTCAAAGGTTGACGAATCCTTGGCATTCATTCTCTGATCAGAGAGGTGTGGAGACCACGATAGTAAGCTTTTCAAGATGGAAAATGACAGACAGTTGAAACCCAATAGAGACTGTGGGTGTGGGGAGAAGGTGTAAGAGGGCCAAGGCCAAGAATGGTTAAGAACATAGATCATAGTACAGTACAGCACAGGATCAGACCCATCAGCAAAAAGTGGCCATGCTCAACATGATTGCAAGGTAAACTAATATCCTCTGTCTGCACGTGATGCATATCCCTCTATTCCCTGCACATCCTTGTGCCTATCCACGTCTCTGAAATGGCACTGTCCTATCTATCACCACCACTACCCCTGCAGCACATTCCAGACACCCATTACGCTCTGTGTAAAACAGTTCCCCTGCACATCTCCTTTAAACTTTGCCTCTCACCTTAAAGCTATGGCCTCTAGACTTCTACATTTCCACCCTGGGAAAAGGGTTAATTCTGTTTATACATCTCATAATTTAATAAAATTCTGTCTGGTCTTCCCTCAGCCTCAGATGGTCCAAAGAAAACAATCCAAGTCTGTCCAAACATATAGCTAATATCCTCTAATCCAGGCAGAATTCTGGTTAAACTTTCCTGAACTTTTCTTCCTTCCTATAATGGGCGTGATAGATTGACCTAACCCCACATGTCTTTATGTTTAATGTTTTGTTGTCAGTGTACAAGTGGATATGATCGCTGGGTTGCCTGATGAGATTGAAAGATTCTTGATTAGTGCGGGTGTCAGGGGTTATGGGGAGTAGGCAGGAGGATGGAGGGAGTTGAGAGGGAAGGATAGATCAGCCATGATTGAATTGCAGAGTAGATTTAATGGACCGAATTGCCTAATTCTGCTCCTATAACTTATGAACATGATGTTGAGGGATAATGTGTTGAAGAAGCAAAATAGGAGAGTGTCAAGGACAGATCCTCAGAGACTTCAAAGGTGTTCACAAAGAACCAGGGAGATCCACCTTCATTTCCACATCTGCTCAGCCTCTCACAGTACATTGTGGGTCATGGACTGCTAAAGTGAAAGAGCTCTGTGCAATAGGAAGATGCTGAGTCTGGTTTAGTTTATTATTGTGACATGCAGCGAGGAGCAGTGCACCATCTGTCCTTATACCTCCTCCACTCCATCCAGGGACACTGAATATCCTTTCAGGTGAGGTAGAGGTTTCACTTGCACCTCCTCCAAACTCATCTACTGTATCCTGTGTTCCTGGTGTCGGCTCCTAGATATCGGCGAGACCAAGCGTAGACTTGGCGATCCATTCGCTGAACACTTACACTCAGTCAGCCTTGGCCTACACAATCTCACATTTTCCAACCATTTTAACTCCTCTATCCATTCCCATGCTGACTTTTCTGTCCTGGGCCTCCTCCACTGTCAGAGTAAGGCCACATGCAAATTGTAGGAACAGCACCTCATATGTCGCATGGGCAGCTTACAAACACAACGGTATGAATATTGATTACTCTAACTTCAAGTAATTTCTGCATTCCTTTCCCTTCACCTTCCCTCTCTTGTCCCCCCTCCTCTCCCACCTCCACTCCTCCCTAGTCATCCTACTAGTTCCACTGTTTGCATCTGTGTATCCCTTTTGTACCTTCCCAGCCAACATTATGGTCTCCACCCTTCTTGAGGTCATCTGTACATCTGCTGCTGGCCCTAATTTGGTTTGGCTTTTTCTTGCCTCCAGTTTATTTCCCACCCCGCCCCACCAACCCCACCCCACCTCTACTTTCAGTCTGATGAAGGGTTCCAACCCGAAATGTCACCTATTTTTAAATTCCAGAGATGCTGCTTGAACCATTTTGTGTCTGTCTTTGTGAAAAGCTTTGGCTTGCATGCTATCCAAACAGATCAGATATACGATACATAAATAATCATCAAATTCAAGTACAATAAGTAGAGAAAACAGGAAGGTACAGAGAGCAGAATATAATTCTCAGCACTATCATAAACACACTAGGGGCATTTTTTACCTTTATACTGTACATTTATAACAAGCCAATTAGCCTACAAACCTGTATGTCTTCGGAGTGTGGGAGGAAACTGAGGCTTGAAGAGAAAACCCACGCAGGTCACGGGGAGAATGTACAAACTCTGTACAGACAGCACCTGTAGTCAGGATCGAACTCGGGTCTCTGGCGCTGTACTACAATAGCTCTACAGCTATGCCACCGTCCCACCCTGACGTAAAGTGTAGATGGAGTCACTGGTGGGGACTCTGATCTGTGTAATGGACCGGGCTACATCTACAAATCTCTGCTGCTGACATCAGATTTCTACTGTATTTGGAGTTCAGGAAACATTGACAGTTGCAGGTAATCACATGATTTGTTTTACATTTTATATTAAAGGCAACTAGATGCCAACCATTTGAAATGCTTAAAGGGAATATAGGTAAATATAATTAGAGCTCATCAGAATGATTGTCAGGAAGCAGTAATAAGGCTGATTAAGTCTTAAATATTCATTTGCCAACCAACGAGAAAGAGAAAGTCAGCAAACACTGAATGATTTCCTTGCAAATTCCTCCCTTGTTTATTTTAATGAAAGAACAAC
This sequence comes from Leucoraja erinaceus, assembly GCF_028641065.1. Lineage (NCBI taxonomy): Eukaryota > Metazoa > Chordata > Chondrichthyes > Rajiformes > Rajidae > Leucoraja > Leucoraja erinaceus. Next base: position 39,574,190 of record NC_073388.1, read on the forward strand.
TATGTAATTCTGAAGATAGACACAACATGCTGAAGTAACTCGACAGGTCAGGCAGCATCTCTGGAGACAAAGGATGGGTAATGTTTCGAGTTGGAACTCTTCTTCAGACAGGATGCTCTCTAGATTAGACAGTAACAAAGTTGGATTGTTTTCTTTGGACCATCAGAGGTTGAGTAGAGAACTGATAGAAGTAAATGGATCGATAGACAGTCAGAATTTTATTCTCAAGATAGAAGCGTTAAAGACCAGAGGCTATAGCTTTAAGGTCAGAAGAGAAAGATTAAAGGAGATGTTTGACTTGGCATCGTGTTTGACAAGGGCCTGTTCCTGTGCTGTACTGTTGTATGTTCTTTACTGTTTACAATAGGTTGATGTCTGCATTGATGTAGTATCCAGTGGAGGTGAATGGTCAATAGCTAGCAATCGCACTCCAATGCTGAGTCAGAAGTGTGGGTACAAGTCCTACACGAGACCTAAGTACATAGAATCATAGAGTTATACAGCATGGAAACAGGCCCTTTGATCCAACTTGGTCACACCGACCAACATGCCGCATCAACATTAATCCCACCTGCCTGCGTTTAGCCCATGTCCTTCCAAATGTATCTGTCCAAATCTTTCATATACCCATCACCACTTGTGTAAAAAAGTTACCCCTTACCTTTTAAGATGTTTCCCCCTCACCTGAAATCAATGTCCTCTGCTTCTTGACTCCCCTACTATGGGCAAGAGACTCGGTGCATTTACCCGATCTATTCCTCTCACGATTTTGTACACTTCTATAAGATCACCCTTCGCCCTCCTGCACTCCAAGGAATAGAGTCCACTTTAATTTATCCACTTAATACTCTTCAAGAGATCCAACATCACTTACTTTTTGATTTCAAAGTGCCCTAGCATATTAGTGTAGCCTACACTGATCTCACTATGGACACAAAGTGCTGGAGTAACTCAGTGGGTTAGGCAGCATTTTCTCGAGAGATGGAGAAAAAGGATAGGTGACGTTTCGGGTTGGAACACGTTTTTTAGACCAAAACTTTGTGGCTATCTTTAGTATAAACCAGCATCTGCAGTTCCTTTCTACACATTGATCTCACTATCCTCCATATCATGTCCCTTGCTGAATACAGATGCAAAGTACTTGTTTGGTAACTCACCTACATACTCTGATTCCAAACACATATTCCCTCCTTAATCTTTTAGTGGTATAATCATTTAAATATATTTAAAATGCTTTTGGGTGCTCTTTAATCCGACTTGCCAATTACATTTCATGGCCCCTTCTGGCCCTCCCAATTCCAGCTGGAGTTCTTTCCAGCTTTCTTTCTATTCCCCAAATGAAAAAAAAACATCCCTCCCTTGTGGATGTAAACATGCCGATGGCAAGGTTTTGAAAAGAGATCTCTCTTGTGTCCCTCAGCCAAGACAACAATACCGCGATTCACAAAAAGGATGCATTCATTAGTTTAGTTTAGCAATAAAGCGTGGAAACAGGCCGTTCGGCCCACTGAGTCTGTGCCAATCAATGATCAGCATAGACTGGTTCTATGGTATCCCAATTTTGTATAGCACACACTAGAGACAATTCGCAGAAGTCACTTAACCTACAAACCCGCATGTATTTGGAATGTGAGAGGAAATTCCAAAGCACCTGGAGAAAACCCATGTCACAAGGAGAACGTACAAACTCCGTACAGACAGCACCCGTAGTCAGGATCGAACCCGGATTTTCTACGCTGTAAGGCAGCAACACTACCGCTGCACTACCGTGCCACCCTTGGAATGCCTTTTTGCAAGGTGGAAATGTCCAACACTAGAGAGCATAGTGGTAAGATGAGAAGGAAAAGTTTAATGGAGATGTGCAGGCAAGTTTTTTACACTGAAAGTGGTGGAGGCCTGGTAAGGCAGCAACACTACTGCTGCACTACCGTGACACCCTTAGAATGGCATATTCTTTGGGGATTCTTTCTATGCACTAAGTCTGCCATGATTCATAGAACACTGAACAGTATAGCACAAGAACAGACCCCCACGGCCCACAATTTATGTGCTGACCTACGATGCCAAGATCGGCATTCCTTCCTCAGAACAGTGACTCTCCCCCTACTGTGTACTTTGGTAGCAGTGAGGTGCTTCGGGAAGCCTTGAAATCTTGACAAACACCTTCTGTTTCTCTGCACATTCAATAAAAGTTTTAAAAAGTCACTTGCAACTCATGAAAATTTGGCAAATTATATAGCGTTATATATCTATGAGGTCAGCACATCGAGATTAATGCTTCCAAATGCTCAAAAGATCCAGGTACTTGCTGGAACCAGTGATTTGTGACCCTAAAACACATCCTAAATGGACACTGCTGTGGTCCTGCCAAGTATTGGCCCAAAGAATTTGGCAAAGATCACAAATTTAAATTAAACAAGTGCATTTCTGGAGGAATGATACTTTCCTCTGGTGCCCAAAACTGGAAGCTTTATTAATCTACAGTAATGGAGAACATATATTTATTTTGGCAGTGACAAGATGCTGTTGATTTTAATTAATTTCTGCCTGGCCAACCTTGCGCCACAGCATTTATGCAGTGACTTTCATAGAGTAAAATGTCCCTTGTTACTTAATGGGAACAGCTATCAAATACAACGACGCCAGGACACATAAGGAGAATTTAAAGCAAGCGTACTAAAACTAGGACTGCCGGGTAGGTTTTTATCATTTTGAAGGTGGAGAGTGATGTGGAGAGAGGTTTAAGGAGGGACTTCTGAATGCTAGAAGTTGGCAGCTTAATGCACCACAGCTGATACTGAAATAAATTAAATCAACAATACCAAAAGCCTAGTGTTTGAGCAACAGGGAGAGGCTTATAGGACTGGAATAGATCACAGATACATGGTAGAGAGGTAAAGCATAGAATATAGAACAGTGCAGTACAGGAATGGGCGGAACAGAACAGCTTTGGAGATCAAAGCTTGAGAATAGCCTGTCACAGCACTAGGGAATTAAAATTTAGTGAGTAAATTAATTAGAACATAGAATATAGAACAGTACAGCACAGGAATGGGCCTTTCGACCCACAATGTCCATGCCGAACATGATGCCAAGTTAAACTGGTCTCATCTGCCTGTACATGATCCATTTGGAGCATTGGAGGTTGAGGGAAGATCTGATAGAATTATGAGAGGCATAGATAGGGTAGACAGTTAGAACCTTTACTCCCAAAGTGGAAATGTCAAAGGCTAGAGAGCATAACTTTGAGTTGAGAAGGGCAAAATTTAAAGAGGATGTACAGACAATGTTTTTTAGAGAGTGGTGGGTGCCTGGAATGCATTGCCAGGGGTGGTGGTATGGGAAGATATGATAGTGATGCTTAAGAGGCTTATCAATAGGCACATGGATATGCAGGGAATATGAGCTAAACACAGACAGGTGGGACTAGTGTAGATGGGACATGTCGGTTAGTGTGGGCAAGCTGGGCCAGAGGGCCTGATTCCACATGTATGACTCTATGACTATGAACGTGGTGTGGCGGGCTGAGACATTTTTGTATCGAACCGTCGTTGGTCGGGCTCGAACCCTCGCGTGGCTAGGGAGTGATCTGGGCCGACCAACCATGCGGTCAGGGGGGGCGGGCCATCGTGAGGTTAGAGAACAAAGGATTTGGCAGTTAAAGTTTAACTCACGTGTGCTCACGAGCGATGGCACGGTTATACTTAAATATTAACTTGATGCGCATGTGAGCGACGGGGCTGTATCGATTAATTAAAAACGTAATGTTTACACAATGCGTGGTCCTCTACAGTGGAAACATTACAGACTGAATAAATTGTTGTTCTTGCATTCCAGCAGTTAAGCGTTCGATTGATCAATAAATTAGTATGTGGGTTATTCATTTATAGAATTTTGTTTATTAGATATCATTTATGCGTAATTGTGTTTACAGGTCTGTTATGCTGCTGCAAGAAAGAATTTAATTGTTCTGTTGTCGGCACAAATGACAAACACTCTTGATTCTTGCCTCTTGATCAGAGTAACATCCAGGATAATGATTCGAAGAATATGATGAAATTCAAGGAAAGTAAGTACCGTTTTTATTTCATTTGACATTGTTTCCTTGCTTTTCGTGGAAGAGTTTGTGGAGGAGGGTGGAGAGAGTCAGAGACAACAGCGGTTGCAAGAACAAAGGGCCGGAGAGAACCACTGAACCATTGAGAAGTGGGTGATGCATCGATTAGCCCTGTGATTTGTGGGCAGCTGCTAGTTCTCTGAAATATTAATATTCAACGCTTCCTGTGACATTTCAGCCGCAGAAATGTTAAACTCCTGACCGGAACGCAGCCCTGATATTTACAATGTCACACCTGAAAAAATTAAATGAGTCTCCTGTTGTCCATATGAAGCAAATCATAGGGTAATTATAAATATTGCAGTTGTCATCACTGAAACGAAAAGCTCAAGAATTTATGGAGGTTATTTTGGTACGTGATTTATTCATTTCATTTATTCATTGAACCCACTATCAGAGAAGCAGTTCTTGCTTCAAATATAATCTCTGGCAACCCTCGATCACATCGTCCATAATTCTCAAGGTTACATGCCAATCTTGAGCTTCCTCAGCTATGGACTATTCTAGTCTGCTGCTGATCAGATGAAAGGTTTCTACCCAAAACATTGTTTATCCATTTCCCTCCACTTGCTCAGATCCTTCAGTGCTATGCTTTTGCACTCAAGATTTCAGCTTCTGTTGACCCTTATGTCTCCATTTTACTGCTCCTCTGTGATGTCTCCTCTCATGATTTTGTGCACCTTTAAAGGGCCATCACAAAGATGTTGGTGCATTGTTGGCCACTGTTTAAAAGAGATGTTTTTGGGTGGTGGGTGCCTGGGACGAGGGTGGGTGAGTGTGTGTGATGGTGGAGGAAGATACGGAAGTGACATTTATGAGGCTATGCAGGGAATGGAAGGGCCTGTTTCTGTGCTGCACTGTTCTATGTTCTATGTCCATTGCCCTGAATGAGTGGAATCTGGGTGAGTTTCTCTTTGGAACTGATGTTCTACACATTCTACAACTATATTCAGCAATCTGTATCTAATATATTGTATGTATGTATAGTATTATCTGATCAGGGGTAGATTTAGCTTTTAGGGCTAAGGGAATCAAGGGATATGAGAAAACACCTGGAAGAGGTTACTGATTTTGGGATGATGATCATATTGAATAGCGGTGCTGGCTCAAAGGACCAAATGACCTACTCCTGCATCTGTTTTCTATGTTTCTAGGATCACTTTGGACAGCACACAAAACAAAGCTTTTCACTGCACCTTGGTACATGGGGCAATAATACATCTAAACCTAACAGTTCAAGGTATTTAGACATTAGACTATGAGACTTCAGAGATATAGCTTGGAAACAGATCTGCCCACTGAGTCTGCGCCAACTAGTCTGCGCCAACCCCATACGCCAGCACAATCCTACACACTAGGGACAATTTACAATTTTACCAAAGACAGTTAAACTACAAATTGTGGGAAGGGTAAAGTAAAGAATGGCAAAAAGGACACAAAGTAGCTCAGCAGGTCAGGCAGCATCCTGGCGAACATGGATAGGTGACATTTGGCGTTGAGATCGGTCTCGACCCGAAACATCAGCTATCCATGTTCTCCAAGATGCTGCCTGACCTGTTGATTTACCCCAGCACTTTGTGTCCTTTTGTGTATGAATCGGCATGCGCAGTTCTTTGTTTTAAAAATTCAGAATGATGTCAGATTTGTGTAAATAGGTATAGGGAGGAACTGCTGGTGCTGGCTCACACCGAAGATGGATATAAAATGCTGGAGTAACTCAGCATATGAGGCAGCATCTCTGGAGAAAAGGAATAGGTGATGTTTTGAGTCAAAACCTTTCTTCAGACTGCGAGTCAAGGGTAGCGGGAAACTGGAGGTATGAAACTAGAGGCAGTTTTCAACCCAGAGGTATGAATTTTGATTTCTCTAATTTCAAGTAACCCTTGCATTCCCTCTCTTCCCATCCTTGCCACACCCTTGTCATTATACTAGTTTTACAGTTCACATCTCTTTGTCAACACCTCCTCCAGAGTCATCAATGGACCAGCTCTTTGGCTGTCGGTGCCAGCTGGTTTGTTCTGAACCATTAAATATCTCTTAATTCCCACCCCTTGACTCGGTCTGAAGAAGGGTCTCGACCCGAAACATCACCTATTCCATTTCTCCAGGGATGCTGCCTGACCCGCTGTGTTACTCCAGCATTTTGTGTAAGTAGGTACTTGATAGCATGAACTCAGTGGGCTGAAGAGCCTATTTCCCTGCTGTATGTGACTATGATTCTATGTTCCTCTGAAGTTACATCTGAATTTAGCTAATGCATTAAACATCTGCGGCCCAGATTCCCCCCACCTACCTTCCCACATTCCTATGGGACTTTTCATTATGAAAAATGAGCATTGTGGAGCCAATCTGTGGTATCTACACACCCTGTAATTATGATATATGATGTGAGCTCTGCTAAACAGAGATATGTCTTGCAATTAAATGACTTCCCTTCATCTTGTGTTGTACGGAGATCAGATATTTGGCAAAAACAAATCACCCTTTCAAATACTTTTTTTAAAATCCCTGGTTTAAGGATGTGAGCGACATTTATTAAATAGCAAGAAGTCCTCTTCGTAAATCTCCTCGCCCTTTCCATACAACCCAATGACTCATGTCTCCACTTCAGTCCAGCTTGCTGCCAAACCAGTGTTCTGTTATTTAAAGATGATTATGCAGAGGGAGGTCATCCCAGTGCTCCTTGTCTCTATCAGCACAGAACCTGCCTCAGGTCTGTGGAGTGGGAACGCCATGCAGAGCAGTGGAAGACTGCGGGCCAGGGGTGGGGAAACTTGTCATGTTGGAAGGCCGCATTAAGTTAGCTGTAATCTAATAAGGCCGCATCCAAGAAACTTCAATTAGATATAGGATTATTTAGTTGAATCTTCTTTTACTCTTTGGTATTTTTAATACGTTCATTTTAAGATTAAAATATAAATAATAAAAGACGAACAAAAACATATTAATAAAAATAAAAGGATTTGTTCTACAAATTTGGATTCATTCAAAAGGCCGCACTTAATGGCCTAGAAGGCTGCATGTGGTCTTAAGGCCACAGGTTCCCCACCCCTACTGTGGGCCAATCCTGGAAGACAAAGACAAACTAACTGAATGAAGAAGGTGGAATTAAAAAAAAGACGCAAAGTGCTGGAGTAACTCAGCGGGTCAGGCAGCACCCCTAGAAAACATGGATAGGTGACGTTTTGGGTCGGGCCCCTTTTTTTGACTTCCAACCCGAAACAGTCGCCTGAAAAACCGGGAACTGGAAAGGCAAGTGTCAGAGTGGAACACGCACACAAACACATCGCAAAGTTGGGGGCCAGGGCAAGCAGGGGAGTGCCGTCTGAAATTCACATGGTACAAAGCCAAGGTAATACAGACACACATCGCGATGAACAGGAAGGTTGGTGCTGTAATTAGGACGGCTAGCACAGTGTACGGTAAGTTCTTTAAAAGTGGGGAGAAGGGGGGAGGGGGGGGGGCAGAAGGGGGAGAAGGAGGAAGAAGGAGTGAAGACAACTTTTAAGAAGCCAGACAACTTTTACTAAGTCAAAGATACACAGCTGTGAAGTTCGGCCGACATTTAACATTACCGGTCTGAAAACACCTGCTTTTGTTTTTGTCCCCCAATGAGCCAATGAAAATGACCAGTCAGCAAAGGCGATTAACTAAAACTACCTACGACTACCTCGGCTACCTATAACTACATGGCGACCCCACTACAACTGCACCTACGACTACAGGATTATCGACTTTCTCCATGGCGACCAATTTTTGGTAGCAGAAAAATTTTCAACATGTTGAAAAATTTACTGTGACCATACTGAGGCCGCGACTAGTTCCCAGAATGAATGAACTCCTCGTGACCATGAAGGAGACTCACCAGAGACCATCAGCGAACATGTGGTGACCATGTGGTGAGCACAGAGTCTGCTGCACTCGCCTAAAAAGTTGCCTAAGTGGGACATGCCAATTAGTGATCGTTTTGCCTAACATTTATGCTCAGTCCTCCTTAACTTGCACGATCGCTAGATTTCTAAAACAATTGAACTCCCCTTCCCGTTCCCATACTGACCTTTGGAGAGAAGGAATGGGTGACGTTTCGGGTCGAATTACTGAATTACTGAATACTGAATTACTCCAGCACTGTGTGTCATTTTTTGAAAATGAGCATTTGCAGTTACATTATTTGTTTTTACAAGGTGGAATTCAAAATGGAATATATTGCACAGAGCAGACGTTTCCTGAACCTGAACGATACAATTCGATACGATAAAACTTTATTCATCCCCAGAGGGAAACAGTCACAACACACAAGATACACAAAAACTTGAAATTAAAATTGCAAAAAAAAAGAAAAGTACAAGCGACTGTTGGCTGGCACGGTGCACAGCGTCTAAACTGGAACAAATGAGCAAACACACAAACAAATGCAGGCTTATCCCATCGGCTTGTCCCCCCCTCTCCCCCCTCACTTAAGGTGAGATGGGGGAAATATTAATGGTAGATGAACAGGGTACGTTGTTTTACCCCCCCTCACTTAAGGTGAGAGGTTCGCTCCGGTAGGCGGCGCGGGGCCAAATATTAATGGTAGATGTTAACAGGGTACGGGAGGGGGGGGGGGGGAAACTTTTTGAACACTGCAAGAGTAGTCGGGGGTCGTCTGGAACGAGGACGGTGCAACAGAAGGACCGGGGTGGTCAAGAAGATGTGGCCAGACCAGGAGCGTTGCTTCTTTGCTGCTGCTGCTGCTGCTGCTGCTGCCGGGGTAAAAGTGGACGACGGCGCCCAAAAGACCGCTTTTTTAGATAGGCGCATGGATATGCAGGGAATGGAGGGATATGGATCATACACAGGCAGATGAGATCAGTTTAACTTGGCATCATATTTGGCATAAACATTGTGGGCTGAAAGACCCTATCCTGTGCTGTACTGTTCTATGCTCTATGGTCTAATTCATGTATACATTACACTTAAATCCCCCTGTGCTGTGATAGACTATTCACAAGGTTTGATCTGCAAATCTTGTAAATAATATTTTAAGACAGAGGCGGCACAGTTGCACAGTTGCACAGCTTGTAGAGCCACTGCCTAGCCTCAGTGTGCCAGAGACCTGGGTTCGATTCTGACCTTGGATGCTGTCTGTGTGTAGTTTGTACATTCTCCCTGTGATGCCGTGGGTTTCCCCTAGTTGCTCAGGTTTTCTCCCCCATCCTAAAGATGTGCGGGTTCATAGGTTAAGTGGCCTCTGTAAAATTGCCCCAAGTGTGTAGGGAGTGGATGTGATAGTGGGATAACGTAAAGGTATTGTGAACGGGTGATCAATAGCCAACGGGAACTTGGTGGGCTGAAGGACTGTTTCCATGCTGCATCTCTATACTAATTTGTAGAGCCAGGATGGTTAGGCACTAAAAAACTCTGAAATAAGCAGGCAAAAAGGCAAAAATAAAATTACAAAAAGGCATGAAAAAGGGCATTTCATTGACAAAAAAAGGCATACAAGGCATTTATTTCCACCCCCAAAATATGTTTAAAAATAATAATATAATGGTATACTACATTACATGATCACAGTTGTCTGGTTGCACATAATTACTAGCATTTTTTTCAAATTATCTGGTGGTAAACTATGCCGTTTGTCAGACAGAATATGCTTCAGTTGTGAAAAACTTATTTATACTGATGCTGAGGTCATTGGTGCATACCCAAAACAAGCTACAGATCTATATTCATGTTGATACAATACAAACGATGTCATGCATTACAATTACCTTTGAGAACTTTAGCTATGTTTTGTATTTTTTCAAGATCTTTGTTAGCTAAAATCACTCTCTCACATTTTCCTTGGTTGTCTTTACCAACATCGCCAAGAACTTTACGAATATTGTCAGTTACTTTGTTGAAAAACTTCAAGTTCGACATTTGGAAACAATCTACATCTGTGCTTGGCAATTCTCTGAAGTCCTTGAGCTAAGCATGTCAAATGCAACATTTTGGGGAATAAAACATGAAGAGCACGAGCAGCTTTTTTCATGTATGGAGCTGCATCAGCCACAGACAGAAGCACATTCTCATGTTTAATACCTTCTGGCCAAAGTACAGCAAGTGAAGATGTAAACAACTGAGAAATAGTTGAGCTGTTTGACTTCCCTAACACTTCCGGTCAACAAATACTCCTGTGATGGTTGCCCTGCCTCCAGTGTACAGATGACCACATTGGCAACATATCTCCCCACAGCATCGGTTATCTTGCCTATTGGGATTCATATTTTGTTGCACGCAACTTCATCACTAATTATTTTCACAACACTGTTGATTTGCTGTCAACATAACTTTTCCGTAATGATGACTCGCTTGATGACTCATGATACTCATTTTCCGTAATGATGACTCGCTTGGTCTATGTCCCTCTGTGTATTTCTTTAAAAAACCTCTGAGAGATTTGTTTTCCAATTTCCACAGTGGAATTCCAGCATCAATGAATGCCTTGCACAAATCACTCGAAAACTCAAATTTGCAACTAGAGCCAGCAGTAAATGTAGTGCGGAGACAAGCTTGGGTATTTCACTTGGATAGTCTGCACCCCAGTGGTATCAACTTTGACTTCTAATTTTAGATAGCCCTTGTCTTCTCCCTCCTCCCCCTCCTCTTCCCAGCTCTCCTTCTAGGCCTATTGTCTCCGCCTCTTCCTTGCTTTTTCCCATCCCACCACCCCCCATCCACATCAGTCTGAAGAAGAATCTCGACCTGAAACATCGTCTAGTCCTTCTCTCCATAGATGCTGCCTCACCCGCTGTTTCTCCAGCATTTTTTGTCTACCTTCGATTTTTCCAGCATCTGCTGTTCTTTTTTAAATAGATCTTGGAGAAAACTGAACCAGCGAGCCGCGGCACAAACCAATGAATGACCGACGGTGGCGCCCCCAGTTTTGCCCCGGTGGCAGAAGTTTTCTTGTAAGTTATACTATGTTAACACATTAATAATAACATTAATATTAACATGTCAACATAGAAAATGTCATTGTAATCATGGTACAACTAGAAAAAAATAGCTCTCCACCATTGTCTGCTCTACTGCAGCTGCTCTCCCCTTAACACCCCCCCTCCCCCACTTATTTATTTAATTACTTACTTATTTACTGTTATTAGTGACCCCTTTTTTAATTTTTTTGTTAGTACTTTTTGTTTTGTTTATCTTACCATATTTGTGTGGATGTGTATGTATGTGAGTGTTGTTTGTCCCCGTTTGGTTCCGACCTGATTCGGGTGGGTTGAAGGTGGGGAAGGGTAAGGGCTTTGAGGGTCGCTTACATACTGTTGCACAATTATGCCTTGACTGTCACTGTCTGTTATCATTGTATGTATGCAAATTGCTGTGAAATTCAAATAAAAAGATTTAAATCAAAAAAATAGCACAACCTTTTAGCAAAATGGCAAAAAAAGGCTAATTTTAGGCGTTTGATCGTGAAAAAATAAGGCACTATCCTAGTGAAATCATCAAAAAAAGCGCGAGAAGGCACATGGCATTTCTGGCAAAATCCTGGCACTACTAATTTGTGCTGATGTCTTAATAAAGTTATTTTAAAACAAAGAGCAAAACAAAAATAGACACAAACGCACAAGATGGTGGCCTGTGAATTATAGCCAAAAAACAAAAAGAAATGAAAAAGATTCAGTTAAATAGTAAGCTCCCTCCACACCACCTGTCACACACTTCACCAGGGCAGAACTATGTGTATAAGTAATTATTGTATGTCAAAAAGACACAAAGGGCTGGAGTATCTCAGCAGGTCAGGCAGCTTCCATGAAGAACATGGATAGGTGACATTTTGGGTCGATACCCTTAATACCTTCTGTGTATTAGCTGGTATCTGCAATTAGTTTAGTTTAAGAAGGAACTGCAGATGCTGGAAAATCGAAGGTACACAAAAAAGTTGGAGAAACTCAGCGGGTGCAGCAGCATCTATGGAGCGAAGGAAAAAGGCAACGTTTCGGGCCGACACCCTTCTTCAGAAAGTTTAGTTTAGTTTGCTTTTGATTAGTTTAGTTTTTTAGTTTAGTTTAGTTTAGTTTAGTTTAGTTTAATTTAGTTTAGAGATACAGAGCAGAAACAGGCCTTTCAGGCCACCTAGTCCACGCCAACCAGTGACCCCGTCCACTATACTATCCTACACATTATGGACAGTTTACAGAAGACAATTAACTTACAAACCTGCACGTCTTTGGAGTGTGGGAGGAAATTGGAGCACCTGGGGGAAATGCACGCGGAATGTGCAAACTCCGTACAAGCAGCAACTGTGGTCAGGATCTAACCCGGGTTTCTGATATTGTTAGGCAGTAACTCTACTGCTGGGACACTGTGTTTATTTCTTTTCATTGTACACCATTACTTAATAGGAAAATACATCTTGCAAAACTCAGTTGGATCAAGATATTCCAACAATTAATTTACTGCCTAAATAAAACTAGCACAAGAATGTATTAAGGCAATATCATTTACAGCACTCTCTTGGTTGTATATATTTTTCTTGATTGTGCGTGCACGCTGACTTGAAAGTAATTAATATTTATTTTGTTTCAGATGCCACACTGCAAATAGCAATTGGTCTTTTCCGCACATCTTCCTCATGGATCAGGGTCAATTGGGAAAATGGTCCAAACTGTTATTAAGCCTCCTGTTTGCCAAATATTTGAACTCCCCTTCCCATTCCCACACTGACATTTCTGTCCTTGGCTTCCTCCATTGCCAGAGTGAGGCCACACGCAAACTGAGAGAACAGCACCTCATATTCCACTTGGGTAGCTAACAACCCAACATTAATTGTCCAATTTTAGCTAACTGACCATCAAAATTCCCCAACCTGCACTTCTTTCATCTTCCCCCTATCATCCAAGTGCCCCACCTGAATGCTGCATGTGCATGTTTCTCCCACAATCATCCCCACCTTTCCCATTCCGCCCAATTAACCTATAAACTTGGAGTTAATGAGAAAGTGGGATAACATAGATCTAGTGTGACCAATGATGTGATTGATGGTCAGTACAGACTCTGTGCTCTATCTCGAAATAAAAGGTGGTAGCTTTGGAATAAAATCCAAAAGATGAATGGATAAAAAAAAGGTTTAGATAAAAACCTTTCCCTGCAATGTCCGTCACACACAATCTCAGAGCAGCAACAACACTGGGTGAACAGTAACAATAACCACCAAGTTCCAGAACAAAGGGATTGTATAGAAACAAGGAGTTGCAGATGTTAATTTACCAAGGAAAACACAAAATGCTATAGTAATTCCACGGGCCAGGCAGCATTCCCGGAGAACATGAATAGGCAAAGTTTCAGGATGGGGCCCTATTTCAGACTGGATTAGACATGGAGACATCATTCTGTAGAAAGGTCCCAAACCAAAACATCACATGTCCATTCTCTCCACAGATGCTGCCTGGCGCAGAGTTCCCCCAGCGATTTGTATTCACCTGCAGTTCTTTGTGCTACTCAGTCTGAAGAAAGTCCCGACCTGAAACATTGTCAGAGGTAGTTGAGGCAGGTAGTTGAGCATTTAAAATAAATTTGAACAGGTACACGGATAGGAAAGGATTAGAAGTCATATTGTCATAGAGTCATACAGCATGGAAATAGGTACTTCTGCCCAACATACCCCATCTACATTAGTCCCACCTGCCTGCATTTGGTCTACAGTATATCCCTCTAAACCCATCCTATACATGCACCTGTCTAAATGTTCTTAAACTTTGCAATAGTATCTGCCTCAACTCAACTGTCTCCCTCTAGTCCTGGCAATGTCCTGGTAAATCTCCTCTGAACCCTTCAAGCTTAAAAACCTGAGGGTTTAGAGGAAAAAAGGGCAAACTCAGGCGGATAAGATGTGTAGACGGGCATCTTACTCTGGTTGGATGATGGGCCGAAGGACCTTTTTCCATACTTTATGACTATATTACCCATTTTGCACCATATCAATGTGCCATCTAAAGGCATCTTGACTATCACTATTGTATCAGCCTTCACCATCCGAAATGTCACCCATCCATCCCCATCAGCACCCACGGATGCTGCCTGACCCACTGTTCCTCCTGCGCTTTGTGTTTTGCAGGCAAAAAATAAATGTTAGTTTTCAGTTTGTCTTTAACAGGTTCTGTCTTTCAGTCTAATGCTGCAAGCTCACCATTCGCCCTGTGTGCCTGCTGGGCTTATAGAAACTATTGAATAAATAGTATGCAACATTCTCTCCGCTAGGTAATTGAGTCTAATATTTCAGAGAAATATTTGTAAATTTGAGCGAGGGCGTGGATTTTATACCATGAAGCGTCTCAGCTAATCAATCAAATTAAATTGCATTCATGTAACTCTTTGAGGCACAGCTACCAGTCCTTCCCTTGTGTATTGACATTGGAAGGTCTATAAAGCAGTTAACAAGATAACAGGACATACAAGGAGATACAAGGCTGAAGACGGGTCCTGACTCAAAACGTCACCTCTCCATTTTCTCCAGAGATGCTATCTGACCCGCTGAGTTACTCCAGTAATTTGTCTCTTGTATTGAACGTTTAATGCATTTTGGGGTGCTGGTATGAGGGATCAATACTGATCAATGTGGCCACAGAATTCCTCTTCTGAAGAGTAGCAATTCTAAGTGATTTTAAGGCAGAGATTGACAGATTCATGATAGGTAAGGATATCAGGGGCTATGGGGAGAAGGCAGGAGAATGGGGTTGAGAGGGAAAGATAGTTTTGCTATGATTGAAATGCGGAACAGGCTCGACGGACCGAATAGCCTAATTCTGCTGCTATGACATATGAACTTATGATTGGTCTTCAGGTAGACAAGATCTCAGCTTGAAATCCAATAGGGAACACTTCTAATGACACTGAACGTCCTCGCACCACACCAAGTGTCAATCTAGGTTTTCCACTCAACATGTGGCAGCTCTGTGTGGAGTTTGTGTTGGTGCTTACTGTGTGGAGTTTGCATGTTCTCCCTATCATAGCGTGGGTTTCCTTCAAGTGCTTTGGTTTCAATGGTTCATTGGTGCTTTATTGTCATGCGTGCACTGCACAGTGAAATTCATTTTGCGTAGGTCACACATGCACGAGTCACCATACTCTGGCATAAGTTTTAATAAATCCGAAGTCCGGTCCACTCACACAATGTACTGGTGCGGCTCCCAATCCTGGTAAGCCCCAGGCTGCTGCAGGGCCTCCTTTCTTGCCCTTGACCCATGATCCAACATCCCTCTCCTCATCCGACCACCTCTGTGTACCAGGGGTGCCCTCTGCAACCGACCTTAAAGGTGCTGGAGGCAATACCCCGGTTCCTCTTCTCATCACATCCCGAAGATGTGTGGGTTTGCAAGTTAATTGACCTCTGTAAATTGCCTCCAGTGTGCAGGGAGTGGATGAGAAAGTGGGATAACAAGGAACTAGTGTGAATGGGTGATGGACTCAGTGGGCAGAAGGGCTGTTTCCATGCTGTATCACTAAACTAAACTAAACTAAATTAAAAGACGAGAGGCGTTGGTGCAGTTGGAAAGGTGGGAGAGGAATTGTGGGGGTACAAATTTGAGAGGAAGGGAAAGATGGGAAAGGGCCAGGAAAACGATGATAGTTGTGGACTGGACATGCAGAAAGGCCCGTTTCAAGGCTGTATCGTTCAATAAATTAAATCAATCAGTCAATGAATCAAACTCATGGATGAAAATGATAAGTGACACATTGAGCTTAATTGGAAGGAGGCGAATGTTGACTTTCAGCAGGTGCTTTCTAATTCAGTAGTCAGTGTGGCTATTTAAGGGGACATTGGTAATCAGGTTGAGTTGAGTATTTTGTCAGATAGACACAGAGTACAAAGAGGAAAGACCTGCACCTGTCAAAGGTGAAGCAGCCAGAGGCATTCATTTTTGCCGCTGCAGGTTTCGAGTTGATTGATAATGAATCTTTAAATAGGACTTGTCCCTAATGAGGCAAGGCACATAAATATTGAGAGATACTGGGAGAATTGTCCTACCTGTCAACTGAATGGCAGTAATTCTGGCACAATTATCACATAGATTCTTCTTGTCAGATTTGGTCATGGAATTCAGGAATATATATATATATATTTTTTTTTCTGGAGGCACAAGTAACTGCAGATGTTGGAATCTTGAGCAATGCACGCAGTGCTGGAGTAACTCAATGGGTCAGACAGCATATCTTGAGGAATGAATAGGTGCTATTTTGGGTCAGAACTAGCACAGTGGTAGAGGTGATGCCTTACAGTGCCAGAGACCCGGGTGGGATCCTGACTATGGATATTGTCTGTACGGAGTTTACACATTCTCCCCGTGACCACGTGGGTTTTCTCCAGGGTGCTCCGGTTCCTCCCATACTTCAAAAACGTGCAAATTTGTAGTTTAATTGGCTTCCGGAAATTGTAAATTGTCACCAGTGTGTAGGATAGTGGTAGTGTATGGGGTGATCTCTGGTCGGCGTGGACTCGGTGGGCCGAAGGGCCTGTTTCCACACTGTACCTCTAAAGTAATAAAGCCACCCTTCTTCAGATGTTGCCTTCCTATTATATTAACCTGTTCAGTGCCGCCACTGAGAATACTTGGGTCATGACAGTGAATAGGTTAAATAATATAATGAAGGACACTTGATCTTGCTGGACATTTAATGCCATACTGAGGGCGAGCTACACAAAAGTTAAACTAGGACCTTGAGGACTCTCTCGGCACCGTTGAAGACCTGTTCCTTTGCGATGTGATTCTGTGACGTATATTTTAGAGGGATATGGACCAAACATGGGCAAATGGGGCCAGCTTAGAAACGGCATCTTGGTTGGCAGGGAATTGAGTTGATTGACCTGTTTCCATGCTATTGTCTATCCTGAATGTGGTGGTGAGCCATTTCCTTGAATAATAAAAAATAAAATAGCACCAAACAGGAACAGGCCCTTCGGCCCACAATGTTTGCTCCAAACATGATACCAAGTTAAACTGATCTCATCGGCCTGTGTGTGATCCATATCCCTTTATTCCCTGCACTTCATTGTGCCTATTTAAAGGCCTCTTAAAGTCCACTATCACATCTGCCGCCTCCACCACCACCCAAGGCAACGCATCCCAGGCCCCCACCACTCTCTGTGTGAAAAGAAAACTTGCCCTTCAACTTGTTTCATATACCTACCACCCATTGTGTAAAAAAAAAAGTTGCCTTTCAGTTTCATATTAAATAGTTCCCCCTCACCTTAAACCCATGTCCGCTGGATCTTCATTCCCTTACTCTGGGTAAAAGACTCGATTAACCTCATGATCTTATACACCTCTATAAGACCACCCTTCATCCTCCTGTGCTCCAAGGAATAAAGTTCTAGCAAGCCCAATCTCTCTCTATTACTCAGGCCCTTCTAAACTTTTCCTATGTTTCCAGTGGTATATTGTTGGAGGATGTGAGGATGTAAATGTTATTGAAGTGGTAAAAGGTGTCAAAGGTAAGTGGTTTTGTTCTTTCTTATCAGAGATGGCCATTTTGCAACATTTCTGTGATGTGATTGTAGCATGCTGCCTATAAGCCCATGCCTGAATGATGTCCAGGTCTTGTTACTTGCAGACAGGGGCTGCTTGATTTCCAGAAGAGTTAAGCCTCCGATAATCAATGTTCTTCAAAAAACTGTGGTCAAGAGTGTTTGAGACACAAAGTGCTGGAGTAACTTGGCGGGTCAGACAGCAACTCTAGAGAAAAAGGATGGGTAATGTTTTGGGTCAGGACCTTTCTTTTGTCTATCAAACCAGCAACTTCAGTTCTTTCTTTCTACATCCAGAGTGTTTTTTTGTTATATGCACTGGCCACAGAACAATGACATTCCTAACTTGCAGTAGCATAACTGCTATGGATAGGATAGGTTTAAAGGGTTATGGGCCAAATGCAGGCAGGTGGGAATAGTGTTGATTGGCATGGGCAGGTTGGGCCGAAGACCCTGTTTCCACACAGTATGACTATGTCTCAATGATAACAGGCCTGTAGACACAGTTCTCACAGATAACATTATAAACAAACAAAAAAACACTTTATTAAACCGCCAATCCTAGTGCAGAAAGCCTAAAGGTGAGAAAAGGAGAAATCCTTAGTGCAAGCAAGACAGTTCATAGTTTAGTTAGTGTTATGTATACCAGTGATCTGGTATTTTGTTGGTTCATATGCTTGATCAATGGTGTTTTATCATTAATGTTTTATTATTATTAATATTTAGTGTTTTCTGAGTCATTCGTAATTGTCACTGTATGTCATGTTGTTACTTGTGGGCGGAGCACCAAGGCAAATTCCTTGTATGTGAATACTTGGCCAATAAACTTACTTACTTACTGTACGTACTTACTTATGTAGTGTTCATGAACCTGGTGCTTGTTTGGAAGAAGCTGTTCTTGAACCTGGTGATCATGGTTTTCAGACTCCTATAACTTGGAGTAAAGAAACTTGAGAGGAATATTGTTGGAACCATAAAATTAAAGAGGGTGACTACTGCTCACTGAGGCAGCAGGGGTGATAATTTAAAGCTGTTAGGTTTCAAGTGATTGATTTACAAAAGAGACAAAAAACTTGGAACAAAGAAGTTAGGATTGTTCATCCCGAGGGTTTCTATGATCAGAAATGTATGTTCAAGTACATTGGAAGCTAATTCAATGGAAACGTTTTAACAGGGATTTGAATAAATGTTTAAAATTGATTGATGGAAAGGTACAGCATGTAAAGAGGCCCTTTCGCCCACTGAGTCTATGCCACCTGTCGATCAACCGTTCTCACCAGCTATGTTATTCTTTCTTATCCA
The DNA here is from genome assembly GCF_028641065.1 of Leucoraja erinaceus. Classification (NCBI taxonomy): domain Eukaryota; kingdom Metazoa; phylum Chordata; class Chondrichthyes; order Rajiformes; family Rajidae; genus Leucoraja; species Leucoraja erinaceus. The sequence continues at coordinate 39,593,107 of NC_073388.1, forward strand.
CAGGGGCAATTTACAGATGCCAATAAATTGACAAACCCACATGTCTTTGGGATGTGGCAAGAAACCGGAGCACCAGGAGGAAAGCCATGTGGTCACAGGGAGAGCTTGCAAACTCCAAACAGATGGCATGGGTAGCGAAGTTCGAACTTTGGTCTCTGGTGCTGCGAGGCAGCAATTTTACCATCTGCGCCACTGTGCCACCACTAACGGCAAAAGAATGATAGGCTTCTGAGAAAGTACAAGAGAGTGGAATAAAAGGGAGCTTTAATTAAATAGTTGGCACAGATCCGATGGGCTGATTGGCCTTTCACTTTATCATTCTTCGATTCTGTAGAAAAGGTATTTGGAAGCAAAGAATCACAATCTGCTTTGGGGTATATTTATCTTCAAAGAATTCATCAAAATGAAATGCTCAGTACTTGGCAACAGATTCTGAATGCAAAACACTTGGGGTCATTAAAAGGGTTGACGACTACAATCTATACAAGAGATCATATACCTGAAGCTGTCTCCCATGTGCAAATGTATTTGCAATCCTGAACGTGCAGATTAATTAAACTGGCACCTGGTGGGAAATGGGCAGCAACTGCTAACAGCAGCAACAAGTAATACCAAGGAATAGCTCCACAGTGCAGTCAATAGCTCCACACTGCAGAACCCTTCCTGCTGCAAGAAAGTATGCAGTTTAAATGTGTAGGAAAGAATTGAAGATGCTGGTTTAAACCAAAGATAGATACAAAAAACTCAACGGGTCAGACAGCTTCTCTGGAGAAAAGGAAGTTGACATTTCAGGTCAAGACACTTCTTCAGACCCTTCTTTAGTTTATTGCAGTTTGGTTTAGTTCAGAGATACAGCATGGAAACAGGCCCTTCGGCCCACCGAGTCCATACCGACCAGCAATCCCCACATACTAACACTATCCTGCACACACTAGGGACATATTTGTACATTTAGAGCAAGCCAATTAACCTACAAAGCTGTACGTCTTTGGAGTGTGGGAGGAAACCAAAGATCTCGGAGAAAACACACAAGGTCACAGGGAGAAACGTACAAACTCTGTATAAGACAAGAACCCGTAGTCAGGATTGATCACGGGTGCCCGGCGCAGCAGCTCTACCAGCACCCCGGGTGCTCTCTGTGTGGAGTTTGCATGTTCTCCCTGTGACCACAGGGGTTTCCTCCAGATGCTCCTGTTTCCTCCCACAACCCAAAGACGTGCAGGTTTGTAGGGTAATTGGCCCTTTGTAAATTGCCCCTAATATGTAGGGAGTGTATGGGGAAGTGGAATAAAATAGAACTAGCGTGAATGGGTAATTGTTGGTTGGCATGGACTCAGTGGGCCAAAGGGCCTGTTTCCACGCTGTATCTCTAAACTAAACTAGAATAAAGATATAAAGATCTCTCCCTCCTCTCTGTCTCACAATTTCACCTTGATTGTCCTAAATGCCTCTGTGGGCTTCCCCTCAACCATTCCTTGAAGTCATAAATCCAACGTTCTCATCTCTCTCAGAATTTGCAAGTGGACTTATTAACAATATCTTACTTTTATGGATCCTGTCTAAAAGATAGGGATTGTCCACTGATTTCATGGGTCCCTGCGGTGTTTGCCCGAGTGTAATGTGGCTGTTTTAATAGCTCACAAGACACCACTTACTACAGTTTAAAAATAGTTGTTCAAGTAACCTTAGAGCATTCAAAGAGGATGTGATGCCCTTTGTTAAGGCACGTTGTCCTTTTCCCCAACTATTAGGTATATATGGAAGTCCTCTGTAACTGAAAGTCTGCACCAAAGCATAACCCAATTACTCATTCATAAATTTAAATGAATTAGAATATTTCAATATCATACTCCTTTGAAAGTATGGAAACAGTTCAATTCTATTAACTACTTTATTTTTGATACAACTTGGAAACAGGCCCTTCGGCCCACCAATTCCATGCCGACCATAGATCATCCATTTGCACTGGTTCTATGTTATCCTACTTTCTCATCACTCCCTACTCCCAGGGCAATTTACAGAAACCAATTAATTGATAAACCAGCGCGTCTTTGAGATTTGGGAAGAAACCGGAGCACTTGGAGGAAACCAACGCAGTCAAAGGGAGAACATGCAAACCACGCAGACAGCATCTGAGGTCAGGATCAGCCTTGTGCACTGTGAGAGCAGCTCTACCTTGAAAGGCTGTCTCTTGACCTGCTGGTGCAAGTTAGACCAGCGCCTCCCGGCTAGGAGGGTACCAGATGTGAGAGCACTGGCGATGCTACCACCCGACAGCGCTTGCTTTGGACAGACTCAATGAGCGTGGAACCGGTGTGCGTTGTTGGGCAATTTTCACCAAATCCGGTCGGAGACAGAGATGCCATACCACTGTGATGCAGTTGGTAAGATGCTCTTGATGTGCAGCATAGGTAGAAGTTCACCAGGATCAGGAGACAGAGGGACCTTCTTCAGTCTATCCTTCATCAAGTCTACTCTGTCATTGAAGCATAGCTGATCTATTTTTACCTCTCAATCCCATTCTCCTGCTTTCTTCCTATAACCCCTGACACCCGTACTAATCATTCCAGAGAATTTGCATAAAACCTCTACTTTAATGGAGTTGTTTTATATGTCACTCGGGAGGGATATTAATGGACAACAGCAATAACATGGATCTGAGTGTCAACAACTTTAAGAACAGGGAATATGTATTCTGCACTCTATACCTTTGCTTTTCAACATTAGACTTTAGAGATGCAGTGCAGAAAGTGGCACAACAGGAACCGGAGCACTCAGAGAAAAACCCACATAGCCATAGGGAGAACATGCAAACTCTGTACAGTAAACATCCATAATCGGGATTGACCCAGATCTCGGGCACTGTAAAGCAGGAACTCTGCTGCTGTACCACTATGCTGCCCCTTTGTTCTATGTCAGAGCCATGTAGCCTAACTTGCCCATGCCGACCATGATGCCCCATCGACGCTAAACCCACCTGCCCACGTTTGACAGCTTACACTGGAACCAGAAAACAAATCAGGAAAATGACATTATGTTCCTCTCAGGTAAATGGAGAACACAGGGACAGATTCTTAACCATGAATTAATTGGTCTTCTTCAGGATTAAGGAAATATTATATCTGCTTGCAATCTGCATTCATAAATCTGGCATTGATATTGTACCATAATGTTAAAAGAATATTGTTTGCACCTTTAAACTTTGCAAATCATGATCCTAGTTCAAGTCTCATGAGACCTATAAGTCTGAACCATATAAGGGATGATTTCCAGATAAGGGAACTTCACCTCTTCATCTCAATGTGCTTCATAAATCCTCGGGTATCTTGGATAATAGCTTAGCTCTTCTGCAAAACTTTTTATAAAATAACTAATTAACAAATGTGGTGACAATGGTGTGCTGTGCAGTGCACATTAAAATGAATAGTACCAGGAAGCGTGAGATCCCACACTCTGGCAATAGCCATTTTCAGGGTAATTACTACATACAGGGTAAACATCATTATTACAGCAGTATTTCCTGATAAATTCACATTTTTATTTTTGCAAGAATATAGTAATTAGTTTAGTTGAAGCAGACAAGGAGCTGCTGCACTATATGGTTATAATGGAAGTATCAATAACTACAACTCTGAATGTGAAACATAGGCATAATTTGTATTCCTTCTTAATAGGACTTTGAGGTTTCATTATCCCTTCGAACTGTTTTGGATTTTTGGAGTCATAAAGCACGGAAACATGTCCTTCAGTCCAACTGGTCCATGCTGACCAAGATGCCGCATCTAAGATTCCATCTGCTTACGTTTGGCCCTTATCCCCCGAAAGATTTTGTATCCATGTACCTGTCCAAGTGTCTTTTAAATGCTGTTATAGTCTCTGCCTCAACTACTTCCTCTGGCAGCTCATTAGTTCATAAATTCTAGTAGCCAAATTAAGCCATTCAGCTCATAAATTCGACTGCTATTCAATCATGTCTGATCTATCTTTCCCTCTCAACTCCATTCTCCTGCCTTCTCCCCATAACCTCTGATATGCTTACTAATCAAGAATCTGTCAATCCCTGCCTTTAGAATATCCATTGACTTGGCCTCCGCAGCTGTCTGTGGCAATAAATTCCACAGTTTCACCACCCTATGACTAAAGGAATCCGTCCTCATCTCATTTCCAATGGTACTTAATTTTAATCTGAGGCTGTGCCTTATGGTTCTAAACTCTCCCACTAGTGGAAACAGCTTCTCCACATTCACTCTATCCAGGCCTTTCAAGATTCGGCTTGTTCCATACACCCACCACCCTCTGACTGAAAAAGGTTACCATTTGGTTAAATATTAAATCTTTCTCAACTCATCTTAAACCTATAGTTCTCAATTCCCCTATTCTACATAAAGGATTTCTCCTGCAATGTATTTCCATCTGACACCCACTGGAGAGAGATCACAGGGCCTTTTCCACTCTAGCACCTGGCTATAAGACACGTGTCTACTTTCAATTTGTCTCATCTTCTGTGAGACCCTCTCTCACAGCTCCATCTCTGTGTTTCCTGTTGCACTCCCTCTCTACTTTGAACTTCCTGATCGGTTATTTTTCAGCCAGTGAGCTATTTTACTGACAGCGAGTTCCAGATCCCAACAGCTCTCTGCAATTAGAGCAGATAAACCATGCCAGGCCGGCATGGTGAAGCAGCGGGTGAGTAGATGCCTTACAGAGCCAAAAACCCGGGTTCGATCTTGACTAAGGGTGCCGTCTGTACGGAGTTTGCACATTTTTCCTGTGACCTGCACAGGTTTTCTCCGGGTTCTCCAGTTTCCTCCCAAACTCCAAAGACGTACATGTTTGTAGGCTAATTGGCATGGGTAAAAATTATAAATTGCCGCTAGGGTGTGTAGGATAATGTTAGTGTGCGGAGATCGCTGGTCGACATTGTCTCGATGGGTCAAAGGGCCAGTTTTCACGCTGTATCTCTAAACTTAACTAAACTAAGATTTTCCACATATTCCCTTTGTATTTTTTTGCCACCAAACTTTAAATCTGTCTCTCTGTTCTCAAATTATCCACTGACTGACTGACTGACTGACTGATTGATTGAAAGAAGCAGCGTGGAAACAGACCTTTCAGCCCACCAAGTCTATACAAACATCCTTACACACCCAATCACACTGGCTCTGTTATCCCTCTTTCGCATCACTCCCTACAAACCTGCATGTCTCTGGGAGGGACATGGGAGTAAATCTGAGCATTAGGAGGAAGTCCACATGGTCAGAGAGAGAATGTGCAAACTCCACGCAGACAGTACCTGAGATCACCAGTCAAGGAGGGTCTTTGGAGCTATGAGGCAGGAACTCTACCAGCTGTGCCACACACATGGGAAATATGACAATTTACCAAAGCTAATTAACCTACATAAGCGCAGGTCTTTGGTGTGTGGGAGGAAACCGGAGCCCCTGGACAAAACCTACGCGGTCACAGGGTGAATGCACAGGCTCCGTACATCCAGCACCCGTGGTCAGGATTGAAGCCTGGTCTCTGGGGCTGTAAGGCAGCAACTCTTCGAGCGTTACTTAACAGTTCCACCTGGATGTCAAAGCTGGGTTAATGCAGAGCTGCTAGCAAAGATTTGCATAAAAAGCAATTGCATCTTTTCAATTTACAGAGTTCTTTAAGGACATCGTGTAATGTTTTTTATGGATTTCTATCTAATTCTGAAAATGGTACATTGAATATTGGGTCTATTAATTTCCAAATTATGCTGTCACGAGAGTCTTTTATGTGGAATTAAGCCGCACACTTTGAAAATAATGTAGTGTCATGGACAGATGGAGAAATGTGAGGAGGTTAATGGCTGTTTTTTTAGATTAGAGAGTTAGGGAGAGTGTAAATTGTGTTCAGTCCACTACTCTCAATGCACGGGCATTTTGCCTCCAATCTACTTTTTACGTGAGATGCAGCAATGTTAGGAGAAGTTGAACAGACTTGTAATGTTTTCTCTGGAATGCTGGAGGTTGAGAGAAGTATATACAATTATGAGAGACAGTCAGATGAGAGGGATAAAACTTGAAGGAAATTTGCAGGGGCAGGTTTTTTTACACAGAGTGTGGTGGATGCCTGAAATGTAGTGGTGGAGGCAGATATGATAGTGGTGTTCAAAAGGCTTTTGGATAGGCACGTGCATATGCAGGTATATGGATCATATCCAGGCAGATGAGATTAGTTCAACTGGGTATCAGGTTCAGCACAGACAATGTGGGCCGAATGGCCTGTCCTGTTCTGTACTATTCTGTGTGATGTGTTAGTTTGAATCTATTATTCTGACTTCTCATAACCCTTGATTTTTTAAAAAATAAAATGGATTACTGGAGGAACTCAGAGAGTCAGCCAGCATCTGTGGAAGGAAATAGATGATTTTTTTATTTAATTAAGGGATGTGGGCTTTGCAGGCTGAGCCAGCATTTAATTACCATTGGGAAGTGGTGGTGAACTTCCTTCCTCAACCTCAAGTCTCTGAGGTGTGGGTAACCTACAGTGTTCAAATTAACTTTGGCAACCCAATCAACAGTTGCCTTGGTTAAAGCGCAGGGTTTTCCTAATCGAGTCATAGAGTGTGGAAACAGGGCCTTCGGCCCAACTTGCCTACAACGGCCAATATGTTCCATCTACATTGGTCCCACCTGCCTGTGTTTCGCCCCTATCCCTCTAAACCTGTTCATGTACGAGTCGAAATGTTTCATAAATGTTGCAATAGCACCTGCCTCCACTACCTTCCCCGGCAACTCGTTCCATACACCCACCATCCTTTGCGTGAAAAGGATACTTCTCAGGTACCTATTAAATCTTTCCCCCCTCACCTTAAACCTATGTCCTCTGGTTCTCGATTCCCCAACTCAGGGCAAGAGACTCTGTGCATATACTCTCATAATTTTGTACACCTCTTTTATATCAAGAGATACAAGATACAAGATAGATTTAATTGTCACATGTGCCAGATGGCACAGTGAAATGAATTCCCATACAGCCATACAATAAAAATAAACAGGACTCAACACATTATAGAATTTAACATAAAACATCCCCACACAGCAGAATCAAAGTTTCCCACTGTGTGGGAAGGCACCAAAGTCAGTCTTCTTCCTCCACTGTTCCCTGTGGTCAGTGTCTCCCCAAGCCCTCCGTAGTTGCAGCTACGGGCGGCCCGATGGCCAGGACCGCTCGCCGGGATGATACCAGTCCGACGTCGGGGCTGCGGGACGTCCTCAGCGGCGTGGACACCAGAGTCGGCCCCTCCTACCGGAGTCGGCGGCTTCCAATGTCCGTAGGCCGCGCCGGGTGGAGACCTGCTGCTGGAGACCCTCTGCAAGGCACCCCAGGACTCCACGTTCAGCGCCGCCCGCGTTGGAAGCTCTCCGCACCAGAGCTCCACGATGTTGGAGCAGCGTCCCAACGCTCCGGAGCTCCAACGGCGACCCAGGTAGGCATTGCCCGCTCCGCGGTGACTCCAGCGCTGCGCCGCCGCTGTAGCAGCCCTGGTCCGGTTCCCGGTCTCCGGCAGGAAAGGCCGCTCTGATCCAGCTGGTAGGCCGCGAGGTGGGGGGGCGAGGACGCGACTCGGAGAAATAGTCGCATCCCCGCCAGGAAGAGACTTGGAGACGGTTTCCCCCTTACCCTGCCCCCCTCCCCCACATAGAAAAGTAAAAGTTTCCCCCTAAAACAGACTTTAGACAAACTAAAAATAATAAAAAAGATAGAAATGACATACAGGCTGTAGGTAGAGGCTGCTGCCAGTGCAGCGCCCCAACATGACCCCTCATCCTCCTGTGCCCTAAGGAATAGAGTTCTGACCAGCTCAACCTCTCCCGGCTCACCAGCTCAACCTCTGACCGGCTCAGGTCCTTGAGTCCTGGCAACATCATTGTACACCTTCTCTGCATTATTTCCAGTTTGCTAACATCTTTACTATAATATGGTGCCCAGAACTGGACATGATACTCCAAATGTGGCCTCACCAACATCCTTCATAACTGCAACATGACTTCCCAACTTTTATACTCTATACTCTGACTGATGAAGGCCAATGTGCCGAAAGCCTTTTTGACCACCCATCTACCTGTGGTATCTCCTAACATCAAACGTCAAGATTCGTTGAAAGTATTTGAAAGTCACATGTACAGACAATGGAACAAGAAAATTCTTACATATCGCAGCTTAACAGGCCCGCAATAGCTAACACAGAGATAAATATATAATAATCAATAATACAATAAATTAATAATCATAATACCCGGTAATCATAATAGTACATCCATTGAAGATCAAAGGTGCTGATTTAGAGATAATGTTTAAGAGCATGATGGTTGTGTGGAATTTGCAGTATGAAAAAGGTTAAGAAAGGGGCAGCAGTGTTGCAGCAGTAGAGTTGCTGCTGTACAAACTCCATACAGACAGCAAGCATAGTCAGGATCAAAACCAGGTCTCTGGCGCTGTAGGGCAGCAACTCTACCACCACACCAATATATGTAGGAAGCAACTGCAGATGCTGGTTTGCACCGAAGATAGAAATAAATTACTGGAGTAACTCAGCGGGTCAGTCAGCATCTGTGGAGAAAAGGAGTAGGTGATGTTTTGGGTCGAGACTCTTCTTCAAACGGGTCTGAAGAACGGTCTCGACCTGAAATGTCACCTATTCCTTTTCTCCAGAGATGCTGCCTTACCTGCTGAGTTATTCCAGCTTTTTGTCTCTATCTTCTGCTCCGCCACTGTGGCGCCTGTGCTTTGGTTACAATAGAAAAACACAAAGTGCCTGGAGCAATTCAGCGGGTCAGGCAACATCCGTGAGGAAATGGACAGATGATGTTTTGGGTCAGGAACCTTCTTCAGACTGATGGTCAATTACATTAAGAAATTGCCAACAATTTTGAAAAATTGAAGGCTTTTATAAGTATACAGATGCAAAAGTCAGTGATCGCAGTCCCTGGAGTTAATATAAAGGTAAATCTAAATTGACTAATGGAACAGGTGCAGGTTGAAATAAAAACTGAGCAAAACTAGTTTTACAGAGTTAAAGGAAAATAAATCTCAGGAGACCAGGGATGGTTATTGATTGCAATGAAAGCTATTATCACAATGGTGAGAGCATTGCTGGGAGTTAGAAGGCCAACACAGATTGTACAGAAACATTAAAGGATTCCTCAGGGTAAATGAAGGCAGGCTTGGAGAATAAGTCAGAGGTTTAAAATAGCAATTGTGCTTCAATACACGATAATGCTGAGAAGCTAACATTGTTAAAATTGTTAGTCTGGATAAGGGTATGAAGAAAAATTCTGACCCGGAATGTCACCTATTCATGTTCTCCACAAATGCTGCCTGACCACCAGAGTTACTTAGGCACTTTGTCTGTCTCTTTTACTCTTTGACCATGAAAACTTTATATGTGTGTAAAGTGCTGTTAAGAAATCTATCCATTGTGCAGGTCTATAACTACACCAAATCAACCTTGTCTGCCCTGTCAGACTGGTGCTACACATAAATCAGAGGAACAGCATCTTATAATTTGTTTGGGTAGCTTGCAATCCAGCAGTTTGAACGTTAGATTCTCTAATTTTAGATAACCTCTGCATGAGCTCACATGACCCCTCTCATTGCATTCTGTCCCCTCTCGCATCCCTTCCTCCACTGAAAGTCCATTAACCAGTTCTACAGTTCGCAATGTGTCCCTCTCGGCATCACACCATTCCTAGCCAACAATTGGCCTATCAGTGAACCTCCTTTACCTGATGTAATCTGTTACTGACATTCATAGGACTTGTATTTTTCTTGCGTCAAGTTCTCCCTCCACACTCCACATACAATCAGTCTGAGGGAGGATCCCAACCTGAAGCATTGCCTATCCATGTTCTGCAGAGATACTGCCTGACCAGCTGAGTTATTTCTGCACTTTGTGTTTGTATCTCTTCTAGGCTGCCTGTTATTCCCCAGAAGTGAGAAGATTGCCAGAGGTCAGAATAACGATGTGAAACAGATCAACCATAGAAAGCATTTTATTGGGATGCATCACAGCATGGGAATAGCTCCATCCAAGATCGCACAAAATTGCAGAGAATTGTGGTGCAGCACAGACCATCACACAAACCAACCTCCATTCCATTGACTCCATTTACAATTCATGCTGCCTCGACAAGGCCACCAGCATAATCAAAGACGAGTCTCACCCTGGTCACTTCCTCTTCTCCCCTCTCCCAACATGCAAGAGGTACAAGAAGTGTGAAAACGCAAACCTCCAGATTCAGTGAGAGTTTCTTCCCAGTTGTTATCAGGCAACTGAACTATCGTATCACAAGTAGAGAGCGGTTCTGAGCTACTATCTATTTCATTGGAGACCCTCAGATTATCTTTAATTAGACTTTACCTTGCACTAAACATTATTCACGTTATACCCTTTGTCATGTATCTGTGCACAGTGGATGGCTCGACTGTAATCATGTATTTAGCAATGTTACAAAATTATGAGATTAAAAAAATCAAGTCTGCAATTTATCCCATCAGATAAAGCATAAAAAGACGTTTAATTTGACACCTAATTCACTTTCATATCTTCAGTATTAAAAAGGTTATGGCCATTTTCATACTCGGAAATTAGCATCTTGTTCCCTATTGCTTTTCCATTGACTTAATCAAAAGCTGTGATCAAGGACAGTCAAAAGCCCATAACTTTCTTAAATATTAAGAGAATTGAATGAAATTTTCAGTTATTATAGATTTAAGCATTCTGAAACAAATATGAAACAATCTTACTTGGATGACCTGAAATTAAAGCATATAATATGTTTGTTACCTAATTGTAGCTTATTACAAAATGCAATTACTAGATCTAAACATCTATCCATTTCTTAAGAAAAGGTTACCATTTTTAAAAAGCCTAAGTGTCCAAATAACATTCACACAAGAATTCACAATATAACATGATTTTTAAATCTCATTGTCATGAATTTATAGGCCAAATGGAAGGAATTTAGTGTTTAACTCCTGTAAATTAATGGGCATTCGTTTGGGTAGCATAATCACTTGCGAGTGGGTGTTTGTGGAACGCGCTGGTTTGGAACGTTGCAGTGAATTTAAACCCCATATCGGCAGGAAAAATACTGCCGGTTTGTATATTTACATAATGACATTTTCGCAACTTGAAATTTTGATTAAAGGCATCCTAAGAAGCAAGTTTATATGAAAAAATAAACGGCATACCTTGCCTTGACCCCTACGTGAGATCCGTCCCGTTGTCGGCGTTGACGCCATTTGAAGATGATTTTAATTTTACTCCAACAATTAAATTATCCAGCGCTAATTTTAATAAACTTAATAAAACATCAGTCAAAGCGATTTTTCTTTAGCAACTAAATAGCCTGACAGATCGATTTGAATAGGCTGCAGAAAAATCGCATTTTAAACCCGCCCCCCTCTCAAAGGCGCCAAAGTCGCGCACACGGGCAGCGACAGAACTGCAGCGCCGCTGAAGGTAAGTTTTGTAACATACCTAATGTATTGCCATTCAGTTGACTGGCTAACACTCAACAAAAGCTTCACTGGACCTCAGTGCATGTGACAATAAACTATCCTAAATTAAAACTAAACCACCACCACCATTACTGGAATTTAACTAGAAAACCTAAGGAACAAGCTATATTTTAAAAACATAGACATTTGAATTTTTAGATTCATTCATTCTAGGTCAGGGCGTCCTCCTGAATTATACAAAGCTGCTGAATCAAGATTTTAATTTCTTCTGCCAGCTGGATCCAATCTGTAATAGATATGGGGGGTGTTAGTCATCCATTAAATTGGTGGGTAAATTGTTTCATACAATGAGTTGGGATGTTATTAAAAGTTATTTCAGTGATTCCTCAGGTGCATTGTCCAATTCCAGAAATACTTTTTTAGTGAACATTTTAATAAGTTACATGACTAACTAAAAATCAAATGTTTTTAAATGTATGACAATATAATAGTTATGTGGTAGAAGGAGTACCCAGAGGACTGGATTAATGATCCAGGGAAATGAGTTCAAATCCCACCTTGGTAGACGGGGAATTTAAACTCAATTAAATAAATCTGGAATTAAATGGCAATTTCAGTAATAGTGACCGTGAAACCGCTTAATTGTTGCAAAGACCCAGGTGGTTCACCAAATACCATTACGGGGAGTGAATCTGCTGTTCTTGCCTGATCTAGGCTATGGGTCGCTCCACACTCACAATAGAATGAACTGCAGATACTGGTAATTACCAAAGCTTTACTTTTTGAGATACAGCATGGAAAAGTCCACGTCCACGCTGCACTAGTTCTATCCTATGCACTAGCGACAATTTACAAATGTCCAATATACCCACAACCCGCATATTTTTGGGGTGTGGGAGGAAACCGGAGCACCCGGAGAAATCTCACGCAAAGATAGAAAGTGCTGAAGTGTCTCAGTGCGTCTGGCCGCATCTCTGGGCGGGGTGGGACCCTTCTTCAAAGTAAGGTGGTCCTGGACCAAACAAATTGAAGCCATGGCCAAGAAACCACATCAACATTTCTGCTTCCTCAGAAGATTAAGGCTGTTTGACATGTCTGCAATGACCTTTACCAGTAGTTTAGAGGTTTACATGGATAGTACAGGTTAAGAGGGTTAAGGGGCAAATGCAGGCAGATGGGACCAGTGTAGATGGGGCATGTTTGTCAGTGTGGGCAGGTTGCGCCTAGGATCCTGTTTCTACCTTGTATGATTCTGTGACTCGACCAACCTCTAGACAGATGTGGCCTAGAAAGCTGTTGTCAGTTTGGCTCACAGCTTGGTTTGGGGACAGCTCTGCTTGTAACCGTAAGAAATAGCAAGGGGTTGCGGATGTAGCCCACTCTATCACACAGACCAGATTTCCACCATTTTTCACACAGAGAGTGGTGAATCTCTGGAATTCTCTGCCACAGAAGGTCGTTGAGGCCAGTTCATTGGCTATATTTAAGAGGGAGTTAGATGTGGCCCTTGTGGCTAAAGGGATCAGGGGGTATGGAGAGAAGGCAGGTACGGGATACTGAGTTGGATGATCAGCCATGATCATATTGAATGGCGGTGCAGGCTCGAAGGGCCGAATGGCCTACTCCTGCACCTATTTTCTATGTTCCATGTTTCTATGTTTAGCTTTAAAGCCAAACTGGTTATCTGTGGAGTTAACAAACTCATTTATTTTATCCAGCAGAACTCCTTCTAAGACTTTTGACAATATGCTTGCTAAAGCTATGGGCCTGTAATTATTTAGGCTGCCTACTTTACCAGCTTTGTCTTTAATGACCGGCACTAACACTAACCAATCCTACACTTATCCTGTGTTATTCACCCACCAGAATAGGTGCAGTGAGTTACCAAAACAATATCCACTCATGAAATGATCTTGTACATATTCTGAACAAAGAGAAGTGACTTCAGTGTGAATGTGAATGTGGAGCATGGATCACGTGGGATGCTGACAAAAGATATCATGCAATGTTGATTAGATGCATGAAATCTCATTGGATCTCTGATTCAAAATTCATCTTGTTCCTTTTATAGGTCGTATAAACGTGTCAACTAAATCAAAGTCTAGACCTGCTTTGACAATCTCATGCAAATTGTCCCATTGTTCTGAAGGTTTATTTGAAATCAAAGCCTCGAGATTTAATAAAGATGAATTTGTATGTGTTCGATGTGACTGTTTATCATAACAGAAGAAGAAAAAAACAGTTCTTGATGAAATTGGACATCTGGTCTTTAATTGAAAAGCCAAAGGCAAACTAACTGTTTTATTCAAACACAAACTTGTTTTTACAAACTATTTGAACAAAGTGGAACAGCAACAAGACATTGGGCTTGAAGTTGGCCAAACTGGCAAGACTACCCAGGCTGTTCATTAAATGCCTCACCTGCTATAGTATTTGCTCCAAAAGTGACACATTAGTGCAGCTGGTAGACCTGCTGCCTCACAGCACCAGAGACCTGGGTTCGATCCCGATCTCAGATGCTGTCTGTGTGGAGTTTGCATGTTCTCCATGTGATCCATGGGTTTCCCCAGCTACTCCAGTTTCTAACCAAACTGCATCACAAAGATGTGCCATTTAGCAGACTAATGTAAATTTCCTCCAGCATGTAGGATAGTGCTGGTGTAGAGGGTGATCGCAGGGCACCGCGAACTCAGTGGGTTGAAGAGCCTGTTTCCACACAGTATCTCTGAAAGTTTAATGTGTAGGGAGTGTATAAGAAAGTGGGATAACATAGAACTAGTGTGAATGGGTGATCGATGGTCAGCATGGACTCCATGGTTTCCATGTTTTATCTTTCAATCGATCAATACTAAATCAATCGATCAACGGATCAATCAATCAATCAACTAATCAATCAATCAATCAATCGATGTTGCTGAGTAACATATACAATGTGTGAGCAATTGTACACTCATTAAACCATACACAAATGAGAGATGAGACCGAGCATACACTTGGCGATACACTTGCACTCTGTCCGCCAAGGCCTATTGGATCTCCCGGTTGCTAACCATTTTAACTCCCCTTCCCATTCCCACATTGCCCTGTCTATCCCGGGCCTCCTCCATTGCCAGAGTGAGGCCACACGCAATTTGTAGGAACAGCACCTCATAATCCGAGAGGGTAGCTTACAACCCAGTGCTTGTCATGCCCCTCAGCTTTTGCAGCTTTTTTACCCCCTGTATCCTCTCCCCCGCCCCCCACAATCAGTCTGAAGAAGGGTCTCGACCAAAACGTGTCCTGTCCATGTTCTTCAGATATGCAGCCTGACCTGTTGAGTAACTCCAGCAAGTTGCGCCTTTTTTTTGTATAGCAGCATCTGCAGTTCCTTGTATCGAACATCCTGGTGCAACAACCCTGTTAATTTTTTCCTTGTGTCTTTAATATGCAACATTGATACTTTATGTTGTGAGGTGTTATCAATTTTGCAAGTTAGAAATTGCTCAAAAATTCAAATATTGGGAGAGTAATAAATATCATGGTCAAAAGTCTTTCAAAGAAAAGTCTCAAAGGAGGTGTGGGAGGATTGACTCATAGAAATTGAGACTCAACCAACTACACATGGTGGATCATGAACAAAACACAAATGCTGCAACAGGAATCACAGAGGGGGGAGCAAGGAAAGGCTGAGAGAAGAGTAGAAACAAGAAACAGAAGATGCTGGTTTAGAGGCCTGGAGTAACTCAGTGGGTCAGGCAACATCTCAGGCGAATATCAATAGACCATGTTTCAGGGGCACTTCTTCAGATTGGGGTAAGAAAGAAAGCTGGAAGAAGGGGGGGGGGGGCAGGATAAAGCCTGGCAGGTAATAGGTTGACACAGGTGAGGATGGTTATTTCATAGCCAGATGGCCAGAGATGAAAAGACAGAAGATGTGACACAAAAGGATTGAAGAGTTGCGAGTTGTGAAGTCGGAGGAAGGAATGTAGGTGGAAGTGGAGGGGGGAGGTGGTCGGTGGGAGAAATAGGTGCAAGTCTGGTTGGGGCACAGGGGAGATGAGGGGGAACCAGGCAAGAGTGGGGGGTTATATTGGGAAAGAAGGGAGAAGGGGAGGATTATGTAGTTACCTATAATTGGAGAAGTTGTCCGAGCAGTGAGAGAGGTTGCATCAGTACTTTGTGGTTTGCTCATGTTCATAGGTTATAGGAGCAGAATTAGATCATTCAGCTCATCAAGTCAAGCCCATCTAACTTTTCCTCTCAATCCCTTTCTCCTGCCCTCTCACCCTTAACATCAAAAACATGTTAATCACCGCTTTAGAAATACTCAGTGACTTTGCCTCCACAACCATATATGTGACAATGAATTCTACAGATTTAACACCCTCTGGCTAAAGAAATTCCTCCTCACCTCCTTTCTAAAGGTATGTCTTTTTATTCTGAGGCTGTGCCCTCAGGTCTTAGACTCTACCAATAGTGGAAACATCCTCTCCAGGAGTCCTCTCATGACATGTTGCATTGAACCTGAATATCAATGGAGGCAGCAGGAGGGTTGGAGGAGGATTAATAGTGAGGATGATATTAAATTTGTAAATTTGGGGATGAGGGAGCTATCAGCCATGAGGTGATTAAATGGGGTAAACTGGAAAACAACACTGGCGTGGGAAAGCCTGGGATGCAAGCACTGACCATTAAGTTGCATTATTGTGCATTACTAATGGCTAAGGATAAATAAAAGGAAGCCAATTTACCAAGGAAAGGGAAGTCATTCACTCAACGAACCCATATAACATAGAACAATACAGCAGAGGTACAGATCCATTGGCCCATAAGGTTCATGCCGAACATAATGCCATGTTAAACTAATCTCATTAGCCGGCACTTGATCCATAACCCTCCGTTCCCTGCATATCCATGTGCCTATCAAAAACCTTCTTAAGTAAACAATAGAAAATAGGTGCGGGAATAGGCCATTCGGCCCTTTTTGAGCGAGCACCGTCATTCAATGTGATAATGGCTGATCATCCCCAATTAGCACCCCGTTCCTGCCTTCTCCCCATATCCCCTGACTCTGCTATCTTTAAGAGGTCTATCTAGGTCTCTCTTGAAAGTATCCAGAGAACCGGCATCCACCGCCGTCTGAGGCAGAGAATTCCACAGACATTCCATAGAATGAAGTGTTTCCTCATCTCCATTCTAAATGGCTTACCCCTTATTTTTAAACAGTGCCCCCTGGTTCTGGACTCCCCCAACATCAGGAACATGTTTCCTGCCTCTAGCGTTTCCAAACCCTTAATAATCTTATGTGTTTTTAAAAGATCCCTCTCATCCTTCTAAACTCCTGAGTATACAAGCCCAGCCGCTCCCTTCTCTCAGCATATGACAGTCCCGCCATCCCGGGAATTAGCCTTGTAAACCTACGTTGCACTCGCTCAATAGCAAAAATGTCCTTCTTCAAATTAGAGGACCAGAACTGCACTCAATACTCCAGGTGTGGTCTCACTAAGGCTCTATACAACTGCAGAAGGACCTGTTTTCTCCGATACTCAACTCCTCTTGTTATGAAGGCCAACATGCCATTCGCTTTCTTCACTACCTGCTGTACCTGCATGCTTATTCATTGACTAATGAACAAGGACCCTCAGATCCTTGCCACTATCATATCATATCTGTCTGCACCACCACTTCTGGCAGCAAGTTCCAGGCCTCCACCACCCTCTGTGTAAAAGACTTGCCACGTGCATCTCTTTTCACCCATAGAACCCTACAGAACTCAAAGTCCAGTGCTGTTACCTCTACATTGATGTATCATTTCACTTTAGACTTTAGAGCTAGGGAGCAGGAACAAGCCTTTCGGCCCACCGAGCCTGCACTGACTAGCGTTTACCCCGTACACTAGCGCTATCCGACACACGAGGGACAATTGACAATTTTAACGAGGCCGATTAACCTACAAACCTGTATGTCTTTGGAATGTGGGAGGAAATCGGAGCACCTGGAGAAAACCATGCTGTCACAGGGAGATTGGATGGAGTAGTCAAACCGGGTCTCTGGTGCTGTGTGGCAGTAACTCTACTGCTGCACCACTGTTGCACCACTGTACATGACTCCATACCCTTGATATTTCACAGGCAGTAAGATGCTTTTAAAACATGGACTTAACTCTATAATGAAAAACTCAATGTAATGGGATTACTATGGTTGTGTTTAAAATGTACAGCTCGAACTGTTCAATTACAAGATGGAAATTGTTTTGCTCTGAGCCGAATTTCAAAGTTGACAGTACCTTTTATAATTTCGTTTTTCTTTTGCTGCAGAACAAATTTCCACTAAACTAAATCCACATTATGTGGGTGGCACAGTGGCGCAGCTCGTGAAGCCACTGCCTCATAGTGCCAGAGACAGGGTTTTGATCTTGATCATAGGTGTTGTCTGTGTGTAGAGTTTACATGTTCTCCCTGTGACAAGCAGGTTTCCTCCGGGTGCTCCGGTTATTTCCCACATCCCAAAGATGTGAAGGTTTGTAAATTATTGGCCCTCTGTAAATTGCCTCGAGTGTGTAGGGAATGGATGAGAAAATGGGATAACATAGATCTAGTGTGAATGGGTGATCGATGATTGCCGTGGACTCGGTGGGCCGAAGGGTCTGTTTCCATGCTGTGTCTCTAAACATTATGTTTTGCTGAAGATTCCAACAGTTTCTTGCGCCTCTGGAATCAGATCATTGGATCTTTGACCAATGGAGAATAGAAAAGATTACTGTCTCCATCTCTTTAATCTGCTGTCTTTATCACCTCCCATTTTACAGTCATTTTAATTATATACTTTACGTAAAACTACCATAACTGAACTCCTTAATAAGATCAAGCACTTTATGTTGATTGTTCCCTCCCTGCTGACTGTTCTAACATTTGCCTCAATGCCAAGCAAATAATTTCCTCTTTAAACAGCACATATTCTACTTGAGTAGCTTACACCCAATGTATGGTCACTGAATTTTCCAATTTTAAATACTATACCCCTACCCCATTTCTCTTTCCAGTGCCTCTGGTGTACACCCACTTCTCCCATTGTCCTGCCCCTCTTCTCTCCCCCTCCTATTCCACCAGTGTTGCTCATTCCATCTTTAAATTTCACTCCTTCCCCTTCTCTCTTTATCTGACACCCTTTGTCTCCTTTTCACCTCCAGCCATTGTCAATTACTCAACCCATCTGTCAATCAACCCCCCCACCCCCACTCCTCACCTGTATCAACCTATCACATGCCCAGCTTTGTCCTGCCCCACCTCCCTTTTCCACCTTTCTCCCCCCTAATATAATCAGTCTGAAGGAGGGTCCCAACCCAAAACATCGCCTAGTGGAAGCAATGAACTGCAGTTGCTGGTTTACATAAAAGAACACAAAGTGCTGGAGTAACTCAGCAAGTCAAGCAGCATCTCTGGAGAACTTGGATAGGTGATGTTTTGGGTCGGGGCCCTTATTCAGACTAGAGAAGAGTTCTGATGCGAAACATCGCCTATCCATGTTCAACAGAGATGCTGTCTGATCCATTTAGTTACTCCAGCACTTTGTGTTTTCCACAAGATTCCAGCATCTGCAATTTCTTGTCTCCTCTCTCATTCTGTCCACCTCATTCCTTCTTCCTTCTTCTTTGCCTTGCATCTGAGCAGCAGTCAGAAATAGATATTACATTCAGAGTTATAGAGTCATGCAGCATGGAAACAGGCCCTCGGCCCAACTTGCTCCACTAATAGGCCCCATCTATACTAGTCCTACCCACCTGCGTTTTCCCCCTACCCCTCTCAACCAATCCTATCCATGCACTTGTCCAAATGTCACTGCAATAGTACCTGCCTCAACGACCTCCTCCGGCAACTCGTTCCATGCACCCACCACCCTTTGTGTAAAATTGTTCGTTGTACATAGTTCATGTTACAATGACAATAAAGAAACTATTCTATTCTATTCTATTCTAAAAACATTAACCCTCAGGTTCCTATTAAATGTTTCCCTCCCTCTCCTTAAACCTATGTCCTCTGGTTCTTGATTCCTCTGCTCTGGGTAAGATATTCTGAACATTTATCATTTATTCCTCCTATGATTTTGCACGCATGATTTTGAACACTACAGTGCTGGAAATCCAAGTAAAGGGTGAGTCATTAAAGCAAAGCTTTAAGTGGGAATGATGGTAGAACAGCAAAGATAGGAATTTCTGGGCAATAATCCAGAAGATACAGGATCATTTCATTCCAAAAAGGAAGAACGATTCTAAGGGGAGTAAGAGGCAACCGTGGCTGACAAGGGAAGTTAGGGATGGAATAAATCTAAAAGAAAAGGTGTATAACATAGCAAATACTAGCGGGAAGCCAGAGGATTGGAAAACTTTTAAAGCACAACAGAAAGTAACAAAAAGGGCAACACGGGGTGAAAAGATGTAGTACGAGGGTAAGCTGGCCAAGAATATAAAGTAGGAGAGCAAAAGCTTTTTTCAGGTATGTTCAGAGAAAAAGATTAGTAAAGACAAATGTGTGTCCCTTGAAGGCAGAAACAGTTGAAACTGTTATGAGGAATAAGGAAATGGCAGACGACTTGAACAGGTACTTTGGTTCTGTCTTCACTAAGGAAGATACAAGCAATCTCCAGGATGTACTAGAGGACAGAGGATCTAGGGAGACAGAGGAACTGAAATAAATTTGCATTAGGCGAGAAATAGTATTTGGTAGACTGATGGGACTGAAGGCTGATGAATCCCCAGGGCCTGATGGTCTGCATCCCAGGGTAATCAAGGAGCTGGCTCCAGAAATCATTTTCCAATTCCAATAGATACAGGATCAGTTCCTGTGGATTGGAGGGTAGCTAATGTTATCCCACTTTTCAAGAAAGGAGCATGAGAGAAAACAAGACCAGTTAGCCTGACATCGGTGGTGGGGAAGATGCTGGAGTCAATTATTAAAGAAGAAATAACGGTGCGTTTGGATAGCAGTAGAAGGATTGGTCTAAGTCAGCATGGATTTATGAAGGGGAAATCCAGCTTGACTAATCTTCTGGAATTTTTTGAGGATGTAACAAGTAAAATTGATGGAGAGCCAGTGGATGTAGTGTAACTGGACTTTCAGAAAGGCTTTGATAAGGTCCCACAAAGGAGATTAGTGGACAAAATGAGAGCACATGGTATTGGGAGTAGAGTATTGACATGGATAGAAAATTGGTTGGTAGACAGAAAACAAAGAGTAAGAATAAACGGGTCCCTGTCAGAATGGCAGGCAGTGGCGAGTGGAGTACCACAAGGCTCGGTGCTGGGGCCGTAACTATTTACAATATATATTAATGATTTTGATGATCGGATTAAAAGTAACACTAGCAAATTTGTAGATGATACAAAGCTGGGTGGCAGTGTGAACTGCGAAGAGGATGCTAGGAGGTTGCAGGGTGACTTGGACCAGTTAGGTTAGTGGGCAGATGCAGTATAATATAGATAAATGTGAGGTTATCCACTTTGGTGGCAAGAACAAGGAGGCAGATTATTATCTCAATGGTGTCAGATTGGGAAAAAGGGAATGCAACGAGAGCTGGGTGGCCTTATACACCAGTTAATCCCCAGGTAGGCGGGACTGTCATATTGATAATATTGACCAAATTAAAGACACCATAATATGGAGGATACCTGCATTTGTCAGAATTGCTTAACCTTTGTCAGTGGAAAATTACAGGCTTTGGATCGCGCCGATTAGTCTGAACCTCAGAATGATATGCAGGATGGTGACGGATCCAGGTGTTCTCCTCATTTCCCCTTAATTGATAAAATGTATAGAAACTCTGCAAACAAACTTAAATGCATTGATATGATTGCATTACTGCAAAAGCATTATAAATATTGTAAATAATCTTGCTAGACAGTTACCCTGGCAGGGTTGTTTTGAATTCCAGGATAAATGTCGCATTATTCAAGTTAAGTTAGCTTCTTCCAGTAGCTTCTCCTAGAAAAAAATGTGTGGGAGATTCTGTAATTGGTTTGGGGAACTGTCAATAATGTATTGCTGTAATTAATATGTTTGATTGGATTGTAAAGAGACCACCCCTATGTAGTTTGGCCCCTCAAGGTTCGGGGACCTATAAAAGGCAGCCCCCACGAGGTCCTTTGTCGATCTTCTGGAAGCGCTGACCTTTTGGAGTGTGTCTGCTTGCACAAGGCTGAAGGCTTTGCCAGACAGAGACAAGGATCGAACCCGTGGTGGTTTAGGTACCGTATAGTGGAATTTGCTGTTCAATCTAAAAATAAAGTTTAGTTGTTCCAGTGCTTGATTCAGTGCTTTATTGACTGAACTAGACTGGGGGGTTAGCTTAGAAGAGTGTATTTACAATATGTGGAAAGATTGGAAACACTGGGCTTGTATCCACTGGAATTTGTGGAATCAAGGGATATGGTAGAAGGGAGGTACGGGTTACGCATTGTGGAAGATCAGCCATGGTCACAATGAATGGCGGTGCTGGTTCGAAGGGCCAAATGGCCTCCTCCTGCACCTATTTTCTATGTTTCAATGTTTAAAGCCTTATCTTCTCTTTCAAGTGGATATAAAAGCTCCCTTGATGCTATTTTGAACAGCAGAGAGGTTATCCCTGGTGCCCTGACCAGCATTAATCCCTCAATCGACATGTTTCATACATTACAGCAGACACTGCACGGTTGAGTTACTTTGGTAGTTAAGTACTTTGAGATGCTGTAAGAGGTGAATTTTCCTACATAAGATGCTCCTTAACATTAATAGAGTGGAACTTTCTCCCACTCGGCCAAACCAAATGTGCTAAGCAGTCACTTCAGTACGTTTTGCTGTGCCATTGTAATTAATTTCATTAAATTCAATGGAATAAGTTTCACACAAAACTTCAGAATGGTGGCACAGTGGCACAGCTGGTAGAGCTTCTGCCTCACCATGCCAGAGACCACTCAAGTACTGTATGAGAGGAATTTTTACGTTCTCCCTGTGACTGTGTGGATTTCCGCTGGGTGCTCCAATTTCCTCCAACATCCCATAGACGTGCGGGTTTGATGGTTAATTGGCCCTTTGTAAATTGACCCTAGTATGTAGGGATTGGATGAGAAAATTAGAGAACAGAGAACTACTATGGCACTGAGCGATAGTGGCGTTGTTACAAAACCTACCATTGGTGGCGCTTTGCTTACGATTCCGGAGGCTTTGGTGGTGTGGAAGGGGAGGGGGGGGGGGGGGGGGATTAAAATGCAGGTGAGGTTTATATTCGTTGTGGAGAGGAATTTGCTCCAAAGATCCTTGGAAGTGCAGGACAAAGCAAAAGGTATCTAGTTTATTTAAACCTTTTCCCCGCCAAACCTCCCCACCGCACCAGGCCTTCCCAACCCGCGTTGCATCGGGAGCCTACCCAAAGTGGCTGTACCACTGGGTCTTTCCCGTTCCCCTCAAACCATGTGACCCCAGCTCCTCCCCACCCACACTACAGTCCTCATACCCCCCTGCCCCCTGACCACCCACCACCCCTCCACCAGACATCACTTCGGCCTCAGTCCACTCTCCTTCCTTCCTCTGGCCCCAACCCCCATCCCTGCCGTGGGTTCACCATCCCCCCTGACCACCCCCTCTGGATACCGAATGGTCTGTCCGTAGCAGAGGCCTCACCTTTGTCCCCCTCCGTCCCCACCTCAATGAGTTCCGCGCCCACCGCGATTTGGAGCTCTTCTTCCGTCGCCTCCGCCTCACACCATTCTTCCATAGGAAGGAGGCCTCGCCCTCATTGATGATCTCTTTTCCCGTCTCCAACAGACCCCTCCTCTTGGACGCCCCCCCCCCCCCCCCCCCTCATTGCCATCTTCCTGCTTTTGACCATTTTATTTTAAACTGCCGGTGGGACATCAACCGCCTCAACAGTATATAATACCATGTAATTCTGTGTTCAGGGAAGTGGAGAGAGGACAGCCAAGTGTCTGTGTTGCTCACTTGGCTGGGGTTTGTTTTCCTTGCCACTTCCATCGGCCAATAATTAGTAAAGTATTGAATTGGTCTACCAAACTGCTTTGTGAGTTGTCTGTTTATTAAAGAAGTGAACCTGTTTGTTTAGTTATGTTAGCCTTTTTCAAGCAGATTTGATTCAGATTTGAATCAGGTTTTGTAATATAATTGTTAATAAGGAACAATTCTTTAAGAAATATTTCCCAACTATTATACAGATTTTTTTTCTTCACTCATGGACCCCATTTTGTGAGAACGCCCCTTCATGTTTTCCTTTCTAATAACTGTTGAATATTAATTTTACTTTTTATTTTCAGATTCTAATCTGAGCACGAGTAAAAAATTGAAAGTGGTGCTAGCAAAGCGCGGTAAAGAAGTTAAGACCAATCACTGCTTTCTTGGGTCAACCACAGACAGAGGCAACAAGTGCCAGCGGTGAAGCAGATACATTGCTACTAACACAAGGAAATCAGTCTGGTGGAGCTATCCAGCCATCTACTAGCATTCAGCCAGAAGAAAACCTCCCTGAAACAGAAACAGCGAAGCAGGACGTGGAACAGCAAGCTGAATATGAGGAATCAGCCATGATGCCGGCTCAAAATGAAAATATAGACCTGATTGATGATGCCAAATGTAGATGTACTGCAACAGACATTGGTTTGTGGACAGAATTATCACATGAGGACGTATCCTATTGGGTAGAAAGCGGCTCCTCT
Source organism: Leucoraja erinaceus (assembly GCF_028641065.1). Classification (NCBI taxonomy): domain Eukaryota; kingdom Metazoa; phylum Chordata; class Chondrichthyes; order Rajiformes; family Rajidae; genus Leucoraja; species Leucoraja erinaceus. The sequence goes on from NC_073388.1 coordinate 39,617,282, forward strand.
CAAGTTCAGCATCGTTGTGGACCATTTTCAAATTCCAAGCGAGTGTATAAAAATCAGTCTAGGTCTTGCACCAAGGCTCTTTTTTATTCAACAAAAGTCAATGGAGAAACATATAGCTGAGAGTGGCTTGTGTATTCTCCCTCAAAAGGCCGGATATATTGCTTTGTTTGTAAACTCTTTCCAAACATTACATCTTATTCTTCTACTACTTTAGCTTCTGAAGGGTTTGATAATTGACGAAATCCCTATCTTATCCAAACTCATGAAAACTCAGAGAAGCACAGGAATGCCATGTTGACCTACTTAACAAGAAAGCGAGGGCAAACGTTAACTTCAAAGCTACAGGAACAAATAAAAGCTGAGCAGCAGTACTGGCGGCATGTCATGGAGAAAATTGTCACCGTAATATGCACTCTTGCAGAATGAGGCTTACCATTCAGAGGAGACAATGAACAATTTTGATCTCCAAATAACGGCAATTATCTTGGTCTTTTAGAGTAAGTTGCAAAATTTGATCCATTTTTACTGGCTCATATCAATCGGTATGGAAACTCTAGATCTGGAAATCCCTCTTATGTGTCAAAAACTGTATGTGAGCAAATAATTCAACTCATGGCAATAACAGTTAAGGATGCAATTCTGGCTGACTTGAATAAGGCTGGATATTTCAGCTTGTCAGTGGATTCCACCCCTGACATTTCACATACTGATCAGTTGGCTTTAATTATCAGATATGTATCACCTGAAGACGGTTTACCAAGTGAGAGATTTTTAACTTTCCTTGAGCTAAAAGACCACTCAGGAGAAAGCATGGCTGATTTTGTATTTAACTATCTCACTACTGAGCTTGAAATTGACTTTAGAAAATGCCAAGGGCAGTCTTATGACAATGCTGCCAACATGGCCGGTAGGTACAAGGGTATGCAGCAAACAATCCTCGGAAGAAACAAATTTGTAAGATTTATTCCATGCGCTGCTCACTCATTAAATTTGGTGGGCCGTTCGGCTGTTGATTGCTGCCTTGATGCAGTGAACTGTTTTGGAATTATCAATTAAATTTATACCTTCTTTTCATCCTCCACAAAGAGATGGGCAGTTCTAAAATCATTTTTGCAACCTCAGTCAAAAGTGCCTAAATATTTGTCAGACACTAGGTGGGAGGCACATGCAAAAGCCCCAGAAGCTATTTTGGAAAGTTACAGCGCTATCACTGATGCCCTCAGTCATTTGTACTCTGATATTAATGTGAAGGGTGATACCAGGCTTCAAGCTAACAATCTTTTGCAGAAGATGTAAGAACTGGAATTTGTGTTTATGCTGCATTTTTGGACCCGTCTGCTACGTCAACAAGGTCAAAATCATTCAGTAATCCAAACTGTTATTGAGTACTTGTGCAAGTTTGTACAGTTCTCTTCAGGATTTTGTAAGCAAAATTAGAGAAGATTTTGATGTGCTTGAGCAACAAGCAAAGGCCACCTTGCCAGATGTTAGCAACAGTACTGTCACAGGGAGACAAAGAGTGAGGAAATGATGGAAGTGCACCTGGTCCTAATGCTTTAGGTAAACTCTCTTCAAGAGATAAGTTTGGGATAAAATCCTTTATTCCTATACTAGATGCACTTGAAACCAATTAAAAAAGAAGAGATACTGTGTATAGTGAAGTTGCACAACAGTTCCCCTTTCTTGCTAATCTGACCACAACTAAGCAAGAAATTCAGCAAGGTGTTGAACTGTTGATGGAAGCATACCCAGAAGATGTTGACCTGAAACATACTGATGAACTTTTGTGCTTTCATTTGTACGTGAGACAAAGCCATAGGCATACAGAAGAACACTCTCTGTCTCATACAAACCTTTATCAAATAATATACAATTCAGATGGCCTTCCCTAATGTGGAAGCAATCTTGCAATGGTCACCAACTGCTCAGGAGAGAGGTATTTATCAAGACTCAAAAGAATTAAAAATGAATTAAAGTCCACAATGTCTCAAGAGAGGTTGTCTGCACTGAGCATTCTGTGCATTGAGAGTGACAAACTTAGACAAACTGATCTTGGTGAACTTCTGGATGATTTTGCTATGAAGAAGGTGAGAAAAAAATCATTTTTGCTCTTTGTGTATTTGTAGTTTCTTTTATTTATTAATATTCCACATTCAATTCAAGAGACACTTATTGTCCCATGCACCAATTGGTCCAATGAAATTTGGGCGTCACCATCTGACGTCGGAACGGAAGAACATTCTCAGCGGCTTGGATTTCCGAATCGGCCACTTCCTACCGGAGACCGCAGCTCCCGAAATCCACAGGCTGAGCTGGGTGGAGATTCACGCTGGCGACCCTCGGTAAAGGGATCCCAGGGCTCCGCGATATTGAAATCAGCGCAGCCCAAGGCTGGGAGCTCCGCAAACCATAGCTCCATGATGTTGAAGCAGCAGGCCCAACACTCCAGAGCTGCAAACGGCGATCCAGGTAAGGCATCGCCCGTTCCGCGGTGAATCCAATATGTATTTTAAAACCAACTGTTTAATGACAACATACAGTAGGATCAAAAAGTGTCACACTGTCACTGTCGGGTAGTCATGGTCCTCCAGTCGTGGGGTGCGGTATTGGGAGGGGGAGGCCTCACAAGTGAAATAGCTTAGGGCCTCTCTTCATCTAAATCCGGCCCTGTCTAGTACAGGTACATAATTCCCTGAAAGTGGTGTCACAAGTAGATAGGGTAGTCAAGAATGCTTTGGTATGTTGGTCATCAGTCAGGGTATTGAGTAGAGATGTTGGGATGTTATATTACAGTTGTACAAGGCATTGCTGAAGCCACACTTGGAGTACTATGTTCAGTTTTGGTCACCATACTGCAGGAAAAATGTCATTAAGCTCGAAAGTGTGCCGAGAAGATTTATGACGGTATTGCCAGGACTCGAGGGCCCAAGCTTTAGGGAGAGGCGGAGCTGAGACTTCACTCTTGGTGTGCAAGAGGCTGAGAGGTGATCATATCGAGGTGCATAAAAATTTGTGGGGACTAGATAGGGTGAATGCACAGTCTTATACCCAGAGTAGGAGAATCAGGAACCAGGTGACATAGATTTAAAGTGAGAAGAGAAAGATTTAATAGGAACCTGGAGGGCAACCTTTGCATTCAGACGGTGGTGGGTACATGGAAAGATGGTGGTGGTGTGTGTGGGCGGGGGGTGGGTGTGTGTTGGCAGGTGGTGGGTGAGTGTGGACGGTGGGAGGGTGTGTGTGTGGACAGGGAGGCTTGTGGGGAGGAGGATTGTGTGGGCCGGGGAGAGTTGTGGGAGGAGAGGTGTGTGTGGGAGGGGGGAGTGAGCTCAGAGAAAAGATGGGGAAGAGCATTGGGGAGAGGGGGGCATCATGGGGATGGGGAGGAGGAGCCAGCGGGGTAGTGGCTGGAATTGGCAGTGCGATGGGGACTCACAGCAGGCGCTGGTCATTGGTCATTCTCCTCCGCCAGGATCCGAGTCTCTACTTTCCATTTGTCGACATCTCTGACTCCAGGCTGGGCTGCGTCTCTGACTCTGGGCTGGCTGGGTTTCCGACTCTGGGCTAGGCTGGGTCTCCCACGCTCGGCTGTGCTGGGTAGGATCTGTGATGCTGGGCTACTGCTTGGGGCTGGGCTGCTGCTTGGGGGTGGGACTGCTGCTTTTGTGGGGCGGAGCAAGGCTACTTGCTGCTTGGGGCAGGGCTGGGCTGCTTCGGGCAGGGCTGGGCTGCTTCGGGTCCCTCCGAAAGTCTGGTTGGAAACCTCCACTGGCCCTCCTCAGCTTCAGTAAGGATGCGATGGTGCAGGAAGGGTGGACCATCCCAGGGAGTGACAGGGTAAGATACTAATCCGCGCGGTGCCAACTGACAGGAGAAGAGATCGATCTGCACATGTGCGGATTTTAAACCTTACTAACTTTTATGACATTCAACCGATTAGAACAGAACTTGGTGCATTCGCAGCACAGGAGGATGGTGAGTGAGCTGGCAAAAAAAAATTGTAGCGCTATCATGAACTGTTTTTGCGCAAATAGAAAGACCCCCTAACCGGAAGATAACAAGATCAGAGTTTTAGTTATGGATAGATAGTTAGTTAGTTAGTTAGTTAGTTAGTTAGTTAGTTAGTTAGTTAGTTAGTTAGTTAGTTAGTTAGTTAGTGACAGGTACATGAATGGGAAAGTTTTAATTAGGGACCAAGCACTGGCAAATGGAACTAACTTAGCTGGGGCATCTTGGTAGGCATGGACACATTGGGCTAAAGGGCCTGTTTCCATGCAATATTACTCTATAGCAGTGGAAATAACAGCAGTAAATTATAAATTTGACAATAGGATTAAAACCAAAATGCATATCTCAGTATCTGTTCATGACTATGGACTATGGATCCATGGTCCACAATCCATGGAGTAAGGATAGGATATGTTTAGAGGGGCATTTGGCCAAATGCAGGCAGGTGGGACCAGTGTAAATGGGACATGTTGGTCGGTGTGGGCAAGGGGCTGAAGGGTCTGTTTCCGTGCTTTATTCTCTATGACTCCTTGACGCTATCTAGAAATGCAAAGCAACATCACAATGCAATCCACGTATAATAAATGTGGATTTCCGTAACTTCGAGGGACTTCAATCATGCCTAGTTATTATTCATCTGTTCAGAGGCCAAAGTTTGCACATCAGTATGGGAGCAGGAAGCTAGGCTCCTCACTATATTACCACAGAATAATATTTGTCAGTTAAAAGGATTAATTACTGCTCGTGTCTGATCTCACTGTAATAGCAATTGGACTGATCAGGCAGAGTACTCATAATTCATGTCATATGATGCTGTTTTAGACAATCAAATTTAATGTCAATCAAAGACTGTTTCATAACGTATTATAATGAGCTGTACAATAACAAGTTGTTGCTTGTGGCAGATAGGGAAAATACTAATGGGTTTCTTGTTATGTACTAACAGAAGAGAGAAGCTCTTATTAAAATATATTGAGGTACAATTTATTTTTCTACTGTAATCGAGATCTTCCACATTCTGGATCTGTAGAGCAATAAGGTTGGGGCGCAGTGGATGGTGAAGACGTTTTTCAATGATTACGGCAGGATTTCGATCATTGGGAATGTGGGTCAAGGAATTGCGGATGAAATGAGCTCAGCCAAATATGAAATGTTGCATATTGGGAGGTTAAATTGGGGCATTCTCAGTGAGTGGCAGGGCCCTGGAGAGAGATGTAGAGCAGATAGACCGAGGGGTACAATTGTTAGTTCCCTTAAAGTGGTGGTGAAGTAGGCATTATCACGCTTGCTTTCATCGATCAGGGCATAGAGGGGCATCACGGAGGCACTGTGGTAAAGTTGCTGCCTTACAGTGACAGAGACCTGGGTATAATACTGATGTATATGGTGCTTGATGGTTGGCATGGTTACGATAGGCTGAAGGGCCTGTTTCTGTGCTACAACACACCATGGATGATACATGTCTTTGGCTGTGTAGCACATTGGAGCATTCTAAGAAACTATATTAAAGGTAGCTATATTAAATATAAAAATTTAGGTCGGCACAGTGGCACAGTGCTAGAGTTGCTGCCTTACAGAGCCATTGACCCAGATTCAATCCTGACTATGGGTGTTGGCTGTACAGTGTCTGTACATTCTCCCTGTAATTCTCCCTACTCCAGTTTCCTCCTGCATTCCAAAAGACATCCAGAATTGTTGGTTAATTGGCTTTGGTAAAATTGTAAATTTTCCCTAGCATGTGGGATAGTGTTAGTTTATGAGATAATTGCTAGTTGGTGCAGACTCAGTGGGCCAAAGGGCATGTTTCCATGTTGTATCTCTAAACTAAACAAAAACTAAACTGGAGTCGGGATGTCATGTTACACGTGTACAAGACGTTAGTGAGATTCCACTTGAAATCCTGTGTGCAGTTTGAGTCACCCAGATTAGTTTAGTTAAATTCAGTTTAATTTATTGTCACATCTACCAAGGAGCAGTGAAAAGCTTTTTTGTCACGTGCTAATCAGTCAACGGAAAGACTATACATGATTACAATCAAGCTGTCCACAGAGCACAGATGCCGGATAAAATGTAAAACTGTTATGCAAGAAGAAGTCCAGTAAAGTCCGATTAAAGATAGTCCGAGGGTCTACAATGAGGTAGATGGGAGGTCAGGACCACTGTCTAGTTGGTGATAGGATGGTTCAGTTGCCAGGGAAGAAAAACTGTCCCTGAATGTGGAATATGCATTTTTACACTTCAGAAATAATTCATAAGGGTGCTGTCAGGACTCGAGGGTTTGAGTTATAAGGAGAGACTGGATAGGCTGGGATTGTTTTCTATGGAGCTGTGAAGGGTGAGGTATAGAAAATCTAAAAGCGTCTAGACAAGGTGAATGGTAATAATCTATTCCCAGGATAGGAAAGTCTGAAACCAGAGGACATAGTAGGCAAAAGGAGAAAGGTTCAAGGGGGATAGACACAAAATGCTGGAATAACTCAGCGGGTCAGGCATCGTCTCTGGAAAAAGGATGGGTGACGTTTCAGGTCAGAAATCTTCTTCAAACTAGACTACTTCCGAAAAAGGGTTCTGACCCGAAACATCACCCATCCTTTTTCTCCTGAGATGCTGCATCTATCTTTGGTATAAACAAGCATTTGCAGTTCCTACCTATACAGGATTAGGAGTCTGTAGACTGGGCAATGTTCAAGGACTCGGCAACGGACCTGAACGAATACGCCACAGTTGTTACAGACTTCATAAAGAAATGTGTGGAGGACTGCATCCCTACAAAAACCTTCCGTGTGTTTCCCAATCAGAATCCTTGGATGAACTTTGAGATCCGCACTCTCCTGAAGTCCAGACACAGGGCATTCACCTCCAATGATACAGTGGCCTACATGAAGACCAGATACGACCTTGGTAAGGCCATCAAAAAGGCCAAAAGGGACTTCTGCTCCAAACTGGAGGATGAGACAGATGTTCGGCAGCTGTGGCAGGGCCTGAATGCAATCACCTCCTACAAGGCAAAACCAGGAGGCAGCTCGAATGTCGGTGAAACATTACTCCCTGACGAGCTCATTGCGTTTTACGCACACTTTGACAGGGAGAATACTGATGTGCCATCCCGATCCCCCATTCGCTGTGATGGCATTTCAGTCTCAGTCACAGAGGCCGATGTCAGGAAATCCTTCAGAGGGCTGAACCCCCGAAAAGCACCTGGTCCTGATGGTATACCCGGTCGTGTTCTAAAAACCTGTGCGGACCAACTGGCGGGAGTTTTTACGGACATTTTCAACCTCTCACTTCTGAGTTCTGAGGTCCCCACCTGCTTTAAAAGGGCATCAATTATACCGGTGCCCAAGAAGAGTAAGGTGACATGCCTCAATGACTATCGACCAGTGGCACTAACGCCGGTAGTGATGAAGTGCTTTGAGAGGTTGATCATGGAGCAAATCAACTCCTACCTCGACAAAAACCTGGACCCACTGCAGTTCGCGTACCGCCACAACAGATCAACGGTGGATGCGATCTAGCTGGACCTCCACTCCGCACTGGACCACTTGGACAACAAAAACTCATATGTCAGGCTGTTATTCATTGATTACAGCTCGGCATTTAACACAATCATCCCCTCCAAACTGGTTACCAAACTCGCAGAACTGGGTCTCTGCGCATCCCTCTGCAACTGGATCCTCGACTTCCTCATCCACAGACCACAGTCTGTTCGTATTGGTGGAAATGTGTCAGCCTCGATAACAATCAGCACGGGAGCACCTCAAGGCTGTGTGCTCAGCCCCCTGCTGTACACTCTATACCCATGACTGCATAGCGAACCACAGTGCGAACTCCATCATCAAGTTCGCTGACGACACCACTATTGTGGGGCATATCACTGATGGGGATGAGTCAGAATACAGAAGAGAGATCGAGCAACTGTCCATATGGTGCCAGCGCAATAACCTGGCCCTCAACACCAGCAAAACCAAGGAACTGATTGTGGACTTTGGAAGGAATAGGAGGGGGACCCATAGTCCCGTTTATATCAACGGGTTGATGGTTGAAAGGGTCAAGAACTTGAAATTCCTGGGCGTGCACATCTCTGAAGATCTTTCCTGGTCCGAGAACACTAACGCAATTATCAAAAAAGCTCATCAGCGCCTCTACGTCCTGAGAAGATTACGGAGAGTCGGATTGTCAAGGAAGACTCTCTCTAACTTCTACAGGTTCAAAGTCGAGAGCATACTGACCGGCTGCATCGTGGCTTGGTTCGGCAATTTGAGCGCCCTGGAGAGGAAAAGACTACAAAAAGTAGTAAACACTGCCCAGTCCATCATTGGCTCTGACCTTCCTTACATCGAGGGGATTTATCGCAGTCGCTGCCTCAAAAAGGCTGGCAGTATCATCAAAGACCCACACCATCCTGGCCACACACTCATCTCCCTGCTACCTTCAGGTAGAAGGCACAGGAGCCTGAAGACTGCAACAACCAGGTTCAGGAATAGCTACTTCCCCACAGCCATCAGGCTATTAAACCTGGCTCGGACAAAACTATGATTATTAATAACCACTTTCTGTTATTTGCACTTTACCAGTTTATTTATTCATGTGTGTATATATTTATATCATGGTATATGGACACATTTATCTGTTTTGTAGTAAATGCCTACTATTTTCTGTGTGCTTAAGCAAAGCAAGAATTTTATTGTCCTATACAGGGACACATGGCTCGCTTGAACTTGAACTTGAACTTGAGAGGCAGGTATAAACTACATTTGTACAGGTACTCAGAGATAGGAAAGGTTTGGAGGGGTATGGGCAAGTGAGTCTATCTCAGATAGACACGGTTGGGCTGCAGGGCCCCTTTCCATGCTGGATAACTCTATGCATCTATGAGGGAAACACTGCTAGAGGTATCATCTAATCGAATATTAGTCTCCTCTCTCAGGTGGATGAGCAGAATCCAGATACAACAGATGTCAGGGAAGAGTTCCCACCACCTGATGGTGGACACAAAATGCTGGAGTAACTCAACGGGATAGGCGACATCTCTGGAGAGAAGGACTGGGTGACGTTTCGGGTCGAGACCTTTCTTCAGACTGCTCCCCCTCTGTGATTCCTCCTCCCCTTCACTGCTCCCACCACCTGATTTTGTAACTAACTCCTCAAGTAACCATTTTCACCTTGCATGTTTTACGCTGATACCGCCTTGGTACAGGATTGAAATGACAGGGTGGTGAATTCTTTGCCGCAAATGGCTGTGGAGGCCAAGCCAATGGATATGTTTAAGGTGCAGATTGACAGATTCTTGATTAGTTAGGGTAACTGTGCTTATGGGGCGATGGAGAATGGGGTTGAGAGGGAAAGATATATCAGCCATGATTGAATGGCGGAGTATACTTGATGGGTCGAATGCTCCTAGTTATTTATGGATTTATGAATTTATGAAATCGTAATTTTTGAAACCTGAACTTTCTAATAGTCCATTAGTCTAACGCTTATGCACAGAATTTGCAAGAATTAAATTAAAAATGCCTAAGTGACTCCGTATGCAACAGACACCTAATCCGAAAATACCTGTAAAATGCAAGGTTATGGGTTCCTGAGGCAACGTGGCAATTCCAGCTTCTGTGATTACTGGTATTGATTCCCACACTGATTCCCCAAGCATTCTCATTAGCCTTTGTTCCAGCAAATCAGCTTTCTGAATGAGGCTGATTTAACTACAGTGGGATTAAGTGCCTTCTGGGAGTTTACCCAAGGTCAGCCATCATTTGTGTTTTTTTTGTCTACACCTGCAGAATCAGCAGTTTGCAAATGTGCAGAACCTGTGATGCAGTGAAAGGTCACAAGACGCTTCACGGGAGCATTATGAGACAAAGTTTGTTGCTAAGTCAGAGGTAAGTCTTACAATCACACAGCATGCAAAAAGGCCCCATTGACCATCAACTCTCCATTGCCCGTTATCATGTACCTGTCTACATTAATCCTGCTTCATTGAAATATGCATGTTCATAAATCATAGAAGAAGAATTAGGCCATTCGGCCCATTCAATCATGGCTGCTCAATTGTCCCTTCACAACCCTATTCTCCTGACTTCACCCCATAACCTTTGCCTAATATGTGGGCATCTGCCTCCACAAAGCCCTCAGGCCAGGTGTTATGGGTTTTGATCACAATCTGGTCACCAGGATAATGGGACTTTAAGTCCAACATAGGATAACATACAACACATAATCCTCCAAAATTTACGCCACCTCCAACGGGATCCAACCACTGGCCACCTTTTCTCACCTCCACCTCTTTCTGCCTTCCGCAAAGAGCATTCCCTCTGCAAGTGCATGTTAACTCACCCCTTCCCACCCCTTCCCACCCAAACCACCCCCTCCCCAGGTACCTTCCCCTGCAACCGCAGAGGATGCTACACTTGCCACTATACCTCCTCTCTCGACTCTGTCCAGGGACTCCAACAGTCCTTTCAGGTTAGGCAGAAATTCACTTGCACCTCCTCCAACCTCATCTACCGTATCCGTTATTCAAGATGTGGACTCTTATACATCGGTGAGACCAAACGCAGACTGGGCGATCATTTCGCGGAACACTTTCGCTCAGCCCGCGTGAACCAACCCGATCTCCCGGTTGCTGGACACTTTAATTCTCCTTCCTATTCCGACACAGACATTTCTGTCCTCGGTCCTCCTCCATTATCAGGGTGAGGCTAAATGCAAATTTGAGGAACAGCATCTCATATTTTGCTTGAGCAGCTTACAGCCCAGTGGTATCAATATTGATTTCTCTCACTTTAGATAGCCCCGGCATTCCCTCTTTCTCTATCTCTATCCCCCCCCCCCCCCCCCCAAGTCGCACTAGCTTCTCATTTTCACCCTACAAACAGCTTACAATGGTTTGTTTCCTTTATCATCGTTACTTTTTTGCATATCTTTCATTCATTGTTCTTTATCTCTCCTCATCACCGTTTATATCTTTCATTTCCCTTAACCCTAACCAGTCTGAAGAAGGGTCTCTATCCAAAATGCCTCTCCAGAGATTCTGCCTGTCCTGCTGAGTTACTCCAGCTTTTTGGATCTATCCTCGACATAGGACTCCATCCTTTTAAAAAATTTGAGGAATGCAAGATGGCACCAGAAACATGACAACCTTTTGTGTACCGCCTTGGTAAAGTCTACTAATCATACACTACAAGAATTGAACTCATGTGTTTATGTATAGTATGCTTTTACTAAATCATACATAAAACAAACTATTTCACTGTTTCTAGGTACATGGGACAGTAAAATACCACTGAACCATTGGTGTAAAATTATTTCTCAAATCTTTCTAAATCTCTTTCCTCTTAACATAAGTCAATGCCCACAAGTTTTATGTACGTTACTTATTGGGAAATGATTTACAGTATCTACCATATCTACGCCCCCCATAATTTGTTGTATCACCATCAGGGGAGGCACAATGGTGCAGTGGTAGGATTACTGCCTTACAGCGCCAGAGACCCGACTATGGGTGCTGTCTGTACAGAGTCCCTGAGACTGCGTGGCTTTTCTCTGGGTGCTCCGGTTTCCTCCCACACTCCAAGTTTGTAGGTTAATTGAGTTCAGTAAATTGTGTCTAGTGTGTAGGATAGAACAAGTGTATGGGTGATTGCGAGTTGGCAAGGATTCGGTGTGCCACAAAGACCAGTTTTCATGCTAAATAATTAAACTAGAGATACCCCGTCAGAATCCCAGCTCTACAATTAGTCTGAAAAAGGGTCCTGACCTGAAACTTCATCAAAATGTGTTCTCCAGAGATGCTGCCTGACCAACTAAGTTACTCCAGCACTTTGAGTCATTTTGTCCCGCCCTACCTCCCTTTTGCAGCTTTCTCCCCCATTACAATCAGTCTAAAGAAGAGTCCCGACCCGAAAAATTGTCAGTCCATGTCCTCCACAGATGCTGCCTGTCCTGAAGAATTACTCCAGTATTTTGTGTTTTCTTTTGTAAACCAGTATCTGCACTTCCTTGTGTCTGAGATCAATGTTAACTCAAAGTAGACTTGGACAATCTGGTTTGGAGGCTTTATGGAGACATTTATGCAATTTTAATTAGATCCTTAAAAAGCAATGAACATGAGATTTCAACTCGTAATTGAGAAAATTATATGTCATAATATTTCAGTGTAGTATTAACATTAATGTACTGTTGTAATGTGCTTTGGGACATGCTGAGGTGTTTAGAAGCTCTGAAAGTGCCCGTTCTATATTAAAGTGTGGGAATGATAAAGAAGTTCACTTCTCAATCAGACCACATTCAGCATCATACATTCAGCACTCCAAGATCTTACAATACTGAGGTTGGTCAAGTGCCTAGAAGATCTTAAGACCTTAAGACATGGAGCTGAATTAGGCTGTTCGGCCCATCAAGTGTGCTCCACCATTTGATCATGGCTGATCTACTTTTCCCTCTCAAGCCCATTCACCTGCCTTCCTCTTCGACAGCCTTACTATTTAAGAACCTATCTATCTCTGCTTTAAGAATACCCAATGACTTGGCCTCCATCGCCATCTGTAGCAATGAATTCCATGGATTCACCATCAAAAAATGTGACATCAAATATGGAATAAAGAGGGTATAGGACTATTGAGTTTGATGTAATCTTACTAGAATTTCTAACTCCAGAAAAGTTGAGCACAACATCCGTTGTTTACCATCTCATTGTAATCCCAAGGAGATACTTTAGGGAAAATGACAGGGTAGATGTTAAAATGTTTCTACTAGTGGAAGATTCCCAAACCAAGGGACATAGTTAGATGATTAATTCATAAATTCATAAGTTATAGGAGCATAATTAGGTTCTTCTCAACCCCATTCTCCTGCCTCTTCCCCCTAACCCTTGACACCCTTACTAATCAAGAATCTGACAATCTGCCCCTTAAAAATACCTGATTTCTTGGCCTCCACAACTGTCCGTGGCAATGAATTCCACAGATTCCCCACCCTCTGATTAAAGAAATGCCTTCTCATCTTTCTACAGATACCTGAATGATGGCTTTATCGGATTCCGAGACTTAAACAGTGGTGGATGAGGAATGACTAGAAATACTGACAATGAAGCCATGTGTTCAAGCAATACTCCAGAACTTTAATAAAACCTGACAGTGCCCCAACCAGTTATGATTCAAGATCACAATTTAACGGCATCAAAGGTGCCCGGGAGATGGCAGGAAAATGGGGTTGAGGGGGAAAAATGAGTTAGCCATGATTGAATGGTGGAGCAGACTTGATTGGCCAAATGGCCTAATTCTGCTCCCAAGCCTTAAGGTCTTATGGATTTACCATCTTTGTCTCTGATTATGGCGGAGGTAGGATGAAACTTTATACAAAGTCCTCTGAGCAAAAACCTAGGCTGGTTCAATGGTCAAGGAAACATGGGGATAGTCAGGGGATATGGGGAGAAGGCAGGAACGGGGTACTGATTGGGGATGATCAGCAATGATCACACTGAATGGCAGTGCTGGCTCGAAGGGCCAAATGGCCTATTCTTGCACCTATTGTCTATTGCCTATTGTCTATTGTCAATGGTCAATGGTTGAAAAGTTCAATGGTCAATGGTTCAATACTTCAGCACATGTGTCTAACACAAGATTCTAGCATCTGCTGTTAATTTAACCTGTTCAGTAATGATATCCATGAGTATTCACTTTAAGAAACAAGTCCCATCTAGTTTAGTAAAGTTCTTCACAAATTACTCATCCCCTCACTTAGTTTTATGTTAGTTTAACTTATTATTGTCACATGTATATTGAAAAGCTTTTGTAGCATGCTATTCAGTCAGAGAAAAGACTATACATGATTATGAGATATCTATGAGTTGTAAAATATTGCAATCAAGCTGTCCACAGTACACAGATAAAGGATAAAGGGGACAACATTTAGTGCAAGATAAACTTTGATTAAGAGTCAAGAGTGTTTTATTGTCATATGTCCTGGATGGGACAATGAAATTCTTACTTGTTGCAGCACAACAGAATATGTGAATATGTAAACATAGTACATAACGAGGGAAGAGAAAAACAATGAAAAAGTTCAATAAATAACAAATATAGTGCAATAATAATATAGTCTTTTGCAGTTCAGAGCTCAGAGCTTATTCGTTGTTGTGTTTAATAGCCTGATGGCTGTAGGGAAGAAACTGTTCCTGAACCTGGATGTTACAGTTTTCAGGCTGCTGTACCTTCTTCCTGATGGAAATGGTGAAATGAGTGTGTGGCCAGGATGGTGTGGGTCTTTGATGATTTAGGCTGCCTTTTTGAGGCAGCGACTACAATGGATCTGTTCGAAGATGGGGAGGTCAAAGCGAGTGATGGACTGGGCAGTGTTCACAAAGTTTTGTAGTCTTTTTCGCTCCTAGACATTGCCGAACCAGGCCACGATGCAACCAGTCAGAATGCTCTCTACCATGCACCTGTAGAAGTTTAGAAGAATCCTCTTTGACATGCCGAATCTCTGTAATCTTCTCAGAAAATAGAGTCGATGATGCGCCTTCTTTATAATTGCATTGGTGTGCTGGGTCCAGGAAATAACTCCAGAAATATGCACATCCAGGAATTTGAAGTTTTTGACCCGTTCCACTATTGATGTGAACAGGATTGTGGGTCCTCATCCTTCCGCTACCAAAGTCAACAATCGGTTCCTTGGTCTTACTCATGTTGAGAGCCGGGTTATTGTGCTGGTACCATTTGGTCAGTCGGTCGAAGTTCAGAGGTCTCTAATGACTTCCCTAACTCTTTCTACCATCTGCAAGACATTAATCAAGAATGTAAATACATACACTTTGTTTATCTAGGTTAGTACAAGTCCAACAACACTAAAGCAAGTTCACCCCAACCAGAGCAAAGCAGCAGCCTTGCCTGCATCCTGTACACAACCCTGCTCATTCATTCCTCCACCATTAGTGAATTGTGTGGTATCTGAAAAAAATACCCGGCAATAATCAGTCCAGGGTTTTCCAATAGCAAGTCCCAAACACAAATTCTACCACCAAGATGGGCAAGAATAGGTGGCAAAGTAGTCCAGCTGTATATTTGCTGCCATACAGCACCAGAGACCCAGGTTCAATCCTGAATACAGGTACTGTCTGTGTGGAATTTGTACATTCTCCCTGTGACCACGTGGATTTTCTCCGTGTGCTCCAGCTTCCTCCCACATTCCAAAGACGCACAGGTTTGTCGGTTAATTGGCTTCAGTACAATTGTAAATGATCCCTAGTGTGTCGGATAATGCTAGATTGCGGGGTGATCACTGGTTGACGCAGACTCGGTGGGCAGATGGGCTTGTTTCCGCACTGTATCTCTAAAGTCTAATATCTGGTGCACAGCAAGAGTGACCCCCTGTTCCCCTTTATTTCACCCAGTATCTTGACCTGGAATTGTATCATCAGTCCTTCATTGTTCATAAATTCACAAGTTCAGAAGTTCCCAGGTTATAGGGGTAGAATTAGGCCATTCGGCCCATCAAGTCAACTCTGCCATTCAATCATGACTGAACTCTGTATCCTAATCCCATTTTCTTGCCTTCTCACCATAACCCTTGACACCAGTTCTAATCAAGAATTTGTCTATCTCTGCCTTAAAAATATCCACAAACCTGGCCTCCACAACCCGCTATGGCAATGAGTTCCACAGATATACTACCCTCTGACTAAAGATGTTCCTCCTCATCTCCTTTCTAAAAGAGCACCCTTTAATACTGAAGCTATGACTTCTGATCCTAGACTCTCCCACCAGTAGAAACATCCTTTCCACATCCCCACTATCTATGCCTTTCATTATTATGTAAGTTTCAAATAGGACCCCCCCTTAACTTTCTAAACTCCAGCGAGTAGAGGCCCAATGCTGTCAAGTGCTCATCATATGCTAACCCACTCATTCATGGAATAATTCTTGTAAACCTCCTCTGGACCTTCTCCATAGCCAGCACATCCTTCCTCAGATATGGCCCAAATTTGCTCACAGCACTCCAAATGCAGCCTGACCAGTGCCTTATAGAGCCTATGTAAGCCTTGCCACTGTCCGCGAGCATTGCCACTTTCATTTCACTGCACATCTCGTATGTGTATGTGACAAATAAACTTGACTTGACTTGCATTACAACTCTGTTTTTCTATTCCAGTCATCTTGATATAAATGTTAGTATTGAATTTGCCTTCATTACTACCGATTCGACTTGTAAATTAACTTTTTGGAAGTACTACGCCAGCACTCCCAAGTCCCTTTGCACCTCAATTTTCTGGATTCTTTCTCCATTTTCAAAATAATTTAAGCCTTTATTCTTATTACCAAAATGCATGACTGCGTACTTTGCTACACTGAATTTCATTTGCCACTTGCCTGCATACTCCCCGAACCGATCCATGTCCTTTTGTGGAGTCCTTGCTTCCTCTACACTGCCTGCCCCTCTTACTATCTCAGCATCATCTGCAGACTTGGCTACAAAGCCTTCATCCAAATCACTAATATACAATATGAAGAGATGTGGCCTTAGCACCGAGCCTTATGGAACTCCACTAGTCTCTGGCAGCCAACCTGAAAAAGTGCCTTTTATTGCAACTGTTTGTGTTCTGCCATCCAGCCATCTCACTATCCATGCTAGTATCTTTCTTTTAATACCATGGGCTCTCATCTTCCCTAGCAGCCTAATGTGCAGTACCTTATCGATTGTTGCAGGATCAAAATTCCGAGTTCTCCACCCAACATGCATCGCCCAGCGGACACCAGCTCTTGGAGATGTAAGCGAACCACCAACTTTCCAAAGTCAATTAAATTTGATCAAAACAACTTTAGTCTCATCAGCATTCAGGTCAGCATGAAAAACAGGAAACATAAATCGATCCTTCCCCTCTGGAGCTCAACTTTTGTGGGAAAGTGATCTCCAAACCTGCTGCCAAGTTCATCTCAAACAAAACATTAGTACATCAGGTAGTCTAAAGTAGAAGACAGCCAGAGTGCAGGATATAATGTAACAGTAAAAATATCACTTTTCCGTTTTGGAACGTGTGACAATAAAACACTCTTGACTCTTCAAATTTAATTTGCAGAGTATCCTCATTTTCAGCCAATGTTAAAGATAGTGTAGAATTCAGATTGAGCAGTTTTGTCTATTTCAATGAAGACATTAGTACTTCTGAAACAGCACAGTAGGACACTAGCAGAGTGATTGTTACCCTGATGGTTTAGTATTCCTCCCTCTGGCATTTGAATCGAGGTGCTATGGCACTGAAATAAGATATTTTAACATCGTAAATCATCAGAGTTGTACTGTATATACAATGAGCAGCTTATATTGCTTTCACTCACGGTTGTTTCTGAATGTTTTTAGTGCACCTGCTTTCTAAATTTTCAACAGGTTAGTCGCTTGATCTGTTCTTGGATGTAATAATTTAATGAAGATAATATTGAACAAGAAATCATAGTTATACAGCATAAAAACAGACCCTATAGTCCAACTTGCTCATGCGACCAAGGTGCCCCATCTACACTGGTCCCACCTGCCCACGTTTGTTTCATATCTCTCTAAACATTTCCTATCCATGACCTGTCCAAATGTCTTTTAAATGTGTAAAACAACTAACTCCTCTGGCAGCTCGTTCCATATATCCACCATCCTCTGTGTGAAAATGTTGCCCCCTCAGGTTCTTATTAAATCTTACCCCTCTAACCTAAACCCAAGCCCGATAGCAATTCCCCAACCCTGGGTAAAAGACTTGTGCATTCACCCTATCTCTTTCCTCCATGATTTTGTACACCTCTATAAGATCACCCAGCCTCCTGTGCTCCAAGGAATTGAGTCCTAGCTTGTCCAGCCTCTCCCTTTCGCTCAGGCCCCCAAGTCCTGGCAACATCCTTGTAAATCTTCTCTGCACCTTTTCTAGCTAAATCTTCTGAATCGTTTCTTTACCCTGACTGACTTAACAACACCCTTCCTATAATTTGTCAACCATAACTGCACACAAGTGTGGTTTTTACAGAATGGATTTATGTATATTTGAAAAAGCAGGGGCTGATTGTGGCTAATCAGTAGAGTTTGTGCAGGATTAATTCCGCCCAACTAATTGGATTAAATTTATTAAGATGTAACTCAGAAGGCTGATGAAGGTAGGGCAGACCCTAACTGGACTTTTGTTAGGCAGTTTTTATCTATTTTACTATCGCAGCGTTTAAGAAACATTTAGACAGGTACATGGGTAGGACAGGTTTATCGGGATATGGGCCAAATGCAGGCAGGTGGCACGTGTAGATGGGACATGTCGGCGGAGTGGACAAGTTGGGCCTATGGACCTATTCCCACTCTGTATGACTCTATGACTCTATTTGGCAATGTTCCACAGGTTATCTGGTTTAGAACATAGAATATAGAACATAGCACATAGCACATGGAACATAGAACATAGAACAGTACAGCACAGGAGCAGGCCCTTCAGCTCACAAGATCTGTGCTGAACATGATGCCAAGATATATTTAGTTTAGTTTAGTTTAGTTTAGCGATATCGTGGGGAAACAGCCCCTTCGGCCCACCGGGTCTGCGCCGACCAGCAATCCTCCCACACTAACAATATCCTACACTAAGGACAATTTACATTTATACCAAACTAATTAACCTACAAACCGGCACGTCTTTGGAGTGTGGGAGGAATCCAAAGATCTCAGGGAAAACCCATGCAGTCGCGGGGAGAAGGTACAAACTCCATACAGACAGCACCCATAGTCATGATCGAACCCGGGTCTCCGGCGCTGCATGCGTTGTATGGTAGCCACTCCACTGCTGCACCACAGTGCCACCCCTGAGTTCTTATCTTTCTGCACATAATCCATATCCTTCCATTCCCTGCATATCCATGTGCTTATCTAAAAATCTCTTAAATGTCACTATCATATATGCCTCCACCATCATACTTTCCACGCACTGACCACGCTCTATATAGAAAATCTTGCCCTGCATATTTCCTTTAAATTTTACCCATTTCATCTTAAAGCTATCTGCCCTATTGTCTTTGACATTTTCATCCTGGGAAAAAGGTTCTGCCTATCTATACCTCTCATAATTTTATATGCTTTTATCAGATCTCCCATCAATCTTCGGTACTCCAGGGAATAACATCCATCTTCTCCTTGTAGCTAATATCTTCTAATCCAGGCAACATTCTGGTAAACGTCTTCAGCACCCTCTCCAAAGCTTCCACATTCTTCCTGAAATGGGATGACCAGAACTGCAAGCAATACTAGAAGGTTGTATGCAGCGCAATATCCAAACATACGCAATGCATGAGTGAGACGATGGGTGAAGTGATAGGAAATGCTTTTAAGGGGATGGATGACAGTCATGGGAAGTCTGGTCTGTTTGATGAACTGGGCTACATCCACAACAATCTGCAATTTCTTGCAGTCTTGGAGCCAGTAAAAAGCGATGGACTGAATGGCCTTCCTCCCTTCTGTGACCATTATGAAGAGATACAAAACTCTGCTGAAATAATTGGCAGATAAATGCCTTATGTGTGTTTTACTTTATAAATCAGCAGTAAATTTTACTTCGGAGTCACATGAGTGACTATGTGAAGAAGACCACGTCCAGCCGCATGTGTGTCATTACGTCAGATGCATGGCGCAGCAACCGGTCGGAGTTGCTCCTCCAGCGGTAAGTTTAAAAACCTCAAGGTACAGTAGATAATATAATAAACCAACAACAAAAAATAGAAGTCAAAATACATTTTAAAAAGTCAATACAGTGCAATAGCAAAACAAAGCCCAAAGTCCCTCGTGCAAGCCAGGCAATTTGATAGTTTGCAGTTTAGATGGACTTTGTAGTGTTCAATAGCCTGATGGTTGTTGAGAAGAAACTGTTCCTGAACCGGGCCATTATGCTTTTCAGACTTTGTTTCAGTTTTCAACATTTCATTATGAGGTAATGTTTTACAGGGAGCTATGAGCTTCCAGTGTATGGTTGTGTTTGTACAGAGAGCTATGGTGCTGTGTTGTGTGGGCTTGGGTTAGTATAGGAAGCTGTAGGATTTCAATGTGGCATTGGGTATGTACAAGAGAGCTGTGGTGTTTGGCGTGGTACTGCAATAGTACAGCGAATTGTGACGTTTAGTGTGAGGTTTGGGTTAGTACAGGAAACGATGGTGTTCAATGTGGTGCTGTGTTGGTACAAAGAACTGTGATGGTTTTAATGTGAGGCTGTGTTTATACAGAGAGCTGCAGTGTTTAGTGTATGGTTGGTTGGCTTTGATAGGGGACTGTGGCATTTAGCAAGGTGCCTTCTGCCTTGGAATGTTTGTGTACTGTGAATATCAATGCTCTCATCTCAGCTACTGAACACTGCCTCTTCTAGAGTTCCGTTGTCTGACTTTTACTCCCCTGAAGCAGTACCGTTTATCAAAATAAGTCTGTCCCAGTACTCAAAAACCCACAATATTCAACAACAATTATGCAAATTTGTGGGCATAATTCCCCCCTTGGATTCAGAAGCTGCCCTGCGTGGGAAAGCAGACAGACCAAAGTCCAAAGATCATAGTTCAGCTTTCGCTAAACCAAGGTTTGAATAAGTCATGAGCAAGGAGAAATTCTCATAATTCTGTTGCAATCCCATTTTTCTGTGTCTCCTATGGACAGAAGGGCCAATACTCTTCTATGCCTTTGCTGTCGGTGTTGATTGTTGAAAAGGAATAAAACATAAGGGCACAGTTGCCATTATATTTGATTTTAAAAGGTTCAATTGTGAAAAATGAAATTGGGTCATTCGCTTTAGACTTTAGGCTTTAGAGATACAGTGTGGAAACAGGCCCTTCAGTCCACAGATTCTACACCAACCAGCAATCCCCATACAATAGCACTATCCTACACACTAGGGACAATTTCCAATTAACCTACAAACCTGCATGTCTTTGAGTTTGAATCTTGTGTGAGAATGTTCATTTGTTGTTTTGCTGCTGTTTAAGTGAGATTTTATTGCTGGTTTATTTTCTCTCAATTTTATATAGTTTGTCTTCTTCCTCCATCGATGGTCCGAATCCTCAAAACCTGCCCGTATTGCATTAGACATGACTGATGCATGAACTAATTCCACTCCCCCACTTCTTTAGCACCTTTGGTTAGGTAAAATCTATTGGTCACAGATTTAAATATAATAATTGACTATGTGTTAATTGAAGATAGATAACCTGAATCTAAGTTTATTGTACTTGTACATGGCTGGATTATGTTCATGTATAGAATTATCTGATTTGTCTGGATATCACGCAAACAAAAGCTTTTCTCTTTATCTCGGTACATGGGAAAATAATAAACCAATATCAATACCATGCTTAACTCTGGTGATGATGCAATGAATACTCTTTGAAAGAGTCAATTACCTTGAGTGTACTAATTTGAAATTGGAATGTCAGGCTACTGAAGTCTTACAGGAAATACCATCATCTCTTCTAATCGCTGGAGAAAAACTTGGCTGATTAATTTCATGCTCCAACTCACCTGGCCAGTCGCGTCTTCACAATAATTTCATGACTGTGCAATGAAGAAATATGCTTCATCACTTTTATCAGGAGGAATGAAGAGAAGATATTGACAAGAGGTAACTAATCCTTTTGTGTCACTTAAATGGAGCAGCATTAATTCTGAGTCCAGCCGCATTAAACCAACAGAGAAATGAGTGGGAAACCGAGGAACTTCTTGTTCTGGGGAGGTGAGTTGCAAAGTAAATAAAGAAAATACCTCTGCTTGAGATACCTTTACTCAGAGAGAAATAGATTACAGTACAAGGACAGAACATGTACATAGATTAATGGAGCAGAAGTACTTAGAGTCAGATAGCTCTCCACCATGGAAACAGGCTCTTTCATCCAACTTGTCGATGCCAACCCAGTTGACATTCTGGGCAAGTTCCATTTCCATGCATGTTCATCCACACTCTTCATACTGTCCAAATGTCTTTGAAAGTCTTGATTGTATCCACATTTATAACTCAACTGTCAGAGTCATGGAATCATAAAGCACAGAAACAGGCCCTTCGGCCCAACATGTTTATGCCGACCAAGATGCCGCCTCTACGTTCACATTTGGTCCATAACCCATCTGAACCTTTCCTATCCATGCACCTGTCCAAATGTCTTTTAAATGTTGTTACAGTACCTGCCTTAACTCCTTCCACTGGCAGCTCGTCCATATATCCACCTCCCTCTATGGGAAAAAGTTGCCCTTCAGATTCCTATTAATTCTTTCCCTCTCACCTTAGTTCTATGACCTCTGGTTCTTCGGTAAAATACTCAAAGCATTCCCCCCCCCATCTATTTCCTTCATGATTGTATACACCTCTATAAGATCACCCTAAGGAATAAAGTCCGAGCTTGTCCAACCTCTCCCTATAATTCAGGTCTTTGAGTTCATAAGTTCATACATGTTCATAAGTTCCAGGAGCAGAATTAGGCTATTTGGCCCACAAGTCCACTTCAACATTCAATTATGGCTGAACTATCTTTACCTCTCAACCCCATTCTCCTGCCTTAGCCCCATTACCCCTTACACCCTTAATTAAGAATCTGTCAATCTCTGCCTTTAAATATCCATTGACCTGGCCAGCACTACTGTCTGTGGTAATGAGTTCCACAGATTCACCACCCTTCTCATCTCCTTTCTAAAGGTAAGTCCTTTTATTCTGAGGCTATGGCCTCTGGTCCTAGACTCTCCCACTAATGGGAATATCTTCTCCACATTCAATCTATCCACTCCTTTCACTGTTCGATGTTTCAATGAGGTCCCCTTCATCCTTCTAAACTGCAGGAGGCACAGGCCCGGTGCCTTGTCCTTGAGTGTTGTCAACATCCTCATAAATCGTCTCTGCATTAATGTGTTTCAATATCTCGCAGTTGTTACAATGTACAACATGGCAAATGGGTAATGGGTAATGATACCCTCGGCCGCTGTAATCTTTCACAGTCCTTAATGCCTCTCCTCCACTGCCGAGCTGGGGAAACTCCTTGGATGTTTGGTACTGTCCTTGTTAGTGTTCTGCCACATAGAATATAACTTGAATAACATTTACCTGCTTCCTTTCACAGTAGCACCTCACAACAGTTTTACAGGTGGAGTAATTGGAGCTCGTATTGAAGATGCATTGCCTTGGTCGCTGACAGCGGGGAAATGATTTGCTCCACAGCAATGCTTCACTGGCATGCTGTCCACATAATAAAACATAATTTGGCACATTGTGAATTCATAGTTCTTTCATCTAAATGGAGGAGAAAATATCCTTCTTCTAGTGCACTGACAATATATTCATCAACATGCTACACATATTTTTAGTGTCAATTCTACCAGTGCTAAATGTATCACATCAGATTATATTGGTCTTTTCATGGTCCGATCTGTGTGAGATTTTCAGGGCAAGTGAGGTGTGAGGAGTGCCGTAGTGATGCAGCTGGTAGAGCTGCTGCCTCATAGTGTCAATGACCCACATTCAATCCTGACCTCGGATGCTGATTGTGTGGAGTTTGCACTTTCTCCCTGTGACCTCTTCAGTTTCCTTCAGGTGCTCCGGTTTCCTCCCACATCTGGTTCGTAGGTTAATTGGCCTCTGTAAATTGCTCCTTGTGTGTAGGAAGCAGATGAGAAAGTAGAACAACAGATAACTTATGTGAACGGGTGGTCGATGGTCAACATGCACTTGGTTGGGCAAAGGTTCTGTTTCCCTGCTTTAGTTTAGTTTAATTTAGTTTACTGTTATGTGTACTAAGGTACAGTGAAAAGTTTTTTTTGTTGAAAAGTACATTTCATCCCTTGTCTTCTTTATCAGAACCAGTATTATGAGTGATCTCTTCTGCATGTTTCTATGGTATCAAACTATAAAGAGACATTCTGGGACATTCTCAGAGTCTTCCTAAAAAAACATCTCCACTGACTTAGTTAAGTTTAATTTAGAGATACAGCATGGAAATAGGCCCCACGACCCACTGAGTCCTCGCCAACCAGTGATCCCCGCACACTAACACTATTCCACACACTAGGGACAATATACAATTTTACCAAGCCAATTAATCTACAAAGTTGTACTTCTTTGGAGTGCAGGAGAAAACCGAAGCACCAGAGGAAAGCCCATGTGGTTGCGGGAAGAACATATAAACTCCGTACAAATAGCACCCATAGTCAGGATCAAACCTGGTTGCGGGAAGCCCATGTGGTCGCATTAGGAACTCACAGAAGTCCTTGCACCATCAACTACCTACCCGCTCTTTAGACTTTAGCATTTAGAGATACAGCATGGAAACAGGCCCTTTGACCCAGGGAGTCCGCATCGACCACCGATCACTCCGTACACCAGCACTATCCACACACTAGGAACAATTTGCAATTTACAGAAGCCAATTAACTTACAAACCTGCACGTCTTTGAAGTGTGGGAGGAAACCGGAGCACCCGGAGAAAACCCATGCGGTCTCAGGGAGAACGTGCAAACTCTGTACAGACAGTATCCGTAGTCAGCTTCGACCCGGGTTTCTGGTGCTGCAAGGCAGCAACTCAACCGCAGCGCCACACTGATGCCCACCCACTCATCCAGCCGCATCCAATGACTTCAGACCAGGGCCGGATTTACGTATAAGCTAGACAAGCTTAAGCTTAGGGCCTCAAGATCTAGGGAGGCCTTGGCCCGCTCCACCAAATTGTATAAAACTTTTGACATATTCGTATTTTCTGAGTTTTGTCCTTTCAACAGTCAAGCGTGTTCGAGTCGATGCGCCGCATCAAGTTTAACAATGTCAGAACCAGCTCCGACTGTGCCCGACCTGCCTGCTTCAGGAGAGAAGAGATAAGGCTCTGGATAGGGTAAAGGGTGGGTGGGAATGAGCAGCCACCCGCTACGATAGGGGGAATGGTCCTTTCAATAGTTATCCCTGCTCACAGTCTCTGATGGGGCTGGTCTCCCGCCCACCGGGACCTCCCACGCTTTGCCCGTTGACCCTCGCCACTCCACTGCCCTCCAGCAGCCCGCAGCCATCGCCTTACCTGCAGCATGGACTCAGCACCGGGCCTGAAGTCTCCATGCTGCAGACTCCAACTCCCCTGAGTTTGACTGCGCTGGGTCCTAGTGCCAGTCCCCCGAACCCTGGTAACCTCAGAGGCTGTTCCACTGGGTCTTCCCAATTCCCCTCAAACCATGTGACCCCAGCTCTTCCCCATCCACACTACAGTCCTCATACTCCCCCACTCCCTGACCACCCACCAGCCCCTCACCAGACATCACCTTGGCCACAGTCCACTCACCTGCCTTCCTCCGGCCCCAACCCCCATCCCTGCCGTGTGTTCACCATCCCCCCTGACCTCCCCCTCTCAGAAACCGAACGGTCTGCCCGCAGCAGAGGCCTCCCCTTTGTCCCCCTCCGTCCCCACCTCAATGAGTTGGAGCACTTCTTCCGAGGGCAGTCTTATGACAATGCTGCCAACATGGCTGGTAGGCACAAGTGTATGCAGCAAAAAATCCTTGAATAAAACAAATTTGCAAGATTTATTCCATGCGCTGCTCACTCATTAAATTTGGTGGGCTGTTCGGCTGTTGATTGCTGCCTTGATGAAGTGAACTGTTTTGGAATTATCATTTAAATTTATACCTTCTTTTCATCCTCCACAAAGAGATGGGCAGTTCTAAAATCATTTTTGCAACCTCAGTCAAAAGTGCCTAAATATTTGTCAGACACTAGGTGGGAGGCACATGTAAAAGCCACAGAAGCTATTTTGGAAAGTTACAGCGCTATCACTGATGCCCTCAGTCATTTGTACTCTGATGTTAATGTGAAGGGTGATATCAGGCTTCAAGCTAACAATCTTTTGCAGAAAATGGAAGAACTGGAATTTGTGTTTATGCTGCATTTTTGGACCCGTCTGCTAGGTCATTTCCACAAGGTTAACAAAGCCATTCAGAAATCCAAACTGTTATTGAGTAGTTGTGCAAGTTTGTACAAGTTCACTTCAGGATTTTGTAAGCAAAATGAGAGAAGATTTTGATGAGCTTGAGCAACAAGCAAAGGCCACCTTGCCAGATGTTAACTACAGAACTGTCACAGGGAGACAAAGAGTAAGGAAATTATGGAAGTGCACCTGGTCCTGATGCTTTAGATAAACTCTCTTCAGTTTTGGATTAAATCCTTTATTCCTATACTAGGTGCACTTGAAACCAATGTAAAAAGAAGAGAGTGTGTACTGTGTACAGTGAAGTTGCACAACAGTTTTCCTTTCTTGCTAATCTGACCCCATCTAAGCAAGAAATTCAGCAAGGCGTTGAACTGTTGATGGAAGCATACCCAGAAGATGTTGACCTGAAACTTACTGATGAATTTTTGCACTTTCTCTCATACGTGATTCAAAGCCTTAGGCATACAGAAGAACACTCTCTGTCTCATACAGACCGTTATCAAATAATATACAAGGAAACAGTTCAGATTAGAGCCTTCCCTAATGTGGAAGCAATCTTGCGGCTGTTTCTTAGCTTAATGGTCCCCATCTGCTCGGGAGAGAGGTCTTTTTCAAGACTCTAAAGAGTTAACCGCTGCATCACATGATGATTCCAAAAAATGAATTAAGGTCCACAATGTCTCAAGGGAGGTTGTCTGCAATGGGCATTCTGTGCATTGAGAGTGACAAACTTAGACAAACAAATCTTGGTGTACTTCTGGATGATTTTGCTATGAAGAAGGTGAGAAAAATTCATTTTTGCTCAGTGTATTTGTAGTTTCTTTATTTCTTAATATTCCACATTCAATTCAAGAGACACTTATTATCACAAGCACCAATTGGTACAATGCAATTTGGGGTCACCATCCGACGTTGGTACGGCAGAACATTCTCAGCAGCTTGGATTTACGAATCGGCCACTTCCTACCGGAGACCGCGGCTTCCGAAGTCCACAGGCTGAGCTGGGCGGAGATTCACGCTGGTGGCCCTCGGTGAAGGGATCCCGGGGCTCCACAATGTTGAAATCACCGAGGCCCTAGGCTGGGAGCTCTGCAAACCACAGCTCCATGATGTTGAAGCAGCAGGCCCAACACTCCAGAGCTGCAAACGGCGATCCAGGTAAGGCATCGCCTGCTCCGCGGTGAATCCAATATGTATTTTTAAACCAACTGTTTAATGACAACATGCAGTAGGATCTAAAAGTGTCACACTGTCACTGCCGGGTAGTCATGGTCCTCTAGTCATGGGGGTGGGGGATTGGGGAGGGGGGGGGGGGGGGAGGGCTCAGAAGTGAAATAGCTTAGGGCCTCTCTTCATCTAAATCCAGCCCTGCCTCAGACCACATGGAACAGGAGCAAAATTTAGTCCATCTCCTTCCGCGGGCATCGTCAAAGAAGAAGTCAATTAATTCAGAAAAAAAAACCGAAGCTGGAACTTATTAATGATATTCATCATTAATCATGGCACTTTAATCAACCTGGAGTCATTTAAAGCCAAAATGACTTCATTCCCACAGATGACAAATGACGCAATTTTCCATCTTTTATGGCTCTGTTCTTGTCACTGCATGGAATCCACACACTGCACATTGGAAATCTATTGCACATTTTCAGGCTTACTTCGAAACACAGGTCTAACACTGTTGTACACTGGTCGAACACAGGTTGATTACCTCAGAAATATTCTGAATTTGTCTCCCTTGAGCCCCAATATTTAAAATTGTGTAATTAGAACATAACACATAGAACAATAGAGCATAAGAACAGTCTGTGCCGGACATGATGTCAAGGCAATCAGTTATCTACCTGCACATAATCCATATCGCTCAATTCCATGTCCCTATCCAAAAATATATACAAAGTGCTGTAGTAACTCAGCGGGCCAGGCAGCATCTCTGGAGGAAAAGGATTGGCCATGTTTTGGGTTGAGACCCTTCTTCAGACTGAAAGTGGGAGATGGGCGGGTGAGGGTGAAGAGCTGGAGGCAAGAAGAGACCAGGACCACAAAGGACCTCAGGCAGGCCGTGGCCTGGTAAGCCCATTGTTGGTAAGGTGTGATTTCAATTGTCCCATGTGTGTAGGTAGTGGATCCAAAAGTGGGATATCATAAAACTAATGTGAACAGGTGATTGATGGTCATCATGGACTCAGTGGGAGTGAAGTGAAATCATGGCCGGTGTGGTGTGAGTTTCTGCTGTTCCTGGATACCAGATTTCTGCTTCAAATAAGATTACCTCCAAATCATGTCCCATAGCGTGCTGCAGACTATATTAATCTGTTGAATCATTCATCCTTCCAAACATAAAGCCTTCATGTTTTCCTACATTTTTACATACAGGTTGGAGATTGTGATTGAGATATCCTGATCCATAGGCCTTGCTTTTACATTGGGCGATGAAAGACAAATCTATGAATGTAGATACTAGGAACTGCAAATGCTGGTGTACACAAAAGGACACAACGTGATGGAGTAATTCTGAAGGACTGGCAACAGGGCAGATTCATAGGGCAAAGTGCTCCTACTGATAGGATACAAATGAGGCTATTCGGGCCATCGAGTATGATCTGCCATTCGATCATGGCTGATCTATTTTTCTTTCTCAACCCTATTTTCCTGCTTTCTCCCTGCATCCTTTGACACCCTTTTTAATCAAGAACCTATCAATCTCCACTTTAAAAATACCCAATGATGGCCTCCACCGCCCTAGGTGCCAATGAATTCCACCCTTTGACTGAAATAAAAATTGTTCTCATCTCCTTATTTTGCGGCCGTGCCCTGTGGTCCTAGACTATCCCACTAGTGGAAACATCCTTTCCACATCCACTCGTCTAGGCCTTTCATTATTCATTAAGTTTCATTAAGGTGCCCCCACATCTTTCAAAAACCTCAATTATTTGGATATGTGCATATAAGATTTGCTGTGGGGCTTGGTCCTTATAACTAGATATTAGATTTTAGTGCATCTCTCTGTGGCACACATGTCAACAAACCCCCGATGCCTTGCTCTGAGAAGACTGCGGTCTATTCTTTAGTTTAGTCTAGTCTAGTGTAGTTTATTCTAGTCGAGGCTAGTCTAGTCTAGTCTAGTCTAGTCTAGTCAAGTCTAGTGTAGTCTAGTCCAGTCTAGTCGAGTCGAGTTGAGTCTAGTCTAGTCAAGACTAGACTATTATTGTCCCATTTTGTGAGGTACAGCGAAAAGCATTTTGGTTGCATGCTATCCATTCAGCATACCAACTATATGATTACAAACAAGCCATCGACAGCATACGGATGCAGGATAAAGGGTATAACTTCAATGCAAGATAAATTCTGGTAAAGTACGATTAAAAATAGTCCGAGGGTCTCCAATTAGGTAAATGGGAGGTCTGGATTGCTCTCTAGTTGGTGATACAACAGTTCAGTTGGCTGATAACAGCTAGGAACTGTCCCTGAATGTGAAGGTGTGTGTTTTCACTATTGTGCCTCTTGCTTGACGGGAGAGGAGCAGAGGAAGTGTCCAGAGTGACATTCATCCTAGATTATGCCACTGGCCTTGCTGAAGCAGCATGAGGAGTAGATGGAAACAATGGAATGGAGGTTGGTTTGTGTGATGGTCTGGGTTACGTCTACAACCCTCTGCAATTTCTCATGGCCTTGGATGAAGTTGTTCCCAAACCATGCAGTGATGCATCCCAATAAAATGCATACTATG
Source organism: Leucoraja erinaceus (assembly GCF_028641065.1). Taxonomy (NCBI): domain Eukaryota; kingdom Metazoa; phylum Chordata; class Chondrichthyes; order Rajiformes; family Rajidae; genus Leucoraja; species Leucoraja erinaceus. The sequence goes on from NC_073388.1 coordinate 39,646,949, forward strand.
ATGCATCTGTAGAAGTTGGTGAGAGTACTTTGGGATATGTAGAACTTCCTAAGCCGTCCGTGGGGTGTGATAGGTGTGTGGCTGGTGGCCAAAGCGAGTGTCTTGAAATTGCAGCAATTATACGGACCAATGTGGCGATTACAACTGTGATAGTGAGACAAGAGCAAAGCAAAAAGGACGGTTTCAAGTTATGCACAACTCTCGTGTTGCCCACATCAGTGCAATGTGAGAATGGTCAGACGTTTCCCTGGACTGCAAGTGTGCATTATGATCTTTTCTCGTAATTATGTTCTTTCCTCCCAATGCAACGGTAGAGTTGCTGCCTTACATCGTCAGAGACCCGGATTCAATCCTGACTACGGGTGCTGACTGCACGGAGTTTGGACAAAGTGCTGGAGTAATTCAGCGGGTCAGGCAGGATCTTTGGAAAAAAAAGATGGGTGATGTTTCGTGTCGGGACCCTTCTTCAGACTCTTTGAGAGGAGGTGTCCTGGTCGACGGTGGGAAGAGATTGGACAAGGAGAGATAGGGTAGAATCGAGGTGTGTGGAGATGAGCTCAGTGGGGCAGGACAGGCAGAAACAATGGCAGGGCAATTCTGTTTGTGGATTTTTGGGAGGAGGTAAAAGTGGGCAATGTGGGGCTGGGGAACGATGGGGTTGGTGACTTTAGAGGGCAGGTGGCCAGAGATGATGAAATCAGAGATAGCCTGGGAGAAAATGGCCTGTGGCTCATCTGCAGAACCAAGGCTAAGGGGTAGGTATGAGGAGGTGTCTGAGAGTTGACATCTGGCCTCAGACCCAACCTGAGGTCAACCCACCAGACTACAGCCGCACCTCTCTCATTGGCAGATTTGATGACAATGTCAAGATTGTTGTGAAGGGCTTAACATTCAGAGGGGGTGAGATTAGAATAGGTAAAAGTAGTAGCAAGGTCAAGACAGTTGATGTCTTGCGGGCAGTTAGAGTTAAAAGGTCCAGATGTGAGGAAAGAGGTCATCACTGGGCAGTGAGCATAGAAGCAGGGACGGAGACGGAGGCGACGGAAGAAAAACAGTACATCATCGCGAGCCCAGAACTCATTGTTCTCGCAATGAGGAATTCTCAGTTAACATTCCAGTCTTGATCGCCTTTCATACTTGACTTCCCACGAAGACAAGTTGCACCAGTTCCCAGCAGGGTTATTAGAAATAACACTTTGCATTTCATTGAAGGAGAAACTAATAAAAAAAATCCACATCACAGGACCGCATGAATTGGCCACATAACAGTCCTAGCAGTGGCCAAGAGCCAAATTTGCAATTAGATTGGCATGACTTGTCATTTGAAAGATGGTGAAGAGTAGGATGAGGACTGTAAGGCAAAACGTGGATGGCCCTGTGTGCAGAACTGCCTCAGTGTAAATGTGTCCAAGCTAATGTGAAATCTCATTATTCTGTTGAACCCTGAACAGGGCTTACAACCTCACACCCAATCAATCATCAAAACGGCCTCTCTTCACATCTCCTGTTGTTAGTCACGTCACTCCTTAACCTTTATTTGTGGCCGTTGAAAGACTTGATTATCTGCAGCGTAGTGCAACATATTAAGTGTTGGAAATAATTGCAGACGCTGGTTTAAATCAAAGGTAAACACAAAATTCTGGAGTAACTCGGTGGGACAGGCAGCATCTCTGGAGAGAAGGAATGGATAACGTTTCAGGTCGAGACTTTTCTTCATCTGAAGAAGGGTCTTGACCTGAAAAGTCACCCATTCCTTCTCTCCAAAGATGCTGCCGGTCCCACTGAGTTACTCCAGCATTCTGTGTCTATCTATTGCAACACATTAGTTCATCTAAAATTCTTCAATCTGATTTCTCTTCCCCCCTAGTGTAGATGAAGTCAGTGGTGAAGAGTCTGGTTTGTGTGATGGATTTGGTTACGTCCACAACATCTTTGCAATTTCTTGCAGTCTAGGGCAGAGCTGTTCCCAAATCAAGCTGTGACACTACAGAATGCTTTCTACGGTGTATCTTTGAAGCCTCCACTTTATTATTTCAAAGTGGATATCTTATTAATCTTCCCATATCTTATTCATCTTCTTGCTTACTGGTGAAATGACTTGTCTTATCTCTGCACGTTGAAAGATTTATCACTGATGTTTGCTATAATGCTCCACAAGATTCAGAAACCCATCAGTAGTTTACCAAATGTGTCAGTTTAAATCTATCAAATGTTTTGTTTGCTTCCTGTATCATGATCGATCTTTGTCCTCCTTCAATGGCATTTCTAATCTATTATTGCCACTCAGATAATGCAGCACAAATTTATTACTGCTCTTAAGGAGTTGTTCTTGTTCATTAAGAAGATAGGGCATCAAGAGACACACTGCTCATAAGTTCATATGTTCATTAGATATAGGAGCAGTATCAGGTAATTTGGACCATTGAGTCTACTCTGCCATTCAATCATGGCTGATCTATCTCTTCCTCCTAACCCTATTCACCTGCCTTCTTCCCATAACCCCTGAGACCCATGCGAATCAAGAATCTGTCAAGCTCTGCTTTAAAAATATCCATTGACTTGGCCTCCACAGCCGTCTGTGGCGATGAACCTTGACTAAAGAAATTCCTTCTCATCTCCTTCCGAAAGATACGTCCTTTTATTCTGAGGCTTTAGTCTCTGGTTCTAGATTTTCCCACTCATGGAGCCAACCTCTCCACATTCACCCTACAAAAGCCTTTCCCTATTTGACATTTCACTGAGGTCCCCCCCATCATTTATGTGCAATTTATAGGTTTGCGTGTTGTCTGAGTCAATGTGTCCGTGATGCTGCTGAAAGCAAGATTTTAGTTGTATCCTTTCTTCTCTGTACTTATGTGTGTAGTAATAAACTTGACTTGACTTGACTTGGTAAATTAAAAGCTGCTGTCAGAAGGGGTGATGGGAAAATTGACAGAGAGAGGTAAAAATTCACAAAGAAGAGTCATACAGCATGGAAACAGGCCCTTCAGCCCAACTCAACCATGCCTACCAAGGTGCCCCAACCTTGGCTGCATTTTTCACCCACCATCCTCATCTTTGGACACCCTGTGCGTAGGGGAGAGGGTAGGGCTGAAGATGTCCTGGTTGGGTTGCTCCTGGGCCTGGCCAAGCTGGCCATCCACGAGTCACGGCACCAGACGGTGGAGGGCTCTACCCGAGCCAGCTGCCTGCCCCTTTTCCGGGGTTACGTCCATGCCCGGGTGGGATTAGAAAGGGAATACGCCCTGTCTGTGGGCACCCTGAGGGAGTTTCGGGACCGCTGGGCTCCGCAGGGTGTTGAATGTATCCTTAATAAGGATTGTATCATAGTTGTATAGTAGTTTATTACGGATACATGTTTGTATTGTATTATGGTGGTGGGTTCTGGTTTGTTTTATTGTAGTGTAAATATTATTTTTAATAATTGAATAAATTTTGTTGAAAAATTAAAAAAAAAAAAAAAAGTGCCCCAACCACACTACACCTACCTGACCGGGTTTGCCCCATATCTCTCTTAATCTCTCAATATGAACTTTAGATGCTGGTTTATATAAAAATTGCAGGAGTAACTCAGCGGGTCAGGCAGAATCTCTGGAGGACATTTTCTTTAGAGATGCTGCCTGACCTATTGAGGTACTCCAGCGTTTTGTGTCTATCCCCCGAAATCTTTCCTATCCATGTACTTGTCCAAGTGTCCTTTAAATATTGTTATTGTAGTTGCTTCAACTACCTCCTGTGGCAGCACGTTCCATATCCCCTACCCTTTCCGAGTGAAAGAGTTGCCCCTCAGATTCATATTAAATATTTACGTTTAGGCTTATTAATGTCATGTGTACCGAGGAACGGTGAAAAAACTTTGTTTTGGATGATATCCAAAAATGTAAGATACACCATACATTGATACAATCAAACTCAGATGGAGCAAAGGGAAGGTACATAGTGCAGAAAATAGTTCTTTCCCCTCTTAAATTAAACCAATGACCCCAGGTTCCAAGGAATAAAGTCCTAGCCTGACCAACCTCTCACTATAGCTCAGCCCCCCAGTGTCTTGGCAACCATCCTATCTATCACCAACTAGAGAGCGGTCCTGACCTACCGTTTACCTCTTTGGAGACCCTATGACTATCTTTAATTGGACTTTGTCTTGCACTAAACATTATTCCCTTTATCCTGTATTTGTGCACTGTGGATGACTTGATTGTAGTCATGTATAGTCTTTCCACTGACTGGATAGCACACAACAAAAAGCTTTTAATTGTACCTCGGTACACATGATAATTAACTGAACGAAACAAAACTAAACTAAACTAAATATCCCCTCTTCTAAAACAGCCTGCTATGAGGTACAGAAATTACAAGGTACGAGGTCAACTAAACTAATCATTCCTTCTTTTGAGTAAGACATCAATGAGGTACAGCCGGTACGAGGCACGAGGTAAAGTAAAGTAAAAGGTAAGTAAAGTAGAGTAAACCAAATGCTCTCTTTTTTGAGGCAGAGTGCTACTGCCCCCCTGCCCCCCCCCCCCCCCCCCCCCCCCCCCCCCCCCCCCCCCCCCCCCACCCGCCTGCTTCCAAGGATTGACAGTGGAGCCATGTCTAGCAGCTCTGCAGATGGAAACCCTTCTGACGTTAGCCGTGAAGCGTATAGCCAATATATTCAGGATGGCTGACGAGATGAAAACAGATGCAGGGGATGTCAGCAAAGCCTTCGAGGCTGTCAGTGCAGTGACTGGGAGCTGTCACAGGGATCCATAAAATCATCATAGCAAGGCAAGATACAGTATTAGCATTAATTCCCCTTCTGTGGCCAACATGTCCTATTAGAGTGTCCAGGGTGACTTGCGAAATGAACGACAAGTACACAGAGCTTGAATTTTTATTAGGGAGGCTTTATCTGGAAGGACAATTCAGATGTCACCGCCATGACCAAACTTGAGGCAGGCCAGTGAAGCAAAGACAATTACGTAGGCCGTGATCCCTAACTTGAAGCACCCACTCACAACCCATCAAAACAGTGTGTTCTTCATGGAGATAACTGGCTGATTTGGAATTCAGAAAGATGTTTGGCAAAGGGGATCAGTCAGGATTGAATGAAACCTGGGTACACAAAAATGCTGGAGAAACTCAGCGGGTGCAGCAGCATCTATGGAGCGAAGGAAATAGGCGACGTTTCGGGCCGAAACCCTTCTTCAGACTGAATGAAACCTTACTGAATAATACTTTATTGTCACATGTACCGAGGTGCAGTGAAATATTGTTTTGCATACATCCTGGGCAGGACACAAGTATCACCATGTCTGGTACTGACAAAGTTACGATAGTACCGAACAGTCCAATTGCTGCCCGTCACCGCACCCGCAAACACCACCCCCCGCCGGTTACCCTTTTTTCTCGGCGGTCCCCCTGCCAGGCCCCCATCTACCCGTCCGTTCTCGGCGGCCCCCCACCTTTCTGGATCCCCATCATTTTCAGCAGACCCCCCCCGGGTCCCCTATCGCTCTCGACGTCTGCCTCACTCTCATTCCCTCCTTGCTTTCGTGGCACGGTTCCCATCGACGGCAGTGGCTCATGGCCCATTCAGAGCCTGCAGTGGGTGAGCTGGGTCTACCAGCGGGTCCTCCGTCATTTGTCAGTTCATATTCTAGTTTTGAAGAGGAAGGCAAGGGATGAAATGTACTTAGTTCAGTTTAGAGATACGCCGTAGAAACATGCCCTTCGGCCCACCAAGTCAATGCCAACCATTGTGGTCTGACCATAGAGGTGGCACGTTCTCCCTGTGACTGTGTGGGTCTCCTCCAGGTGCTCTGGTTTCCTTCCACATCCTTTCCCACATCTTTCGGCCGACCAAATCCATGCCGACCACCATATTTGTTTAGACAAGGAACTGCAGATGCTGGTTTTCAAAAAAAGCACAAAGTGCTGGAAAAGCATTTGGTTTAGTTTAGTGTAGATATACAACATTTAAACAGGCTCTTCAACCCACTGAGTCAACAATCACCCATACGCTAGTTCTATGTTATCCTACACTCTCATCCACTCCCTACAAACTAGGCACAATTTACAGAGGGCCAATGAACCTATAAACCATTACGACTTTGGAGTGTGGGAGGAAACTGGAGGACGCACACGGTAATAGGCAGAATGTACAAAATCCACATACAGATTGTACCCGGGGTCAGGATTGAACCTGGTTGTCAGAAGGTGTGAGCGCACAGCTGAGGGTCTCAGTACCCATGATGGTGCATTCTTAACAAGTACAGAGTGTTTCTTCCTTTGCAATTCATTTTGCAGAAGACATGTACTTAAGGGCCTGTTCCACTTGGGCGTCATTTGCGCATCATTTACGCAACAGGCCGGTAGTGACTTGCGCGAAAATCGTCTAGCGTCGCACACCAAGTGCTCTAGAGGGCCGTGCTTCTTTTGGGAGCCATTTGCATTGTCGTTCGTACTTGGTCTGATCTACGTAGCAAGGATTTCCACAGTGAAAAATTTTCAAAACTAAGCTCGCTTTATACCCGGGTGGTCACGAGGTGTGGCGCTCAAATGATGCGCAAATGGCACGCCGATGCGTACGGGTGGCGTGCGGCAATGCATGGTTATGGTCGTTGACGCACGGTGATGCATAATAAATGACCATAGGCAATGTTCATGTGTCACCATGCATAACCATGCGTCACCACGTGCTACACGTACGCTGTCGGTACGTCAGCGTACGCCATCAGTACGTCAGCGTGCGCAAGGAATACGTCACACAGGTGGCGCGCAAGGATTTTGAGCATTACAAAATCCTGGGGCGACAGGGAAGCACCGCGTGTTACCGCGTGTCACTGCATATGCCACCACGCCTCACCACATGCCATGCGCGCGTCACGCGTGCGTAACAACGTGCCAACCAAATTTTAGGATGTCGCGTAAATGACGCCCAAGTGGGACAGGCCCTGTAGTGGATCCAACATGGTCCAACATGCATTCCATGTCTCTACTTCTAGGCTTTGTCTGTGGTTCCCTGTCCCCACATTAGCACAATCCACACCCCTCTTTAGCCTTCACTATTATTTCCCCTACAACAGACAGGTACCCATATTTCAGCAACTCTTTATATAAACTGGATCTATATAAATGTGCACTGCATTTCACTTTTTAATAACTTGGCACTCATGTCATACGCCAAGGAATCAGAGAATAAGAAAACTTAAAAATCTGCAAAACCTTGTCTAAATATTGGATGAATAAATTGCCTTCCAATCTCGATCAAACTTCTCATAAGAAGATACTGTATTATTTGTGTCCAGTTTAAGAAGAGCCCCAACATGAAACGTCAACTGTCCATTAATTCCTCAGATGCGGCCTGACCCCTTGATTTCCTCCAACACATTGTGCTCTTATTGCTTTCACTTCCACTTATTGTTATAAAGACCAAGTCTCAACCATCTGAATTCAAGGCACTCAATAACTGTCTTTTCAGCACTGAGATTGATAGATTCTTGACATCAAGGAATATTAGAAAAGGCCAAGAAAATAGATTGTGTTGCAGAAGATTGCTCATGAACCATGATGATGGAGAAACTCAAGGGACGGTGTAGTCTACTCTTGCTATTTTATTTTATAATCATAAGCTCTCAAAATAAATTCCATATGTGTACAATAGGCCACAGAATCCTGTGGTCAACATGATCCAGTGACTTTACAGGACTGGCAATGGACCTATGGATCTCCAGGCAGCGCAATGCTGCAGCTGGTATAGCCGCTGCTTCACGGCACCCAAGACCCTGGTTTGATCCTGACCTCGGGTGCTGTCTTTGTGTGCTGTTTGCACCTTCTCCCTGTGACCGTTTTCTCCAGGTGCTCTGGTTTCCTCTCACATCCCGAAAATGTGAGACTTTGTAGGTTAACTGGCTTTTTGTAAATTGCCCCTAGTGCGTAGGGAGTGGATGCGAAAGTCGAAATAGTGTGAATGGTTGATCGGTGGTCGGTGTGGACTCGGTGGGCTATGAATCTTGGATTTGAATATTGAATAAAATTCCTTCTTGACAAGATGTGAGTTTCCAAGCATGAAAATGCATACCTCCAGATTCAGGGACATTTTCTTCCCAACTGTCTTCAGGCAACTGAACCATCCTATCACCTATTATCTACCTCATTGGAGACCCTCGGTCTCTCTTCAATCAAACCTTAGTGGACTTTATCTTGCACTAAATATTATTCCCTTTACCCTGTATCTGTACACTGTAGATGGTTTGATTGTAAACATATGTGATCTTTTCACTGACTGGATAGATAGATATAGATATGCCATTTATTGTCACTATACATGTACAGTGAAACTGAAAGCTGCTCGTACTCAGTGCATACATACAATTTTACACAAAAAACAAGAAACAGAAAAACAAAACAGAAGGGAGATGGGGGGGGGGGAATAGGTGCACAAATTCTACGGCGCTACATACATATATACATATATACAGATGGAAGTCCGTGTTGGGCGGTGTAGTCAGTGCATGTGTGGATTTGAATTTATGGTAGATATAACTCTCGGGAAGCAGCTATTCCTGAGTCTGTTTGTCCTGGATTTGATGCACCTATAGCGCCTTCCAGAGGGCAGCAGGTCGAACAGTCCAAACGCAGGATGGGAGCTGTCTTTGGTGATCTTCTTTGCCCTGCTAAGGCAGCGGGAGGTGTAGATGTCCATCAGGGAGGGGAGAGGGCAACCAATGATCCTCTGCGCTGTCCTGGTTACCCTCTGAAGCCTCTCCCTGTCTGCCATGGTGCAGCTGCCATACCATGCTGTAATGCAGTATGTCAGCAGGCTCTCGATGGACGAGCGGTAGAAGGTCAGCAGCAGGTTAGAGTCCAGGTTGTGCTTCCTGAGGACCCTCAGGAAGTGCAGCCGCTGCTGAGCCTTCTTGATGACCGCTGTCGTGTTGTCCGTCCAGGAGATGTCAGCCGCGATATGGACGCCGAGAAACCGGAAGGTGTTGACCCTCTCCACACACTCGCCGTTAATGTGTAGGGGGACTAAGTCGGTGCTGTGCCTCCTGAAGTCGACAATGAGCTCTTTTGTTTTCCTGGTGTTCAGAGCCAGATTGTTTTCTGAGCACCAGGTTGTCAACTTCAGGACTTCCTCTCTGTAGGCTGCCTCGTCTCCCTTTGAAATAAGTCCGACCACAGTAGTGTCGTCAGCAAATTTGACGATGCGGTTGTTGTTGTGGGCCGGACTACAGTCGTAGGTGTAGAGACAGTATAAGAGGGGGCTTAGCACACAGCCCTGTGGGGAACCGGTACTCAACCTGCGAGTGGAGGAGAGGTGGGGGCCAAGTCTCACAGTCTGGGGCCGGTTTGTGAGGAAATCCTTAATCCAGGCACATGTGACAGTGGGGAGGCCGAGAGTGACCAGTTTACCAATGAGGATGTCCGGGATGATTGTGTTAAAGGCTGAACTAAAATCCACAAAGAGCATCCGGACGTAGCTCTGCCCCTGCTCCAGATGGCTCAGCACAGAGTGGAGAGCTACGGTGATGGCGTCTTCTGTGGATCTGTTTTGGCGATAAGCGAATTGGTGGGGGTCGAAGTCTGGTGGTAGATAGTCCTTGATGTGCTGGAGGACCAATCTCTCGAAGCACTTCGTGATTACCGGAGTGAGGGCAACAGGACGGTAGTCATTAAGGCTGGTGATGGGAGACTTCTTCGGCACAGGGACGATTGTGGCTGATTTTAGGCAGGACGGAATAACTGCCTGGGCCAGGGAGAGATTGAAAATTCTGGTGAAGATGGCAGTGAGCTGGTGGGCGCACGCTTTGAGCACCTTACCAGGGACTCCATCTGGGCCGGTAGCCTTCTTGGGGTTCACTGCCAGGAGCACCCGTCTGACATCGTGTTCCCCGACAGTGAGTGGAGTAGTACAGGAGCTAGGTGAGGGTGGAAACAGGGCTGTAGCAGGTGAGTGCTGCTGTTGTGATGTTTCAAAGCGGGAGAAGAAGCAATTTAGCTTTTCTGCCAGCGGCGCACTCAGGTCTTCTGACTTTGTGGCACAGCCTCTGTAGTTGGTAATGTCTTGTATGCCCCGCCATACCTCCCGTGTATTATTGCTGGACAAGTGGGACTCTATGCTCCTCTTGTGATCCGCCTTGGCCTTTTTAATACCACTTTTCAGGTCGGCTCGAGCAGCCCTGTACAGAGCTCTGTCACCTGACCTGAAGGCAGCATCGCGGGCTCTGAGGAGTGTGCGGACCTGACTGGACATCCAGGGTTTCTGGTTTGGGAAAACCCGTATGTTTTTGTCTACAGTCACATTTCCGATGCAGAACTTGATATAGTCCAGCACCGATTCTGTGAGAGTTTCCAGGTCCTGGTGTTCGAATATGTCCCAGTTTGTCTGGGTAAAGCAGTCCTGTAGATTGGAGAGTGCATTTTCAGGCCAGGTTGTAACAGATTTTATGGTGGGCCTGGCACTGCGTCTGAGGGGGGTGTAGGCTGGAGAGAGCAGGAGGGAGAGATGGTCTGACTGGCCGAGTTGGGGGAGGGGGATGGCTCTATACGCGTGCTTGATATTGGTGTAAACATGATCCAGCGTGTTCACCCCTCTAGTAGAACACTTGACATGTTGGTAGAATTTCGGCAGTACAGTCTTCAAGTTGGCCTTATTAAAGTCCCCTGCGATTATGTGAACACCTTCGGGGTGGTCCCGCTGCTGTTCGTTAATGGTGTTCAGCAGGAGAGAGAGCGCCTTGTTTACATTGGCGTCAGGTGGAATATACACAGCCGTGACAATCACGACTGTTAGTTCTCTCGGTAGAAAAAAAGGCCGGCATCTTACAGACATGTACTCGAGGTCAGGGGAACAATGATTGTCTATGATTGTCCCGTTGTTGCACCAATTCTCATGCACGTATATACAGAGACCCCCTCCCCTGCTCTTACCGGAGTCCATAGTCCTGTCCCCGCGGAGCAGAAAGCGACCTGCTAGCTGCATGCTAGCATCAGGTATCATGCAATAAAAAGCTTTTCACTGTACCTAAAAAGCTTTTTGCTGTACCTGATACCTGGCATTGCTGGGCTGAAGGAAGTAGACACAGTGAGGAAGCAGTCTAGGTGTACTGATCCTTCTTGTATCAACCATTACAACAGTGGTTGTGTCATGAAGCACATCATCAGCTGCCAAGGTTTGACCATGAGAAGTGGTTTGGGTGTTGGCAACATCCAATGAGATAGACTACATTGCAAAGCAGTGATAGTCCTCCTTGCTCAATTTAGTTTATTCTCACGTGGAGACATGGCAAATTTCCTCCGTCTCCTCAGGTACAATGAAAAGCTTTTGTCACATGCTATCCAGTCAGCAGAAAGACAATACATGATTACAATTGAGCCGAAGGTAGACACAAAATGCTGGAGTAACTCAACGAGACAGGCAGCATCTCTGGAGAGAAGGAATGGGTGACATTTTGAGTTGAGACCCTTCTACAGGCTTTGTGTACCCATTCCTTCTCTCCAGAGATGCTGCTTGTCCCACCGAGTTACTCCAGCATTTTGTGTCTATCTTTGGCTTAAACCAGCATCTGCAGTTCCTTCCTACACATTACAATTGAGCCATGTACAGTGTATAGATACATGATAAGGGAATAACGTTTAGTACAAGGTAAAGCCAGCATAATCTGATCAAGGATAGTCTGAGGGTCAATAATAAGGAAGAGAGTAGTTCAGCACTGCTTTCTGGTTTTGGTAGGATGATTCAGTTGCCTGAAAGCAGCTGGGAAGAAAGTGTCCCTGTATCTGGATGCGTGGTTGCTCCAAGCAAGACCAACCTTACATAGAGCATTGAATAGTACAGTTCAGGATCAGGCACTTCAGCCCACAATGTCTGAACTGAACATGATGCCAAGTTAAACTAATCTCCTCTGCCTGCACGCAATCCATATCCCTCCATTCCCTACATAGTCATGTGCCTATCTGAACGCCTAAACGCCTCTATCGTTTATCTGCCTCCATCACCACCCCTGGTAGCGCATGCCACAAACCGATCACCCACTGTGAAAAATACTTGCCCCGCGCATCTCCTTTAATCTTTAGACACAAGGAACTGCAGTGGTGGCATACTCAAAACAGACAAGTGCTGTATCTACCTATCACTTCCCAGGGGAAAAAAAGACACAAAGTGACACTCAGTGGGCCAGGAAGCATCCCTGGAGAACATGGATAGAGAATGCTTCAGGTTGTGACCTTTTTTAGACAAAAGTAAAAAGCTCCAGAATGGGCAGAAGGCTGTCAGGGGGAAACCATGAGGAGGAGGAATGTTGGAGCTGGGAGAAGGGTTCATCATTTACCAGACTTTGTCCCACCCCCACCTCTCTCCCTGCTTTCTCCCCCTACTACAATTTGGCTTCCGACTCGAAACGTCACCTATACATAGACACATAGAAGATTAGATTAGATTAGAATTAGATTAGAATTTCCTTTATTGTCATTCAGACCTTACGGTCTGAACAAAATTTCGTGCCTGCAGTCATACATACAATAATACAATAAAAACAACAATAAACACAAATTAACATCCACCACAGTGAGTCCTCCAAGCACCTCCTCACTGTGGTGGAGGCAAACATCTTAGGGCTGCAGTCTCTTCCGGAGAACAGAGCAACACAGAAAATAGGTGCAGGAGGAGGCCATTCGGCCCTTCGAGCCAGCACCGCCATTCATTGTGATCATGGCTGATCGTCCCCAATCAATAACCCATGCCTGCCTTCTTCCCATATCCCTTGATTCCACTAGCCCCTAGAGCTCTGTTTAACGCCCTCTCAAATCCATCCAGTGACTTGGCCTCCACTGCCCTCTGCAGCAGGGAATTCCACTAATTCACAACTCTCTGGGTGAAAATGTTTTTTTCTCACCTTAGTCTTAAATGGCTTCCCCTTTATTCTAAGACTGTGGCCCCTGGTTCTGGACTCGCCCAACATCGGGAACATTTTTCCTGCATCTATCCTGTCCAGTCCTTTTATAATTTTATATGTTTCTATAAGATCCCCCCACATCCTTCTAAACTCCAGTGAATACAAGCCTAGTCTTTTCAATCTTTCCTCATATGACAGTCCCGCCATCCCAGGGATCAATCTCGTGAACCTACGCTGCACTGCCTCAAACACAAGGATGTCCTTCCTCTGATTAGGAGACCAAAACTGTACACAATACTCCAGATGTGGTCTCCCCAGAGCCCTATACAACTGTAGAAGAACCTTTTTTCTCCTATACTGAAATTCTCATGTTATGAAGGCCAATATTCCATTAGGTTTCTTCACTGCCCGCTGTACCTGCACGCCAACTTTCAGTGACCGGTGTACAAGGACGCCCAGGTCTCGCTGCAGCTCCCCCTTACCTAACCTAACCCCATTGAGATAATAATCTGCCCACTTGCTTTTGCCGCCAAAGTGGATAACCTCACATTTATCTATATTATACTGCATCTGCCATGCATCTGCCCACTCACACAACCTGTCCAGATCACCCTGCAACCTCCCAACATTCTCTTCACAGTTCACACTGTCACCCAGCTTTGTGTCATCCACAAACGTGCTAGTATTGCTCCTAATTCCCTCTTTAAATCATTAATATATATGGTAAACAGTTGTGGCCCCAACACCGAGCCTTGCGGCACTCCACTCACCACTGGCTGCCATTCTGAAAAGGACCCGTTCACTCCAACTCTTTGCTTCCCGTCTGCCAACCAATTTTCTATCCATGTCAGCATCCTATCCCCAATACCATGTGCTCCAATTTTAGTCATCAGTCTCCCGTGCGGGACCTTATCAAAGGCTTTCTGAAAGTCTAGATACACTACATCCACTGGCACCCCTTCATCCATTTTACTTGTCACATCCTCAAAAAATTCCAGAAGATTAGTCAAGCATGATTTCCCTTTCATAAATCCATGTTGACTTGGACTAATCCTTTTACTACTATCCAAATGCCCCATTATTACCTCTTTAATAATTGACCAGCATTTTTCCCACCACTGAAGTCAGGCTAACTGATCTGTAATTCCCCGTTTCCTCTCTTGCTCCTTTCTTGAAATGTAGGATAACATTAGCTATCCTCCAATCCACAGGAACTGATCCTGAATCTATTGAACATTGGAAAATGATCACCAATGCTTCCACTATTTCTAGAGCCACCTCCCTGAGGACCCTGGGATGCAGACCATCAGGCCCAGGGGATTTATCATCCTTCAGTCCCATTAGTCTACCCAATACTATTTCTCGCCTAATGAAAATTTATTTCAGTTCCTCTACCCCCTTAGATCCTCTGTCCTCCAGTTCATCTGGGAGACTGTTTGTGTCTTACTTAGTGAAGACATGTTCTCCAGAGATGCTGCCTGGTTTGCTGAGTTACTACAACACTTTGTGTATTTTATTTCTTTAAACTCTTCCTACCTCACAATAGTTCAATGTTCAATGGTACTTTATAAACTCATTGTTGTAGGGGGAAAAATAGTGAGGGGTAATAATTAGTAAATATGGATGTGGATTGTGCTAATGTGACAGAGAACCGCAGCCAAAGCCTCGAAGTAGAGACATGGAATGCAGCAGTGACGTCACCCAAGTTTCAGGAACTTCATTGGCAATGTTATAGTGTGCACCCATCATTGTGTCAGGAAATTGGATCTGCTGTTAACGAAGTTAGACTTGTGGACAATCATTTGATTCTGTTTGTTAACTAATTAAGTCTTTAATTAGACTTAATTATTTTAAGTCTTTCTGTAACCTCCATTCTGTTATCAAGACCAAGTTTCACTGTTAATTACATTTTGGTGGCATTTTGTAATCTGAGAATATAAAAGCTGTACCAAAGTCATGCTCAAGAAATCAGCTTTGACAGGTCGCCTGGTGCACACCATTTTTAATAAATCGACCGTTACTTCAAGTGGGGGAAGAGGGGGGGCCGTGGGTGGCCTCTGAAGTCACAAACACACATTAACCATCCCACACACACTAACCCCCCTCCCCACCCCCCCTTGATATTATATTTATATTATTCTTTAGCTCCTTTTACCCCTGCCCTATCCACTCATGCATATCCCCAAACTGAGCAAGTGTGGTTAGAGAGGGGGGAGGGAGGGGTGGTAGAGAGGAACAGGGTGAAGGGGTAGTGATGGAGGGGGAGAGGCTAGAAAGGGAGTGCGGTAGAGAGGGAAGGGAGGGGGATAGAGAGTGGGGTAGAGATTGAGGGGTGGGTGTGGGGGGGCACGCCATCACAGGGGAGTGCTGGTTCCCGAATGCAATACTCCACCATTCACCCATAGGGCCCAATATTAACCACTCCCTAGAGAGGGGGGGGGGGGGGGGGGGAGTGAGAGGGGGCAGAGAGGGAGGGAGCAGAGAGGGTTGGTGATAGAGAGAGAGGCAGAGAGGGAAGAGGCAGAGATGGAGGGAATGCAGATAGGGAGGAGGAAGAGAGGGAGGGGGCAGAGAGGGAGGGGGGAAAATAGGGAGGGGGGAAATAGGGAGGGGGCAGAGAGGGAGGGCAGAGGGTGGGAGGACAGGAGGGGGGAGAGAGGGCGGGGAGGAGAAGGGGGGGGAGACGGGGGGGGTGGGGAGAGAGAGGGGGGACAGAGGGGGGGAGCGAGGGGCAGAGGGAGGGGGGAGAGAGGGGGGAGAGAGAGGGAAGGGGGAGAGGGGGGTGAGAGCGAGAGAGAGGGGGGGAGAGAGAGGGAGAGAGAGAGGAGAGGGAGAGAGAGAGGGAAGGAGAGAGAGAGGTAGAGAGGGGGGTGAGAGAGAGAGAGGGGGGAGTGAGAGGGAGGAGTGAGAGGGGGAGAGATGGGGTAGAGAGGGGGAAAGAGGGGGGGAGAGAGGGGGGAGCATATGGAAAACATAACATAGTGTCAGAGTAAAAAATGGAGGGACTCAAGTCACCGGGACCACTCTCCATGCAAGAAGAAGAAGAAGAATGAGTGACTGCGGGTTGAAAAAAATGAAAATGAAGAAAGCTCGGAGCGATCTGAGGACGGTCAGAACAAGCGGAGGGCCGGCCGATCATGGATTCTGCGAGGGGAAGCCTACCAACCCGCGTGACAGATGATCAGTCAGGGGAGCCGGAGTGGAGGTCATCCCCCATGACGGCCAGAGATTGCCAGGTTGGATGGGATCACCAGTGAGGATAAGGCGTCACGATTCCCCGAGTTCCTGCGATCAACGAAGGAATCGCAAGTCTCCATTGACAGCCTCTCCCAGAGGTAGTAGTGTCCACCATGGCCACCTTCCCACCGTGCTGCCCCACACCCTCACCCGCGCCCGCGTGGCGATAACGACCACCGCCGCCTTGTTCTAGAACTTCAAGAAGCCCAGCGGAGTGCGCAGCATGACCTGAGCAGCAGTTTTAAAAGGCTAAGTGACATATTTAATGAAGTGAGAGTTACCACGAAGTACAGAAGACATAACAGGGGTGACATCACTTGCAGCGCGAGCAGACGGAATGCAGGCAGCTCCATTGTGACGTCATCAGCGAGACCATCCGTTTATTTTCTAAGTTATTTGAGATTTGTGAACATTTTCATAAATAGCGCATGAAATTTTCAGATAAGGTGATTTTTGACTTCACGGCTTAAATCTCTATCGGAATATGTAAAAATGTATCCGTTAACGCGTCGTGTTTTCGTGGAGATGTGAATCGCACACGAACATTACACAAATAAATATACATCCAATATCAGACTTTTAATAGTTACTAGACTAAGTGGGACCCGTTGGGTCCCATGTTCACACAGGAGGGCTGGTCCCCCAACACAATATTCCACCTCTCCACCAATTCCAATATTGCTGACCAGTGGGGGGCGGGGCTTTCTGGAGCGCTAGTATGTGTGTTGTTGGCTGAAGGGACTGGTTTCCAGAGAGCTAGTATGGACTGTGGGCGGAATGGATTCTTGGGCTGGCAGCTCAGTCACTCAGGCCTGGTGGGCTGGCAGCTCAGAAACTGCCAGAAATTCTGCCCAAAACAGGTGAGAGACTCTTTGAGAGAGAAGGGGGAGAGGGTGGAGAATCAATGAAGGAGGAAAGTATATCCTGGCCTGGATCTCACATGGAGCAAATGAAGGGGGAGAAAAATACTGAGGTGAGGTTTAATGCTTGCAGGGGCAATACTTACTGATGGACCAAAGGAATTACTGGACTAGAACAGGCCTGATGGGCCGAAAGGGCTCTTTTAAAAAATAATCGGAGTGAAATTCAGTGAAAGACACTTTTTGTGGACTTTTCCTGGCCTGGCATGGACCTTTTCAGCCAAAATGCTCCTCCTGTGCTAATACGGGCATTTTGGGCAAAAGAGGTTTCTCGGCAAATAGGGGCAGTGTGGACCGAAATTACTGGTTTCAGGCATGCCAAACAACTCATTGAATTTCATTTCCTATTGCATAGCAGTTTCAAGCACAAGGCAGGCCGAATAGTTCATTGCATTTTCATTTCACTTCCATTGCCATTGCAGTTTCAAGCACAGGGCAGGCCAAGCCAAACAGTTGATTGCATTTTCACAATTTCCAATGCCACTGCACTTTCAATCACAGGGCAGGTTCAAGCCAAACAGCGGATTGCATTTTCACTTCATTTCCATTGCCACTGCACTTTCAAGTACAGGGCAGGCTCAAGCCAAACAGCTGATTGCAGTTTCACTTCATTTCCATTGCCATTGCACTTTCAAGCACAGGGCAGGCTCAAGCCAAACAGCTGATTGCATTTTCACTTCATTTCCTTTGCCATTGCAGTTTCAAGCACTGGGCAGGCCAAACAACTAATTTCATTTTCATTAAGGGCTAACAAATAATTTATTCAAGTACATTGGGTACTAACAGTGTTCTATAGTTTCCCAGCTCAGACAGAGTCATGACCTCTCCTTCTCCATCTTGCAGACAGACTGAGCCATGCCCACACTTCCGGGTATTGCAGCCTCTCCCCCTCCCCTCCGGAAGGGACGTGGCCTTCATGGTAGTGATTGACAGGAGAGAGAATCTCAAGATTTTTTAAACACTAATAAGTCTTTTATTTTTCATCGATGGGAAAAATCCTCAGGGCCTGCACAACGGATGATGACTCTGAGTAAGATGGTCAAAAAATCACAGCCATATCTGGTAGGGTTTTTTCTAAAATCAAAGCACAGTGCAAATGGGGTCAAGATGAGACTTAAATATATAGACTAGACCAAGTGGGACCCATTGGGTCCCATCCCCACAATGCACAGTTGCGGGTGGAGGGGACGGCCTGCGACGTCACACACACACACAAACGAAACCCTTACACACACACACACACACACACACACACACACACACACACACACACACACACACACACACACACACACACACACACACACACACACACACACACACACACACACACACACACACACACACACACACACAACACCCCCTAACCAACACCCCCTAACCAACACCCCCTCCCCAACACACACACTAACCACCTCCACACCCACACTAACCATTGATATAATTGATATTCTATTAATACTATTCATTCACTCCTTTTACCCCATCACTCACCCTATCCACTCACGCATAGCCCCCAACTCACAGACGTGGCTAGAGAGGGAGGTGGGTATAGAGAGACAGGGACTCAGAGGCACAGAGAGGGACACAGGGGCACAGAGAGGGACGCAGAGGCACAGAGAGGTTTACAGAGACACAGGATGGGTTACAGAGGCACATAGAGGCACGGGGGGAAAGAGATGGGGAAGAGGGGGTTAAGAGGGGGGAGGGTGAGGGGGGGATATGGGGGGGAGGGGAGGGGGGGGGGGATATGGGGGGGAGAAAGGAAGTGGGAAGAGGGGAAGAGGGGTTATTTGAAGTGTGGTTATTTGAGGGGTTATATCTAAGATCTGAAATTATTGAACATTTTGATTAATAACTCGAGAAATAATGCATTATTTTTTTCAGATGATGCAATTTCAGACTTCACGGGATAAAAGTCCACAGGAATATGTAAAAATGTTACCGTTAGATCATCATTTTTTGGAGCAGATGTGATTAAACACACACACACACACACACACACACACACACACACACACACACACACACACACACACACACACACACACACACACACACAACACACACACACACACACACACACACACACACACACACACACACACACACACACACACACACACTAACCACCTCCACACCCACACTAACCATTGAGATCAGAGTTTTATACTAATTCATAGAGATATGATATGACTCACGCATAGAACTCACAACTTGGCCATAAAGTCATGTTGTCCTGGAGGCAGCACTCAGAGGCTCAGATAGGAACAGGGGCACAGGAGGGACGCTGGCACAGAGAGGTTACAGAGACAATATTACAGAGGCACATAGAGGCACAGAGATGGGGAAGAGGGGGTTTCGAGGGGGGAGCTGAGGGGGGGATATGCCAGGTGGGAAGAGGGGAAGAGGGTTATTTGAAGTGTGGTTATTTGAGGGGTTATATCTAAGATCTGAAATTTTTGAACATTTTGTTTAATAACTCGAGAAATAATGCATTATTTTTTTCAGATGATGCAATTTCAGACTTCACGGGATAAAAATCCACAGGAATATGTAAAAATGTTACCGTTAGATCATCATTTTTTGGAGCAGATGTGATTAAACACACACACCACACACACACACACACACACACACCACACACACACACACACACACACACACACACACACACACACACACACACACACACAAAATCAGAGTTTTATAATTATAGAGATATGATATGATGTTAGAATCTTAACTTGGCCATATAGTCATGTTGTCCTGGAGGCAGCACTGGCTCATAGTAACAGGGATTAACCTGGCCTGGTGATGTTGTCAATATTCTGCACCACTGTTTCGTCGCTACGTGCCACTGCAGGCTGCTTCCGATCCACACGCATGGCCTCTTGGAGCGGCACCCGGTCCAATGGAGCCCCAGGCTGTTGCAGGGCCTCCAGCAACCCATTCCCCTGACTCAATCCACTCTGATGCCTTGCGTGCAATCAACATCTACCACCTTTTGCCTCTTTTGGAAAAACTCAATCCAATTGATTGGACAGGACCTGCAGAATACAAAGCCATGCTGACTGTCCCTAATTAGCCCATCCCCTTCCTTTCCAAATGGGAGCAAATCCTATCCCAAAAAATCTTCTCCAACCTTGAACACACTCCCTGAAATGCCACTGGCAACCGAGGCATAAATGCCATGATGTGTGATGATAAATCTGTCAGTGCTGACAAAAGGCAGTCTAACTTTGAATTGGAGTGCTGATGGTGTGTGTTGTTACAAATCTAGCAGTATGCCCAACTACTTAATTTAATTGAATCTGCTTCCCTTCCTTGCATTACAGCTTAAGCTGTTTTTAGATCAGCATTCCAAAGCATTTGTCAATATATTAAGCCAAAATACAAAATTGCAATCTACTGATGCGATTGTATGAGGTGCCCTTAACAGCAACATACAGGAACTATAGCCTTTGTCCAGCTTTATGCACCCTTTCACTTGTGAGATAACGTTCTGCCAGAGAAGATAGCCTTGAGACAAAATCCATTTAATGATCCTCCCTTGCTGAGCGAAAGCCCGTCATCCTTGAGCTCCTGCAGTTTGCTTTTCTCTGTTGGGTTCAAAATATGCGGAGTAAAAATATGCTGTAATAATTTGATAAGCTGCTGCCTTATAGAACACCACTGAATGATCACCATTGACAACAAGTTTTACAACAAACCGACAAAAAGAGAATTGTGTAAAACCGGACGCTAATGAATGACCAGATACATGCAATTATAAGTTTATAAATTCATAATTCGTAAGAGCAGAATTATGCCATTGAGCCCATCGAGTCTACTCTACCATTCACTCATGGCTGATCTATCTTCCCCTCTCGACCACATTCTCATGCCTTCTTCTCATGGCTCTTGACACCCTTATGAGCCTGTCCCACTTAAGCGATTTTTCAGTGGTCTGCCGGCGACTGAAATACTGGGAACTGGAACGGTGACTATCAGAGTGGAACACACACGTACACACACAAACACATCTCAAAGGTGGGGGCCAGGGCAAGCGGGGGAACGCTGTCTGAAATTCACATGGAGCAAAGCCAAGGTGATGCAGACACACACCGTGATGAACAGGAAGGTTGGCGTTGTAATTAAGACGGGAAAGGGGGGAAAAGGGGGAAGAAGCAGTGGAGACAACTTTTAAGAAGCTAGACAAATTTTACTAAGCCAGAGATACACAGATATGAAGTTTGGCGGACATTTAACATTACCGGTAGGTTATCCTTGGTTTTGAAATCTCCGGCTTAAGCTTTTTTTCCCCAATGAGCAAATAAAAATGACCAGTCAGCAAAGGCGATTAACTAAAACTACCTACGACTAACTCGACTACCCATAACTACATGGCGGCCCCACTATAACTGCACCTACGACTACAGGATTATTGATTATCTCCATGGTGACCAATTTTTGGTCGCAGAACATTTTTCAACATGAGTCAAATACAAAGTGCTGGAGGAACTCAGCGGGTCAAACAGCGCCTGTGGAGGGAATAGACAGGCACCTGTGGAAGGGTCCCATCCCAAGACGTTGTCTGCCCAGAGGGGAGAAATAGTTACAAGTCCAGGTGGGGCATATGGGAGTGGGGTGTAGGGTTAAAGGGGGAAGAAGGGATAAGTGAGGGGTGGAAGTGATGACAGGGTTATATTGTTACCTAAAGTTGGAGAATTCAATATTCATATCATTGGGTTGTAAGCTACCCAAGTGGAATATGGGGTGCCGTTCCTTCAGTTTGCGTGTGTCCTCACTCTGACAATGGAGGAGGCCCAAGACAAAGACACAAAATGTTGGAGTAACTCAATGGGTCAGGCAGCATCTGTAGAGAAAAGTAATAGTTGACATTTCAGGTCGGAACCCTACTTTAGACTCATATGAACAGGCACTTAGGCCCACCAAGTCCTCGCCGACCAACGATCACCAATAAACTTGTTCTATCCAACACACTAGGGATAATTTACAGAGGCCAATTAATCTACAAACCCGCACTTTTTTGGGATGTGGGTCGAAACTGGCGTACCCGCGGGAAATTCATGTGGCTAAAGGGGGAATGTGCAAACTCCCCATGTGGACAGCATCCTTGGTGTGAATGACCGCCCGTGTCTCTGGTGCCATGAGGCAGCGACTCTACCAGCTGAGCCACTGTGTAAACCTGATCACTGTGCAGGATCTTTGCGGTGTTTTCTGCTTCACCACAGGGGCAACAGATCTCTGGATATGAAGCGCTTCAGGGCAATGTGAAATGTGTTTATTCTGTTATACTGCAATATGTTTCAGCATCATTAAGATGGACAATTTATGGAATAATGTGAGGTGGATGATGAATTGATGGTATGTAACCTCTAGCCTTTCTTACATCTCAAATTTTTAATCCAAATTAACAAAATATTCCCACCATCATACCTTGCATTAGACTTTTAACAAATGAAAGATAAATTAATTCTGCAAACTAATTTGACATGTTTAAATATCTGACAAGTGCAATAATCTTATCCAAATGTTTAATGAGGAGTCGTATAGCTAAGATCAATACTAACAGAGCATTATAGGTTTCAATTCTGACTTGTCTGCGGATTCAGTAAACAGTATCAGGCTGCAAAGAAATCAACAGGGCAGACTGCTTTGAAAGCAAAGAACTGCAGATTCTGCAAACCTTAACTGAAAGCAGAAAATGTTGGAAATTTGGAGCACAGTGGCGCAGCTGTTAGAGCAACTGCCTAACAGCACCAGAGACCCGGGTTCAATACTGACCTCGGGTGCTAGCTGTGTGTGGAGTTTGCACCTTCACTCTGTGACCACATGGGTTTCCTCCGAGTGCTCCGGTTTCGACCTACATCCCAAAGGCGTGCGGGTTTGTAGTTTAATTGGCTGTCTGTAAACTGCCCCTTGTTTGTAGGGATTGATTGAGAAAGTGGGATAACATAGAACTAATGTGAACGGATGATGATCGATGGTTGGCGTGGACTCAGTGGGCTGAAGGGTCTGCTTCCATGCTGTATCCCTAAACTAAACTAAACAATGCACTCAACAGTTTGGGAAGCATTTATCGAGATAAAACCATTAACCTTTCAAATTATTAAACCGCCCTCAGAAACCATTTTTAAAATTTCAGACTTGCAGCACCAACAGTTTTTTGCATTGCTGTTCAATAATGAAGTTTGTTGTGGCAAGTTGTCAAATTAGGGCAGCACGGTGGTGCAGTGGTAGAGTTGTTGCCTTACAGCGCTTACAGTGCCAGAAACCCAAGTTCAATCCCGATTACGGGTGCTGTCTGTATGGAGTTTGTACCTTCTCCCCGTAACCACGTAGGTTTTCTCCAAGATCTTTGGTTTTCTCCACACTTCAAAGACGTATAGATTTGTAGGTTAATTGGCTTTGTGTAAATGTAAATGTAAATGTAAAATTGTATCTAGTCTGTGTAGGATTGCGTTAGTGCGCAGGGATCGCTGGTCGGTGCGGACTTGGTGGGCCGAATGGCCTGTTTCCGCGCAGTATCTCTAAACTAAGCTAAACTCAAGTAAACTAAACTAAATTTGTTAACATCTTTGAACAGCAATGAATATTTATTAAATTGAATCTTCCCTATGTTGGAGGAGAATATGACTCTGACTTGTTCCGTACAGTAACTACCCTCTGTGTAAAAAAGTTGTCTCTCACTACCTTTTGAAATCTTTCTCCTCTCATCCTAAATTACTTCTAGTTTTAGACTACCCTGTCCTGGGAGAAAGACAGTCACCATCCACCTTATCTGCATTCCTCATGATTTTATATATTTCTATACAGTCATGGAGTCACAAAGCATTGAAACAGACCCTTTGGAAAGTGATGTGAGAGTGAGATGGATTGGAGAAGAAGGGACCCAGAAGATAGGATGGATTCAATGGTCTTCAGTAGTGCAGTGGTATATCATGGGTTTGTGAAGTCCAGACAAGACTAGAGTAAGTCATCCATTGTCGAACCCGGTGTCTTTTCCTCTTCCCATCTCCTGACTGATTCCTATCCTGCATCCTTCTCTTCTATGATTCATATCCACTTTCCATTCCTGAAACTCCACGTCTTCTGCAGAAGGGTCCTGATCCATAACAACGTCTATCCTTGTACTATGGTTGGGCAAACTTCAATTGTTTTCAACGGTTCAATTGTGTTTTTATTGTCACATGTGCAAAGTGCAAATGCACAGTGAAATTATTACACTCAAGTTCATCCCCAATTAGCAAGTGTACAGAAATAGTCCACTGATTCTGCATGCAAGAGAGGCACCATGTTTTGGCACCATTTTCAATGGCCTGCAGGGAGTGGAGGACCATGAATCACGTGCAGGCAGTGGAGATTAGTTAAGCTTGGCATCATGTTCAGCATTAGTGCTGTAGGGCCTGTTCCTGACCTGTACTGTTTAAGAACTGCAGATGCTGGAAAATCGAAGGTAGACAAAAGTGCTGGAGAAACTCTATGGAGCGAAGGAAATAGGCAATGTTTCGGGCCGAAACCCTTCTTCAGACCTGTACTTCTCCTGACATGTACTGTTCTGTGTTCTATGTTTTAAGAATTCATTAATTCCTTTTTACGCAATCAGATAGGTTTCCTGGTATCACAAAGAAAGAAAATGTCATAACATTAGCAAGATACAGGATACATAAAAATAACATGAAGAATAGCATGTAAATATGACGAAAATACAAAGGATTTTTTTTAGACCAATTACTAATCTTTTATAGAAGGAAGCAAGTGAGAATGTTAAGAGTTTGAATTTCATTCATAGAGGAAAACCTTGAAATAAATCATCAGAGGTAGCAGTAAGAATGTCACATGAAGGGCTGGGAGAACAAATTGATGTCAAAATCTAATTTTTTTGGTGTCAAGCTGAATTAATAGTTTATTTGGGTGGTATCAGACTAAATGCTAAAGTGTTACACATGTTGAAAGGCTTCAGAAAACAATAGTTTATTAATATCCTTTTGCTGTGTTCGTGACAGGAACTGCATACGTATTGAAATAAAGTGAACTTATTTGTTCAGAGATATAGCATGGAAACAGGCTCTTCGGCCCACCAAGTCCATGCTGACCGACATTAACCAGTTATCCCACTTTTACATCCACTCCCTATACACTGGGGGCAATTTACAGAGGACCAAATAACCTACAAACTTGCACATCTTTTGGTTGTGAGAGTAAACCGGAGCACCCAGAGGAAAACACATGTGACCATACGATCATAAGGTCATGAGATCAGAGCAGAATTAGGCCAGAATTAGGAAACACTTTTCCTCACAGAGAGTTGTGAGTCTGTGGAATTCTCTGCCTCTTTGTGGAAGCCGGTTTTCTGGATACTTTCAAGAGAGAGCTAGATAGGGCTCTTAAAGATAGCGGAGTCAGGGGATATGGGGAAAAGGCAGGAATGGGGTACTGATTGGGGATGATCAGCCATGATCACATTGAATGGCGGTGCTGGTTCAAAGGGCCGAATGGCCTACTCCTGCACCTATTATCTATTGTCTATTGTCCCCCCTCATTCTTCTAAACTCCAGCGGGTACAGGCCCAGTGTTGTCAAACGCTCATCAAGGTTGAATATGCAAACTGCACACAGATAATGCCCAATGTCAGGATCGAACCCTGGTCACTGGTGCTGTGAGGCAGTGGCTCTAACAGCTGTGCCACTGTAGTAGTGCAAAGTCCAAACTAGTTTTGGGCTAAGGTAGTGTTGAGGTTAGGGTTGTGCAGGGTGGTTCAAGAGCCTGATGGTTGATGGGACATGACTTTCAACAACAATAACAACTGTGAAAATTGGACCCTGCCCTGTTATGGTTGTCTGTTGGTGTTATTCCGCCATTGACAGGAACATTCTTACTGTGCGGCAGCAGCACTATCAGCTGTGCCACTGTGCTGCCCTTATTCTCATGTACCTGGCTATGCTAAGTGGTAGAGCTTTTATTTTGTTCCCTGCTGATTGTCCATTGTTGACACATTTTGATCCCATTCTACCTTGAGAATATCCCCCACCCTCCATTCAACCAAATATACTTCTATTTTGCTACCATCAGAGCCTACGTAAACTGCATAAGTATAAAGATCTTTATAACCATTTACACGCAAGCAATAGCAGATGCTGGTTAACAAAAAGAGACACAAAGTGCTGGAGTAATTCAGTTGGTCAGGCAGCTCTCAGAAGGACATGGATAGGTGACATTTTGGTTCTGGACCCTGCTTCAGACTAATTAACCACACAAGCCCATTTATAACTAACTATTTTCTTCCTTAGAGAGCATCTAGGTTGGTTAAGTGACTTTACCTTCTTGTCATGAACAGTTGGAGGAAAGGAAATGGGGAAGGAGGGGCAGGGGTGGTGGGTTTATGGAACAAGCTGCTTAAGGAAGTAGTTGAGGCAGCTACAATAACACCATTTCAGAGACATTTTGACAATACAATACAATAAATTACAGTTTATTGTCATTTGTACCTCAAATGAAGTTCAAACAAAATTTGGTTTCTGCAGTCATACAACAAGAAAAGAACCAAGACATAACACAATTTACACAAACATCCATCACAGTGAATCTCCTCCTCACTGTGATGGAAGGCAAAGTATTGTCTCTCCCCTACACTCCATTCTTCTCCTGATGTCAAAGTCAAAGCCCCCGGTGGGCGATGATAAGTAAGTCCTGTGGCCATTAAGGCCGCGCCGGGCGTTGCAAGGCCGCCCTCCGGGTCTTGATGTTGGAGCCCCCAGCGGGCGCTAGCAAGTCCCGCGGCCGTTAAAGCCGCGCTGGGCGATGTAAGGCCCCGTACCAGGTCATTTTCAACCCTGCAATTTGGGCGGGAGAAGTTGCCGTTGCGGAAGCTCCGAAAAGCGGTCTCCCACCAGGGACCCGCAAGCTCCCGATGTCACTGTCCACCGGGCCTGCGGCTGGAGCCTCCAAAGCTCCGGGGTCGGGTCGCAGCAGCGCGCCACCACAGCTCCTCCCGTTCCGAACTTGGCCAGCTCCACGTTGGTGACTCTGCAGGCTCCGCGGCTGGAGCCCCCAGGTCGTTCCGGTTGGAGGCCGCTCCACGGTGCTAGACCCCAACAACAACGGAGACCCGACAGGGAAAAGGTCGGGTCCCCCGTACAGGGAAGAGATTTTAAAGTTTCCCCCAGCCCCCCCCACCCCACCTGCTCCCCAACATATACACAGTTAAAAACAATTAAAAAAGAACACTGCAAACTATACTCAACGGGACACACAGACGGACTGCAGAGGCCCGCTGCAACGTCGATCTCGTTGCCCACGGATGAGGGATTGAAAAGGTTTTTAGAGCGATATGGGCAAGCATGGACGAATTGAACTATCTTGCTCGGCATGGATAAGAAGGGTCAAAGCACCTGTTTCCATGTTGTACAATTCTACGACTCTTAGCAGTGGGTTCCAGTTAAGACAACACAGGGGCATCTATGGTATAAACAAAGAATTGCAGACACTGGTTTGTACCAAAGGTAGACACAAAGTGCTAGAGTATCTCAGCTGACCAGGCAGCATCTCTGGAGAGAAAGGATGGGTGACATTTTGGGTCGTAACTTTTCTTCAGACTGGTATTATATATTGTTAAGAATGGAGTTAAAAGTATCTGCTTTGCTTTTACTTCAAAATGATAGATTTTGTTTTATGAATATCAAAATTGCAAATTTATTAAGGATATAATAATTCATACCATATTTAAATGCACTAAAATAAAATTTTAATCATCATATGCTTTACATTTCCAGGTTCTGTTTATAATTTGATCAACCTTTAATCAAGTTCTGATGTTTAGATTTTATATCTTCTTCTCTGATTGTCTTTGCCTCAACTAGTATGTTTGTTGTGGATCTGATAGTTCAGTGATTAAGACTTGCAGTCGTTCTGTGACTTGTGGTTTTGAAATCTCAGTTCTAATCCTATTCTGGCAGCCGAGGGATTTTGTTACAGTTAATTAATCTAGGGCAAGAAAATGGCTATGAGCTTTCGAATTATTATATAAAACTCCAACTGGTTTATTGATGTCCCTCAGGTAGAGAGATTTGCTATTCCTAAATGACAATCTAATCCCGCAGCAATACATCTGCTCATAGGCAATCAGAAGTGGAGAATAAAGGCTGGTTTTGCCAGTGATATACTTGTTTCAAGAATACGCATTTAGTTTAGTTTAATTTAGAGATACAGTGTGGAAACAGGCCCTTAAACCCACCTAGTCCATGCCGACCAACAAACACCTGTTCTATCCTACACACTAAGAATAATTTAGATACGCCAATTAACCTACAAATCAGCCATGATCACATTGAATGGTGGTGCTGGCCTAATCCTGCACCCATTGTCTATTGTCTATTGTCTATTGAAACTGGAACACTTGGAGAACTTGTGACACATGCAGTCACACGGGGAACGTGCAATATCTGTACAGATAGCATCCATAGTCAAAGGATCAAACCCAGGTCTCTGGCGCTGTGAGGTAGCAAATCTACCACAGTGCCACTGTTTAAACTAAACTGCAATTGGATTAAGGCCAACAAGGACTGCTCTGTCAGTGTACAGTTTGGCAACTCTTTCTATCCATTGAGGCAACTCTATAACATGCTGATGGGCACATACTGTGGCGGAAGTATGGACCAACCCTCCCTCCCCCATCCCCCCCCCGGATAAAATGCCCCCCCCCCCCCCCCCCCCCCCCCCCCCACCCCCCCCCCCCCCCCCCCCCCCCCCCCCCCCCCCCCCCCCCCACCCCCCCCCCCCCCCCCCCCCCCCCCCCCCCCCCCCCCCCCCCCCCCCCCCCCCCCCCCCCCCCCCCCCCACCCCCCCCCCCCCCCCCGTGTCCCCCCCCCCCCCCACCCCCCCCCCCCCCCCCCCCCCCCCCCCCCCCCCCCCCCCCCCCCCCCCCCCCCCACCCCCCCCCCCCCCCCCCCCCCCCCCCCCCCCCCCCCCCCCCCCCCCCCCCCCCCCCCCCCCCCCCTCCCCCCCCCCCCCCCCCCCCCCCCCCCCCAGGGATATAGTACACTGAAGAACTCAGTACACTGATCTGTTCCAAGAGCTTTAATGCTTTTCTTTATACAAATTTGTGTGTGTTATTTATTGCACAGAAAAACTTGTGGAGATCCTGTGGAAGATGAAAGAGGGAAAGAATCTCACAGATAAATCCTAAATAGGTTCAGAAAAGTTTCTTGTGCTATTTTGGACAATATTGTAAGGATGCTTTGAAAGCAGTAGTGCAAATATTGAATGAAGTTCCAGCTTTGGAAAGTCAGAGTCTGTGCAAAGAAGGAGGGAAAGCAGAAGGGGTTGCAAAGAAGGTTTACAATGAAGATAAATAGGACAAGATGAGGTTGTCCATCTTAGACCAGCAAAGTTTAGTTTAGACTAGAGATACAGCATGGAAACAGGCCCTTTCACCCATCGAGTCCGTTCACACTAATTCTATGTTATCCCATTTTGTTATCTAGTTCTATGTTATCCCATTTTGACTCCACTCCCTATGCACTAGGGGCAATTTGCAGGGGCAAACTAACCTACAAACATACACGTCCTTGGGATGTTGAAGGAAACTGGAGCACCCAAAGGAAACCCACGAGGTCACAAGGAGAACATGCAAACTCCACACAGACAGTGACCGAGATTGGATCGAACCCTGGTCTCTGAGTAAGACTTACTGTTACTGTGGTTACTGTGGTTTACTGTGGTGGAAGTATGGACCAACCCTCCCTCCCTACATCTTAAAAAATAAATAATCCGATTCCCTGAAACTGAAGAACTCAGTTAGCAAACAGAATCTGTAAAAATAGCAGCAAGGTCTTTCATTGTACCTGTAACCTCGCTGTACTTGTGCACATGACTATAAACTCAATTTGACTTGAAATCATGTTGAGGAAGAATTCCTGACTGAAACTGGTGTCACTAACTTAGACCCTCTCCCTTTCAGACTTTACATTTTGGACTTTACACTTTAGAGATACAGCACGGAAATAGGCCCTTAGGCCCACTAAGTTTGCACCGGCCAGTGACCACCCTGTACACTAGCAGTATCCTACACACTTGGGACAATTTCCAATCTACAGAAGCCAATTAAAAGAATGCATTTCGAATGTCTCTGTACTGTACACTGACAATGACAATTAAAATTGAATCTGAATCTGAATCTTAACCAACGAACTTGTACATCTTTGGAATATGGAGGGAAACCAGAGCACACAGAGAAAACCCACGCAATCACAGGGAGAATGTACAAATGCTGTGCATGCAGCACACGCAGTCAAGATCGAACCCGGGTCTCTAGCGCTGTAAGGCAGCGGCTCTACTGCTGCGCCACTGTGCTACTCATTGTCCTTCGAATTACGCAGTGAAACTTTCACAGAACTTTGCAATTTCCTTCCGAAATCTTATCCCCCTCCCCATCAATAAGACCCTTTTTGGAGAAAACTTTTTGATAGCTATTCTTTGTTCTTTGAGTAGTTGTCAGATTATTTGTCCTGGTTGGATTCTTGTGAAGGATCCGAGGAGGATGTGTTGAATAATACGGAAAATAATGCTGAAAAATATAAATAATAAATAATATAAATAATACACGGAATAATATGGTAAATAATATTGAAAATGAAAATATTTAAAAAAATATGAGCACTATGCTGAATAATATTGGAAAAAATTGTGAATAATATGTTGAATAATATGCAAAAATATAAACAATATAAAGAATATGCTGAGTAATATGTAAACATTAAAAAAAAAATATATGAATAATGTGTAGAGTAATATGTAAAAATAAAAAATGATAAGTAATGACAATAATATATTTAATAATGTGGAAATAATAAGGGAAATGTAAAATAATTAATAATATGAATAATATATTGAATAATATGTTGGACAATATGGAAATAATATGGAACATAAAAAAATAAAAAATATGTTGAATAATGTACTGAATAATATGGAAATTAATGAATTAGAATAATATAGAAAATATGGGAATTAAAAAATATATATTAATAGTGTGAATAAGGTTTCAAGGTTTCAAAGTTTCAAGGTCAGTTTATTGTCACATGTACTGGTTGCATATGTTGCACATGATAGAATAAGATAGGATAAAAATCAATCATACTCCTAAATAGATTTTTTCTGAATTAAATAATTTATAGACTCAATCTTGAAACAAAAAACTGCAGATGCGGGTTCATACCAAAGAGTGACACAACAGCTGGAGTAACTCAGCGGGTCAGACAGCATCTCTGGAGAAAACGGATGGGTAATGTTTTGGGTTAGGACCCTTTTTCAGACCCTTCTTCCCAAGCCAAAATATCACCCATCCTTTTTCTCCTGAAATCCTGCCTGGCATGCTGAGTTACATCAGGACTTTGTGTCTATATTTAATTTATGGACACAGTTGTTTTGTTTTTCAGAATCTGAAGTTTCAAACTTCAATTGCACAGTCTTTAGCCCGTGCAGTTTAAACATCAACAAAAAAAGACAACAAATGCTGGAGTAACTTAACATGTCATCCCTGGCGAACATGGATTTGTGACATTTCAGTTTGGGACCCTTCTTCAGACTAATTGTGTGGGAGAGGGGAAAAGAAAGCTGGAAGAAAGGAGGGGCAGGATAAAGCATGGCAAGTAATCAAAAGCCTCACCATGGGAGCTGCTACGGTGGAGTTGGAGAAATTGAGAGTAGGGGATAGAGACTTTGGAAAAGGCAGGATGGGTGGAAGTTTAATCCAGATAAGGTGGGAATCGGTGTTAATAGCTCGTTCTAAGCTACCCCCAGTCTAATTTAAGTCAATAAAATAGTGAATCAAGCACTTGACCAAGTAAACTTTATTTTGGATAACACAACACAAATTCTCCTATACAATGCCTAACCACCGTGGGTTTGATCCTTGTATCTGCTTGGCCAAGCCCTTCTAGCCTCATGCAAGCAGAGACACTCCAAAATGTCACACAGTCCCAAGCGTTCTTCCAGAAGATCGACAATGGACCTCGTGAGAGCTACCTTTTATAGGTCCCCGAACCTTGAGGGGTCGAACCACATGGGGGCAGTTTCTATACAGTCCAATAACACATATTGATTAATACAGTACATGATAGACAGTCCCTAACCCAATAACACAGTAGAATAGAATAGAATAGAATAGAATAGAATAGAATAGAATAGAATAGAATACCTTTATTGTCATTCAGACCTTGCAGTAATGCATTGTATCTGGCAAGGCTTTGAGATGGAAGTTAACACAGATGAATTATGCAACATGTGCCCTGGGATTCAGACAACTCAGACAAAGCTTAACATTTCAACCAATCAACAACTATAAGGCTTTGCAACATTATTCACACTATGTATATCTGGTTTGCATTGACCCAATCAGTTCCATGCATTTTACACCTTATTGTACGAATCTGCAGATGTCCCATTCTTTCTCTGCAGCTCTTATCTAGGCCACAGACAAACTGGCACCATTCAGCAGCTTGTGTGTGCAAAGACACATTTAACTTTGACCAAAATGGCCTAGCAGCACATCAGCCCTTACTCAATTTTAATGTCATAGCTGCTCCAATTTTGCCAGGATTAACATTGGTATGTTTATAGTAGACATCAGTCGATAGTATATCTCTTGTGATAGAGTCAGGTAAATAAGATGGTCAACAGGTAGATAAGGTGGTCAAAAAGACTTTTGGCACATTGGCCTAAATCAGTCAGAGTATTGAGTATAGAAATTGGGAGGTCATGTTGCAATTATATAAGAGGTTGGTGAGACCGAATTTAGAGTATTGTGTTCAATTCAGGGCACCATGTTATAGAAAAGATATTGTCAAGCTTGAGAGAGAGAGAGAAGATTTATGAGGATGTTGCCGTACTAGAGGGTCTGAGCTATAGGGAGAGGTTGAGTAGGCTGGGTCTCTATTCCTTGGAGTGCAGGAAGATGAGGGGTAATCTTATAGAGTTGTATAAAATCATGAGAGAAACAATTTGGGTAGATGCACAGAATCTCTTGCCCAGAGTGTGTTTAATATAAATATTACAAATATAAAAATGGATAAGTCTCCAGGTCCGGACAAGATATTCCCTAGGACATTGAGGGAAGTTAGTGTAGAAATAGCAGGGGCTGTGACAGAAATATTTCAAATGTCATTAGAAACGGGAATAGTGCCGGAGGATTGGTGTATTGCGCATGTTGTTCCATTGTTTAAAAAGGGTTCTAAGAGTAAACCTAGCAATTATAGACCTGTTAGTTTGACGTCAGTGGTGGGCAAATTAATGGAAAGGATACTTAGAGATAATATATATATATAAGTATCTGAATAAACAGGGTCTGATTAGGAACAGTCAACATGGATTTGTGCCTGGAAGGTCATGTTTGACTAAACTTCTTGAATTTTTTGAAGAAGTTACTCGGGAAATTGATGAGGGTAAAGCAGTGGATGTTGTATATATGGACTTCAGTAAGGCCTTTGACAAGGTTCCTCACGGAAGGTTGGTTAAGAAGGTTCAATTGTTGGGTATTAATGGTGGAGTAGCAAGATGGATTCAACAGTGGCTGAATGGGAGATGCCAGAGAGTAATGGTGGATGGTTGTTTGTCAGGTTGGAGGCCAGTGACTAGTGAGGTTCCACTAGGGATCTGTGTTGGGTCCACTGTTGTTTGTCATGTACATCAATGATCTGGATGATGGTGTGGTAAATTGGATTAGTAAGTATGCGGATTATACTAAGATAGGTGGTGTTGTGAATAATGAAGTAGATTTTCAAAGTCTACAGAGAGATTTATGCCAGTTGGAAGAGTGGGCTGAAAGATGGCAGATGGAGTTTAATGCTGATAACTGTGAGGTGCTACATCTTGGCAGGACAAATCAAAATAGGACGTACATGGTAAATGGTAGGGAATTGAAGAATGCAGCTGAACAGAGGGATCAGGGAATAACTGTGCACAGTTCCCTGAAGGTGGAATCTCATGTAGATAGGGTGGTAAAGAAAGATTTTGGTGTGCTGGCCTTTATGAAATCAGAGCATTGAGTATAGAAGTTGGGATGTAATGTTAAAATTGTACAAGGCATTGGTGAGGCCAATTCTGGAGTATGGTGTACAATTTCAATGAGATTTGGGAGGGAAAGGAGAGCGGGGTAGGTGGTGAGAGAGGGGGATGGGGAGAAAGATGTGGGGGATTATTTGTTAAAGAGAGGGGGATGTGGAGGGAGGGGAGGAGTGGGTGTGGGAGCTTCCAGGAGGTGGGGAGCAGGTTCGGGGGGTTATTGGGGGAAAGATGGAGGGTAGCGTTACTGAAAGAGTGGGATTAGGGGGAGAGTGGAGGGGGATGGAGGTTTCCATGGAGACATGGAAGAGTGGGGAGGGAGGAGGGAAGAGGGGTAGTCTGGGGGAGTGATGGAAGAGGGACAGAAGAGGGGTAGGAGGAAGATAGGGGTGGGGTGGACCAAAGAGAGGGACATGTTGGGGGGTGGGGCAGAAGAGACAGGAAGGGGGTGGGGGAGAGTGGGATGGATAGTGGGAGAGGGGGAGGGGTGAGGAGAGGGGAACATAGAAATTAAGTGCAGTAGTAGGCCATTCGGCCCTTTGAGCCTGCACCACCATTCAATATGATCATGGCTGATCATCCAACTCAGTAACCTGTACCTGCCTTCTCTCCATACCCCCTGATCCCCTTAGCCACAAGGGCCACATCTAACTCACTCTTAAATATAGCCAATGAACTGGCCTCGACTACCCTCTTTGGCAGAGAGATCCAGAGATTCACCACTCTCTGTGTGACACATGTTTTTTAATCTCATCTCTGTCCTAAAAGATTTCCACCTTATCTTTATAAACTGGGAAATGACCCCTTGTTCTGGAACTTCCCCAACATCTGGAACAATCTTCCTGCATCTAGCCTGTCCAACCCCTTAAGAATTTTGTACAGTTTCTATAAGAACTGCCCTCAATCTTCTAAATTCTAGCGAGTACAAGCCGAGTCTATCTTGTCTTTCTTCATATGAAAGTCCTGACATCCCAGGAATAAGTCTCGGGTGAACCTTCTCTGTACTCCCTCTATGGCAAGAATGTCTTTGAGCATTGGACATTGTGACATCACACGATGGAACGTTCATTCAGTGGGTGCTGGTGCTCCTGCAAAGGCATATGTAAAAATGATTCCATTTCAATTGGACATATGAGGTGAACATTGGGCATTGTGGACATCACACGATGGAAGTGTTCACCAGGGGCTGGGGCTGATTCTATGGGTGAGCCTGAATGCCAGTTTTTTTTGAAATATTGAGGGTGGTGGGGAGGGGGGGGGAATTAAAGATTTGATTAAAAACGGTAGTACTTAAACACTGGAGAAATGTAATGAGGAGCGGATACTTTGGAAAGTGGCGAAATCTCTACCGAAATGGAAAAGACGTTGGCGATTCTGCGTCCGGTTTCGGAGTTGCGGAGAATCAAAGGAAGAAACGCGGCCGGGAGCCATACATGCAAATGGATCCATTCCGATTGGACATCCGCGAGCATCGGGCATTGTGACATCGCACGGCGGGAACGAATCGAAAGGCAGGAAGAGATCCGTACTGCAGGCGGTCGGATGGGGTTTGAGTTTTATATATTAATAGATATAGATAATGAACACAAAAATATCAATAAGTTAATTGCCACAATACAATGCAAAAAAACCCCAAAGTCCTTAGTGCAATCAAAATCATTCTATAGAAGTTCATTAAAAAAAGACACAAAGTCCTGGAGTAACATAACGGGTCAGACAGTATCTCTGGATGGATAGATGATGTTTCAGGTCTGGACTATTCTTCAGACTGACCCGTTGAGTTAATGTATTCTTTGTATCGTCTTTGTAAACCAGCAAATCTGCTGCTCCTTGATTTTACAAAGATGACCTACATACTGTTGGTGTTCCTGACATCAGTTGCTGTCTGAACGGAGCTTGTACATTCTCTCTGTGACCACATGGGTTTTCACCAGATGCTCCGGATCCTTCCCACACTCCAAAGACATGCAGGTTTCTGGGTTAATTGACGTCTGTAAAACTTATAAAGTGTCCCTCGCGTGTATGATAGTGCTAGTCTATATGGATCACTGGTCGGCACGGACTCTGTGGGCCGAATGGACAGTTTCTGCTCTGTATCTCTAAATTAAGTTCATAGTTGAGTTAGAGTTGTGTAGTGTTCAACAACCTAATGGGTGTTGGGAAGAAATAATTCTTGAACTTGTGAAACTTTGAATTGGATGCCGCCAATGCTTGTTCCTGGAGGGGAGAGGGCTAAGCTGACCCTGATGTGGATCGTACATAGTCGTCAACATGCTTCAACTATCCAGAACACTCAAGAGAACCTTCATTGAACCAAGATTAGTGGGTAGAAGCTGAACCATAAGGAATTACTTTCCAGTTTTCACCACACAGCACTAAGCTTTCCGATCAATAATATATTGCAGATTCATTGGTCCTCTGCAAAATTCTTTGTGTTTAGTTTAGTTTAACAACACTGAGGTATAGTGAAATGCTTTCTGTTATGTGCTACGCAGTCAGTGGAAAGACTCGTGCTACCCAGTCAGTGAAATTATTACAATCGAGCCGTCCACAGTGTACAGATACTTAAGGGATAGAGACTGATGCAAGATAATGTCCAGTAAAGTCTGATGTAAGATACTGCAAGGGTCTCCAATGTAGTAGATGGTAGCTTAGGACCGCTCTTTAGTTGTTGGTAGGATGCTTCAGTTACCAGATGAAAGCTGGGAGGAAACTGCCACTGAAACAGGAGGTGTGCGTTTTCACACTTCTGTATTACTTGCCTGATGAAAGAGGGGAAAAGAGGGAGTGAGACACATCCTTGACTCTGCAGGTGGCCTTGCTGAGGCAGCGTGAGATGTAGATGGAGTCAATGGAAAGCAAGTTGGTTTTGTGTGATGGTCTTGGCTGGACGTAAACACACAGCATTAAATTTTCCGATCAATTAAATATTGCAGATTCTATAGTCCACTCAAAGAGTTTTGCAACGTTTTAGATTTTGAGCCTTACTTCAAACTATTTTGCTGATTCAGCGACAATAAACTCAACAACTGTGATTTCATCCCTTGAACTCCATCTCGGGCAGATGGAGAATTGCAAATACGTTCAATATGAATATTTCACTCAGAAAACAAGTCAGATGTGCCTGGAAAAATCTTTTTGGCAAGCCTCACAAACTTTAAACAGTGATGAATTGGTAAGGAATTCATTGCTTGACTTTAACAGATTGAAAACAGCGTTTCCATAATAACAGGACAAGCTCATCTTTTAATTGCTATTTTCAGGTTCTGCACACTTTCCATTAATATCTTGCGACCCCTGACCCCATTCTACCTTATACAAGGAGATAATTTCACAGATGCATAAACACCATAATTAAAATTTTACCCAACACCCTTCAATAATCTATGTAAATATCACACAAACTTTGATATCTTCCTTGGTTTAATGGAGTAAATTCCTTTAATGCACTACTGACATTTCTTTTAAGGGTAATTGGTATGTGGAAGGTCATCACCATTTATTGCTCAAATTAATTCAGCTGTCTCATATGAGCCATTGGAGTGAGATTCCTGCAACTTTGATCTCATAGTTCTCAATACAAGATTGTTCAGTGGGATGAGATTTCAATAATGGAGAGCTAACATTGATTGTACGGAGATGTAAGGGATAAGAGAGTGGTGGGTGCCTGGAATACACAGCCAGGTGTGGTGGTGGAGGCAGATGGGATAGTGGCGTTTAAGAGGCTTTTAGATCGGCAGATGGAGTGAAGGGAGGGATATGCATCACGTGCAGGCAGTGGAGATTGGTTTGGCAATGTCATTGGGGGTCAAAGGGGCTGTTTCTGTGCTTTATGTTCAAAGTTCTATGTGCATTGACACATGCTAAGTTCTTCGTGTGTGAGAATGGGGGTAAAGTATATGGAATTAGAGGGTTAGTTGCTTATGACAGACAGGAGAAGAAAACTCTTTACCCAGAGGATGGTGACATTGGAATTCTCGCCAAACAGATGCTGTGGCAGTTCAGCTGCTGAGTATATACAAGGTTTAGTTTAGTTTAATTTGGTTTAGTTTAGTTTTGTTTTGGAGATACAGCATGGAAATAGGTCCTTACGCCAACTGAGTCCACACTAACCATCGATCGACCACCTGATCACACGTGTTTTATGTTATCCCACTTTCACGTCCACTCCCTACACTCTAGGGGAATTTTACAGAGGGCCAATCAACCGACAAACTTGCACGTCAATGGGATGTGGGAGAAAATTGGAGTACCAGGAGGAAACCCAGGTGGTAACAGGGAAAACGTGCAAACTCCACACAGACAGCAGCCTAGGTCAAGATCGATCCTGGGTCTTTGGTGCTGTGAGGCAGCAGCTCTATCAGGTGCGCCACTTTGCATTTTGACCGATGGACAGATTTATTTGGTTATTACAGAAATAAAGTGGTTATGGGGTGAGTGAGAATAGCGCAGATAAAAATGGGTTCTTGATGTTCGGGTAAGGTGCTGAAAGTCAGGAGGGGAATAGGAAGGGTGAATGGACAACGTTTTTTACCCAGGCCAGACACATTGGAAACAAGTGGATACTTTTTTAGGGTGAAAGGGGCAAGATTTAATAATAACCTGAAGGGCAACATTTCAACTCAGAGCGTAGATGGAATGAGCTGCCCGAGAGGGCAGTTGAGGCACTTACTCTAACAGCTTTTAAAAGCCATCTAGATTGGTAGATGGATAGGAAAAGATTAGAGGGATATGGGTCAAATGCGGTCAAATGGGACTAACAGGTGAGACATCTTTGCCGGCATGGACGAGTTGGGCCGAATAATCTTTTTCTGTGTTATGTGAATCCCTGACAGCAGATGGCTTAGTGTGGGCTCCTTGTATCCTGCATCATGATGCCAACTACATTTCAAAAACACATTGTTTGCTGTGGAAACCTTTGAGATGTGAGAAATATGTCTTTCTCACTGTAATAATGAGGACAGAGTGCGTTGTTCACTCACACATTTAAGTCGGGGTTTTGAAGGTAAAGGAGCACTAATTCTATGCAGGTTGTTATGACCTTATGACACCAGGAGTCTGTCCAAAACTGTTGCATGTCTGTTGCTATCAATGCCCTCTGGTGGATTAATGGAATCTTTTTTTTTTGCTATTTCCCAAGGCTCATACACGAATCATCTCACAATGGTGACTGCATGTCTTGTAGTGTGGAACTTTCCCATTCTCCCTGTGAACGCATGGGTTTCCTCCGGCTGCTGGTTTCCTCCCACATCCCAAAGATGTGTGGGTCTGTAAGGTAATTAGCTTCTGCAAATTGCCCCGAATATGCAGGGAGTGGATGAGAAAGTGGGATAAAATAGAACTTGTGTGAACGGGTGATTGATGGTCGGAAAGGACTCGATGGTCAGCATGGTGGGCCAAGGGGCCTGTTGCCATGCTGTGCCACTGCATTAAATGAAACTAAACTATCAGTGCCAGATATCAACAGATAGAATGGGTTTGACCTGCAGAACCAGTGGTCAGTGTGGCCCTCTGCAGTTTCAAGTGCACTTGTACTAATCCCATCACCAGTGAACTGGAAGTTTCATCTCCAAGCAACAAACAACAGACTAAAAACAATACTCGTGTCCTCCAGGGATGCTGCCTGGGCTGCTGAGTTACTGCAGCACTTTGTGCCTTTATTTGTACC
The DNA here is from genome assembly GCF_028641065.1 of Leucoraja erinaceus. Taxonomy (NCBI): domain Eukaryota; kingdom Metazoa; phylum Chordata; class Chondrichthyes; order Rajiformes; family Rajidae; genus Leucoraja; species Leucoraja erinaceus. The sequence continues at coordinate 39,686,719 of NC_073388.1, forward strand.
GCTGGCAAAAAAGATTACGGAGAGTCGGTATGTCAAGGAGGACTCTCTCGAACTTCTACAGGTGCACAGTAGAGAGCATACTGACCGGTTGCATCGTGGCTTGGTACGGCAACCTGAGTGTCCAGGAGCGGAAAAGGTTGCAAAAAGTTGTAAACACTGCCCAATCCATCATCGTTTCTGACCTCCATACCATCGAGGGGATCTATCGCAGGCGCTGCCTCAAAAAGGCTGCCAGCATTAACAAGGACCCACACCATCCTGGCCACACACTTACTTCCGGTGGGCGGCGTGACTCACGTCGCAGCGGCCTCTGCAGTCCGTCTGTCTTTTTGTTATTTTTTGTCCCGTTTTCATGTAGTTTTAATTTTTTTTTTGATAGGGTAAGTGTGTGTGTGTGTGTGTGTGTGTGTGTGTGTGTGTGTGTGTGTGTGTGTGTGTGTGTGTGCGTGTGTGTGTGTGTGTGTGTGTGTGTGTGTGTGTGTGTGTGTGTGTGTGTGTGTGTGTGTGTGTGTGTGTGTGTGTGTGAAACTTTTAAAATCTTTCCCCTGCACGGAGAACCCGACCTTTTCCCTGTCGGGTCTCCATTGTCATTGGGGCTGCAACGTGGAGCGGCCTCCAACAGGAACGACCTAGGGCTCCAGTCGCGGAGCTGCGGACCTACTCACCATCGTAGAGCTGGCCGAGTTCGGAGCGGGTGGAGCGTTGGTGGCGCGCTGCTGCAACCCGACCCCGGGGTCCCTGGTGGGAGAAGGCTTTTCGGGGCTTCCGCAACGGCGACTTCACCCACCCGAGTCGCGGGGTCGAGGAGTACCTGGAGCGGGGCCTTACATCACCGCCCGGCGCGGCGCGGCTTCAACGGCTGCGGGACTTTGCTAGCACCCGCCGGGGGCTCCAACAAGACCCGGAGCAGGGCCTTGCATCACCCGGCGCGGCGTTAATGGCCGCGGGACAATTGCCATCGCCCGCCGGGGGCTTTGACTCTGACATCGGGAGGGGACTGGGTAGTGCAGGGGAGAGATAAGTTTTTTTGCCTTCCATCACAGCGAGGAGGAGATGCGCTGTGATGGATGTCTGTGTAAATTGTGTTGTGTCTTGGGTCTTTTTTTCTTGTGTGTATGACTGCAGAAACAACATTTCATTTGAGCCTCTATGAGGTTCAAGTGACAAATAAATTGTATTGTGTATTGTGTATGTATTGTGTATCTCTCCACTGCCATCAGGTAGAAGGTACAGAAGCCTGAAATCTGCAACATCCAGGTTCAGGAACAGCTTCTTCCACACAGGCATCAGATTATTAAACACAACTTCAAATAAACGATGAACTATAACAGCCTATTGCACTTTATCTGTTTATTTATGTGTTTATGTATATATATTCTATGGTATATGGTCACACTGATCTGATCTGATTTGTATTTATGCCTACAAAATTCTGTTGTGCTGCAGCAAGCAAGAATTTCATTGTCCTATCTGGGACACATGACAATAAACTCTCTTGACTTGACTTGACTTGTACAGCAGCATCTGCAGTTCCTTGCGTCTGAAAAATAGACTGACTCTTGAGTTGGGAGGTCAGAGTTGCAATTATATAAGACATTGGTGAGGCCGCATTTAGAGTATTGTGTTCAGTTCTGGGCATCATGTTGTAGGAAAGATGTTATTAAGTTGGAAAGGGTGCAGAGAAGCTTTACAAGGATGTTGCTAGGGCTCGAGGGTCTGAGCTATAGGGAGAAGATGTGGGGTGATCTTATAGATGTATATAAGATCAGGAATGGAATAGATCGAGTAGATGCACTGAGTCTCTTGCCCAGAGTGCATGAATTGGGAATCAAAGGGGTTACGTTTAAGGCGAAGAGGGAAAGATTATATAGGAATCTGAGGGGCAACCTTGTTACGTAAAGGGTGGTGAGTGTATGGAACAAGTTGCCGGAAGAGGTATTTGAGGCAGGTACTATCGCAACATTAAAGAGCCTGTCCCACTTTCCCGAGTTATTCACAAATTCTCCTGAGTTATTCACAAATTCTCCCGAGTTTTCAAACTCGCGGAATGTTTGTAACGAGTCCGTAGGAGGCCGTAGGAGTCCGTGGATATATCGTAGCAGCTTGTTATGCCAGCCGTAGGTACTCGGGGCTATTCTTTTACTCATAGACATTTTTCATCATGCTGAAAAAACATTCCGACTTACCTGATGCCCCGAGTACCTACGGCTGGCATAACGAGCCGCTATGGTATATTAATGTACTCCTACAGCCTCCTACGGACTCGTTACGAACATTCTGTGAGTTTGAAAACTCGGGAGAATTTGTGAATAACTCGGGAAAGTGGGACAGGCCCTTTAAGAAACAATTAGACAGGTACATGTATAGGACAGGTTTAGGTGGGACTAGTGAAGATGGGACATGTTGGTCAGTGTGGGCAAGTTGGGCAGAAGGGCCTGTTTCCACGCTGTGTGACTGACTCGGTCAAGTACTGAGGTAACCATCTAGTTCATTTGCTACTTTATTCATGCTACCAATATAATATTGCCACCATGTTCTAGTGCACAGTTTGTTCATAATTTTATGAATAACTGCAATATAAATATCCTGTTGAGGTATTATCATTTGCAAATTATTGTCACACCTTCTTTTCCCTTCCTGTTATCTGTTGAAGCGATGAATATTATTATTTCATCTGCTGATTCTGAAGGAAAAATTGTCTTTAAGCCAGACTCAGATGCACTCCATGGGAAAAGGCGAGTTCAACACTCCGGGCAGCAGTGGCGCAGTTGGCAGTCCCGCTACCTCACAGCACCAGAGACCCGGGTTTGATCCTGACCTCAGACGCTCTCTGCGTAAAGTTCATACGTTCCCCCGGTGATCACGTGGCTATCCTCTGGGCACTCCAGCTTCCTCCCACATCATAAAGACGTGTGGGTTTGTAGGTTAAGTAGACACAAGATGTTGGAATAACTCAGCGGGCCAGGCATCATCTCTGGAGAAAAGGAATAGGGAACATTTCGGGTCAAGACCCTTCTTCATCCAGGTTCGCAGATTAATTGGCCCCTGTAAATTGCCCCTAGTATTTACGGAGTGGATAAGAAGTGAGATAACATAGATTTAGCGTGTGAACAGGAGATCAAGAGTCAAGAGTCAAGAGTCAATTTAATTGTCATTTGGACCCCTTGAGGTCCAAACGAAATGCCGTTTCTGCAGCAATACATTACAAACAAATAGACCCCAGACACAACATAATTTACATTTTACATAAACATCCATCACATTGCTGTGATGGAAGGCCAAAAAAACCTTCTCTCCACTGCACTCTCCCCCCCCCCCCCCCCCGATGTCAGAGTCAAAGTCAAAGCCCCCGGCTGGCGATGGCGATTGTCCCGCGGCCATTAAAGCCGCGCCGGGTGGTGCAAGATCGCACACCGGGTCTTGGTGTTAGAGCCCCGGCGTGCACTCGCAGAGTCCCGCGGCCATTCCAAGCCGCGCGGGGTGGTGATGTTAGGCCCCGCTCCAGGAGCTCTTCAACCCCGCAACTCGGGCGGGAGAAGTCGTCGTTGCAGGAGCCCTGAAAAGCGGTCTCCCTCCAAGGACCCGCGGGCTCCCGGTGCCGCCGTCCGCAGCAATGGTCAGCTTGGACTTGGTGGGCTGAAGGGCCTGTTTCCATGCTGTATCACAAAACCAAACTCAATTAAACTAAAGTACCAGACCGTTAGCTGTGGTTCTTCTTCTTGCGTGTGGCGTACGCAGCCTAAAGTTGTAGGATCTTATTTGATTGTACATGACGGGTTGATTGCATTCGTCAAAACAGGGTGGACCATATGAAGGTTTCAATCTTCCACCAAGCTGTGGCTGGAGAGTACAGACGAATGTTATTTTATTTATACAAAACCTATAAATGCAATGAAACAAAACCTAAAGGCTCTGCAAATGTCAAAATGAACCCCTTAAGTACCTTGAAAGACACAATGTACTGGAGTAACTCAGCAGGTCAGGCAGCATCTCTAGAGGACGATGATAGGTGATGTTTCGGGTTGGGACCCTTCTCAAGATTGATTCAAGGGTGGCACAGTGGTGCAGCAAAAGAGTGAGGGACCCAGGTTAGATTCTGACTGCAGGTGCGTCTGTACAGAGTTTGTACATTCCCTTTATGACTGCCAGGGTTTTCTCCGGGTGCTCTGGTTTCCCCCCACAATCCAAAGGTACAGGTTTCAAGGTTAATTGTCTTCAGTAAAAATTGTAAATTGTCCCTCGTGTGTGTATACGGCGTGATCGCTGGTCGGCACGGACTCAGTGGGCCGATGAACCTGTTTCCATGCTACATCTCTAAAGAAAAGTAAACTGAAGTAAAGAGTCACTGTGAAATATCCTCAAGGTATGCCTGCTTTGAGGAAGTTTTCCCCCAGTCTGAAGAAGGGACCTTTCCCGAAACGCGCCAGAGATGCTGCATGACCCTTTGAGTTATTACAGCAATTTGTGTCACTCTTTGTAAACAGGCATCTACAGTTGCTTGTTTCTCACTTAATTACCCTGTCACTATCAGTCCCACCTATCTTATGTGGGTGTTACAGACATCATTGTAAGGTCTTCCTAAAGCCCACCGCCTGTTACAGAGTGCAAGCAGTAATGGGAACATTGAATAGAAAGCTGATCTAAAGGCTCGACGTGAATGAAAGCATCTTGGAATTCTTAAGCGTTGCAATGCTAATGGAAATATTTGTCAAATGTGGGGGCCTTCATTATTTCTAGAAAGCCAAGCCATGCATCCAACATAAAGCAGCAGAGACTGCATTCAATAAAGTATGACTCAAGACAAAACATTGATGCTGATGCTACTAACAAAAAATGGATGGAGGAACCTGAGGGGTGGCATAGTGGTGCAGCGGTAGAGTTGCTGTCTTACGTTGCCGGACACCTGCGTTCAATCCTGACCGCAGGTGCTATCTGTACAGAGTTTCCTCCTGGTGCTCCGGTTTCCTCCTACATCCCAAAGATGTTCACGATTGTAGGTTAATCAGTCCTCTGTACATTGCCCCTATTGTGTAGTGTAGGGAGTGGATGCAAAAGTGCAACAACATAGAACTAGTGTGAAATGGTGATCGATGGTCGGGATTGACATGGTGGATCAAAGCGCCTCATTCCATGCTGCATCACTAAACCAAAAACAAAATTAAACTAAAGTGCCAGACTGTTAGCTGTGGCTGTGAACCGTAGATGACATTTCCTTTATTTATTCAAAATCTATAAATGCAGTAGATTGTCCTAGGTGTGTAGGAATGTGCCAGTCGGTGATCGCTGGTCGGCATGAGAGCCTGTTTCTGCGTTGTGTCTGTAAAGAAAAAAATTAAATTAAACTAAAGAACTCAGCGGCTAAGGCAGAAACTCTTTTATCTCCTTTTCACCCACAGCCTTTGTCAGTTACTCCACCCATCTGCCAACTACTTCACCCCCCACACCTGTATCCTCCCATCACTTGTCAGACTTTGTTCTGCCCCCATCTCTTTTCCAACCTTCTCCCCCTTACGCCATCAACCTGAAGAAGAGTCCCGACCTGAGACATTGCCTATACCTGTCCTGCGCCGTTGCTGCCTGACCCACTGAGTTACACCAGCACTTTGTGTTTTGATCAAGAATCCAACATCTGCTTTTACTTATTGTCTAACTTTGTCCAAGTTTCGCTCCTTGGAGTGTGTGAGGATTCTTCCCTCATTGAGAAGTTCAATGATACTTTATACAATGATTCAACAATACTTTATTGTCATGTACCTATTTTCTAAATGGGGAGAGAATCCAGAAATTGGAAGTGCAAAGGGACTTGGGAGTATGGTGCAGGATTCCCAAAAAGTTAATCTGCAAGTCGAATCGGTAGTAAAGAAAGCAAACACAATGCTAGCGTTTATTTCAAGAGGGCTTGTATACAAAAACAGGGATGTAATGTTGAGGCTCTATAAGGTGCTGGTATGGCTGCATTTGGAATATTGTGATGAAATATGGGCACCTTTCTGAGAAAGGATGTGCTGGCTCTGGAGAGGGTCCAGAGGAGATATACAAGAATGATCCCAGGAATGAGTAGGTTAACCTATGTTGATCATTTGTCAGCACTGGGCCTGTACTCACTGGAGCTCAGAAGAATGAGGGGGACCTCATTGAAAATACAAACCAGTGAGAGACTTGGATGTGGAGAGGATGTTTCCACTAGAGGGAGAGTCTAGGACTAGATGTCACAGCCTTAGAATTAAAGGATGGTCTTTTAGGAAGGAGATGAGGAGAAATGTCTTTAGTCAGAGGGTGGTGAATCTGTGGAATTCTTTGACACAGAAGGCTGCGGAGGCCAAGTCAGTGGATATTTTTTTAAGGCAGAGATAGATAGATTATTGATTAGCACAGGTGTCAAAGGTTATGGGGAGGCAGGAGAATATGGTTAGGAAGGAGAGATAGATCAGCCATGATTGAATAGCGTTGAGTTGATGAGAAAAATGGCCTAATTCTACTACCATTCCTTATGATCTTATGACCTATGACCTAGGGAAAGTGAAATCCTTTGTTTTGGTAACACAAGTTCACCAAACAGTCCATCTACCACCTGCCGCTGCACGTGCCAGCAGCCCCCCCCCCTTTTGTACTAAAGCCCATTAGCCCATAAATCCGTACATCTTTGAAACGTGGGAAGAAACCAGAACACCTGGCAAAAACCAACATGGTCACGGGGAAAACATGCAAACACCACACTGACAGTAGTTAGTATCATGTCAAATGAGGGGACATTCAATATTTCTAGAAGGGCAAGCCATGCATTCAAAACAAACATTGTAAATTGTCCGTAGTGTGTAGCATTGTGCTAGTATTCGGGGATCGCAGGTCAGTGCGGACTCTGTGATCCAAAGGGTCTGTTTCCATGCTGCAACTCTAAACTAAACTAAACAAAGCCTCTCCCATATTCAACCAATTTATCATGTATAGTCTTTCCTCTGACTGGATAACACGCAACAAAAAGCTTTTTATTGTACGTCGATGCACATGACAAGAAACTAAACTAACTAACGAAGCATAACTGAGTAACACTGCAAAACACAAGGTGCTTGAGGAACTCAACGGGTCAAGCAGCATCTGTGTAGGAAATGGGCAGGTAACGTTCTGGGTCGAGACTCCTCTTCAGACTGATTGTGTGTGGCCACTACACTATCAAAGATAGACACTATAAGGATGGTTACGTTGGTAGCTGAAAACTTTACATGTGAATTTATTACATAATAGGACAAACTGTCTTTTGCCACAGGAGAAACTGGCATGGGTAGAGGACTGCAACCATTAAATGGTTTGGAATAGGTTTTTAAATGCATATTCAATAATTTTAAATCAATTTGCTGTGGAGGATTTGGCACAATAAAAAAAAAGCTTCTGTTTGCCGAAGAGCTTATATTCTATTGCATTATTAAAAAAGAAAATAATTCATGGCTAATAATTACGGAGGCAACTCGTGTGCTAACTTTTATTGTAAAGATTCTCAACAGAATATAAATAACCTCTGAAGAAGGGTCTTGACCCAAAACGTCACTTATCCATGTTCTCTAGAGATGCTGCCTGACCCACTGAGTTACTCCAGCACTTTGTGTCTTTTTATGTATGAACCAGTATTTGCAGTTCTTTGTGTCTACATGTCAACATGAGGATTCAGATGATGTTACAATTCTAATTAACTTTGGTGAGAGAAATGTGTAGGAGGGAAATACAGATGCTGGTTCACACTGAAGCAGCATCCCTGGAGAAAAAGGATGGAGCATTTTGGTAATGTCACTTATCCTTATTCTCCAGAGAAGCTGCCTGGCCCATTGAGTTACTCCAGCATTTTGTGTCCATCATTGGTGATAGAAACCTTGAATATGCCAGGTATAGAACAATGTTTTTTGCATTATTTTACAAGATTATTTTTCATGAACCTTGGACCAAGCGGCAGAGGAAATTCCCGACGGGCTGTGGGCCACTGCCATACCCCGGCAGGCAGCAGTTCAACACGAACCGGGATCCCACCTGGAATGGGAGTGTTGTCCGATGCTCGACTCCAGCTCCACCCCGAGGACCGGGAACCGGTAAGTGGAGGTAGTCAGAGATGGCGGCGGATGCTGGACAAAGGGCTGGAAAGGTGAAACGGAGATCTTACCTTCTGTGTCATCGAGGTCGGCTGCAGAAGATATTCCCTGGAGCACAAAGGCTGAAGGTGGCCCAGGCGAGGAGAGGAACGACAGTTCATGGGCAATCTGGATGGGAGGTGATGCTGAAATGGGCCTTTATGGACAGCCGCAGCTGGGACTCTGGAAATGGCACCAACACCTGCTAATTCTTGCATATGGTCTCAGTGGGCTGTTTCTATGCATTTTGTACTTCATCAAGGATGGATGGCGATAATTTTATTGATCTGTATGCAAAAATAAATATTCACTGTACCTCAGCACACATGATAATAATAAGAAACATTGAAACAATTGATTAAAATGCCATTCAAACAGAAGGCATTGAATAAAATGTCCCTTAGTTCTCCAGATCGTGGAAGAATGAGTGATCTTATTGAAACATGCAAGATTCCAGGAGAGAGGACCCTACAATACAAGGAGTCACAAGGATTCAGTCTGAAGAAGGTTCCCAATCAGAGGTGTCGCAGATTGCAGGAGATATTGAATGTGTAAATGTTATTTCTGATAGTCAGAGGGGCTAGAACTAGAAGTAAAGTCTTGGGACAAGAGGTCCGTTATTTGGACTGACATGTGGAGAGAATTCCCAACATCAATGGGCAGTAGATGGTTATCCATTGAATACATTCAGGATTGAGGTTGATGGGATTTTGAACACAAAGGTTCTCAGTGGATGTAGGGATAAGGAAGAATGGTAGTGTGTAGACACAGGACTGCTTTGTGGACACAGCCCAGACCATCACACAAACCAACCTCCCTCCCATTGACTCCATTTGTACCTCATGCTGCCTCGGCAAGGCCACAAGCATAATCACAGATGAGTCACACCCCTTTTCATTCCCTTTTCTCTGCTTTCCCATCAGGCAAGAGATATAGAAACGTGAAAATGCGCACCTCCAGATTCAGGGACTGTTCCTTCCCAGCTGTTATTAGACAACTGAACCATCCTTGCAAACAACTAGACAGCAGCCCTGAGCTACCAACTACCACATTGGAGACCCTCAGAGTATTTTTGATTGGACTTTACTGGCTTTATCTTGCACTAAATGTTATTCACATTATTCCTTTCATTGTGTATCTGTACACTGTGGATGGCTCGATTGTAATCATGTATCGTCTTTCCACTGACTGGTTAACATGCAACATTTTATTCACTGTACCCCAGTATGTGTGACAATAAGCTAAACTAAACTAATCTTTCCTCATATCTCAAGCACTCCAATCCAGGCAATATCCTTGCGAATATTTTCTGTAACATCTCAAGCTTAACCATATCCATCCAATTGTGCTGATTTATTAAATATTTTATGTTATGCATTTAACTATTAGTGGATTAAACTATAATCGGAGCAGGTTAATTTGGAAGAGATGGTGAGATCTATTCCCCCCAATTTGTATAGCCCCAGTATCCTTTTTAGTTTAAAGATACAGCGCGGAAACATGCCCTTCGGCCCACTGAGTCCGCGCCAACCAGTGATCCCCATACACTAACACTATCCTGCACACACTGGGGATAATTTACAATTTTACTGAAGCCAACCTACAAACCTATACTTCTTTGGAGTGTGGGAATAAACCAGAGCAGCCGAAGAAAACCCACACAGGTCACGGGGAGAATGTACAAACGTACAAACTCTGTACATTCAGCATCTGTATTCAGCATCAAACCCGGGTCTCTGGCACTCTAAGGCAGTAACTGTAACCATGCCGCACTGTACTCCAAACATTTCATTCTCAAGCACAACATTGTGCAGGCTCTTTCTGATTGTGCCTATGGAGTGAGTGGCATCATATTTTGCTCAAGATATTGATTGAGAGGCATCAAAGATTTAAATATTTATTCTGAGCTTCCTGTCTGAGTTTTAAAATTTGCACAAATCTTTTAGAATCCTCTTGAGCAAAGAACAGAGAACTAGAAAAATGAAAAAGGAAATGAAGAGATTGTAATCTAAACAGGGTCTCGACATAAAACATTATCTATTCCATCTCTCCACAGATGCTGCCTGACCCACTGAGTTACTCCAGCATTTTGTGTCTATCTTCAGTGTAAACCAACATCTGCAATTTTACATCGGAGTCACGTGAGTGACTACGTGAAGAACGCGTCCAGCACGTATGCGCGACATGAGCGTTCACGCAGATGCAACAGCGATGAACGGGAGTACGGGCGCTCCCGCTACAAGCCTGAAAGAACGGACCGTTAGGTAAGTACTTACCCACAGGTTCGATTTTACACTTTGCTCCTCTTTGTTGCTCCAGGGGAAACTGGAGAGAGCAAAGCAGAACAGAGGGAAGCGGCCCCCGTTCGACTCCAGGGAAGGAGCGTTCCGTCAGTGGAGGGGGTGAGAGGTGGCAACGGGACCGCACACGCTGCGGTCCACAGTCAGGGTACTGAGCCGATGCCCAGTCTGCTAACAGCTGTCTGACCAACAGCAGCGGACTGGAGGGAAACTCAAAAACCGGCCGGTAACCCCTGCATACTCCCGACAAGGAGACTCGCCGCCCGAGAACCACAGAAATGCCGCCCGAAATTGCAGGCAGCCTCTAGAGCAAAGTCAGCAACCAAACCTCGGGCTGGAGACAGACACGGAAGATGGAACCGGCACGTCAAACTACCGCCCAAGAGCGAGTAAGTGTCTGTTCTGCAAGCCTAGAGTAAGGTCATGTAGTAAAAAACTCCAGCGAGACTTGCCTCGGGAGCTGGGACAAGCTCGCCAAGGGAGCATAACACTCCCGCTCCAGTGCACTAACAGCATTGGCCATCTCCCTTATCGAAGGATTGATGGCGACCAGGGCTGGACTGGTCAAGAAGATGGGTCACTGGCTGAACAACATCGGGAGTATGCTTGAGGTACAGGATCAGGAAGAGCTGCTGGTTGTGGCCGCTATGTGGCTACACCACGAGCGAGATGGCCTTTTCTGTCTAAACTGACGGCCAGCTTACTACCTGTTTTTTCCAAAAAACCTCTCCAAGACAGGTAGTCATGAGGCATTGGATTTCATCATGCCTCCCCAAAATTGCATTTACTCAAAGTGCCCGCCATTATTGGGAGGTACATTGAGCAGGGCATTTTAAAAACCCAAATATCTTAAAATTGCATTTGATACCCCTGACGTCGGCTATCATTTTTGCATGCTCATTCCAGAGGGGCAGGGTAGTGTGGCAAAACACCTGACCCTACTGTTCACAGTATGCTCCGCAACGTCTCGAAGGAATTCATAAAACCTGCCCTCAACCCAAAAAATTCACAGGACTGTGAGAACGCCGACCTCACAACCACAGATCCTGCTATCTGGTAAAGTTACCAAACCAAGCCTAAAAAACTGGACGAAGTGTCCAAGATATTCGGCATCAAGAGGGCAGGGCCTGGAATGAGCAAACCACATAAAACCAGACAGCAGTACTTCCATGCGTCCACCAGTAGGCGTCTACTTAATGTTACTGGTGAAAGCTCGGGGCCCGCATGCCAGCCCCTATAAGCCTTTTCAGGCCAGGGTCCAGAGCGAGCCCCATGGAAAATGCGCCACCCCCCAACAACACCATCCCTACAGACAAGGAACCAGAAACCGAAGAAATGAACACACCACTAAACAACAGTGAAGACAGATAAGTATGGTTCCTACCATCACATAAAAGGTGAAAGGTTTGTACTAACAGGGGGGGGGGGGGGATCACACCTGGGTTGGAAGCATGAAGAACTATCACACTTGGTAGTTATATATCAAAAGTATTCAAGGGTAAAAATTGAATTAAGAAACTTGCCACCAGTTCAGCATGCACCCCAAAGGGGTCTACCCTCCCACTGAAAAAGAACATGAGGGACTAGCTAACTGGAGAAGATATACAAAAGGGTCATAAAGAAGTCTAATATGAACCTTTGGTACCAAAAAACCCAAAGATGGTGAATGTCGCACCATCATTGACTTAACCATTTGAATATTTTCACCAGGTATACACACTTAATGGAAACTTATAACTGCTAACCATGGATTTCCTAGGATACTTTATAGTAGACATCGACTTAAAAGTACCCATTCATAAAAGATTTTCGGAGATACCACAATTTACCTGGATGGGGTATCTATGGCATTTTAAATTACTGACAATGGCTAAGATGAGCCAAAACTGTTTCCAGATATTCAAACCAGCCCTGACACTATTAAGGAACATATCGTCATGGCATGTCTCTATGATATTAACGACAGACAAATCCATGGAAATAGCTAAATCAGCAGCATTAGCTACTAAAACTTATTTAGCCTGGGCTCTGTCATACAATCCAGATAAATCTACGTTGACACCATCCACAACTATGGACTATCTGGTATTCAATTAACTCTATCCACTCATCTATAACATTGCCATAAGGAGAGTCAGCGTATGGCACAACCTGTAACAATTAATGGTAACAATCAACCAACCATTCAACAAAGTGGCAAGAGTAATTGGGAATTAGTAGCAGCATTACCAGCTACTTAACTTGAACCTTTCCATTAGAGCTAAGGTGCTAGTATTTAAACAAAATAACCCATACCCAGAACATGGTGGCAAATGGACTAATCTGGAGTCGTCATCACTATAGACACTGGGCATAAAACCTAGTTGGAAATATTGAGTACGTTCTATGGGTAAAAGCATATTGTTCAGTAGTGCACCATTTTGCATGTTCGTTTATAAATTAACAACATCACAGTGGTGGCATATACCAAACCACTTGGGCGGAATAAAATCGATATCATGTGACAATTTATTTAACAATTGGTAAACGTATGTCGTCAAAAATATTTGACCATCAGCAACTTACCTACCAGGTGAGCTAGATACTGTAAACAGACATATTAAACCAAAGTATTTGCTGAAATTACAAAGCAATATGGAACACCAGATATCGATTTCTTTGTATTCCAATTGAATCACCACGTACCGATGTATGTCGCATGGAACCAAACTTTGAGGCAGTGGCAATGGATACAGTCCCGCTGAACTGGGGGGGGGGGGGGGGGGGGGGGGGGGGGAATCTAATCTCTATGTTCTCCCCTTTACTACCTCATCAGTTAGGTACTACGGCCTCATCAGTCGGGTTCTACGCAAAATACAGATGGACTCTGCTTCAGGTATTTTGATAGTACCCGACTAAACCCACAGTCATGGTTCCCAGTGGTCCTCGACATGGTCATCAAAACCTTAATGATTTTCCCAGTAGCCCAGACGTATCAACTCACCCAGTTTCAGGCATAAGCCACCTATGCCACGATAAATTAAACTACTGGGTTGCAGATTTGAAAAGACCACTGCTGGGCCTGGGTTGCAGAATTGGGAAGACCACTGCTGGGCCTGGATTGTCAAACAGTACTATCGACATGATGACAGCATCCCATCGCATATCCACTAGGGAACATACTTGGCGAACATCAAGAAGTGGGAAGATACTGTTCAAATACAGGAACTACATATTCAACTACAACAAAACCTAGTCTGTACTGGCGTTCCTGGCAGGTCTTCACCACAATGAGGGACTCAGCTACTGCGCCATCAATACAGCCAGAAGTGCTCTGTCAGACTAATTAACTCAGGCACCAGGACAACAGGCCATTGGGTACCACCCACTGGTGATCAAATTCAGGAGACGCATATTCAACTCTAATCCCCCAGACCTAGGTACACCCAAATCTGGGATGTCAGTGGTTCTGACGTACCTTAGGGGATGGTCATCAGCCAGGTCCCTCACCCTGGAACAGCCTACCCTGAAGACGGTCATGCTGATGGCCTTGTCTCAGCTCAAAGAGTCCAGTTCCTCCATCTACTACGATTGGACAATATGGTTATAACACCAGACCGTGTCACATTTACCATTCAGGGGCTGGTCAAACAGAGCAGACCAGGAACATCAGGTCCAGTCATGGAATTCCGGGATTACCCACCTGAACCACGGTTATGTGCCATGACACACTTATTGAATTACATCGACACAATAAGAAATCCCCGAGGGAGAGAAAAAGCCTTATGGGTCAGCCACAAGAAACCACATGGTCGGGTGACGAGCCAAACTATCTCAAGTGGCTCAAGCAGGTACTGGGAGTTGCTGGAGTAAATAATAACGTGTATAAATCTTACTCCACCAGGGCAGCATCCACATCGGTGACTAAGTGGATGGACGTGCCTGTGGACCACATCCTGGATACAGCGGGGTGGCCGTCACCACTTAGTTGGTATTGGCATTGGTTTAGGTTTATTATTGCCGTGTGTACCCAGAGACAGGGAAAAGCTTTTGTTGTGTGTTATCCAATTAAATAAGATATTCGTACAATATATACCTATAGAGGTGTAGAAAATCATGATTGAAATAAATCAGGTAAATGCAAAGTCTTATACCCAAAGTAGGGGAATCAAGAACCAAAGGACATGGGTTTAAGGTGATTTTATAGAAACCTGAGGAGCAATTTTTTACACAAAGGGAAGTAGGTATATGGAACAAGTTGCAAGTGGAGGTAATTTGAGGCAGGTACTATCCCAATGTTTAAAATACATTTGGACAAGTACATGGATAGGATAGGTTTAGAGGGATATGGGTCAAACACAGGTAGGTGGGACTAGTGTAGATGGGACTAGTGTAGATGGGACATGTTGTTCAGTGCTGTTTCCACGCTATATGACTATGATTCTACGATGCTATGGATACAATTACGCCATTCACAAGTAAAACAGCATAGAGTAAAATACCAGTAATCATCCTTTTCTTTCTTCCCTATGGGATCTAGCAGAGGAATACAACGTTAAGGAGCAAGATGTGAATTAATTGTCAAGAGTGAGTCTTGTTTAATTGTCATATGTAACAGCAATGGAACCAGCATATTAGACCAGTAAACATGATACATAGATAACATACAATAAACAAAACATCAGTATATTTATAATCCCAAAGCTCGTGCAAAAAAAACAAAGTCCTTAGTCCAACCAAAGACAGTCCATAGGTCAGAGCTGATGTTAGTATTATGTAGTATTCAAGATCCTGATGGTTGTTTGGAAGAAGCTACCTTTGATCCTAGACACAAGAAAAGATCCCCATAGGATTGCATCTCTGATAATAATGTGGGATTCTACTGGAAAAGAAGGTTCATGTTACAGAAATCACAATCTGGATGGCTTCCTTAGAATAAAATCCCTCCAGCACGCTGGTGGTATGCACTAAAAGGGTAGAAGACAGGGTGGCACAGTGTCACAGCTGATAGAGCTGCTGCCTTACTGTGCCAGAAACCCGGGTTCGATTCTGACCTCAGTTGCTGTCCGTGTGGGATTTGCGCATTCTCACTGTGACCGCGTGGATTTCCTTCGAGTGCTGCAGTTTCCTCCCACATCCCAAAGACGTGCGGGTTTGTAGGATAACTGGTCCTCTGTAAATTGCCCTCAGCGTGCAGGGAGTGGATGAGACTGTGGGATAACATAGAGGTAGTATGAACGGGCAATCGATAGTTGGTGTAGACTCGATGGGCCGAAGGACTAGTTTGCACGCGGTATCTATAAACTCCAAACTCTAAACATCATAGCATCTCCTTCTCGGGGTAAGTAGGGCTATGGAATACAAGTAAGTGCTGGTGGTGATGTTCACATCTTGGAATGAATTGGAAGAGTGTAGCCTCCTCAGCGCCCACGCCATCTCCGTCACTCTCCTCACACCACCCCTTTATGAAAAGACCTTTCTTCAGGCTGTAGCGATATATTGTTTATAGTGGTGATTCATCACCCAGCAACCTTTCAATTCCCAGTTTTCCCTCCGGAAAAAAGGCGACAATTGATTGCCAGAGATAATGGGAGAATTTGATATAAAGTCACCTTCAGCTGATTGTGCTTCTGAGAATGTTATTCCTCTTCATTTTGTTTGGCATGGTAAGATTATAAACCAGGTGTCGCAGCAAATTAATCTTAATGGTTGCTAAGGACACATTGTCTGCCTTGTACAGCCATTTTAGCATCAAGGTGAATGTATTACAGCTGAGGAACGAGGTTTATCTCAAACAAAACACATGTGCTGGAGGAACTCAGCGGGCCAGGCAGCATCTGGGGAGACAACGTGTTGTGATGGGACCCTTCTTAAGTTCAGCTTGTTTTAAAGCTGATGAACACTTCTAAGTCAATCATAAGTAGGAGTGAGAGGACTACCCCTATTGTTTAATGGTGTGTGGACAACACTCTAAAGACACCAGTCTGAAGAAGGGTTTCAGCCCGAAACGTCGCCTATTTTCTTCCCTCCATAGATGATGCTGCACCCGCTGAGTTTCTCCAGCAATTTGGTGTACCTTCGATCTTCCAGCATCTGCAGTTCCTTCTTGAACACTCTAAAGACATGATTGGGCAACACAGCACAACTGCAGAGGGCAATTTGAGTTTAGATACATAGAAACATAGAAACATAGAAATTAGGTGCCCCTTCGAGCCAGCACCACCATTCAATACGATCATGGCTGATCATCCAACTCAGTATCCCGTACCTGCCTTCTCTCCATACCCTCTGATCCCCTTAGCCACAAGGGCCACATCTAACTCCCTCTTAAATATAACCAATGAACTGGCCTCAACTACCCTCTGTGGCAGAGAATTCCAGAGATTCACCACTCTCTGTGTGAAAAAAGTTTTTCTCATCTCGGTTTTAAAGGATTTCCCCCTTATCCTTAAGCTGTGACCCCTTGTCCTTGACTTTGCCAACATCGGGAACAATCTTCCTGCATCTAGCCTGTCCAACCCCTTAAGTTTGATCTCCTTTTGTTCTCCTCTCACCTTAAAGCTACGCTCTCTAGTCTGTGACGTTTTCACCCTGGGCAAAAGATTCTGACTGTCCACCGTATCTATGCCTCTCCAAATTTTACGTCAAGTCAAGTCAAGTCAAGTCAAGTTTATTTGTCACATACCCATACGAGATGTGCAGTGAAATGAACGTGGCAATGCTCGCGGACTTTTGTGCAAAAGACAAACAACAAAACAACCAAACAAATTATAAACACAATCATAACACACATATTCTTTTACATAATAAATAATGGAAGGGAAAACGTTCAGTAGAGTTAGTCCCTGGTGAGATAGGCGTTTACAGTCCAAATTGCCTCTGGGAAGAAACTCCTTCTCAACCTCTCCGTTCTCACCGCATGTTCATAAGTTCATAACTTCATCAGGTATTAGAGCAGAATTAGGTCATTCAGCGCATTACATCTACTCTGTCATTCAATCATGGTATGATCTATCTTTCCCTGTCTACCCCATTCATCTGCCTTTTCCCAATAATCCTTGACACATGTACTAATCAAGAATCTGTCAATCCCCACCTTAATAATATCTATTGACTTGGCCTCCACAGCCTTCTGTGGCAATGTACTTCTATTGGGTTTTCCCTCAGCCTCTGATGTTCCAGAGAAGGTCTGTCCTATCTCCCCATATAGATAATACCCTCTAATCCAGGCAGCATTCTGGTAAATCTCATCTGCACCCTCTCTAAAGCCTCCACATCCTTCCTGTAATGGAACAATAAGAACGTACAAACTCTGACAGACAAGCACTTGTAGTCAGGATGGAACCCGGATTTCTGGTGCTGTAAGGCCAGTAACCCATTCTATCCTACACATTGGAGGCAATTTACAGAAGCCAATTAACCGACAAACCTGCAAGTCTCTGGAGGAAACCAGAGCACCCGGAGAAAACCCACGCCGTCACTTGGAGAATGTGCAATCTCTGTACCGACAGCACCCATAGTCGGGATCACACCAAGGTCTCTGGCAGTAACTCTACCACTGCACCACTTTGCTGCACAAATTTACCCAGATGTCTTCTGATTTCCGAGATCAATTTCTCAAACGGCCAAGGGAGAATTTAAACTCATGCCTCTGGGATTTCTGGTTCTGTGACATAACCACCACCTGGATGTACCTGTCTAAGGTAGAGGGGTCCAATGTCTTCATATTTGCATTTGACTCAGAGCACCTGGAATGAATCCAGAGGGTCCCTGGTGAGAAATGCAGTGCAATGGTTAGACTGAAATGACTTCAGTAATGATTGAAGCTGAATTAAAGAAAAAGTTTTAAAATTGCTGTAATAATTTTCTATAAAGTCTTTGGATATTTTCAGTAAATCAGGTGGAAAAGTAGTTGTCAGCAACCATTCCCAGATACATCATCCACAATCGTTCTACAGGTTGTATCTTTCATTATTTCTCCAGTCTCGTTATCATTCCTCACTTAAGGACTTTTATGGTCATGTAATGAATATATTCTCCCAATGCTAGAAGAAATGTTATTTCAAATAGAAAACTACAGCACAGGAACTCAATATCCATCCCAATGATGCCAAGCTTGCAAAACACCATCTTTACCACACTCGCCACCTGACTCCCCACTTTTGGACATCCGTGCAGCTGTGCTCCCAGATCTCCCTGTTTTACAATTCCAAAGAAGTGCGGGTTTGTAGATTAATTGGTCACTGTAAGTTGCCCCAAGTGTATATGGAGTGGATGAGAACGTGGGATAATATAGAACTAATGTGAACGGGTGATCGATGGTTGTTGTGAACTCGGTGGGCTGAAGGATATGGAAGGAAACCAGAGCACACAGAGGAAACCCACACAGCCACAGGGCGAACATGCAAACACCACACAGACAGCACCTGTGGATAGGATCGAACAAAGATCTCAGGCACTGTGAGGCAGCAGCACCACCAGCTGCACCACAGTTATGCCCTTGCTGCAATATCCTGCAACAATTTATGATTGTCCTCTTCACAATGCTGCCAAGTTTTATGTAATTTGCAAGTTTAGAAACTATGGTGCACCTTAATACTGTGACGCTACCAATTACCTTCCTTCAGTCTGAAGAACAACAGTTTGACAATGTTTGCCTAAGAAGCAGTAAACCAAAGAGTTTTTTTTTTAATGCTGTCCAACTCTACGACTCTGTGATCCTCTGCTGTCTGTCACTGAGCCAGCTTTGTATCTACTCCAAGTGCTTGAGCAACTTTGATGGCCAAGCAGCATCTGAGGAGGGAATGGACAGGCAACAATTTGGGTCTGCACCCTTCTTCAGACTTTGTACAAAGAAGGAGCCCAACACAAAATGTCACCATTCTCCCTCCACAGATGCTACCTGACCTGTTGAGTTTCTCCAGCACTTTGTGTTTCAAGATTTCAGCATCTACAGTCTCTTAAAGTCATAGTAACATAGAATGGAATCAGACCCTTAGGCCCAACTTGTCCATGCCGACCAGAATGCCCAACCTAAGCTAGTCACGTCTGAAGAAGGGTCCCCACCCGAAACGTCGCCCATCGTTTTTCTCCAGAGATGCTGCCTGACACGTTGGGTTACTCCAGCCTTTTGTGTCTATCTCTGGTTACATTTGACCGCGTTTGGCCCATAAATCCCTAAACCTTTCCTATCAATATACATGTACAAATGTTCTTTAATTGCTTTTATAATACCTGCTTCAACTATTTCCTCTGGCAGCTCGTTCCATAAACCAACCTCTCTCTGAGTGATAAAAGTTGCCTCTCAACTTTGTATTAAAACATGCCCCTCTCACCTCAAACCTATGTCCCTGTTTTTTTAATTCCCCTTCCCGAGGTAAAGACTCTGTGCATTCACCTTGTTGTTTCCCCTGTTGGAATGTCCTCAGTGTTGCATCACGACTATCTATGTCCCTTCCATGCCATAGTGCACAACAACTGCATTACCACCATCAACTTTACTGGTTCCCTCACTTGTAACTTTTTTTTTATCAAGTTCACAAGGAGTTATTTATGCTTAACAACTCCATGCTGACTATCCTTAATTAATTAATTTGCCTCGAAATGGCCATTAATCCTTTCCCAGATCAATGTTCTGAAAAGCTTCCTAATACTGAGGTTAAAATGTGAGTCTACTCCGCCATTCAATCATAGCTGATCTATCTTTCCATCTCAACCCCATTCTCCTGCCTTCTCCCCATAACCTTTGACACCCTTAACAATCAAGAATCAATCAATCTCCACTTTAAAAATACCCTATGACTTGGTCTCCATCTCTGTCAGTGGCAATGAATTCCACAGAATCACCAGCCTCTGACTAAAGAAATTCCTCCTAATCCCCTTTCTAAGGTTATGTTTTTTAAAATTCTGAGAGAGGCAGGATTGTGTGAGAAAGAGAGGGGAGGGCTAGTGGAGGTATTACTTAAAAGTGTAGAGTTCAATATTTATACCACTGTGTTGTAAGTTCCCAAGCGGAATACGGGGTGCCATTTCTACAGTTTATGTGTGGCCTAACTCTGGCAATGGAGGAGGCCCAGGACACAAAGGTCGCTATGGGAATGGGAAGTTCAACTGGTCAGCATCCGGGAGATCCAGTTACATCTTTTGTAACACCTCCATACCGAATATTTTGCCTATCTTAGCTATCTTCTTCCATATTTCATTGGAAATACCCTCCTCCTTGTTGAAGTACTCTTTTATTAAATACATTAACATTTCCTCAGCACCAATGTACAAGTCCCTATTGGCAATAGTTTTAACAGCTTTCTCTCAATTTAATTCCTAAACACTCTTTCCCTTACAAAGTGTTTGAACATGTTTTCACCTCAAATCCCTGCTCGTCATTATTGATTTAGTGGGTATTAATTTTTCAAATGTTTTGTTCATTATTCATTTCCTGTGTGTATTCTGTTTATAGGCCTGTTGTGCTGCTACAAGTAATAATTCCATTATTCCATTTGCGATAGATCTGACAATTAAACACTCGAATCTTGATATTTTCTCAAAACTGCTTGAATTCATCAAATCAGATTTCAATCAAGTCAAGAGTGATTAATTGTCATGTGGATTGAAAATGGAACAACGACATTCTTACTTGCAGCAGCATAACAGGTCTGTAAGCACAGCACTAATAGACACCAATAAACAAAATAATTTCAATAATTTCAAAACTCCAGTACTAGTGTCAAAAGCCGAAAGTCCTTAGTGCAACCAAGACAGTTCATTGCTCATATGTAGAAACAAAGAATTGCAGATGCCTGTTTATATCAAAGAAAGACACAAAGTGCTGGAGTAACTGGGTCAGGCAGCATCTCTGGGGTGAAAGGATGGGTGATGTTTCGGGTCGAGAAGAAGGGTCTGAAGAAGATCCCGACCTGAAACATCACCCATCCTTTTTTCCCAGGGATGTTACCTGACCCGCTGAGTTAGTCTATCACTGTGTCAATCTTCATTTCATAGTTCATAATTTGTGTTGTGTTGTGTTGTGTTGTGTTGTGTTGTGTTGTGTTGTGTTGTGTTGTGTTGTGTTGTGTTGTTGCGTTGCGTTGCGTTGGGTTGTGTCGGGTGACGGTTGTTGGGAAGAAGCAGTTCTTGAACTTGGTGGTTCCTGATGATGGGAGTGAAGTTAAGGCATGGCCAGGGTGGTGTGGGTCTCTGATGATGCTGGCTGCCTTTTGTGAGGCAGCAATTACTGTAGATCCCTTGGATGGTGGGGAGGTCATTATCTGAGATGGACTGAGCAGTTTTTGTAATCTTCGTCGTTCCTGCTAATGTATCCAAGCAAGACATCAAGCATAATGTATGAAAGCAGTCACACCTATTAGATGCTGAGACCAAAGCTCTAGAATCCCCTTTCTGAAACTCTTTGAAACTATTTCCTCAATGTGTAGCTCTTTTACAATGCTTATAGTCGTTTGCTGAGGATCATTCCATGTGGCGCATCTGTACCAGCTGAAGAAGAGCTCGTAGTCATTGTTCTTCACTCCCAAACTGATTCTGTTATCTTGCTCTGTTTAATTATTCAGTTTATTTCTTATCCACATCACTAGCACACTTGTAAAGGCATTTGTTCAGATAGAGAGAGGCAGAATATTAACAGCGTGAAGGTATTTCATAAGGCTGAACATAAAGTAAATAGGGCAGCACAATGGCACAGAGGTAGAGTTACTGCCTTACAATGACAGAGACCCGGGTTTGATACTGACTACAGATGCTAACTGTATGAAGTTTGTATATTCTCCCTGTGACCGCGTGAGTTTTCTCCGGGTGCTCTGGTTTCCTCCCACATTCCAAAGACGTGCAGGTTTGGAAGGTAATTGGCTTCTGTAAATTGTTCCTAGTGTGTAGGATAGAACCCGTGTACAGTGATCGTTGGTCAGCGTGGACTCAGTGGACCAAAGGGCCTGTTTCCACGCTGTATCTCTAAACTAAAAAAAAAACTGATCTACAACTAAATAATAGGTGTTCAAGACCAGATGGGTAGAATGATAGGATTTTGTGGGATTTCACAGGAGCACTGACCAAAAATCCCCAACAATCTTGGGATAAGGAGTGGTGTCAGAGAACTGGAGAAAGCAATGTTAGTCTATGATTCAAATAAGGGAAAAAGAGTCCAGATACCAGAATCCAGTCAGCTTAACCTTAGTGGTGAGAATGCTTTTAAGAACATTGATCTCTTCCAATTCATACACCTAGTGAAGTTGCTCCTTTGAGTTGTTGCATCTAGGTTTGGGGCCAACTGGATCGGGCGCTGCTTCAAGAGGCTGAGCGTGTGGATCGGACCCAACCTGCAGTGGCACGAAGCGGTGGAACAGGGTGGAGGACATTAACAACATCGCCAGGCCAAGCCAACCCCTGCAAATCTGACCCTGTGCCGTCGCCAGGACAATGGGCCTTCATGGATAACCTCTGCATTTTAACAATCTTGAAACATGCTGGATACAAGATGGGGCTGCAAATGTGGTAACATTTGTGCATTCCCTCAGTGTAATCTACTATTTTTACACTCTTGTACTGAAATATGATTATGCTTATGCATAATAACATTTTGACCGAATTGTATGCAAAAAACGATTTCACTGCACCAAGGTAGGTGTAACAATAAAACACTATTGAACCATGGAACTCGAGTACCCCCTCCAGTCCAGGAGTCCATTGCAATTGTTCAACAGAATGTTCTAGACCTGCTCCGTGAACAACAATTTTGTAAGGAGGAACACAAATTTGCAAGCAATAGCAGTTCAGGACAAAAATATCCCTTGGCTACTTTTATGGCAAGACGCCAATGCAACAAAATGGTCGATGGCAACAACAACACACTCCCCAATCCAATGGCCAGAGTAAACTTCACCTGTGGCAGCTGTAGGAGGGTCGGTCTGTCAAGTGTAGACCCAGTCAGCCACTGCAGAAAATGCAGCCACAGGTGAAACATTCCCCTCTCCAAGCAGGACAACATCAAAGCCGCATCATTATCTCTTTCAGGTGGATGGTTCCTAATGACTACTTTTGAACATAATTCTGGGAATTAGTATTGTGTGTGTGTATGTGTATATGTGTATGTGTGTGCGCGTATGTGTATGCATTTGTGTGCATGTGTCCCTGTTTGTGTGTGTGAATGAGTGATATGCATGTTTATGCATGAATGGTTTGTGTGTGTGTGCATTTGTTTGTGTAGGTGTGTCTGTGTATATGTTTGTGCGTGAGTATGCATGCGGGCGTGTGTGTGCACATGTATGTGTATGACCGGAATGTGTGTGCGTGTGTGCCTGTGAATGAGTGTTTTTCATTAACATTCAAAGATATATTAATTTACAAACAGCGACTTCAGCAATGGTTGTAAGACATTGAAAAATATTGGAAAATACGGCAACTTGAGATTTACAGGTCACAGACCAGAAATATTTAAGATAAATCTTCTGGTATTTAACTCCAGGGGTCAACAATTTACCAATAATGTAATCCATTTTATTTGAACACAGGTCCCCAGTGTGTAAGTAAATAGTAAATGCCCCTCGTTGTAGACAGGGAGGGATGTAGTTGTAAGTGCTGAAAGTTCAATCTGGTATAAACAAAGGAACAATTTACCAGCTTGAAAAGAATGCATCACACGAGTTAATCACTTGTGTATCCACAGCGTCGAGCTGCTCAAAAGCTGTCCTGTCGTGTTGAATGAATCACCAAGATCGGTGATACATTTGGCTGAGACATCTTCTGACTTCAGGAGTCGAGCGTTAATGGCATCTGCCTTTATTGCTGCACAAAGCAGGCAACAGACTCAGAGCAAAGAGAAGTGAAGTTCAAGTTAAGAATGTTGCTGAAGGTAAAATGAAGATGAAGGAGATGTGCTTGATCAAGCAGCATCTCTGGAGAAAAGGAACAGGTGACGTTTTTGGTCGCAACTCTTCTTCAGGCTGAAAATATAGTTGGGGGTGCGGGGAAGGGGGAGGGAGGATAGAACCGGAGATAGAAAAAGGCAGGACAAATAATGGGTAGCAACAAATGACCAAGGAAGGGTGGAGCCCATAATGGCTCATTGTTGTCTGGGGAAGAGGTGATAACAAACGGATACAAGGATGTGAACTGTGGAACTTGTAGGAGGACTATGGTATGGTATGGTTTGGTACTTTATTGGTCACATGAACCGAGTTACAATGAAATTCATTTTTAGATATAGTTCACTATTCACTGTGCATATGCACTGAGATCTTAGATAAGCATTTCAGATATGGCATAAGTGTATAGCAGCAGTATGCTGCCACAACATACAAAGTTGCCAGACTTAGCACCATTTTCAAGTTCCCAGATGATGTTCTTATGGACCTGTCCCACTTCGGCGATTTTTCAGGCCAGTGGAACACAAACACACACACACATACACATACACACATTGCTACCTTCACCAGCCCGGTATGCAGGCAAGGGACAGGGCAAGCGGGGGGAGAGCCATCTGAGTGAAATTTACATGGTGCACAGTCAATTGATACAGACGCACACCGCAATGAACAGGAAGGTTGGCGCTGTAATTAAGGTGAAAACATAGTGTACGGGAAGGATCACATAAGTCCTTTAAAAGAGATGGTGAGAGGGGGGGAGAGACAACTTTTAAGAAGCCAGAGATACATGTCTGAGAAGCTTGGCGGACATTAACATTACCAGTCGGTTATCCTTGTTTCTGAAATCTACCGTTTACATTTTTTTCCTCAATGAACCAATGAAATTCACCGGTCAGCACCAGCTACAACCTACTAGAACCTTCGATCTCCTGACAGCCCACTCGGACCTCCTGCGACCCACCTATGGCACAAGAATTCTCGTTACTCTCCATGGCGACTTCATTCTGGTCGCTGTTAATTTTTCAAAATGTTGAAAAAATTTGCAGCGACAATGATGAGGCCGCGACTAGTTCCCAGAACGCGGGAACTCCTCACGACCATGATGGCGACTCCCTGGCAACCACACGTGAACATGTGGCGACCATGAGGCGAGAAGCTGGAAAATAAGTGGGAATGGGACAAACGTGGCAAGTGATGGGTGGAAAAAAAGGCACAAAATGCTGGAGTAACTCAGCGGGTAAGGCAGCATCCCTGGAGGAAATTAATGGGATAAGTCACTCATCCATGTTCGCCAGAGATGCTGCTTGATCTGCTGAGTCACTCCAGTATTTTGTGTCTTTTTTTTAATAAACTAGAATCTGCAGTTCCTTGTTTCTACAAGTGATTGGTGGATACAGGCGAGGAGTGCTTTGAATGGCAGGTGGATGGACAAAGGCTAGAGATGAAAAGGAGACAAAAGGGAGCAGTAAGGAGAGAAAAAGGGTGCCAGATAAGGAGAGAAAAGAAGTGGGTGGGTTGTAGGCGGAATGAGAGGGAGGGGAGGACGAGATTGGGGGAGAAATGGGTGTGCTCCAGGGTGGTGGTGAGCAGAGGAAAGATAGCAGGGGGAGGGTAACAGAGAAGGGGGGGTTATTAATTAAATTTTGATAATTACAGAACTCCAAGCTACCAAATTTGAACTGGAAGGCATGGGAATATTAATTAACAGCATAGACTGGCCCAGTTTGTTGTGGAGATATTACCATACAATACAATACAATATCTAATCGGGTTACAGTCTCCGACTATAATGAGGATAAATACACTTGTCCATATCGCAGCCATCTTTCACTTTAATGAGCAGCAGGTAATTCTACACAATCAGTACACTGCCAGAAGAAACAAATAAAGGCGGCAAGGAACACTGATGTCTCTTTATGTGAAGAATACAGCAACTCAATTACTGAAAGGTTTTAAATGCAATAACATCCCTTGTGTGTTCACTTGCTGATTTCCTACATGGCTGCTGACACAGCATTTTCTGTATTGAAATGGAGATTGGACAAATTTCTAAATCCCATCACCCACCAGAAAGTGCACATAAACTAATTCCAATTTGACAAGGCAAATAACGACTGTTTAATCAAACCTTCCAAAACGTTCTGTCCTGGACCTCCCCCATTGCCAGAGGCCACGTGTAAACTGGAGGAACAGCACCTCATATTCCGTTTGGGTAGCTTGCAACCCAACAGTATGAAGGTTGAATCCTCCAATTTTAGGTAATACCCCACTTTCTTTCCCCCCCCCCCCCCCCCCTCACTTTCCTGTGCCTTCCTCACCCGAGTATACCCATTTCTCCCACTATCCTGTCTCCTCCCCCATTCCTCCTCGGCAATATCCCTCCATCCGGCTTTACATAATTGACACCATTTTACATCCTTGTCTTTTTGTTTCCATTATGCTCTCCGTTGTCTTCTTTTCATCTCCAACCTTTGACCACCCATCAACCCGCTCCTCACCTGTATCCACCTATCACTTTCCAGGCTTTGTCCTGCCCCCGCGTTCTTTCCAGATTCCCACCAACTACCCATTACTATCAGCCTGAAGAAGGGTCACCTATCCATGCCCTCCACAGATGCTGCCTGACCTGCTGGGTACAGTTAGTTTAGTTAGAGGGCTGTACCTTCTGGTCCTCGACTCTCCCACTACTGGAAACATGAAATTAGAAAGTTAGTAACCGCTGCTTCACAAATCTCCACTTTGAATAGATCAATGGTCAAGAATGAAAAGTGTTTGATTACCATTTATTACATAATTTGCAGACTACATATGTGATGGGTTTATAATTAAATCTGATTTGACTGGATAGCACGCAAACAAAAACTTTCCACAGTACCTCGGCACAGGTGACAATAATAAACCTAAACCTAAGCCATATATGTTCCGGAATGCAGCAAGATTTACAGCTCAGACTCAAAACTAGCCTGTGGTGTACAAAGTGTATTGATTCAGTTAAATGAGAGAAACCAGGATCTATTTTCATAGCTTATTTTATAACTTCAGGAACCCTGTAGAGTCTCACAAGCAAATAAATGTTGTTTTGAAGCCTAGTTGCTATTTTCATTCTGAAAATGCACTAGCCAATTAGTGCACAACAAACTCCCATAACTTGCCCATTCCTAATTAAATACAAGAAAATAGGAGCAGGAGGAGGCCACTCAGTCCCTCTAGCCTGTCCCGTCATTCAATGTGATCATGGCCGAACTAGGCTGGTTCCAACTCTTCTGCTGTGCCATGTTCTCCAGTGGCGCAGCAGTAGAGCTGCTGCCTTACAGAGACAGATTGGATCCTTACTACGGGTGCTGTCTGTTCAGAGTTTGCATTGTCTCCCTGTGACTGCATGTGTTTCCTCCTTGTGCTCCTGTTTCCTCCCACATCATAAGGACTTGTGGGTTTGTAGGTGAATTGGCCTCTGTAAATTTCCCCCAGTGTGTAGGGAGTGGATGTTAATACGGGTTAATATACAACTAGTGTGAACGTGTGATCAAAGGTCAGTGTGGCATCGGTGGGCCATAGGGCAGGTTTACATGCTGCTTCTGGAAATTAAACTAAACTAACCTAGATGCTGCCAGACCCACTGAGCTATTCCAGCACTTTATGGCTTTTTTTGTAAACCAGCATCTACAGTTCCTTGTGTCTCCATCGCTGCAATGAAGTTTATCTCAGATAGTTCGACTTCCATGCAAACATGCGGAATTTCAACTTAGATTATGTCACACAAGAATCTTTTACACACTATTACAGCGCCAGAGATCACGGTTTGATCCTGAATAGTCGCGAGCTAGCAACAGAGGAGTATAGAAACATAAAAGGTTTGAAGGGCCAGAAAGTTGCGACATGGATTGGAAAAGTCAAGATCTTTGAGGGAATTAAAACCGAGGGAGAGAGCTTCAAAAGTAAAGTTGTGAGGCTCTAGCGTAGAGCAGTGAGTAGGTGGTGATGTGTTTATGATGGTGTGAGTTAAGATACTAGCAATAGATACAAGCTTTGGATGATCTGCGAAAGCTGTCGTTTGGTAGTGCAGATACAACATAGAAACAGGCCCTTCAGCCCATCAAGTCATTGTTGACCATCGTTTACTCACCATATTACCCCACTTTTGCATCCAGTCCCTACCGATTAGGGGCAATTTACCGAGGCCAATTAATCTACAAACGCGCATGTCTTTGGGATATGGAAGGAAGCTGGAGCACCCGGAGAAAACCTACAGCATCTCCCACAGGGAGAACGTGCAAACTCCACACAGACAACACCTGAGGTCAGGATCGATAATGTGTCTCTGGTGCTATGGGGCAGCCGCACTACTAGCTGCGCCACTGTGCCAATTGGAAGTGATGGCTACTGTACTATCAGATTGTAATAGATGTCCGTCTTATTAAGAATGTCCTGCTATCTTCACCAGGTCTGTCTCTATTTGATTCCACACCTTATCAGAATGTGCCACGGAGCCGCAGACTGGCATTTAACATGACTTATATATACACGGTGCCAGAGAGATCTTCCTCAGCTATTGTTTCTCACCTTTCCTGGTTTTTTTCCCCCAAATTGAGCCCCCTCTGAAGTTGTGCTTTTGTACAACGATTGTGTTTAGTTTGCAGGCTTTTCATGGTATGAAATATTTTTAATCTCGATTGCTGCCGTTATGATCCAGTTGGTATTCCACGCAGAGATCGCCGTCAGCTGTCCAGAAGATTTATTGGGTTTCTGTACAGCTGAACAAGCAATGCTTTTCCAGGGATCATCAGAAAAATATCACTGGCAAAAGATGAAAACAAAACAGTAGGATTCATAGTCAGTGTATTGAATATCAATAATTCGAGAACACCTTTCCTTTAGAAGTCCGTACAATTATTCTTAGGCAGCAAAGAAATATGGATTGTGGTGGATTTATAGTCATAGTCATAGCATAGAAACAGGTATTTCAGCCCACGTCCAAATTGACCAGGTTGGCATACTGGGTAAGTCCCATTTATGGGCATTTGGCCCACAGCTCTCATAACACTTCCTTCCATAAATATCAGATTTTAGGTATTTTCTTGCTTCAGTTTAATCTACATCTCTTGATGCAAAAATAAAATTATTTTGTTCCTAATTATGAAAATTTCAATTCAAATGCCTTTGGGGCCCACAGATGAAATGTGATCCTTAAACGTGGGCAACATCTACACAGCAGCATGGTGGCTCAGCTGTGAAGTTGCTGCCTGACGGTTCAATCCTGACTATGGGTGCTGTCTGTACAAAGTTTGTATGTTCTACCTGTGTCCTGCGTGGGTTTTTCTAGGTGCTTCGATTTCCTCCCACATTCAAAAGACATACAGGTTTGTAGATTATTAGCTTTAGTAAAATTTGTAAATTGTCCCAGGCATGTGGGATTGCACTAGTCATAGAGTCATACAGAGTGGAAACGGGTCTGTTGGACCAACTTGCCCACCCTGACCAACATGTTCCATCTACATTGGCCCCTTCTGCCTGCATTTGCCCCCATATCCTTCTAAACCTATCCTATCCATGTACCTGTCTAAATGTTTCTTAAATGTTGTGATAGTACCTGATTCACTAACCTCCTCCGACAGCTTGTTCCATATACCCACCACTCCTTTGTGTGAAAGGAGTAACCCTCAGATTCCTAGTAAATCGCTCTCCCCTCACCTTAAACCTGTGTCCTCTGGGTCTCAATTCCCCTACTCTGGGCAAGAGCCTCTGGTCGACCTGATCTATTCCTTTCATGATTTTGTACACATGTACTAGTGCAAGAATATGGGGATCACTGGCCGGCGCAGACTCGGTGGGCCGAAGGCACTATTTCCGCACTGTATCTCTAAACTAAACTAATCGCAAACATATAGACTTATTCTTACTCCTGCACATCCCCAGCCTTCTCCACCACACAATCCAGATGCATGAAAGTCCCCAAAATCATGGAGAGGTTGGAGAAACTTGGATTGGTTCCTCAGGAACACTGGAGGTTGGGGGAGGGGTGGGAGTGGGGAGGGGGGGGAGGCTGACATGATAAAATTATATAAAACTCTGAGAAGCATAGATAGGGTGGACAGTCAGCACCTTTAACATAGGGTGGAAATATCAAAGACTAGAGGGTAGAGCTTTAAGGTAAGAGGGGCAAAGTTTAATGGAGTTGTGCGGGGCAAGTTTTTTACACAGAGGGCAGAGACAGATACGATAGTGGCATTTAAGAGACTTTTGGATAGCCACATAGATTTGCAGGGAATCGAGGGATATTGGTTATGTGCAGGCAGATAAGCATTGGTTGCAGCATCATGTTCGACATAGAAATTGTGGACCATAGGGCCTGTTCCTGTGCTGTACTGTTCTATGTTCTATATTCTAAAATCATTCTCATTAATTCAATTCAATTCAATGATACATTATTTTCAGCAATATTCTTTGTTTTGCATACATTCTGGTAACATCATTCAGCAGACTTCACCCAGACAGTACACAAACAGTCGCCACATTTCTGGTGCCGACAAAGTTACAAAAAGTTTCCCTAATTGACAATGAAGTGGATAATCTTCACAAAGGTAGTTAAATGGCATCAATGCTCTCAGTGGAGACAGGTCTCTCACAGGCCTGACATTGAGATGACAATAACTGAAAACATTTGCAAAATCATTCTCAAAGGAAGGAGGCCATTTGGCCCATTGTGATGGTGCTAGCTCCTGGTAGTGCTTTCCATTCTGCCCTAATTACCACACCTTATCCCATAGATATTCCTCTTCATCAAGTGCCCCTCTCAAACTTGCACCACCCTTTCAAGTAGTATGAAAGGCTTTATAAATTGAGACTTTGTAGATACAACGCAGAAACAGGCTGTGCTGCCACCGATTCTGTGCCGACCAGCGATCACCCCGACACCAGCGCTATCCTGCACACTAAGGACAATTTACAATTTACAGATTTACAATTTACAAAAGTCAATTAACTTACAAACTAGCATATGTTTGGAGGAAACTGGAGCACCTGTAGAATATCTACATGGTCACTAGAGAATGTACAAACTCCGTATAGACAGCACCCGTAGTCAGGATCAAACCCGGGTCTCTGGCGCTGAAAGGCAGCAACTCTACCACTGTATTTCTCCTCATCTTGTTGTTTAGGTAGTTGGTGTGGGACCCACGATGGCTGCTCTTTATGTACTTATTTGAAATTTGACCTTTTACTCTGTCTTATTAATTCAACCAAAGCAATTGGTCCATCTTCTCCAGTCATGCATTCATCACGGCCTTGATTCCACACATTTATTTCTGGTACTTTTAGCTGTAGTCAGGCTCATTGTCTCTTTGAGTTTATCCAATTTAATTAATGGACTTTTGTCTATTGCAAGCAAACAGGTCGATGCACAAAGTCAGCCTGAAAAGTCAAATCATTGTTGAAAACTACATTTGTCAATTAAGAAGCGATTAATCATTAATTCTGAGTGCTTGTTGGGGAAGAAGACTTGCATGTGTTGTGATTTTTGTAACACTTAACTTAAATGTTAAACAAAGCATTAACCCTGGTGGGGAATTGTAAATCAAGTTCATCAACAGGAAATTAAATCATTTCAAAAGCAAAATAAAATATTGAAAGCATATCTGAGAATTGAGTGTATTGCACAAAGTGATAAAATGTGAACCGCTCAGGCACTGACCCTTCAGCCCACAATGCCGAACATAATGCTCAACGGGTCAGGCCACATCTGAGATAACTACCATCAAGAATTACTGTCAGATCCGGGGAAGAGAGAAAAATAAATAAAAAATGGGTGGCATAGTGGCACAGCGGGAAACAGATGCTGCTATACAAAGCTTACAGCGCCATACCCGGGTAGATCCCGACTACGGGTGCTGCGTACGGAGTTTAACGTTTTCTCCCAGATTTCTCTGAGATCATTGGTTTCATCCCACAAGGAGCTGTACAGACGCCAGTAACCTGTTCCCTCCCGACATGGGCCGAAGAGCCTGTCTCTGTGCTGTATCTCTAAACTAAACTAAAATAGACAAAGCAGGCTGTAGAAGGATCTGAAAATGGTGCTTGGTCCAATGAAATTCCCTAGGAGGAATTCAGCATTGTTCCTGTTCACTAAGTCATCATGGAGGCACCAGACCTTTTTCAGATTCCAATTAAAATGTTGTTTAGAGATGCAGCATGGACACAGACCCTTTGGCCCACCAAGTCCACCTTGACCATCACCAAATCACACCAATTCTAATTTATCCATCTTTTGCATCCACTCCCTACACACTAGAGAATTTACAGAGACCACTTAAACTACAAACCCGCACACCTTTGGGATGTGGGAAGAAATGTGAGTGCCTGGAGGAAACCCACGCAGTCACTGGGAGAATTGACATACTCCACACAGATAGCACCCGAGGTCAGACTTGAACCCGGGTCTTTGGCGCTGTGAGGCAGCAACACTATTGCTCTACTCTATGGCTCTATCACCACTGTGCATCTCTCTGTTGTATAATGCAGCCGATGAAGGTAGATTTAGTTTAAGGTCACGCCTCATTTTGTTTCAGCATGTTAGTAGAATATAAAGATCCATGGAAGCCAGAATGTGGAACAATCCCTTCACACGTATTTACTGTTTTATTTAAGGCAATTATGAAAACCATTTAAGACAATTATGTAAGTCAAAGCCAGGCCAAGTGGAAAGGATTTTACTCAGTGAGGTGCTGTGATCTGGATTGAGGTACTCGATGAAACAGTACATGCAAATTCAATAACAACTTACCAAAGGAAACGGGATATTTAGAGGCAGCGCTTTTTTTCACATTAGTACGCACCGCTACAATGTGCAAGCACTCTGCAAAGTTAAATGTCATTATTTTATGGCCTCGTGACACATATGGTTATTAATCGTGCGCATCGGCATCTTTTGCCTACAAAAATAAAGCACGGTTAAGAGGAATAAGAATTGCTGGACCAAAGGGAAAGAGTGAAAGAGCTAGTACAAACACAATGGGCCAAATTGCTTCTTCTGCTGCTGTGCACAAAATGTTTTATTGCAAGAAATAATAAAACTATTTTTCATGATGTCACTTAGTTTAGTTTAGCTTAGTTTAGTTTACTTTAGTTTACTTTAGTTTAGTTTAGTTTAGTTTAGTTTAGTTTAGTTTAGTTTAGTTTACTTTAGCTTAGTTTAGTTTATTTGAGTTTAGTATAGTTTAGATTGGTTTAGATTAGTTTAGTTTAGAAATTCAATGTGGAAATAGGCCCTGCAGACCACTGAGCCTACACCGACCTGCGATCACCCATGCACTAATTCTATCCTACACACATTGGACAATTTACAAAAGCCAATTAACCTACAAACCTACACGACTTTGGAATGTGGGAGGAAATCAGAGCACCCGAAGAAAACCCACATGGACACTGGGAGAACGCCCAAACTCCGTACATACAACACCCATAGTCAGGGTCGACACGCGAGTACCCGGATGTGGCATCAAAGGACGAGAAGCCTAAGCGAAGAAGTGGAAGCCAAATAACTGAATGGAAATGATGGCAAAAAGCATAATAACCGAAAGCGTACACCGAAAAGCCAAATAATGGAAAGGGCGCAACGCTGAAAAGCCAAATAAGCAAACGGACACAACGCCGAAAAGCCAAATAACCAAAAGGGCGGGACGTCTAAAAGACAAATAACCGAAAGGACACGTCGCCGAAAAGCCAAATAACCGAAAGGGCGCAATGCCTAAAAGCCACCTTCCCGAACAGACGCAACGCCGAAAAGCCAAATAACGGACATGACGTCACTGGGCGGTAGGACATTAGTGATTGGTCCAGACCCCCACGTCCATCACATCACTGGCTGGTGGAGATGGGAGGGTGGGTGTCAATTTCCCACACAAGACCCCCCAGGGCTGGAGGGTGACTGGGCATTCTGAACCCGAGCACCGAAGGAGTGCATCCCTCGGGACAGACCTACTCTGGTGTGGAGGTCGGGTGCCAGTGGCGGTCCATCGCGGTCAGTGACTCTGGATGGGTGGAGGGACCAGACTTTCCCCAACTCTGCTGCAGCTGACAGGGACGTTGCCGGGTTTATGTCTCCTTGTATCTGCTGCCGGAGCCGCGGCCCCCCGTGTGTGTGCGCTGCCGATCCACAGCCAGTCACAGTGTGGCTGCGCAGGGGAGACAAGGTGGAGGGTGGCCATGGCCGGGCAGCGCTGACCCTGGGGGAAAGAGTAGATGCGTCATGTCCGATATTTGGTGAGTTGGCTTTTCGGCATTGCGTCCTTTCGATTATTTGGCTTTTCGGCATTGTATGCTTTAGGTTATTTGGCTTCTTGGCGTGGTTTCTGATCGGTTATTTGGCTCCCACTTCTTCGCTTCGGCTTCTTGTCCTTCGACACCACGTCCGCATACAGAGACGCTGGATCTGGTGTTGTAAGGCAGCAACTCTATCGCAGTGTCAATGTGCCAATGAATACAGAATAATTGAATACATTGTTGTTTTGTGAAAATATTAAAGGAAAAACACATACGTCCCATTTCAGTACAGTAGATGCTAGTTTACAAAAAAAGACCCAATGTGCTGGAGCACCTCAGCGGGACTTGCATCATCTCTGGAAAACATGGAAAGGTATTTGAGTTGTGTTGAGTTGAGTTGAGTTGAGTTTAATTTATTCTCATATGTACCAAGGTACAGTGAAAAGCTTTTGTTGCATGCTAACCAGTCAACGGAAAGGCAATACATGATTATAATTGAGTCATCCACAGTGTACAAATACAGGATAATGGAAATAATGTGTATAAAGTTTATGCAAGATAAAGTCCAGTACAGTTCAGTCGAAGATAGTCTGAAGGTCTCCATTGAGGTAGATAGTAGCTCAGGACTGCTCTCTAGTTGTTGGTAGGATGGTTCAGTTACTGCTGAGAAGAAACTGTCCCTGTTCCTGGAGGTGTGCGTTTTCACACGAGGTGTGCATGGTGTCGTTTCAGGTCAGGACCCTTCTTCAGGCTCTGTGTTTATGTTTATTTTGTACAGTGCCTTACCATGTTCTCCAGAGATGCTGCCTGGATGCCTGGACGTGATTCAGTCACTCTGGTAGATCGCAAGGGAGAGGCCACAACTGTGATTCTAAGCTGTGAATCAACTGAACTGTGAGTCTGCAATGTACTTGCAATAAATGATTTATTAGCCCTTAATTAAAATGAAATGAGTTGTTTGGCCTGCCCTGTGCATAAAACTGCAATGGAAATGGAAATGAAATGAAAATGCAATGAACTGTTTGGCCTGCCCTGTGCCTGAAACTGCAATGGAAATTGCACCAGGCTTGAGAGACCGAGTTGCCAGCTCACCAGGCGTGAGTGACTGAGCTGCCATCCCAAGAATCCATTCGGCCCACAATGTCCATACTAGCCCTCTGGAAACCAGTCCCTTCAGCCCACAACACCCATATTAGCAATCCAGAAAGCCAGCCCCCTCCCCCCCCCCACCACCAATATTGGAATTGGTGGAGAGGTGGAATATTGCGTTGGGGAACCAACCCTCCCGTGGGAACATGGAATCCAATGTGTCCGCCTACTCTAGTATCATTTTTAAATAAAGAGATTAGTGGAATATTGTCGAGTGAAGTCTTTGGCTACAGGTTGAGATAGAATGGGCTAGAGGCTGAGAGGTGTGCGGGGCTGGAGGTGAATGAACAAGCAATGCAATAGAGGGATTTGAAACACGGATGGAAATTATATAAAAAGACACAGAATGCTGCAATATCTCAGCGGGTCAGGCAGCATGTCTGGAAAACATGAAAAGGTGACATTTTATGGTGATTTCGCCAGAAATGTTGAGTTACTCCAGTTCTTTGTGTCTTTTTTAATTAACTTGTTGCTATTGCAGAATGCTTCTGAACTCTTCAAGACTACAGATATCTTCATCTCGTTGTTTCGCTGTTATTGTAGACAAGCAGAGAAGACTCAAGAAGTTTCTCAATCCTAAGTGTTTCCTTTCCTGCACTGATAATAGAGGCACATTTTGTTTAATGAGATTTAGCAGCTCAATTGCAAATAATTTGAATTTAAGAGTTTACTTGTGTTGTGCTGTGAATTGCAGTCAGCACACAAACACAATTATTTGGTCTTCTGCTAAAATGCTGTCCAAAAACGGACTACTTTCAGTGTATGGTCAAAAAAACAAGGAGGTAATATGATAGAGATAATTAAGTGGCTGGGATGGAGTGATTTGGATCACGTGTAGGCAGAGGTGGCATAGTGGCGCAGCGGTAAAGTTGCTGACTCACAGCGCCAGAAGTCCAGGTTCGATCCTGATTATGGGTACTGTCTGTATGGAATTTGCATGTTCTCCCTGTGACTGCATGGGTTTTCTCCAGGTACTCTGGTTCTCCCACACTCCAAAGATGTACGGATTTGTAGGTTAATAGTTTTCAGTAAAATAAATTGTAAATTGCCTCTGGTGTAGAGGATAGTATTAGTGTCGGGGGTGATCGCTGATTGGCACAAACTCGGTGGATCGAAGAGCCTGTTTCCGCGCTGTTACCTTTAACACTAAAGTTAACTGAACTTTAATGTTAAGTAAACTAAACAGCAATTTCAGTACTTAAAAGGATTGCAAATAATCTCCCAGCATTGTGGCTCCTCGGGAAAGCAGCGAGTCATTTACCAGGGCTATCTGGTGTAGTTTGCTCTCTCCTGCATTAGACGGGCTTTTAGTCCCTCAAAGGTGAAGTTTGATGCACAGTCTTTCTTCTCTCTCAATCCCTTGGCAACCACACACTATATATGACAGGCACCATCTGCCATAGATGACGTGTAATTCCACGGTACTGTCACTAATATTAACCATCAACTGCTAATGATTTTACTGCATAAGAAAGAACTGCAAATGCTGGTTTAAATCGAAGCTAGCCAAAAATGCTGGAGTAACTCAGCGGAACAGGCAGCATCTCTGGAGAGAAGGAATGGGTGACGTTTCGGGTCGACACCCTTCTTCAGAATGATGTCAGGGGAATAGGCGGGACAAAGATAGAATATAGTCGTAGACAGTAAGACTGGTGGGAGAAGTGG
The DNA here is from genome assembly GCF_028641065.1 of Leucoraja erinaceus. Classification (NCBI taxonomy): domain Eukaryota; kingdom Metazoa; phylum Chordata; class Chondrichthyes; order Rajiformes; family Rajidae; genus Leucoraja; species Leucoraja erinaceus. The sequence goes on from NC_073388.1 coordinate 39,724,051, forward strand.
GAAGTGCGAGATGATAGAGATGGAGAGCAAGGGCTATTTAAAATTAAAGAAGTCAATGTTCATACCGCTGGAGTGCAAACTACCCAAGTGAAATACGAGGTGCTGTTCCTCCAATTTGCGCTGGGCCTCACTCTAATAATGGAGGTGGCCCAGGACAGAAAGGCCAGATTGGGAATGGGAGGGGGAGTTGAAGTGCTGAGCAACTGGGAGATCAGGTAAGTCAGGAAGGACTGAGCAGAGATGTTCAACAAAACGATCGCCGAGATTTTGCTTGGTCGCTCCGATGTGAGACGTTGACACCTGGAACAGCGGATACAATAGATGAGGTGCAAGTGAACCTCTGGCTCACCTGGAAAGACTGTTTGGGTCCTTGGAAGGAGTCGAGGGGGGAGGTAAAGGAACAGGTGTTGCATGTCATGTGGTTGCAAGGGAAAGTAGCTGGGGAGGGGGTTGGTTTGGTTGGGAAGGGACGAGTTGACCAGGGAGTTTCGGAGGGAACGGTCTCTGCGGAAAGTAGAAAGGGGTGGAGATGAGAAGGCATGGCCAGTAGTGAGATCACTTTGGAGGTGGCAAAAACGTTGGAGGATTATATGCTGTATGCGACAGCTGATGGGGTGAAAGGTGAGGACAAGGGGGACTCCATCCTTGTTACAAATGGGGGGAAGGGGAGCAAGAGCGGAGCTGCGATATATCAAGGAGACCCTCATGAGAGCCTCATCTATAATGGAGGAGGGGAACCCCCATTTCCTAAAGAATGACATCTCCGATGCCCTGGTATGGAAAATCTCATCCTTGGCGCAGATGCAGCATAGATGGAGGAATTTTTATTTTATTTTTTTTATTTTTTTCCCGTAAATGTTTTTTATTAGATTTTCAAACAAATGTACAATTTACAAGGGAAAGTAGAAAGCTCAAACAATTAAAAAAACACTTAAACAAAATTATAAAATTAAAATATTAACATTTTATCCATAATATATTCAACCTCCTGTGGTGACCAACGTTCATAGAAGGCCTCCACAGTCCCCATGGACACCGCGTGTTCCCTTTCTAGGGACACGCGGGCACGGACGTAACCCCGGAGGAATTGGGAGTAGGGGTTAAAGTCATTACAGGAAGCAGTGCTGGAAGAAGTGGAGTCTAGATAGGTATGGGAGTCAGTAGGTTTGTAGTAGATGTCAGTCAATAGTTTGTTTACTGTAATGGAAACGGTGAGATCTAGAAACGGCAGGGAGATGTCGGAGATGAATTTGAGTGCAGGATGGAAATTGGTGGTGAAGTTGATGAAGTCAGCGAGTTGTGCATGCGGGAGGTAGCAGTTGTCAATATAGCAAGAGTTCGGGGATATGGCCAGTGTACACCTGGAACAGTGATTGTTCGATGTACCCTACAAAGAGGCAGGCATAGCTGGGGCCCATAGCTACGCCTTGGATTTGGAGTCAGTGGCTGGAGTCGAAGGAGAAGTTATTGAGGATAAGGACCAGCTCTGCTCGGCAGAGGAGAGTATTGGTAGTTGGCTGGTACTGTGTGCGATGAAGAAACAGAGGGCTTTAAAACCTTCCTGATGGGGGATGGAGGTTTAGAGTGACTGGACATCCATAGTAAAGATGAGGGAGTGGGAGCCTGGAAAACGGAAGTCATTGAGGAGTCAAAGAGTGTCTTGGACATAGGTAGGGAGTGATTGGACCGGGGGGGATAGAATGGAGTCAAGGTATGTGGAAATTAATTCAGTGGGACATGAACAAGCAGAAACAATGGGTCTGCCAGGCCAGTTCTGTTTGTGGATTTTGGGGAGAAGATAAAATCGGGTCATGCGGGGCTGGGGAATGATAAGGTTGGAGGCTTTAGAGGGCAGAGAGCTGGAAGGGATGAAATAAGTAACGGTGTTTGAGATTAAGGCCTGGTGCTCATCTGTGGGGTTATGGTCCAAGGATAAGTAGGAGGAGGTGTCTGAGAGTTGTCGCCAGGCCTTAGTCCAGTAGAGATCAGCACGCAAAATTACCACGGTGCCTCCCTTGTTGACGGGTTTGATTATCAAGTCGGGGCTGCTGCAGAGTGAGCGTGGGGGGAGCTTGATGTTCGGGGGGGGGGGGGGGGGGGGGGGGGGGGGGGGGGGGGTTAGAGTAAGTAAGGGGAGTGTGAAAACGTTGATGCGGTTGATTTCCTGCCAGCAGTTGGAAATGAAAACTTCTAAAGAAGGTAGAGGACCATCCGGGGGAGACCATGAGGAAGGGGGTCCATTGGAGAAGGTAGAAGAGGTCATCACTGGGTGGTGAGGACACCTTCCCATAGAAAAGGGCCTCAAAGCAGAGGCGAGGGAAGAAGAGCTCTACATCATCACGGACCCGGAACTCATTGAGGTGGGGGGAAGGAGATTAAAGGTGAGGCCTCTGCTAAGCACTAGGTTGACAGCTATTAACTTTTTATTTCAAATAGTTCCACGGTTTCATTCAGATCCAAGACAGTCATATATATATGTGCCTTTCAACTTCAAGCCAAAGCACCCAAGCCACCATTTGCAGTAAGAAAGGCCTTTCAACTTCAAGCCAATGCACCCAAGCCACCATTTGCAGTAAGAAGTGCCTTTCAACTTCAAGCCAAAGCACCCAAGCCACCATTTGCAGTAAGATGTGCCATCCAACTTCAAGCCAAATCACCCGCTACCATTTGCAGTAAGTAGTGCCTCTCAACTTCAAGCCAAAGCACCCAAGCAACCATTTGCAGTAAGTAGTTCCTTGCAACCTCAAGCCAAAGCATTCAAGCCACCATGTGCAGTAAGTAGTGCCTTTCAACTTCATGCAAAACTCCCAAGCCACCATTTGCAGTAAGTAGTGCCTTTCAACTTCAAGCCAAAGCACCCAAGCCACCATTTGCAGTAAGTAGTGCTTTTCAATTTCAAGCCAAAGCACCCAAGCCACCATTTGCAGTAAGTAGTGCCTTTCAACTTCATGCCAGCATTTGCAGTAAATAGTGCCTTTCACCGTCAAGTCAAAGCACCCAAGCCACCATTTGCAGTAAGAAGTGCCTTTCAACTTCAAGCCAAAACACCTAAGCCACCATTTGCAGTAAGTAGTGCCTTTCAACTTCATGCCAGCATTTGCAGTAAATAGTGCCTTTCACCGTCAAGTCAAAGCACCCAAGCCACCATTTGCAGTAAGAAGTGCCTTTCAACTTCAAGCCAAAACACCCAAGCCACCATTTGCAGTAAGTAGTGCCTTTCAAGTTCAAGCCAAAGCACCCAAACAACCATTTGCGGGCAGTGCCTTTTTACTTCAAACAAACGTTATTTTCATTTTCAAACCACATTAAGGGTACTCACAGTTGTGTAGACATTTGTTCAGTGTTATTCAGAGCTCAGAGAGACGTGACCCTTGGCTTCATCCATCTTGCAGAGACTGAGTGAGGCACACCACTTCCTGGTTTTATAGTCCCCGCCCCCCTCCCTCTAGCAGAGACAGCAGAGAGAAAGGTGATTTTTTTAAACTTCAAGCCAAAGCTCCCAAGCCACCATTTGCAGTAATATGTGCTTTTCAACATTAAACCAAAGCTCCCAAGCCACCTTTTGCAGTAAATAGTGCATTTCAACTTCAAGCCAAAGCACCCAAGCCACCATTTGCAGTAAGAAGTGGATTTCAACTTCAAGCTAAAGCTCCCAAGCCACAATTTGCAGTAAGTAGTGCCTTTCAACTTTAAACCAAAGCTTCCAAGCCACCATTTGCAGTAAGTAGTGCCTTTCAACCTCAAGCCAAAGCACCAAAGTCACCATTTGCGGTAAGTAATGCCTTTCAACTTCAAGCCAAAGCACCAAAGCCGTCATATGCAGTAAGTAGTGCCTTTCAACTTCAAGCAAATCACCCGGTACCATTTGCAGTAAGTAGTGCCTTTCAACTTCAAGCAAAAGCTCCCAAACAACTATTTGCAGGCAGTGCTTTTTTACTTCAAACAAACCATATTTTCATTTCCAAACCACATTAAGGATACTCACAGTTGTGTAGACATTTGTTCAGTGTTCAGAGCTCAGAGAGACGTGACCCTTGGCGTCATCCATCTTCCAGAGACTGCGAGGCACACCACTTCCTGGTTTTATAGTCCCCCTCCCTCCAGCAGGGGCAGCAGAGAGAATGGTGATTTAAAAAAAAAAAACATTAATATCTCTCTGATTTGTCATCGATGGGAAAAATCCTCCACACCCGTAAGGTGGAGCGGGACTGAGTGAGATGGCCAAAAATGACGGCCGTACGTGGTGGCGTTCTGTTGAAAATCGCAGCCAAAAGCGTTCAAGATCAGAGATTTAGTAATATAGATACGCACATATTGTATACTTTTCGTATATTTTGTACACATATTGTATACATATTGTTTTTTTTTCGTTTTTTTTCCTCCCACAAATATGTAATATGTGAATATGTGATTCTGTTCCATTCTGTTTTGTAGTTTTTTTGCACAATTTGCAAGCATTGCCACTTTTCATTTCACTGCTCATCTCGTATGTGTATGTAACAAATAAACTTGACGTGTAATATACACACACATATATACAGAATATATATACATATATACACACACATACAATATATATATAACTATTTTTAGTTTATTATATTGCTTACGGAATATTATGTTTATATGTTCTGTTGTGCTGCTGCAAGTAAGAATTTCATTGTTCTCTTCTGGGCCATATGACAATAAAACACTCTTGACTCCTGACTCTTGACTCATTCCAGTCCCCCCTCCCCCCACCTCGCTTGAAAATCCTACACTCAATGACATGGAGTTACCAGTGCTGCACATCTCGCAGCCTTGTCTCAGTCATAGCAACAATATTGTAGACCCTGGTTTTAATTAAAGCTTTGAGATCATCCACTTTTCTGGTTGTACTGCTGCCATTAAAATAGATGCAATTTAATTGAATTAAAATTGAATTAATCAAAAAAAATTGAAATAATTAAATTTGCACCATATCAGAGGTAGATAAATACTGGCAATCCTGCAAGACAAAGCGAAGCAGGGAGAGAGAGGGAAAAGAGAGGTGTAGAGAGAGGGGGAGTGGGAGGGAGAGAGAGACGGGGAGAGAGATGGTAGAGGGAGTGGGAGAGAGAGGGGGGGGGGGGGGTGAGAGGGGGAGAGGGGGAGAGAGAGAGAGGAGAATGAGAGAGAGAGGAAGAGAGAGAGAGAGAGAGAGAGAGAGAGCGAGAGAGAGGAAGTGCAAGATGTACATTGAACAGCTCAATTGGAAGTTGAGTAACCATTTGTTACTGTACTAGAACATATTGTAGAACAATGAAAAGTACAGCACAAGAACAGGCCCTTCAGCCCACAATGTCCATGGCAACAGAGATGGGTGCCAGAGATGGTGGTGGAGACAGATATAATAGTGATGTTTAAGACCCTTTTTAGCTCATCCCGTGGAGAGTTAGAGAGTGGAGGGATAGGGTCACTATCCCCCCATGCCCTACATATCTATGTGCCTATATAAAAGCTTCTTAAACACCACTATCACATCTACTGCCACCACCAACCCTGGCAATGCATTCCGAGCCCTCACAACTGTGTGTAAAATATTTGTCCCCTGCTTTTAATTAAACTTTGCCCCCCACAATTAAAGCTATGCCCTTCAGTCTTTGTCATTTACACCCTTGAAAAAAAGGTTCTGACTATCTACCTTATCTATGCCTCTCATCATTTTTATAGAAATCTTTCACATCCGCTTGCAATCTCTGGCATTCCTGAGAACACACTGTCAAGTGCAGGAATAGTTTTAAAGGGCCTGCCCCACGAACATGCGACTCCATGCAGCAAGCGTGTGCTAAAGGGCCTGTCCCTCGAGCATGCGACTGTATGCGGCAAGCGCGACCAAACCAGAAGCGAGGGCCGCACGGAGGTCGAGTGAGTGACATGAAGTTCGAGCAAAGACCGCGGGATGTTCGCGCGTGATGTACGGCGTCGAGGCGGTGCTTACGGCGTCGAGACTGCTGCGGGCCGGCAGGCCGTTGCCGCTCGGAGTTTTTGAACACGGTCAGTTTTTCAGAGCCCCGCGCAATGTCGGGACCAGCTCCGCACAACTCCATATGGCTCCGGCGATCGAAGTGGGACGGGCCCCGCGAGGCCATACGGCTCAAGCGACCACGTTAGATCGCGCTTGACGCATGGAGTCGCATGCTCGTGGGACAAGCCCTTAAGGATCAATGTCCGTTTATCTTCATGGGGAGCGTGTCCTCAGTGAGTTTGTATTGTCACTTACATAAGTAGTTTGTCTGATCTGTATAATTGAATTTCTTTTTGGAGTTATTTTTTTCATGCACAAAATATCTAACTTCCATAGACATTTTTCACCTTTGTCTCCATCTACACTTCACGCTGCCTCGGATAAGGAGCCAACATTATCAAAGACTTGTCCCACCCCAGTCATTCCTTCGTCTCCCACCCGGCAGAAGGTACAGGAGCTTGAAAGTGCGCACTACCAGACTCAGGAACAGCTTCCCTTCTGTTATCAGGCTTCTGCACAGTCCTTCCATAAGCTAGGGTGCTTGCTGTTTGATTCACCTCTACCCATTGCAGACATCGGATTTTATCTCTGGAACTGATGCGCTGCAATGCTGATAACTATATTCTACACTCTGTATCTTCCCTTTTGCTCTACTGATTGTACTCGAGTTTGACTTGATTATATTTATGTATAATATATCTGATGTTTTTGGATAGAATGCAAAGCAAAGCTTTTCACTGTAACTTGGTACATGTGACAATAATATACCTAAACCTAAACTTATTTAACGGGTTTTGAAACACTTGAGCGAGTCAGGATGTAGGAGGATGTCTTCGAAATACACAAAAGACTTGCTTACGCCTTATCAGCAGGCTTTTGATTGTCATGTGACAATCTGATCTTTGGGGTGGAAGATTGCAACCTTCACATGGTCCGCCCTATTTCGACAAATGCAATCAACCCCGGCGTGTACAATCAAATAAGATCAAATAGAACAAGTTGTCCTACAACTTTAGGCTGTGCACGCCATAATCAAGAAGAAGATCACTAATTTAAAAAATAAAAGTAAATTGATTGAAGGAACCGGAAACCTTGTTGAGTGATTGTATACTTTAACAAAGATAAAAAAAACCAAGACTAGTATAAAGAGTGGAGAAACAAGGAACTGCAATTGCTGGGTTATAACAAAATGCATAAAGTGTTGGAGTAACTCGATGGGTCATTCCAAAGAAAGGTCCCGAACTGAAACATTACCTGTCCACGCATTAGTCTGAGGAAAGGTCTCGACCCAAAATATTACCTATCCATGTTCTCTAGTGATGCTGCCGACCTGTTGAGTTACTCCAGCATTTTATGTCTTTTATTGATAAACAGAGTGCATGGTAAAATCTTGCTTGAATATTTGAAAAGAGGGGAGAAATGTTTTGTCTGACTGAGAATAACAGAAACACCTCTGTTGTGTCAGATAATCTGGAGATTTCAGCTTGATGTCAGGTCCAAACCTTGCCGTCTACAATTGTTCTCCATCAGATCCCACAGATTCAATTACAGATGCCACTGCATGTAATAAATAGCTTCATGTGTCAGACGGCAATTGAATTGGTTGCACTAAATCTATTTTTTTAATCGTAGCTTCTGCGCAGAGCAGCATGTTCACAGCCAGGCTTGGAGCATTGAAATTAGCAATGACAATTGAACAGATGTTTCTGCAATGGCCTTAAAATTCTCGAAGTCAACAGCGTGATCTTTACCGGAAAAAAATGTCTGCCCCTGTCAATGATCATTCAGGCAACAGTGAAGCATTTTGCCAAAATAAAGATGTCTATTCAGCAGAGCCCAAGCGACAGTATCTCTTCTTTTATTAGGCGTTTTACAACCTCATAGACGTCAAGTTCAACAATTTTGGACAAACACACTGGTCTCATGTTTGCCGACATCAGCCAATTTCTGATAATGATTCTGTGGCCATTTCTGCTGGCCATTTTTGTCACTTAACCTCTTTCTGGCTCTTTCTGGCTCTCTGTCTGTCTCTCTCTCTCTCTCTCTCTTTCTCTGTCTCTCTCTCTCTCCATCTCTCTCTCTCTCTCTCTCTCTATCACCCTGTCTCTCTCTTTCTCTCTCTCTCTCTGAATTCTCTCTCTCTCTCTCTGTGTCTCTCTCTCTCTCTCTCTCTCTCTCTCTCTCTCTCTCTCTCTCTCTCTCTGTGTCTCTCTCTCTCTCTCTCTCTGTCTCTCTCTCTCTCTCTCTCTGTCTCTCTCTCTCTGTCTCTTTCTCTCTCTCTGTTGCTCTGTCGCTCTGTCGCTCTGCCCCTCTCTCTCTCTTATCTATCCATCTGTCTATCTATCTCTATCTTTCTCTCTCTATCTTCCTGTTTCTCTCATTCTCGCTCTCTTTCACTCTGCCTTTCTCCCTCTCTTTCTCTCTCTGTCCCTCTCTCTCTGTCTCTCCTTCCCTCAGTCTTTCTCCATTTCTCTCTCTCTATTTACTGTTTCTCTGTCTCTATGTGCGTCCTTACCTCCTTCTCTCACTTCCTCTTTCGCTCTCTCATTCAGACCTTCCCACTCTCAATCTTTCCTGACCTCCACATGGTTGCAGACACTCCTTTTAGTCCCTTTCTTCCACCATTCCCCGTCTCTGCCTTGGCCTAAAACCTGTTATAGGGAGGTTTCACGGCAGTCGGGTCACGACCCATGTCCCATACTGTTGCTACGCTACTCCAAATGGATTACACGCGGTGTACTGCAGGTAGGCACTTACCATTCTTTTCCACCGTAGCGGGCTTGTTAAAACCCGCTGAAATTGTCAATTTTTGCGCTGTAAATAACTATGGAAATCGGGATAAGCGTGTGAGACATTTAGCCTACTTCAGAATTCCAAATGTGAGGAGAAATGACGGTAGATAGAAGCGAGAGCTGAAGGGACAACAACAGACCGAGTGCTCAGCGAACATTGGCCATTTGCTCACTGCATTTCATCAACTAAGGCATTATTTGTGTTTTTTCTTGATTCCTTTGGCATCTAAAAAGTTTCAGAAGTGATAAATCTGGCTGTAATTTTTTTTAATCGTCCATGGTTCCCAGGTGGGTTTTACATACAAAATGAAAACGCATCTGAAGAAAAATTTACAGCCAGATTTATCACTTCTGAGAATTTTTAGATACCAAAGGAATCAAGAAAAAATACAAATAATGCTTTACTTGATGAAATGCAGTGAGCAAATGCGATAATTCCCAATATTTTCAATGTTTACCAAGCACTAGCTGCTGTGGTACCTTCAGTTCTCGCTTCTCTATACCTTCATTTCGCTTCACATTTGGAATTCTAAAGTTGAGTGCATGTCTCTCACACTTACCTCGATTCCCACAATTTTTTTCAGCGCAGAAATTCAACATTTTGGCGGTTTTTAACAGGTAGGAAAGTACGCGTTTCTAGCATTAATAACATATACCGGAAGTGACGGATGTCTTCCAGTTAGATTTAGCGGCTCCGTGCATCGAGCCCTATGACCCAGTGACCTTACGTGCAACCCCCCTATACCCCTCTGACAGTCTAATACACTGCCAGAAAATCATAAAGTCTTGCCACACATAAGGATGCTTTTCGGCTCATTGTATATGTGTTTGAAGGAGTGGTTGGCATCAACTCTGGCCACTGATGGCTACGGACCGCCGGGTCATGCCAATCTCCCGGCCGTGGCCTAGCTCACCTGCCGCAGAACCGGGAAACCCGTCTCGATAGGGAAATCGCCGAGCTGGACCCCTGCTCATCCCCAAGGACCGGAAGACTGAGGGTGGAGGGAGTCGGCGAACAAAGGATCGAAAGAGAAACTGGGGTCTTAGGGTCTTACCTCCCATGCCCTCAAGGTCGGCTGCAGGTGGCCTTTATGGCCAGCTGCAGCTGGGACTGTGAAAATGACGCTAAAACCTGGTGACTCCTGTAAATGGACTCTGTGGGCTATTTCTATACACTTTGTACTTAATATGGGATTGTACTGACATGTATGCAAAAAGATCATTTCATTGTACCTCAGTACATGTGATTGTATAGAACCATTGAACCAATGAACCATTGATATGCCCACCTTTAAAGTATTATGTCTTGAACTCTCCAGGCATAGCTCTCTGGTAACATTTTTAATGGAAAGATCTTCCATCTTACAAGGCCTCCCATGATGGTAGGATCTTGGATGAATGGCTTCCCATTCTATCCCAGAGAGGGCACTCTGATGATTAACTCAACCATATCTCTTGGGTCCAGTTATGTTCCTTTTGTTTGTTTCACAATTAAAAAGAAAACTGTCCAGTCCAAAGCTGCAAAAGTGGTGTGAGATGGTTAGCAATTAAATTGCCTTCACAATTATTACTGAAACACATCAGAACCTCCAAAGAAAATAACTAAATTTAAACATTTTGTAGGTTCATAACTTCGTAGGTTGTTGGAGCAGAATTAGGCCATTCAGCCCATCAAGTCTTCTTAGCCATTCAATCATGGCTAATCTATCTTTCCCTCTCAACCCCATTCTCCTGTCTTCTCCTCATAACCCTTGACATCCTTACTAATCAAAAATCTTTCAATATCTGCGTTAAAAATACTCAATGGGCCTCCACAGCCATATGTGGCAATGAATTCCACAGATTCACCACCTTCTGGCTAAAGAAATTCCTCCTCATCTCCTTTCTAAAGGTACGTCCTTTTATTCTGAGTCCTTTGGTCCTTTGACCCACCAATTACATGTTGACCATCCATCACACATTCACACTCATTCTTTGTTATGCCCCTTTCTCATCCACTCCTTACACGTAATTTACAGATGTCCAATTAACCTACAAAGCTGCACTTCTTTAGGATGTGGGAGAAAACTCAAGTACCCGAAGGAAATCCACAGAGAGAACGTGCAAACTCCATGCAAAGACAGCAGCCCAAGGTCAGTATTGAACCTGGCCTTCGGCGCGGTGATGCAGCATCTCCACCAGCTGTGCCACTCTGCTGTTTTCCACTTAATTAAGTAGAAAGATACCTGAATTATGCAAGGCTTAAAGAAAATGAAAAATGTCCATGGCCTTTAGTGTATATCAGAGCACCATTTAAATTGTATCCGTTTTAACATCCTTCTGAAGATTTATGGGTTGGAATCATCTTTAGTTTTTGCTCCCAACTATTAGCATTCAGTGTACCCTTTTTGCCTTTATACACATCTGTTCATGCTAAAGTTCCAATTATGCTGACATCCCTGTTGCCCTCACTAGCATGTTTTTTTTTTAGAAAAACACAATTGTACCAAGCAAGTAAGTTCAGAATGTCATTTAAATTTCATTGCATTAAAATGGTTTTAATTCTCAAAGGGCCAGTGTGCTGCATAATTCCACCATCTCCATTACAGAATGAAAATTTCTATAGGACGTTACATGCTACAGTCATTCTTCTTGCATCCTAAGCAAGTGATCTTTCACACTTGTGGAGAAACACATTTTTTGCATTATCATAAATCTTACACTTCATGTTTGGACTTTAACGATTATTGATTTGTTGCCTGAAACTAAAAAAGCTCATTAGAAGCTGAAATAAAATCCTTCTTGTATTATCATTTATTATTTGATGTTATTATTGGTTTCAAAATCTCAGGCTAAAAATTACAGCTAGTTTGTGAAGATCCACAGTCAGCACGTTTGCAAGAAATTTAGACTTTAGCGATACAACGCTGAACCGGACCCGTTGATCAGCGATCACCCGTGCACTCGCACTATCCTACAATTTTTTTTACCAAAGTCAATTAACCTATAATGGGTGCTGTGTGGACGGTGTTTGCACCTTCTCCCTTTGATCGCAAGGGTTTTCTCCGGGTGCTCTGGTTTCCTCCCACACTCCAAAGGCATCCAGGCTTGTAGGTTAATAGGATTCTGTAATTTGTCCCTAGTATGTAGGATAGAACTAGTGTATGTGTGGTCGTTGGTCAAACTCGGTGGACTGAAGGGCCTGTTTCTGCACTGTATCTCTTAACTAAACCTGGTCCTAAAGGGAAACGTCAATAATTTATTAAGATTTACAGATCACAGCATTTAAATCACACTTGTACAGGTTTCCATGCTGTATCTCTAAACTACCCACAAAAGGAAAAGGATAATAAAAGTTCAGACCAATATGGGCCAAATGTGCGCAAATGGAATGAGATGTGGCATCTTGATTGGCATGGACCAGTTGGGTCAAATATCCTGTTTCCATGCTGTGTAAGTCTAAGACTCGAGAACTAAGATTCTGATTTGCTTTTGTTAAGGTTTAAAACTGGGAATATCTTGTGAGATAACTGTAAGTTGATCATAAATCTGTTTCCATACAGCACCAGAGACCCAGATTTGATCCTGATCTCAGCTGCTATCTGCGTGGAGTTTGCACGTTCTCCCTGTGACTGTGTGGGTTTCTTTCATGCTCTCTGTTTTCCTCCCACATCCCAAGACATGTGGGTTTGTAGGTTAATTGGCCCTCTGTAAATCGCCCCTGGTGTGTAGGGAGTGGATGAGAAAGTGGGATAAGATAGAACTAGTGTGAGCGGGTGATTGGTGGTCGGCGTGGGCTCGGTGGGACAAAGGTGCCTGTTTCAATGCTGTATCGTTCAATCATTCAATCAAATTTTAAACTCTGAAGGAGTCCAGCTATGGATATGAATTAGTACAACTAATTGAGTGATGGAGCCAACTACCAAAACTTTAAGCATCCAGATAAGCTGTTGAACTGCCAATGCCTAGAATTCTCCAACCAAGTATTGACGAATGTGATTGGTATGAAGAAGTGTACAGCAATGAGCAAATTGACGGCCTGGTTCGGTAACTCGAATGCCCAGTCCATGACAGGTACTGATCTCCCCACCATCGTAGGGGTCTACAGGAGACATTGCATGAAAAAAGGCAGCCACCATCATCAGAGGCCCACACCTCCTTGGCCACACTCTCATTTCACTCCTGCCATTGGGAAGAAGGTATAATAATAATAATAATATATTTTATTGTTATTGCACAGAGGTACAACGAGATTTGGTATGCAGCTTCCATCCGATGTAATAACTTAATTAGCTAAAAATGTAGACACCCAGAGAAACATGATTTAAAAAAACCAGTTAAAACAGTATAAAGTGCAAATAGGTCTGTGCCGGCTCGATGTGCAACGTGGCCATCCAAGGGAGAGAGTTCATGGGGGTGGGGGCACTCAGCAGGGCCGGTTCAGAGCAGCTATAGCTCTGGGGATGCTGTTCCTAAGTCTGGAGGTGCGGGCGTAGAGGGCCTTGTATCTTCTGCCGGATGGTAGGAGTTCGAACAGATTATTGCAAGGGTGTGACGAGTCTTTGCGAATGCTGATGGCCTTCCTGAGGAACTGTGTATGTAAGAACCTGAAAACTGTAACATCCAGATTCAGAAGCAGATTCTTCCCTACAACCATTAGGCTTTAGACACTACAATCTCCAAACAAACCCCGAACTATATATACGAGGATATTATTTTTAACTCGGCACTACAATTATCTATTTATTTCCTGCTTATTTTTTTGTTTGTATATATATATATATATACACATCCATATATACTGAATTTTTTTTGTGGTTTTTATTGTGGTCTATATTTTACATATCAGTTGTTCTGCTGCAGGTAAGAATTTCATTGTTCCATTTTGGGACATATGACAATAAAACACTCTTATCTTGAGATACCTGATAGTTGGAATAGACATGGTGGGCCAAAGGGCCTGTTTCTGTATTCTAATGCTCATGAAGGCTTCTGGGTTGTGCCGCAGGTCTGACAGGACAGCAAGAGCAACTCGAGTGGGGGGGGGGGAGGGGTTGGAGGGGCGTTGAGAATAATGAGGGACCTGGCGTCTGGGGGCTGCCAAGAGCAAAGAGAGGCCCAGCCTGTGGCCACATGTGGTTTGCCGCTGCGATAAGACTGTAATAAGAACTCCAAAAACTTTGTCGACATCAGAAACAAGGTGATTCTTTGTGTACTGCCTAGGTGAAGCCTGCTGTATAATTTTACTTCGGAGTCACGTGAGTGATTCCGTGAAGAACCCGTTCAGCACGCATGCGCGGCATTACGTCCAGCAGAGCAACAGCGGCACAGCGGGAGTCAAGCGCTCCCGCTATGGAGGTGAAAGAACGGACCAGTCGGGGACTACGCACAATACAAATGGACTCTGCTTCAGGTATTTTGATAGTACCCGACTGGCCTACGCAGCCATGGTTCCCAATACTCCATGACATGGTTGTTGAAACTCCGATGGTATTCCCCAGTGACCCAGAGTTATTAACACCCAGTGTCGGGCACAAGCCACCCGTGCCATGAAAAAATCAAACTGCTGGGTTGCAGATTCTGCACAAACCACTTCTGGGACTGGGATTATCAGAACAAACCATCGACACCATATTAGCATCCCTCCGAACATCCACTAAAAAACAGCACTTGTCCAGCATCAAAAAATGGGAGAAGTACTGCTTGGAAACATGGACCACCTACTCAACCGCTACAGTTACCAACGTACTGGAATTCCTGGCAAACCTTCACCACGATGAAGGACTCAGCTACAGAGCCATCAACACAGCTAGAAGTGCCCTGTCTGTCTATTTAAAACCAGCTCCAGGACAACAGGCCATGGGGTCAAACTAATGAAGGGTATTTACTACTCTAACCCCCTAGACCAAGGTACACCCATATATGGGGTGTCAGTGTGGTCCTGACATACCTCAGGGGATGGCCACCAGCCAGATCCCTCAACCGGGAACCATCTATGCTCAAAACACTAGTTGATGGCACTTGTATCTTCACAGAGGGTCCAGTCACTACACCTATTGTGACTGGACACCATGCTCACAGCTCCAAACCAGATCTCTGTCGTTATCCAGGGAATGACCAAACAGAGCAGACCAGGAACACCTAATCCAGTCGTGGAATTCCGGGCTTACCCGTCAGAAACACGGTTATGAGCCATGACCCTAGTATCCTACATAGACTCAACCAAAATACTTGAGGGAGATGAAAAGCCTTGTGGGTCAGTCATAAAAAACCTTACTGTCGGGTGATGAGCCATTTTGAGATGGCTCAAGCAGGTGCTAAAAGCTGCTGGGATAAAAACTAACATGTACAAATTTCATTCCACCAGGGCAGCATCCACGTTGACGGCTAAAAGAATGGACGTGCCTGTAACCACATCCTGGCTACAGCAGGATGGTGGGGGGAAAGACCGTTCAGAAATTTTATAATAAGCCGTTGGCAAAACCTGTTTTATTTGCAGGAAAGATTTTACAGACTGCAAGTATTTAATTTAAGCGCAGGGGAGCAATTTAATTTCTGTGTTGTTATTGTTAAAAAATACCATTGTGTTTTTCTACAAACAGATTCATTGGTTGGTACAATAACACACTTCCTCCCTCAAAGACTTCGGCAGTAATGTAGTAATAACTGTTACACAGTTTGAAATCACAGAGCTTTGAAATCTTCACGGAATCACTCACGTGACTCCGAAGTAAAATAGTAAGATTAAACGAGAATTTACCAGTTTGAAGTTTGATCTGTATTTTATGAGGAGTTACGATGAGGGATTACGTGCCCTCCGCTCCCACCCTCAATAATATGGGTCAAATTCATAAACTGATGTCTCCTTGTCTTTATTATGTTTACTTCAATAACTGGGTCTATCTGTGATTCCACACCGCTGCTTTGAAGTATGTCGCGCATGCGTGCTGAGCGGGTTCTTCACGTAATCCCTCATCGTAACTCGTCATAAAATACAGGTCAAACTTCAAACTGGTAAGTTCTCGTTTAACCTTACTATTTTACTGGATTGAATGTAAAAACAAAGAACTTCACTGTATCTAGGAATGTGCAACAATAAAGTAGAATTGAACCCAAAATGTTTGCTATTCACCAGCCTCTCCACTCCCTGCATTGTCTCATGTTATGAAGACTTTTAATGTTCAGTCCAAATATTATTTCCATGTAAGTGTTCACTCAAGTTTGAGAGTAAAATTGTCAGCATTTTCCAATGATTTCAACATCAACTCAGTCATTATCTATAATTAAAGTCAAATTAGCAATACTCCAACACTATTAAATGTTAAAAGTAATGGTGCAGCTGCAAGCAGAGTGCCAGTGTGATAAGGTATGGATTTGCATCAATTAAATAATTGTCTGGTAAGTTTGCATCCCTTCCGCACCTCGATAAGGCTCCAGCCAAAAGTCCATGGCTTCTTCCTGTGTGTCTCCTGGGCTTAATGTAATACTATTTTCTTTTGGAGTCAAAAACAAGTGATTATCAGCAACGCTCCAAGGATGTGTACAATGTTTTTTAGTTTAGTTTAGAGATAGAGTGCGGAAACGGATCCTGAGGCCAACGAGTCCTCGCCGACCAGCGTTCCCTGCACACTAACTCTATCCTACACACGAGGGACAATTTACAATTCGACCAAAGCCAATTAACCTCCAGTATAAATCTGTACATCTTTGGAGTGTGGAAGGAACCGGCGCAGCCGGAGAAAACCCACATGGTCATGGGGAGAACGTACAAACTCCATACAGATAGCACCCTTAGTCAGGTTCGAACCCTGGCCTCTGGTGCTCTCTGGCAGCAAGACTATTGCTGTGCCATCGTGCCACCCTAAACTTAATAAATCTTAATAAATGATTGAAGCTATTTGCATGCTATCGAATTAAGTCAGATAATAGTATACACAAAAACAATCAAGCCAAACTTGTGCAATAGGTAGAACAAAGGGGAAGATACAGAGCGCAGAATATACTTCTCAGCATTTAGCGTAACGGTTCCAGAGACAAAGTCCACTGTAGATGGAATCGGACAGTACCCTAGCTTCTGGAAGTGCCATTCAAAATCTGATGCAGTTCTGAGTCTCATGGTGTACACTTCCAAGCTGCCTGCTTTAATCTGTTGGGTATAGTGCGTCTTAAACCAATGAAGATAGTCCTCCCTCAAAGAGAAAAATACTCCATTATATTCCTGACGAGTTCATAAGTCATAGGAATAGAATTAGATTATTTTGCCCATCGAGTCTATTCTGCCATTCAACCAATCTATTTTTTCCTCCCAACCCCATTTTCCTGCCATTTTCCCCATAACCTTTGACACCGTTACTAATCAAGAATCTGTCAATCTCCACCTTAAAAATACCCAATGACTTGGCCTCCACAACCATCAGTGGCAATGAATTCCACAAATTCAGTACCCTCTGACTAAAGAAATTCCTCCTCTTCACCTCTCTGAAGAAGAGGATGGCACGCTGGCACAGCGGTAGAGTTGCTGCCTTACAATGCTTGTCAGAGACCAGGGTTCGATCCTGACTATGGGTGCTGTCTGTACAGTTTGTATGCTCTCCCCGTGACCTGTGTGG
This sequence comes from Leucoraja erinaceus, assembly GCF_028641065.1. NCBI lineage: Eukaryota > Metazoa > Chordata > Chondrichthyes > Rajiformes > Rajidae > Leucoraja > Leucoraja erinaceus. The sequence goes on from NC_073388.1 coordinate 39,741,417, forward strand.
GTTTTCTCCGAGATCTTCGGTTTCCACCCACACTCTAAAGATGTACAGGTATGGAGGTAAATTGGTTTGGTAAATGTGAAAAATGTCCCTAGTGTGTGTAGGATAGTGTTAATATGTGGGGATCACTGGTCGGCGCAGACTCGGTGGACCGAAGGGCCTGTTTCTATACTGTATCTCTAAACTAAATTAAACTAAAGGTACATTCTTTTATTCTGAGGAATTCCCCTCTGGTCCCAGACTCTCTCACTAATGGAAACATCCTCTACACATCCACTCTATCTAGGCCTTTCAGTCTTCAATAAGATTCAATGTGGTATTTGAGATGACGGATGGGCTTCGGAGGATTAGCAAGTGTAGTACACAGTGCAGAATAGTCAGTGCCTACCTGTTTGTGCAGCTTGAGGCTCCATGTAGCTGGTCCAGGTGAAGTTCTCCGGATTTATAATATTGCTAGTTGGGGACTGGTGAGGTTGACAAACGTCTATCATACCTCGTTAGATCCGATGTTATTGTTGGTACCCTGTGGCATGTATAGTACTTGCCATTCATAAACTCAAGTTTAAATTTTACTCGCTTCTGCATACAAAAACGTTCGTAATTATCTGAGGAGCTGTGAGCAAGACAGAAAGTGCTGGAGGAACTCAACCGGACAGGCAGCATCTGTGGAGGGAATGGACAGACAACGTTTTGGTTGGGACCTATCATCAATTTGAAGAAGGGGTCCGACAAAGTTTAGAAAGATGAAGGGGGATCTCATTGAATCTTACCGAATAGTGAAAGGCCTGGATAGAGTGAATCTTGAGAGGATGTTTCAACTAGCGGGAGAGTCAAGGACCAGAGGGCACAGCCTCAGAATAAAAGGACGTATCTTTAGAAAGGATATGAGGAGGAAGTTCTTCAGTGACAGGGTGCTGAATCTGTGTAATTCATTGCAACTGATGGCTGTGGAGGCAAAGTCAATGGATATGCTTAAATTGTAGATTGATAGATTCTTGATTAGTAAGGGTGTCAGGGGTTATAGGGTGTAGGTCGGAGAATGAGGTTGAGCAGGAAAGATAGCTCAGCCATGATTGAATGACAGTCGACATGATGGGCCAAATGGCACTAATTCTGCCCTTAGAACGTATAAACCTTTGAACTTATGACTCCGTAGGTTGTCTGACCATTCCCCCCACAGATGCCGTCTAACCCATTGAGTTCCTCCAGCACATTGTTTTGCTCCAAATCCCAGCATCTGCAGTTCCTTGTGTCCAGTTTAGATGAGGGACCAAACACTGTGCCATTATCAGCGAATCTTCTTGTTTTCTATGTGTGTGTATGGTCACCGTACTTCTGCATTCCAAGTAATTGACTGTAAGGTTCTTCAGAATATGATGAATTCACAATATTCATGTAGGCATTCCTGCCATTCAATGTAGTGGATGCCAGCCAACCTGGATAAGTCACCATTTGTGACTTCATTGCTGCCTCTCCTTGCATGGTCTTCATTGTTTGTGAGAGCAGGGACTGAAACACATCCATGTCATTCCCTGACACGAAACGCCAAGTAATTCCAATAAATCTGCGCCTGCTTCATCATTCTTGTTTGTTATCCTCTTCAATAGAAGCTCCAAAAATATATTTCTATCAAAGTAGAGACAAAGACTTGGTTGGACATTACAGCCAATCCTTGTGCTTCATTCAAGGCCATCAACATTGTGCCTCTTTTCAATTACGATACTATGTGTTAAAGTCATCATTTACCATCATATCATTGTACATTCAAGACTTTTGATAGAAGTCAGTGCCTCAAGGTTTTTGCAACATAATGTTCATTCTCTTCAAAGGATGAAGGCTTTTGTCAGGGCAAGCACATAATGACAATTCCCCAAATTTGTCAAAAGCATAAACTTTCTGTTCATTTTTCCAGTTACTTTTCATCTTCCAAAGTTCAATGCATCTTTTTAAGTACATGTCAGTCTTCTCTTCAATGGTGGAAGTAGGAACTGCAGATGCTGGTTCATACAAAATAAACACAGAGTGCTGGAGTAACTCAGCAGGTCGGACAGCATCTCGGGATAAATTACTTTTTGGGATGGGACCTTTCATCAGACTGTAAGTGAGGTGGGAGCAGGTCAAAGCTTGGCCAGTGGTACAGTGCATTCAGAAAGTATTAAGACCCTCTCACTTTTTCCCCATTTTGTTACGTTACAGCATTATTTTAAAGTGGATTAAATTCTTTATTTTTAATCATCAATCTATACACAATACCTCAGAATGAATCTGCCAATCAACCCACACACCCCATTCTCTCCTCATCACCTCTCACACCTCTGAGTACTCATAATCCCAACCTCTACCTTCATCCACCCTCTACTACCTGACTGATTGTTCCAATCAAAGAAACGAAAACAGGTGTTTAGAAATTTTTGCAAAGTAATTAAAAATAAATAACAGAAATATCAAGTTTACCTAAGTATTCAGACCCGTTACTCAGTGCTTTGTTGAGGCACCTATGGCAGCGATCACAGCCTCAAGTCTTCTTGCGTCTGACGTTACAAGCTTGGCACACCTGTATTTGGGTAATTTCTCCCATTATTCTCTGCAGATCCTCTCAAGCTCTGTCAGGTTGGATGGGGAGCGTCGATGCACAGCTATTTTCAGGTCCCTCCAGAGATGTTTGATCGGGTTCAAGTCCGGGCTCTGGCTGGCCCACTCAAGGGCATTCACAGACTTATCATGAAGCCATTCCTGCCTTGCCTTGACTGTGTGCTTAGCGTCGTTGTCCTGTTGGAAGATGAACCTCCACCCCAGTCTGAGGTCCAGAACGCTCTGGAGCATTGTGTGTATATTGATGATAAAAAAAATAATTTAATCCATTTTCGAATAAGGCGTAATGTGTAACAAAATGTGTAAAAAGTGCAGGTGTCTGAATACGTTCGGAATGCACTGTAGGTGGACATAGGGAACTGCAGATGTTGGTCTAAACCCTCCCCCCTCCCCCCCGGGGGATAACATGGATAAGCAATGTTTCAAGTCTGAAGAAGGGGTGGAAGGTTGCAACCTTCACGCAACCTGTTTCGACGAATGCAATCAACTTGGCGTGGACAATCAAATAACATCAAATAGAACAAGTTGTTCTACAGCTTTAGGCTGTGCATGCCATATGCAAGAAGAAGAAGTCTGAAGAAGAGTCCTGACCCAAAACATTAATTTTCCAAGTGATAGGTGGACATAGGTGAGATGGGTTCAGATTGGCAGATGGGTTGACAAAGGGGAGAGGTGAAAAGGAGAGTTTGTTCTACAGCTTTTATGCCATATGCAAGAAGAAGAAGTCTGAAGAAGAGTCCTGACCCAAAACATTAATTTTCCAAGTGATAGGTGGACATAGGTGAGATGGGTTCAGATTGGCAGATGGGTTGACAAAGGGGAGAAGTGAAAAGGAGACAAATATTTATATATATATATATATATTCTTCCACTTTGGGACATATGACAGTAAAACACTTGTGACTCTTGACTCTTGATGCAGTTTGTTGAGCGATGATCCACCATCAACCCCAACAGTAAGAAATGATGTGCATACCGGCACCATTTTGTCTACTCAAAAAGCACTGGTCGTCATATATTCACTCTTGTCCAGATGACTATCGTGTCCATCTCCGACCTCCATTGGTCCATCATTTGTGTTTAATCTTCAGAATCTTGTGCTTGGAATTCCGCCCTAACATATCTTCATTATTAAGACTTCTTAAGATCTATCTCTTTTTTTCATCTGGCATAGGGTATGAAATGATTTGGCATAGATTGGGTAGAGAGCCAGAACCTTTTTTCCAGGGTGGAAATATCCAGCACTAGGGGACATGGCAATAAGGTGTGAGGGGCAAAGTTTCAAGGAGATGTGTAGGGTAAGTTTTTTACATAGAGAGTGGTGGGGGAAAGCATTACCTGGGGTGGTGATGAAAGCAGATATGATAGTGCTGTTTTAGAGACTTTTAGATAGGCATGTGAAAGTGCAAGGTATAGAGGGATATGGATCATGTACAGGAAGACGAGATCAGTTGAACTTGGCATCATGTTCGGCACAAACATTGTACTGTTAGTATAGAATTGCTGTACTATTCTATGTTCTCTATGGATGGGTGTCATATTTGGTGAGCTGCCTTGGTACGTCTTGGTAATGTCCTACATACAGCAAATGTAAGTTGGTATTGTAAGGTTATTATTGACCTGCATTGGACACTTGACAACAATTGGTTCTCAAAGTTATACACCAAATTTCAAAACTTTGAGTATCCTATGCTTATACACGTTTCAGTCAATTCACTTTCAACTTATTTCCCTGTAGCACTACACCTTACTCCCTCCCATGTGCCCACCATGTTCCCTTTCCTTCTTTTACCTGCATGAACTTGCAGCAACCTATTATATTGTCAAAATACAACAGTTTCACAGCTGGTAGAACTGTTGCCTCACAACGCCAGAGACCCAGATTCAATACTGATCTTGGGTGCTGTCTGTGTGGAGTTTGCATAATCTGCCTGCAACCACGTCGATTTCCTCCATCTGCTCATGTTTCCTCCCACATCCCAAAGACGTTCAGATTTGTACGCTAATTGGCCTCTGTAAATTTCCCCCAGAGTGTAGGGAGTGGATGAGAAGGTTGGATAAAAAGGAACGAGTTTGAACAGGTGAGTGATGGTCAGCATGGACTTGATGGGCTAAGGGGCCTGTTTCAATGATGAATCTCCAAACTAAACTATAGCTGACCTGTTGAATTCCTTCAGCAGCATATCTTGGGATGTTGGCTGAAACTAGTATAACCAGAGGTAAGTGGAAATGAGGAACTGCAGTTGCTGGTTTATAAAAGAAGACACAAAGCACCGGAGTAACTCAGCGAGTCAGACAGCATCTGTGGTTCTTCCTAAAAGGGCCTGTCCCACTTACGCGACTTTTCAGCGGACGTCTTCGACCTTCAAACTCGGGGGCACTCGCCTGAAAAGCCGCTAGCTGGACCGACCGTCAGCGCGGAAAACACATACACACACACACACACAAACACATCGCAAAGGCGGGGGCCAGAGAATGCAGGGGAGCGCTGTCTGAAATTCACACGGTGCAAAGCCAAGGTGATACCTGCGATGAACAGGTGGCTAGCTAGCATAGTGTAAGGTAAGTACTTTAAAAGAGCGGGAAAAGGGGAAAAGGGGAAGGGGGGGGGGGGGAGAAGGAGAAGATACACAGCTGTGGGGGGGGGGGGGCTTATGGAGGGGAGAAGGGCGGGGGGGGAGAATTTGGGGGGGGGGATAGAATGAGTGGAGAAGAGTGTTGGGAAAAGAAAGCCCCTTTTTTAAGAAGCCTAGAAAAGAAAGAAAAAGACAACTTTTAATAAGCCAGAGATACACAGCTGTGAAGTTTAGCGGGCATTTAACATTACCGGTCAGTTTTCCTTGGTTCTGAAAACTCGTGCTTATGTTTTTTTTCCACAATGAGCCAATTAAAATGCCCAGTCAGCAAAGAAGATTAACTAAAACTACCTACGGCTACCTTGACAACCTACAACGACATGGTGAGCCCACTACCACTGCACTACGACTTCAAAAGTATTGAGTTTCTCCATGGCAACTAATATTTGGTTGCAGAAATGTGTTCAACATGTTGAAACATTCTACACAACTATACTGAGGCCACGAATAGTTACCACCATGCGGGAACTCCTCTCACATGAAGGAGACTTACCAGAGACCACCTACAAACATGTGGTGACCATGTGGCGAGTTTGTGGTGTGCGCACATTCTCCTGAACTTGCAAATAAGGTCGCCCAAGTGGGACAGGCCCTTAAGTGAAATTGCAATCCCGATCTTCCAACGTACCTCATTGTGGACATTGGAATTTTCTCTGGAACTGTTGCTCTACGATACTGAGAAACCATATTCTGCACTATGGTCATTTTTCTCTTCACTCTACTTTTTGTACTTGTGTATGTCTTGATTGTATTCAAGTTTTATATTACCTGGTTTGATTGAATAGTGCACAAACAAATACTTTTTATTGTTGACACAAGGAACTGCAGATGCTGGAATCTTTGAAGAACACAAAGTGCTGGAGTAACTCAGCAGGTCAGGGAACATCTCTGGAGAACATGGAGAGGCAATGTTTCAGTTCGGGACCCGTCTTCAGAATAGGAAACCTACACAGTTGCAGGAGGAGCATACAAACTCTGCACTGGCAGCACCCAAGCTGAGGATTGAACCAGGATCACTGGACAGGTGATGTATGAACACCAACTATTGCACAACTGTGTTATTCTAAAGCACCACACAAGTAACGGAATACATGTGAAGTGCAGACACCGTTACAGGAGTCAGCATATGCCCTCCACAAACAGGATCACCAGCAAATAATCTGTTTCATTAAAGGTAAGATAATTATTGGCTAGGATACTGTGATACAAAATATCTGAAATAAGAACAGACTGACCATAAAATGAGAAGTAGACACAAAGGAGGTGCAGATGATTTTTCAAAGCGTGAAGAAGGATACCAACACCAAATGCCACCTATTTTGGTTCTACTTTATCTGAATATTCTGTTTAATAATCCCATTTTACGCATTTTCCAGAAGAACTCTCCTGATTATTTTCCCTTTGTGCTATTTTGGAACTTAGAACATCGATAGAACGACAGTACAACACAAGAACAAGCACTTTGGCGCTCAATGCCTATGTCGAACATGATGCCAAGACCATTATTTATCTAGTGTAGATAGGAACAGCAGATGCCGGTCTATACCGAAAATAGACACAAAGTGCTGGAGTAACTCACCGGGTCAGGCAGCATCTCTGGAGAAAAAGGATGGGTGACTTTTCGGGTCAGACATTTTGCATCTGAAGAAGGATTCTGACCCAAAACGTCAACCGTGCTTTTTCTGCGGAGATGTTGGCTGACCTGCTGAGTTCCCCTTTGTGTCCATTACTTATCTATCCGCATATAAACCACATCCCGACATTCCCTGCATATGTGTCAAAACATTTATAAATGCCACTAACCCCTTAGTCTGGGTGAAGAATACGGTGTGCTACATTTTTACATTCTGCCCATCTCCTTTATTCTGTCTTATAATTGGGGATATCCCTTATTTTTTATTTCATTTTGCCCATCTCCTCTAAAAGTGAACTATCCTCGAATATTGAATTCCCAACCTTAATTACTTTGGAACCACATCTTGATAATGGCTATTAGATCAGATAATTTCTTGCAGCTTAATTCATCTATCTTGTTATGAATGCTCTGTGCTTTTTATTGTTTTTCAAAACCGATTCTAACTGAAGCATGCTTGTATATTCTGTCCATCTCAGGCAGTCTCTGGTTTCAATCTTCATTTGGTCACCTTGTATTATCATGGAGTCATAGAGATACTGAGCAAGGAAATAGTTCCTTTGGTCCAATTTCAATGGTTCAATGTTTCTTTATTGTCATGTTTGCACAGCAGAGTAAAATTATTTTACACAACCCACAAATGCACAGTCGCCATGTTGTGGAGCTGTTTACAAAGAAAAATCCAATCCAATCCAATCCAACCTTATTTGTTAAGCACTTTAAGACAACCAATGTTGACCAAAGTGCTGTACAGAAGAATAAACAAGACATCATAAACAGACAACATAACAGAACATAACATAACAGCTCACATAAAGCGCAAAAATTACATATGAAATACAACAATAAATTAAAAGACATAAAACATGAGTAAAAATAATAACCACGCAATAAAGCAATCAAAATAAGAAATTAAATCAAGTAAATAAAGTCGACTTCTTACTGGGTATCAAAGGCCACGGAGAAGAGATGGGTTTTAAGAAGTGATTTAAAAACAGACAGAGAAGAGGCCTGTTTAATTTGGAGAGGCAGATCGTTCCATAATTTGGGTGCCGACACAGCAAAGGCACGGAGAAAGTCCAAAGTCCAAACAGTCCAAAAACTGGTCCACATGCTGGGAATACTGGAACAGATCCCGGTAAGCCCAGGTAGAATAGAACAGAATGCCTTTTATTGTCATTCAAACAGCTTGGTTTGAATTAAATTGTATTTCTACAGTCTTAACATTACAAAAAAAACCCCAAGACCCACACTTAACACAGTTTACACAAACACCCATCACAGTGAACCCCCAACACCTCCTCACTGTGATGGAAGGCAAAGGTCTTATCTGTTCTTCTCCCACGGTCCAGCAGTCCAACTGCAGCGTCAAGGCGACTGGGGCTCCCGATGTTAAAGCCCCCGGCGGGCAATGGTAAGTCTCGCGGCCATTAAGCCGCGCCGGGCGATGTTAGGCCCCCACTCCAAGTCATTTAACCCCGCGATTCTGGCGGGAGAAGTTGCCGTTACGGGAGCTCCAAAAAGCGGTCTCCCACCGGGGACCTGCGAGCTCCCGATGTTACCATCCACCGTGCCTGCGGCCGGAGCCTCCGAAGCTCCGAAGTCAGGTCACAGCCGCGCGCCACCGCAGCTCGTCCCACGCCAAAGACGGCCAGCTCCGCGATGGCGGTTCCGCAGGCTCCGCGACTGGAGCCCTCAGGTTTGGTCTGGCCAGGGGGCCGCCAACGGCTCCACGACGTTAGGCCCAACGACATAGGAGACCCGACTGGGAAAAAGTCGGATCCCCCTGTACAAGGAAAAGATTAGCGGTTTCCCCACACCCCCCCCCCCCCCACCCCCCCCCCCCCCCCCCCCCCCCCCCCCCCCCCCCCCCCCCCCACCCAGGCGCGCGACCTGACTTCCCTCTCCTCTGCCGACTGCCTCTGTGTCCTGGGGTAAACCTCCTGGAGCTGGAGGCATTACCACGGTCCCTCTCCTATCAGCCCACTCCTCGTGTCCATCATCACCAGCAACTCATAGAAACATAGAAACATAGAAATTAGGTGCAGGAGTAGGCCATTCGGCCCTTCGAGCCTGCACCGCCATTCAATATGATCATGGCTGATCATCCAACTCAGTATCCCGTACCTGCCTTCTCTCCATACCCCCTGATCCCCTTAGCCACACGGGCCACATCTAACTCCCTCTTAAATATAGCCAATGAACTGGCCTCAACTACCCTCTGTGGCAGAGAGTTCCAGAGATTCACCACTCTCTGCGTGAAAAAAGTTCTTCTCATCTCGGTTTTAAAGGATTTCCCCTTTATCCTTAGCCTGTCCAACCCCTTAAGAATTTTGTAAGTTTCCATAAGATCCCCTCTCAATCTTCTAAATTCTAGAGAGTATAAACCAAGTCTATCCAGTCTTTCTTCATAAGACAGTCCTGACATCCCAGGAATCAGTCTGGTGAACCGTCTCTGCACTCCCTCTATGGCAATAATGTCCTTCCTCAGATTTGGAGACCAAAACTGTACGCAATACTCCAGGTGTGGTCTCACCAAGACCCTGTACAACTGCAGTAGAACCTCTCAGCTCCTATACTCAACTCCCGCAACCTCCAGTCCTCGGGGCTTCCGAGCTTCCCCCTGCAGGGTGTGGCCCATCTTCACATTCTTCGTAGCAAAATTTGCCACTCAGTTCATCTTTATTAACATAAACTAGTTTCCTTCATCTTCCATTGTTGTTTTATCTTTTTATTCATTCCATTTTCCACACAAATTCTTTTATTCTCTCCTTTGCTTGAGCACAAACGTTTAATCTCTATATTAAAAGATTCGTTTAGCTTATTGTCATGTTTACCAAGGTACAGTGAAACGCTTTTTTGTTGCATGCTAACCAGCCAGTGTAAAGACTATATGTGACTACAATCAAGACGTCTGCAGTGTACAATCTTGTCTGCCTTTACTGCCACAGTCACTTTTATTCTCCTGTACTGATGTTGTTGTCAGCCCGAGATAAAGTGCTAGAGTAACTCAGCGGGTCAGACAGCATCTCCGGAGAGCATGGATAGGTAACGTTTTGGTATGGGATTGAACGTCAGACTGATTCCCATTGCATTCCCTGGTATCATTTGCCCAAGGTGCAAAAAAAACTAATTTATGTTCGTAAAATGCAAAGACTGTATCTTCTAAGCTATGCTCTGTGTCCCCTCGCCTCCCTCTCCCTCTTGTCTGATCTGTGTTGCAGTATGTCATTTAATTAACTTATTGAGAAGTGACAATTCATTGGATTTAATTCAGTGCCTCCATTAATTACTTTGCTTTTAATCTAACTTCCTCCAATTAACATTGTCTGATTATACCACCTTTCAAAGCCATTGAGCCCAAAGTGGAGGACCTTGATTGATTTGTACTATCTGTCCTAGTCCTTTGAAAGAACTTTCCAATTAGCTTTGCTTTGTTCTTCCTCAGAGACCTTCATATTTTCTTTGCCATGCTTTATCAATTATATTTTTATAGGCTGCTGTCACGTTTACCTCTAATACCCTTTGGAAGATAGAATGTCTTTTCTCCTCTTCAGCTCTTCACATCCCCACCCCCAACCCCCTTCCCACCCCCTTTTAATCTGAGGAAGTATTGACCCGAAACGTCACCCATCCTATTTTTCCAGAGATGTTGCCTGACATGTTGACTTAATCCAGCACTTTGTGTCTATCTTTAATACCATGCTAAGCTTCTCTGTTTGCACATGATCCATATCCACATGTCTATCTATAAGCTTCTTAAACGGCACTATCGTGCCTGACTCCACCACCATCCCCAGCAGTGCGTTTTGGGCATCCACCAGCCTCTGTGTAATAAAATTGCCCCACACAGTGGTGCAGCTGTAGAGTTGCTGCCATACAGTGCCAGGAACCCAGATTCGATCCTGACTACGGGTGATGTTTGTAAGGAGTTTGTACATTCTCCCCGTGATCGCGTCAGTTTTCTCCGGGTGCTCCAGTTTCCACCCACATTCAAAAGATGCGCACGTTGCAGGTTAATTAGCTTCTGTAAATAGTTCATAGTGTGTAGGATATAACTAGTGTATGGGGTGATTGTGGTCAGTGGGCTGAAGATCCTATATTAAAAAATATCCTTTAAACCTTCCCCTCTTAAACCTATGCCCTCTAGTCTTTGACATTTCCACGTTAGGTAGGGTAGACAGTCAAAACCTTTTCCTATGCCACACACCTCCATCAGGTTTCCCCTCAACCTCTGAAATTCACAGAGAAACCAATCAAAGATTTTGCAATGCTTTGTCACTTTGTCGATGCCAGATAGGTGGCTGCCTAGGTGAGCTGCTGTATGATTTTACCAGCTTGGATGCACAACAAAGCACAGCACTGATACATGTGACAATAAAGTATTATCGAATCTGTCCAACCTCTCCTTCACCTAATACCCCCTAATCCAAAGGAGGTTGCAACATAAGGATTAGGAACATCTCGGCTGAGACCTCAGTCCAGTACAGGGGAGAGCCATGTCATAGGAAAATACTCAAGTAACAATGTTTCTCTTTCTCACCCACCTTATCTCTATCTCTCTCCAGTATTGTAATTTCAAATCATACAGGTGGAGGAATGAAACAAAATCAAAAAATATTATTTGCAGATAGAACCAAGTATTTGATAATTTCATGACTTTGAATGTGAATAAATAGTTTCTCAGTGATAATAGTCTTGAAACCAATTCAAGTACACTAGTACCTCACTTAGCACTTAGGATGCATTCTTGGCAATGAATGGACTAATTAAATCAGCCCTGGATGGGGTCATTACATTCTGCGCTGTGACTAACTGTGTGCCAATGATGTAATATGCTTCACAGAGTGAAGATCACAAAGTATGTTTAGTTCAGAGTACAGGCCCATCAGCCCACCGATTTCACCCCAACACTAACCTTAGCAACTGGGAACATCTACGGAATCTCTTTGATTGCACAAAGGACTTGGGTTTTTAGACCAGCATTACGGTTATTAATTTCTTGAATTAAAAACAAAATAAAATTGATCGAATTAAATTGAAAGTTACGGCCTGGAAACAGGCCCTTCACCCCATTGAGTCCATGTCAACTATCGATCGCCCATTCACGCTATTTTTATCTCATCCCACTTTTACAGAGGCCAATTAACCGACAAACTTGCCCGTCTTTGCGATGTGTGAGGAAACCAGGGAACCCAAAGGAAATCCACACGGCCACGCAGAGAATGTGCAAACTCCACACAGGTGTGACCCAAGGCAGGGATTGAACCCAGGTCTCTGGCTCTTGTGAGGCAGTGGCTCTCCCAGCTGTGCCAATGTGGGCCCATTATAAGCATTCACAGATTCTAGAACTCAACAACACATCGGCCAATTAATCTGGCAACCCGCATGTCATTGGGATGTGGGAGGAAATTCGAGTGCATGATCAGTATTGTGAGTTTATGCACAATTGGTAAATAAGTCCATGATAGTGCTAGAGAATGTGTGTAGTGTTCTGTTGCTAAATCATATCTTCTGGTAGAGAGAGCCATCATCCCTGGTGTGTCTGATCTTACTTGCCTCATGGCCATATGTAACATTAATCTCAAAGTAAAACATATATACATTGGGCCTTAAATGACCTTGGAAACAGGAGAGTCAAGGGCCTGTCCCACTTGAGCGACCTAATCCGCGAGTTTAGAAGACCTTAGGCGAGTTGAAAAAAATATCAAGGTCGTGTTGACTCGCCGAAGTAGAAGACCTCCTAACGACGTTTTGGTTTGGAAATTCTAAAATTGTGTTGCCTAATTAAAGTTGCCTTGCCTAATTAAAGTTGCCTTGCCTAATTAAAGTTGCCTTGCCTAATTAAAGTTGCTTTGCCTAATTAAAGATGCCTTGCCTTCTATATAATTAAATGTATAATCTTGACGACTTCTTTTTTGCGCTTTATATTGGGTTTTAGAAAAAACACTACCAAGTACGGCTGTGATTTTTGGCCAGCTTACTCAGAGTCCCCCTCCACTCATCAGGTGCCGAGGATTTTTCCCATAGAGGAAAAAGAAAAGGGTTATTAGTTTAAAAAATGTTGAGATTTCTCTCTCCTGTCAATTACGCCATGAAAGCCATGCCCCTTCTAGTGGGAGGGGGAGGGACTATAAAACCCAGAAGTGTGGACATGGCTCAGTCTCTGCAAGATGGAGGAGGGAGAAGTTATGACTCATTGGCTTTAGTGGCCTTGCACCCTGCTTGAAATGATATGAAACTGCACTTGAATTTGGTGGCCTTGCATCCTGCTTGAAATGGAATTTCAAGTAATAGCCGTGAGTCAACTGCCAGCCCACCAGCCGCGAGTGAGTGAGCTGCAAGCACAACAGGCTGGAGTGACTGAGCCACCAGCCCACAAATCCATTCGGCCCACAATGGCCATACTAGCCCTCTGGAAACCAATCACTTCAGCCCACAACCCCCATACTAGCGCTTGGTTCATCCGAAACAACTCCGTAACAGAGGATTCTCTGATTTAAGGGCTCTTCCCAAGGACACACTTGGAGACAGACAGCAAATGCTGCTGGAAGATCATCAACTCGGTGAAAGACTCTCTTTGGTCTACCCAAAATTTATTGGCCTCCCAGCAATGCAAGGTGCCATCAGGAAAATTTGCCGACTTACCCCCTCCAGACTGCAGGAGTATATTCTGAGGGACTCGCTGATGCTCAGTGCAGCCAACGTCAAGGCTCTGTGGGGGAGGACTGCAGTTTAGAGTCCTTCTGCTGCTGGACATTGATGGGCAGAGTCTGGTGGGGACACCCCTCCAACAAAGGATGGGATATCATCCCAAGAGGGCACATGAGTGGCAAGGGTATTTTGTTTAAAGAGAAAAGGGAACATTACTGAGTGTGACACCAATTAATGTATAGACGTTCAGAATGTCAGAAGAGTTTTTGCACAGTGTTGTTTTATAGATTTTTTTATTATGAATCAAGTTTATTTTTAGAATGCAACTAGACTAAGTGGGACCCGTTGGGTCCCATGTTCACACGGGAAAGCAATATTCCACCTCTCCACCAACTTCAATATTGCTGGCCAGTGGGGTGGGGGGGGGGGGGGCTTTCTGGAGTGCTAGTATAGGTGTTGTGGGCTGAAGGGAATGGTTTTCAGAGGGCTAGTATGGACATTGTGAGCTGAATGGACTCTTGGGCTGGCAGATCAGTCACTCAGGCCTGGTGGGCTGGCAACTCAGTCACTCCGGCCTGGTGGGCTGGCAGCTCAGTCACTCAGGCCTGGTGGGCTGGCAGCTCAGTCACTCAGGCCTGGTGGGCTGGCAGCTCAGTCACTCAGGCCTAGTGGGCTGGCCCCTCAGTCACTCAGGCCTGGTGGGCTGGCAGCTCAGAAACTGCCAGAAATTCTGCCAAAACATGTAGAGACTGTAAGGGAGAAGCGGGAGAGGGTGGAGAATCAATTTTAGACACTTTTTATCTCTTTTTTGCAGATCACAGCAATGAAGGGGGAAAGTCTATACTGGCCTGGGTCTCACAGGGAGCAAATGAAGGGAGAAAAATATTTGGGTGAGGTTTAATACTTGCAGAGGGAATACTTACTGATGGGCCAAAGGGTCTCCTGGGCTAGCTAGTACAGGCCTGATGGGCCGAAGGGGCTCTTTAAAAAAACATCTGAGTGAAATATCACTGAAAGGCACTTTTTCTGGACTTTTCCTGGCCTGGCATGGGCCTTTTGGACCAAAATGCTCCTCATGGGCTAATACGAGCATTTTGGGCAAAAGGGACTGGTTTCTCGGCTAATAGGGGCCTCGTGGGCCGAAATTAGTGGTTTCAGGCAGGCCAAACAACTCATTTCATTTAATTTCATTTCCGATTGCATTGCAGTTTCAAGCACAGGGCAGGCCAAGCCAAACAGTTGATTGCATTTTCACTTCATTTCCATTGCCATTGAACTTTCAAGCAGAGGGCAGGCTCAAGCCATGCAACTCATTGCATTTTCACTACATTTCCATTGCCATTGCTGTTTCAAGCACATGGCAGGCCCAAGCCAAACAGTTCTTGCATTTACACTCCATTTCCATTGCCATTGCAGGTTCAAGCACAGGGCAGGCCCAAGCCAAACACCTAATTTCATTTTCATTAAGGGCTAAGAAATCATTTATTCAAGTACATTGCATACTCACAGTGTTCTGTATTTTCCCAGCTCAGACAGAGAGTCGTGACCTCTGCCTCGCCATCTTGCCGACAGACTGAGCCACGCCCGAGTTTTATAGTCCCTCCCATCGGAAGGGGCATGGCCTTCATGGCGGTGATTGACAGGAGAGAGAATCTCGAGATTTTTTTAAACACTAATAAGTCTTTTATTTTTCATCTATGGGAAAAGTCCTTGGGGCCCGCGCAGCAAAGGAGGACTCTGAGTAGGATGGCCAAAAAATCACAGCCATATGTGGTAGTGCTTTTTTCTAAAATCAAAGCACAGTGCAAACAGGAAGTGGTCAAGAAGAGAATTTTAATTAAATAGGTAATGCTCTGCTGGACAACAAAGATATAACATTCGAAAAATAAATTGTAATAAGAATTTAAAAAATATATATACAAAACAGTGCAAAACGTCCAGATTACCTTCTGCGTTGACTTCTAACTCATATCGAGGTTATTTCTTTTGCAGCCAATTATCCTCAGAAATAATTATCACACTGTGATGGCATGTAAACTAACTATTGATGTTTTCAATAATCCCTCTCTTCAACCAGCTATTACATTTTCACTTCAAAGAACATCTGGACAATAGTTTTAACACTTCATTTCATTCTATTGTTTATCAAGGCCTTGTGCCTCAACAAGTGACTAATTGAAAATTGAGCTTTTAACTTTGACAGTTTCACGCATGTGGTTAACGATCTGGACAGGATAGTAGAGTTAAGGGCCTGTCTCACTTGCCAATTTTTTCGGCGACAGCCGGTGTCATGTCACTGTCGCCAAAAGATTTTGCATTTTTAAATCCCGTGGCGACCAAAATAATGTTACGATACAAAACACCGTGCGTCACCACCGCCACACGTGGCCGCGTCACGTCGCATCTCCGCAACTTTTTTGGTGACCTGGTACGTCTGTCAATTATTCTGGCAGTCGCCAAAATATCGCCAAGTGGGACAGGCCCTTACAGTGTCATCTGGAGATACAGCACAGGAACAGTCCCCTCGTCCCACCGAGTCCACACAAACCATTCATCATTCTTTTACACTGATCTTATATTCATTCTATTTTTGTTTTGATAGATTGAAAGATAAAGTATGGGACAGGCTCTTCAGCCCACCGAGTCCACACTGACAACCTGTTCACACTAGTTCTATGTTATCCCACTTTCTCATCCACTCCCTACGTATTGGGGACAATTTACAGAGGCCCATTAACCTACAAACATGCACCTCTGGGATGTGGGAGGAAACCAGGGCACCCGGAGGAAATCCACACGGCCACATGGACAATGTGCAAACTCCTTACAGACAGTACTCAAAGCACCGAGTCTCTGGTGCTGGTGAGGCAGTGGTTCTATGTGATAAGTATTCACAGATTCTACCACTCAACAACACAGCTGAAGGAATTTACATTGGCCAATTCATCTGGCAATCCGCATGTCATTGGGATGTGGGAGGAAACCAGGACACCCTGTGCAAACACAGAGAGAACATGCAAACTCCACACAGACAGCAGCAGAGGTCAGATTGAACGTAAATTTCACATGCTATTGGGAGATTGATCAGAGGTGACGCAGTGGCACAGCGGTAGAGTTGCTGACTTACAGTGTCAGAGATCCCGATTTGATCCTGACTATGGGTGCTGTCTGTATGGAGTTTGTACGTTCTCCCTGTGACCGTGAGAATTTTCTCTGTGTGCTCTGGTTTCCATTCAAATTCCAAAGAGGTACAGGTTTGTAGGTTAATTGGCTTTGGTAAGTCGTAACATTGTCCCTAGTGTGTAGGATCGTGTTAGTGTCTGCACAGACTTGGTGGGTTGAAAGGCCTGTTTCCGAGCCATTGCACTAGTCTAGAGTGCTTTTCATGTATCACCAATTCGACTTTTTCAAACCGTTGAGAGCATTCAATCCTACTTTCTGTGTTGTGATGGCTAATATTATGCATAGAATTCCCCTCAATGCCAACCAGTGATATAAGCAGCAGTTACATATCATTCGCTTTTGATTAATATTTGAGTGCAGCCCAGTCACTTGCATTTAGCTGATGGATTTGGCAATCTTTCCACATTGACCGCAAATGTTCTCATTATTGCATGACTGTTTGGCTTAATGCGCGCATCACTTTAATGCACTGATAACTACTTTCCAAATTGAAAAGAGAGAGAGAGGAAGGCTTGTATTTCTACAGTTTCTATTGTACACTGCTCAGAACATCTCAGAATGTTTTACAGTCATTGAAGGGCTTGTGAAGTGTTGGGAAACATCTTGTTCTTGCAGCTAGGTTTGGCTTTATTATTGTCGCATGCTCCATGATACAATGAAAAGCTTTGTTTTGCACGCTGTCCGAACAGATCAGGTAATACTACACAACAATACAATCGTGTCAAACTCAAGTACAATAAACAGAGCTAAGGGGAAGATACAAAGAGCGGAATATAGTTCTCAGCGTTGTAACGCATCAGTTCCAGAGTCAAAGTCCAATGTCCTCAATGTGGTAGTGATGAAGCTTATGGAAAGATTGTTCAGGAGCCTGATAACAGAGGGGAAGAAGCTGTTCCTGAGTCTTGCTGTGTGCTTTCAAGCAGATGGGCCTGTACCTCCAAACTCAAAAACGACACTAAACCTTTTGCCTGACGGTAGCAGGAATAAGGAGGTATGACCCTTTCTCTACAGAATTCTATTTCGTCCTTATGGTGGTACAGGAAACGTTTGTCTGGAAACTAGCGCATATGGTGTATGTTTTTCGAGATGTTCAGGAGGCTTTATTTCACGTGCACCAGATGGTTGTGTCTGAAGAAAGGTCCTGACCCTAAACGTTGGCTATCCATGTCCTCCATAGACGCTGCCTGACCTGCTGAGTAACTCCTGCACTTTGTGCTTTACTCAGGATTCCAGTATTGCTGTTCCTTGTGACGCAAGCAAATTCTTACTTGCTGCAGTTTTACAGGCACGTTGGACACGATGGCAGGTGCTGACTTTGAAAAGATTGAGTTTAACCTGCAGTAAATTATGTTGCTGATCTCTTCTCAGTGAACCTAACCTGTTCCTGGTGTCAAATCCATACGCTTAATAACATCATTATAAAGGCAGGACTCTGAGCAACATGCACTTCCCTCTGCAGCCCCTCAGAGTGTGGGGTGAACAGTGTGCGCAGTCATCGACAGGCACTGCAAAAATGTGGCATTTTATGAAGCTTTCATCTGTAGTTCGTGTCCTGGTGGAAGTGATTGAAGTCAGCGCCTCCCAGGCCCTACCTAAGGTGATGTGGCATCTTTCCTAGACACTGGCTGAATGGCGCTCCCATTCAAAGCATTTAATTGGCCACGATGTGGGCACTTTGAAAGAAGATGGGAGATTCATCTCTCTCACTCTCTTTTTCTGTCGCTCTCTCTCACTTCCTCTATCTCTGTCTCTTTGTGTATGTCTGTCTCTCTCTCTCTCTCTCTCTCTCTCTCTCTCTCTCTCTCTCTCCCTCTCCCTCTCTCTCTCTCTCCCCCCCCCCCCTCCTCCCCTCTCACCTCCCCCCCCCCCCCCCTCCTCTCTCTCTCTCTCTCTCTCTCTCTCTCTCTTAAGAATGTTAAGGGTTTGGACACGCTAGAGGCAGGAAACATGTTCCTGATGTTGGGGGAGTCCAGAACCAGGGCCACAGTTTAAGAATAAGGAGTAAGCCATTTAGAACGGAGACGAGGAAACACTTTTTCTCACAGAGAGTTGTGAGTCTGTGGAATTCTCTGCCTCAGAGGGCAGTGGAGGCAGGATCTCTGGATGCTTTCAAGAGAAAGCTAGATAGGGCTCTTAAAAATGGCGGAGTCAGGGGATATGGGGAGAAGGCAGGAATGGGGTACTGATTGGGGATGATCAGCCATGATCACATTAAATGGCGGTGCTGGCTCTAAGGGCCAAATGGCCTACTCCTGCACCTATTGTCTATTGTCTATTTTCTATTATCTCTCCCTTCTCTCTCTCTCTCTCTCTCTCCTCTCTCTCTCTCATACCTGACACCATTGTGTGATGCCCAGTTGCCCTGGGCTCTGTGCCAGGGGCTGCTGCCTATGGGTGAGTGGCCAACCGTTGGCCACAAGGCCTGCTTGCGGCGCAGAGTTGCGGGATATGACCTACTCCAGTGCATGGCTCTGGGGCTGCCCTTCCTAACTCCATGTCACTCTGGATGTTAATTAAGCATGCAATGATATGCAGGGGACCTACTGCATTAGAGCTTGAAGCAATGCATCAAAATCGGGCATCCATTTTCCAGAGACTTATGAGAATCATTTTTTAAAAATATCTAAATATGTAAATTTTCCCATCAAGTAATATTCTTGAAATTCTTTGTACATTTAATGGTTCAATGGTTCAATTGTCCTTTATTGTCACGTGAACCGAGGTACAGTGAAATTTGATTTACCATTCAGTCAAAAAAGCAACAAGATACAAGACAACATAAAGATGAAACATTAACAGCCACCACAGCAGCGTGTGAGAATCCCTAGGCCACACAGCATAAGCAGAGACCCACAGCCATCAGTTCATGTATCTGACTAAATGTTTCTTAAACATTGCGATAGTACCTGCATCAACTATCTCAACACCCACCACCCTTTGTGTGATAAAGATACCCCTCAGGTTCCTCTTTAATCTTTTCTCCCTCACGTTAAATCTATGTCCTCTGGTTCTTGATTCCCCTACTCTGGGCAAGATACTCTGTGTGTTTGCCCAATTTATTCCTCTTATGATTTTGTACAAGATGGCTGCAATGAATCAAGGAACTGTCCCCTGGTTATTGATGCAATTCCTTCTTCACAGCCGGTAGCGTTCTAAGCATTTTCAGACACAGTGTGCGGTTCACACTCTCCCATGAGGAGCATGCTTGAATCCCATGCACTGCACTCAATCTTCACTTGATCTGCTTTTACCTACAAATCTCTGAAGTGAGAACTGGGAGATGGGATTAACCTAAATAACTTCATTTTTGTGTGTGAGAGACACAATGACTATTTTCTGTGTCACAAAATTACATTCCTCTCTGATATTACGGTATCAGCTATTGATCGAGGAACTACAAAGTTTTCTCTTCAACACAAAGGTTAATTTAATTTAGAAACAGAATGGAAACTGACCCTTCAGGCCACTGAATCCATTCTGACCATTGATCACCCTATGTTATTCATCCATTGTATTCCAATCTATGCACATTAAGGGCAATTTACAGAGGCCAATTAACCTACAACCCCACATGTATTTAGGATAGTTTTGGTTTTGAGGTACAGCATGGAAACAGGCCCTTCAGCTCATCGTGTCTGTGCCAACCATCGATCCCCGCACACGAACACTATCCTACACACACTGGGGACAATTTACAATTTTACCAAGGCAATTAGCCTACAAACCTGCATGTCTTTGGGTTGTGGGAGAAAACCGGAGGTCCCAGATGAAACCCACAAAGTCACAGGGAGAACGTTCAAACTCCACACAACCCGGATCCCTGGTGCTGTGAGGCAGCAGCTCCACCCGCTGCACCGCTATCCCCTCATTTTTGCTTCTTCAAATATGACATGTTACAAGCTGTAATCTGGAACTGCATTTACGTAGCTTTTAAAATGCAGCACAGAAATAGTTAAACAACATTTAAACATAAATCTTGCTAAGTAGATGCAACCTTTTCTCGCACCGCATATTTGATGGGGAAATGCTGCTGTAAAAAATGAGTGCTAATGCGCTGTGTATTGAGTTGACTGTACAGAAATCAGTAGCGCAGCACAACCAGAGATTATTAATAACTTAAAGTGACTCCGACAATAAAACATTCCAAAGTTCAACTTGAGTGGGAAGCAGAAAAGGGAAATATCAAAAACGTTGTTTTCGACACTCGTTTATGAATAGCAAATTAAATGCAATACGACTTAAATTCCATTGATTGAGGGGAAAAGGATGATGCTCAATTTAGAACACTCAGTTGGAATTGGGCATTTAGCCATGGTTTGCATCTCTAATTGTTTCAGGAGTGGGAAAATTAATTTAATAAACTTCTCTGCAAAAATGCACAAGTCAATTAAGCAAACAATCCACTCTGCACCGTGCATCTGTGAGAGCTGGGAATTGGCTTGCTGTAGGCATTTAGGTCCCATTAAGAAGCTTAAGTTATACCTATAATAGCCAGCATTATAACTTAATCATCTGCTTGATAATGATTCAGGTACCAGAAGCGGAAAAATGCTTCTTGGAGAATCAGAGAGATGACATGAATCTGTAAATTCAACAAGCAACATTCTCAGCCCTGACCAGAAATAACGTCTGATCATTCCCTCCACAGATGCTGCCTGGCCCGCTGAGTTCCTCCAGTACTTTGTGATTCACTCAACACACACAACCATGTTTTAATGAACAGGGAGAAATTAAACTGATGTGTGGTTTGAAAGCAACGCACATTCTTCATTGAAGATAGACACACAATGCTGGAAAAAGGTGGGGGATCTAGAGGTAGGAACAGGCCAGAACAAATCAAGGCTGGCAACAGATGACCAAAGAAGTGTGGAGCCCATAATGGCCCATTATTGGCTGGGGAAGAGGTGGGGTTAAATAATGACAGGGGAGATCAAGCATAGACCAGATAACTGCTTTGCCAACCATTTGCTCTCCATCTGCCAAAGCCAAGAATTGCCCTTCCCATTCCATACCAACCTCCTCCATGCCAGAGTGAGGCTGCATGCAAACCGGAGGAACAGCATCTCATATTCTGCGGTGAGGTGTGGGGAGGGAAGGGGGATGTGGGGGGGGGGGGGGGGGGGGTTGGGGGGGGGGGGGAGTGTGGGGGATAGGTGGTGTGGTGGAGGGGGGGGTGTGAGGGGGAAGGGGGGTGTGGGGGAGGGGGTGTGGGGGGGATGGGGGTTGTGGAGGGAGGGTTTATTGGGGAGGGGGTGTGGGGGGCTGTGCGGGAAGGGGCTATGCGGGGGGGAAGTCTTCAAAACCTTCATAACGTTTGTACCATTTCCCCGATCGGAACAAAACACATTTGACTTGCAGCAGAGGAGAATGATGAGTAGGGTGGCAAATAATCGTAGTGCTATGGGAGATAGTTTTTGAGCAAATTCAATTAAAACACAGACAGGAAGTGGTCAAGATGAAAGTTTTAGTAATCGCATAGATAGATACTAGACCAAGTGCTTGCTCCACCAACGCACCCATTCCTTACCTGTAGCTTCCATGGGAGGCGTGTTCCTCCAACTCAAGCCGTTCCCGAACATAAGATTCCAGCACTTCCCTGCCTCCCTCAGCAGTGATCTTTTAAAAAAAAAAATCCAATTGCACTTCCCCTGCATGTTGCAGTAGCAATGCACCCTCCCCCTCCTGTGAGTTGAAAAGTTCAGAATGTTTAATCGCGAATAACTTGTAAAATATAGGATGAAATATAGGATGAGCCCTATCTTGTTTTAATCATAATGTACTACTATATTTCAAGATTAATTATATTTAAGTTACAAATATAATAATCCATTACATTCTATTTTTTTGGTTTCTTACTTTTATTTAAACCAATCAGAAATTATATAGATATATTTTTAAGGAAAAGTGAGTTCTAAAATGCATAATGTAATTGATGACTTAGACACTTAGATATTCATTTAAATGAAGTTCAAATTCTAACACAACTGCATGTTGTGATGGAACAGAAGGGAAAAAGACACAAGGTGCTAGAGTAACTCAGCATAGCTGGAGAACATGGATAGGTGATGAATGGTCAGAAAAAGGGATCCAACCTGAAATGTTTTCCATACCATCAGTCTGAAGAAGTGTCCTGACCCAAAACATCACCTATCCATGTCCACCAGAGCTGCTGCCTTACCCGCTGAGTTACTCCAACACATTGGGTCTATTTATCCATGCAACAGTTGCCAAGTTTTGTCCCCACCCAATCTCCTATCCAGCTTTCTACTCCCTAGGCCAATAAGTCTGAAGAAGGGTCCCAATCCGAAACACCTATTCATGTCCTCCAGAGATGCTGCCTAACCATGTTTTTGGTATGTCTGCATCCATAGTTTCATGTGTCAATATAGAATATATGACATTAGACAGCAAAATAATTATTTTTGGCAGCTCGTTTTACAGATTAGCTGACCAAATATAGAATTCAGTTCCGCCACCAATTTTCCAGCATCTGGTGGTCCGGTGCCTAGACTGGTCAAGGCAGCCAATCTCTATCTGATCTGGACTTCTGTGCCGATCAGTGGGTCAAATTTGCCACCTGTGGCCGGGGCTCTGGAACCAGGTTAATTGGCCCTCTGTAAATTGTTCCCAAGTGGGGTAACATAGAACTAGTGTGAATGGGTGATCGATGGTTGTTGCAGACTTGGTGGGCTGAAGGGTGCATTTCCATTCTGTATCTCTAGACTAAACTAAACCTTTGTGTTGAAGAGTATATTTTGTAGTTCCTCAATCAATAGCTGATGCTCCAGTAACTTAGAGGAATGGAAATCATGACACAGAAAACAATGAAAGTGGAATAACATAGAACTAGTGTGAAGATAGACACAATAGGTCTGATTAACTCAGCGGGCCAGACAGCATCTCTGGAGAAAAGGAATAAGTGAGACCTTTCTTCAGACTTGTGTGAATGGGCAACAGACATTAGACAATACCCGATAGATGCAGGAGTAGGTTATTCGGCCCTTCGAGCCAGCACCGCAATTCAATGTGTTCATGATTGATCATCCCCAATCAGTACCTGTTCCTGGGCAATCGTTGGTCAGCATGGACTTGATTGGCCAAAAGGCCTGTTTTCATGCTGCATCTCTAAACTAAAACCACTTCTGGTTAGATTACATATATTGGTTGATCGCTCACTGGAAGGGCTTGCTTTGCGGTACACACGTTCAGGTTCGTCCAAAACACGTCAATGCCAGTGAAGTACTTCTGAGGCAAAGACACTTGCAATGCAAGGAATGTAACATCCAGTTGGCTTGTGGCAAGTTCACACAAATATCAACATGATAACGATCGTGATGTTAGACTGTCTCGTGATGTTAGACTGTGGAATCAATTAGCCATTCTCCCAATGGCCCAAGAGACATCCAAGCTCACCAGACCCTTTCCTATCATTGATCTAGCAGGCAGCATTCTACCATGGAGAAAGGTATCATCTTTCGTCTTAGAGATGTGGCATAGCGGCGCAGCAGTAGAGTTGCTGCCTTACAGCGCCAGAGACCCGGCTTTGATCCTAACTACGGGGTTTCCTCTGGGTGCTACGGTTTCCTCCAACACTCCAAAGACATGCAAGTTTGTAAGTTATTTGGCTTTGGTAAAATTGTAAAATTAGCCTGAGTGTGCCGGATACTGCTAGTGAATGGGGTGATCACTGGTCGGTGCTGACTCAGTGGGCCAAAGGGACTGATTCCCCGCTTTATCTCTAAAGTCTAAAGTTCTCCCTGTGACCCCGTGGATCTCCCACTCTGGGCCTAATGCCTATATTTCTCAGTCCCCTGATCTTTATAAAATGTATAGGAAGGAATTGCAAATGCTGGTTAATATTGAAGATAGACACAAAGCACAGGGGTCACCCAGCGGGCCAGGCAGCATCTCAGGTGATAAAGGATGGGTGACGATTCGGTTTGGGACGGGACCCTTCTTCAGACTGAGAGTAGAAGAGTGGGAACTGGAGGGAGGAAAAGCTACCTCCTAAAATATTGGAGTATTGTAGGAAACCATAGCACCCTTCACTTTAAACACACTTTTCTGGTCCATAACTCTCTGGGACAGGGAATTAGAAAGATTCTCTCTCCTGTACTCTCGCTTGCTGTCAGAGCTCTCACCGACATTGAATGCCTGTGCAGACATAACATTCTGTAGCTTCCTGCACACATTTGTCGGCTTCAGAAGATGAGGTATGTTTGGCCGTTGCTCCAGGTCGCGGTTTGTTGTGCTTGTCGCTGGACAGATTTTTCTTTCAAGAGTTGAAAGTGTTTTTTTCAGAGATCAGTACAAAAGTCTCAGCGAGTTTGTTATTTGCTGCTGGCAACACCTGTGAATGCAATCGGCTTTGAGAGAAGCTGCCCGAATGACTGCACGTTCTCACTCCGAGTGACAGCAACCGGGCAGCACGGTGGCGCAGCGGTAGAGTACAGGCAGAGAGAGATAGAGACCCAGGTTCGATCCTGGCCACGGGTGCTGTCTGTGGGGAGTTTATATGTTCTCCCGTAACCACATGGATTTTCTCCAAGTGCTCCGGTATCACCTAAACATGTGCAGGTTTCTGGTGTGAATTGTCCATGGTATAATGTTAGTGTACGGGGATTGCTGGTCCACACGGACTTGTTGCGCTGAAGAGGCTGTTTCCAAGTTGTAACTGAAACTAAACTCAGAGCTTGTTTGTGGAAGCTGCACAGACCCGACTCCCCATCTACACTTCGTGCTGCTTTAGGAAAGCAGGCAACATGATCAAAGATAGAGATAAAAAGCTTGAGTAACTCAGCAGGTCAGGTCAGGTATGTGCTAATATTTTGGGTCTTCTTCAGATGCTGCCTGACCCCCTGAGTCGCTCCAGCATCATGTGTCTCTCTTTGGTATGATCCGCCATGTGCAGGTCCTGCCTGCACATTTTGACTGCTCCACTGTGAAATCTCCTCAAGGAATGCCTGCTTAGAAGTTCTCCCCCTCTGTCTAATGGGAGTTCTGTGAGATCCTCTCTCACTGCTTCTCCTCTGTGATTCCTACTGGAATGAGTCTGAAGAAGGGTTCTGACCTAAATCATTGCCTATTCTTTTTCTCCAGCAACGTTGCCTCCCCTGCTGTGGTTACTGCAACATTTTGTCTCCTTCTTCAACATAATCAAAGACTTGTCCCACCCTCATATTTCCACCCTCATATATGACCCACCTCATATTTGTCTTGGGTATTTTAAAACACAGTGGTATGAACAGTTACATAACTAGAAAAGGATAAGAGGAATATGGCCAAATGTTGGCGAATGGGACTGGTCTATATGATACACCTTGCCTGGCATAGATGTGTTGGACCGAAGGGCCTGTTTCATGCTTTATGGCTCAAATAATAAATTATAATTTGGTTGTAAAAGCATAAACCTCCAGTTCCAGTCTGTGTTCTGACCCATTGGTTCATCTTACCTGTGACGTTGATTAAAGTAATAAAATTGACATTGTTACCCTCTTGAGAATTGTAATTGAAGAAAAACAACATGTTTCTACACATACTGATTCATGTACGAAGATGCATTAGTGAATACCAAGAGATAATAAGAACTGGCTCATTAGTGAACCACAATGTTTCTTCCATAAGCTAGGATATTGTCTGATTCATCTCTACCCCATTGCGGACATTGGACTTTGCCTCTGGTACTGATGCGCTACAATACTGAGAACTAATTTCTGTACTCTGCATCATCTCCTTGCTCTCTGTTGTATTTGAGTTTGAATTGATTGTATTTATGTATTTTCTGATTTGATCGGATAGCATGCTAAACAAAGCTTTTCACTGAACCTGTTGACCTGTGGAGGATGCGTGCTAGCCAGCAGGTTACCTCAGCTGCATCGTCCACCAGGATTAACTGGAGTAAGTCTTCTGGAAATGTGGTGGCTAGTGGCAGGTGGACTGCCTGCCGGAGGAGACGACATTGTATGTGTGGAGCACCACACATCTCCTCTACCTGGGGGTCTACCTGAGTCCCACTGGGGATGCTTGGCCGGCGAACTGGCTGGAGCTGGAGAGGAACGTCGTCGCCCGGCTGGGGCGCTGGTCAAGCATGCTTAGAGTTCTTTCCATGGTAGGGTGCTGGTGGCCTCCATGTTATAGTATCGGCTGGCTACGCTTGTCCCGCCCTCTATCTTTGCAATTACAATACAGAAGAAGATGGTGGATTTATTTTGGGGAGATAGGAAGCACTGGGTTACTGCAGCAGACCTCAGTCTCCCATTGGAGGATGGTGGCCAGTCCTTGGTATGCGTGCGTACCCAGGTGGCGGCTCTCCGTCTCAGGACTCTGCGGAGGTACGTGTGCTCGGAGCACCCTCCCAGATGGCACACCCTGGCCATGTATTTTTTCTGCCAGGGCCATTGCCTAAGGGGGGGTTTCACGGCTCCCGGTGGCGGGCATCAGTCGCCCCGCCATACCGGGTCTGCCTAGCTTCTACCACGATGTGTTAAGAGTGAGAAATTTGGTCATCTTCAGCCAGCGTATTGCTCCTCAGGGGGAGGGGGGTGATGTGACTGTGAGGGGCTTCAGTCCTCACTCTGACATGGTGGGTGTCGAGGAGAGGTGTGTGCTTGGAGTGATTCTGACCGAGCTTATCTCCACTCTGCCGGAATTGCTCATCGAGCCCAACACAACATGAGCCGCCTTTCCGAGATGCCCAGCTTGCCGTTCTGTGATACGTCGTGACGTGTATCATACAGAATGCTCCTGCACACTCTACACCTCCTCGCCTTCATCTTCCGTCCAGACACGCCATGGTGGGCCGTGTTACTGCCTGACGGCAGGGGCGGTCCCCAGTTGAAGTCTCTCTACAAGGGAGTCCTCCCCCTTTACATCGAAGACCTGGGGTGGAGAGTGTTGCACAGAGCCGTGGTGTGTAATAAACCTTTGAGTTGGTTCACGGACTCGCCAGCTACCTGTTACTTCTGCGGCAAGGAAGAGACTGTGTTCCACGTGAATATGGAGTGTGAGAGGTTGCAGCCCCTGTACGAATATTGAAGGGGCTGCTCCTCAAGTTCTGGTTGCATTTTAGTCCATTTATCCTGGTGTTTGTGCACAGGACAGGGTGTGGTGTGGGCCGATCGGGAAGGTGGGATCTCCTTGTCGGTTTGCTCCTGGGCCTGGCCAAGATGGCCATTCACGGGTCCAGTCAGTGGACGGTCGATGGTCGCAATAGAGTAGGCTGCCTGCCCCTCTTCTGGGCCTACGTCCATGCTCGCGTGTCCCTGGAGAGGGAACACACGGTGTTCACGGGGATTCTGGATGCCTTCCATGAATGCTGGTCGGCACAGGGGGTCGAGAACATTGTAGATAAAAATTGCACCATTGTACTATAATGACTGCTTGATGTATTGTGACAAATGAACTTTTGGTACACTGTAAAATGCAATTGTTGAATAAACTCCTTGGAAAGAAAAAAAGAAAGAGGGCAAAAGAGAGAGAGAGATGTAGAGAGAGAGATGTAGAGAGAGAGAGAGGGAGAAAGTGACAGAAAGAGAGAGAGACATAAACAATTATTTGAGCACAGAAAAAGGCCTTCCAGCCCATCTCATCCCTATGTGCTGACCTGAGCTTGTCCATCTGCCCGCATTTGCCCTAAATCCCTCTCCCTCTTTTCTGTCCATGTACCAGTCCAATTGTCTTTTATATGTTATATAATTACAACATTAAACGAGAACTTACCGTTTGAAGTTTGATCTTTATTTTATGAGAAGTTGGAGTGAGAGACTATGAGAAGAACCCGCCAGCGAGCATGCGCGTCAATCTTCAAAGCAACTGCATGAAACCACTGACCACTTGCACCAAATTAAACTATAGAAAGATTAATAACGCTTGACTTACCAAATCTTTATGAGATTCAGGGTTGGGAGTGGAGGGCACGTAGTTTCTCACTCCAATTTCTCATAAAATAAAGATCAAACCTCAAACGGTAAGTTCTCATTTAATCTTTCTATTTTATATCGAAGTCTCGTTATGAGACTGCGTGAAGCCTTCGAAGCTCTGTGGTTTCATGCAGTAAACCAATCTGTATGTGAAAACACTAAACAGATAAACCATAAATGGTAGAAAAGTCATGGGCCATTAACAACATGATGCTAACTTTACATACATGTACATCGCCCTTAATTGGACCACAGTCCCAATTGCCTTTGGGTTAGACAATAGCTCATGCAACACTGTTCAGAATTCTATCTGCAAACGTCCAGACATGTTCAACAAAATTTTATAACTTCTGAAAGTGCACTTATCTGAGCCTCCTGCTGTTGCAAGAAAGTGATCAAAGGGGAATATCCATTCTATTGGCTGCTGACGAGCCAGCCACCCTGGTAGAGTGAGACTTGAAATGATTTGTATTCACTCCCGCTTTCAGCTGCTTACACTCTATCCATCTTGAAATAGTCTGCACCAACAATCTCTTGTGAAACTATTATATAACTATGAAGACACTTATCCTTCATCTCATAGGTTCTTAGTAACCTTGGTGTACCTTTTTACATAATAAACACCCCAATCTCCGATCTGGTGGGTATGCTGTCAACTCCAACTTGTACCCAACCGTGCCTGTTTTGCTTTATGAGTTCATTCACATAAAATGCTACTCTCTTGTCAGATATGACTGAGTGATCCAGACGGACATTGTGTAAAGACTGTGCACTCATGCTGAAATCAGTGTCATAAGCATGACTAACTTAAGAGTAACTATTCCCACGTTAGGGATACAGCTGATGATAATCTGCATAAAAATTTATACTGATTACACATTCCCCATTACTTTGTTTCTAGGCTTTAGAGTGTTCATATAAAAAACACCTTCCATAATCTTAGTCACCAGTGGGTGAGAACCAATCATTTATTGGCCCACTTAGTACTAGATACAACGACAACGCAGTACGAGCAGTTTTAATTGCGCTATAACACAGTCGCTTCTCTTAAACCCAAACGGAAAGAAAACCACAAATCTCTGCTACTTCTGTTTAAAAGTAGCTCGCATGTATCTCTTCACAAAACTTCCCATACAACCATGCAGTGATAGATGCACGAGAAATAGGTTGAACTAGCCACAGCTCGTGTCTTTGAGTAAATATAGGAGCTTCTTTCAGCGGACTTATTTACAATGGAAGCCATGGTTGAGTAGGCCAATTTGGCACTACTATAATTCACGTTGCCTCATTTTGAATTATCTTAGGAGGCATCTACTGATAAATACCCTGAGTCTTATCTGTGGGTAGGGTCCGAGACATCTGCAGAGTTTATGACAAAACCTAAATATGTAATAAATAATGCCGGCTCCAGTATGGACTTTCCTGGATGAATAACAAACCCTAGATATTCTGTGAGTGCCTTGGTTGCTAAAACAGCTAACTCTGTGACACATGATCTCTTCCCTACATTAAGCATGTCCTCTATAAACTCCATGACAAAATGCCCTTTAGATCTAAGTAGGGCAACATTGACTTTAGAATCTTTGTAAATAGCCTAGGGCTGAAGTCAACCCCTTAAGCACCTGTCCCACTGTACGAGATAATTCACGAGTTCTCCCGAGTTTTCCCCTGATTCGAACTTGGAGGATGTCAGTAGCTGGTCCGTAGGAGTCCGTGGATGTCTCGTAGCGGCTCATAATGCTAACGGTAGGTACTCGGGACATCCGGTAAACTCGTGGCGTATTTTCATCCATGTAAAATTTTCATCCATGTCCACGAGTAAAAAAGGTTATGAAAAAACGTTGCTTTTTATTCGTACGAGCCGCAATGAGACATCCACGATCTCCTACGGACCCGCTTTGGACATTATCCGAGTTCAAATCAGGGTAAAACTCGGGAGAACTCGTGAATTACCTCATACAGTGAGACAGGGGCTTCAGGTAGAGCCTAAAATTTCCACAATTGGCCTTGCCAGATAAACCTCAGATACAGGTTTATCTGGCAAGGCCAATTGTGGAAATGTTAGGCTCTACCTGTATATCCTGTGACTCTCGTGTATGGATATGGAAAAGTATGCATCTTCGAGATCAATTGAGGCCCTAAAGCAATCCTCTGTAATCAGCTATTTTTCTGAATGAAAATTATTCATCTTAAAATGGTTTTACCAAGCACATGTTCAGACTAGTCAAATCCAAGAATGATTTGGCATCCTCCACTTTATTCAACCTTGAGAAGATATTAGAAATATACCCCTCTTGTTCATGGCAGACTGCTCATCCTTTAGTGAAATGTCTGTTTCAACTTGGATAGCCATAGTTTCCTCTTTAGACCGTATGTACGGAAATCTGGGCTTCTCTTGCCGCGGAAGAAATTAATCAGCCAGAAACTGAATCTTATAACCATTTATGATTTGTAAAATGGAAAGATCGGAGGTTATCTGTCCCCACCTGTTGTTGAACAGTCTCCACCTATCTCGGACTTGAATATCATCAGCACATCTCATGCGACTGATGGAATAATATTTGCATACCTCAACGGCCTCCACCTCATTGTTGCTTTGCTGTCCATGAGGAGACAGACGGTGGCTGTAGATGTGATCAAGGCAGTTTATAAGAAAGCATTTGTTATAAAAACCACCAAGGCTGCCAATAAAATAATAGACAAAAGGTGATTATCACTCCCCGCTACCAAGATCCAGCAACCCCTGAGACTGACACCACCAAAAATGGCCTTAGGCGGATGATCAATAGAGTCAACTGACCCTGAACTTTGCTCTGTTCCCTTGGCTCATGCATCGTGGCCAGGTGGGGAACGATACTGAGTATGTGGAGAGTGCTGCCTCCATGGTGAGCGCTGAAAACCTGGGAATAAAAAACCCACTGGCTTGGTTTTAATTTTGTAGGCCTGGTGCTCCAACCAGCCTCAGTGTAGCGGTATCTGCCACAGTGTAGCGATAGGGATGATATGCATGCAGGTAAACGGGAGTCTTACCCACAAAGGGTGTCTTTACCACACCCACCGCAGCCTTGACTTCCTCTTGCAAGTCTTTTACTTGCTAGCCCAAGTCTTCTCCAAAGGGATACTTGCAGACTGCACATACTAGCCTTGCACAAAATTAACATATATTGGGTTGATCTCAGGCCTATCCCATCCTAATACAATTGAGTTTAAACTGTGCATTACACAAAAGTGCTAAGGCGTCTACTGCAATTCAGACAGCTGAGTTCCCTCCGCCGACCTTGCAAATGCCATAATCCTTCTTTGAGAATTCTCTGAACTCGCTGGAGTTTAAAGCCTTTTGACTTTGTTTTACCCTTCAGATAGTCCCAAATGGTGCCATTAACCTATGGATCTCCAGTGTCTGGCAGAAATCAGGACCAGCATACTATCCAGCAGTGTCCTGCATGATCTTCTCAATCAACTGATGAGAAGTCAAATAACCAATGCTACTTGCCAGTTCCTTCTCTAGGCAAGGCAAGGCAAGTTTATTTGTATAGCACCTTTCAACAACAAGGTAATTCAAAGTGCTTTACATAAAACATTAAAAGCATTGGAAAGAAACACATATAAAATGACATTTAGATGTAAAACGATTGTTAGATTATTCAGATAAAATAATTACAAAATTATAAGCAATCAAATAAAATATTTAAAATAGAATAAAACCAGGAATAGAAGTTACAGTGCAATATAGGTAATTAATAAATTGTATTGTTTGCTGAAAGGCAGCGGCAAACAGAAAAGTCTTCAGTCTAGATTTAAAAGAGCTGAGAGTTGCAGCAGACCTGCAGTTTTCTGGGAGTTTGTTCCCGATATGTGGTGCATAAAAACTAAATGCTGCCTCTCCATGTTTAGTTCTGACTCTGGGGACACAGAGCAGACCTGTCCCAGACGATCTGAGAGGTCTGGGTGGTTTGTAGCTAAGCAGAAGATCAGAAATGTATTTTGGCCCTAAACCATTCAGTGCTTTGTAAACCAACAGTAGTATTTTGAAATGGTTCTCTAATGGTTCTCCTATCCACGAAGGGATGGCAAATTTAGTCACAAGTGCCAGCAGATCCTTATAAGACTTGATTTGAAGCATATCATCCACTTGTTGCGGGAATTCGAGTTCACTGTCAGCTATCTCATAGTCAGTGTCTCCACGAATAATCCTCAAAACACCCCTCATAGTCAGAGTGGGAGATATCATAATGCAACCCTGAACCAGGTATTGCTGCCGCTGATCTCTGACTGGAACTACCTGTCTTGGTCGCCAGTGTGACACATTCCCTTTGACCAGCCTCTCAATCAGGATTTCCAGTATTGAGAGCCTACAGATGATATCCTCAATGGATGTTGAGGCAGTACCTTCCTGCGCAATATTGTCTTTTTGGACATTTTGCCGTACGGGCTTGGCCTACCCTGAACTTGAGTCGCCAAACTGCTCCCTTTAGGAGCTTTTGCTTTTTATTATTATTATTATTATTATTATTATTATTATTATTATTATTATTATTATTTTATTTTTTTTAAAACTTTTTACAACACGAACCTGCAAGTCAGGCAACAATGCAACATGACAGTTCGGCCTTTACTGGTTTACCTATCCCCGAGAGGATGGCAAATGATGTTCCAGCGTGCTGGCAACTCTATTTAGCCGAGCTGAAAGAATTTAGCATGTGTTGAGGGAATCCTCAAACTCACTGCCTCTGAGCAGGAGATATCCTCAAATATCTGAGTTTAACTGCCTCTATCAATGAAATGCACCTTACGTACTCTTGAGGGCAGCCTGATAACCTCAATCATAAATGTTGAGGCAGTGCTTCCCTGGCCAATATGATCCATTTGGACAGCCAGTTTCAAGTTGGTCTACCCTGAACCAGGGTAGACAAGCTGCTCCTTCTGGAAGCTATCACAGAGGTTGCTGTGCAGGCCACCCTGCCAGCATCTCCGAGCCCGGGTCGACCTCCTTATCGGAGCTTCAGCATAGTTCCTTTTGCAGGCTGTGCCTGTCCACATCTTCGGCCCCACGCTTAACAAACTGCTCCCTTTTGGAGCTTTAAATGGACATTGCTGTGCAGGTCGCTCCTGCCAGTTACTCTGAGCCTGGTTCAACAGGCTGTTCTTTCAGAGCCTTGGTGGAGCTTACTGTGCAGGTCGCGCCTGCCAGTTTGCTCCGAGGCTGGCCGCCTGCCCCCTTTCCGGAGCCTCAATGGTGGTAGCTGTACAGGTCGTGCCTGTCAGCCTCTCCAAGCCCGCAGCATCTATTTTTGGAGCCAGGAACCGTTCCTGCAAACAAAAACAGCTTACCTGCCGGAGCATTTTCAAATGCCTCCGAATCCTGCGCCATGTGATGACGTATTGACGCGCATGTGGGCTGGCGGGTTCTTCACGTAGTCTCATCACGAGACTTCAATATAAAATTACAACATTTAAAGGACATTTGGACAGGTACATGGATAAGTCCACTGTGGCTGAACACTTTATCAATGCCCCTTATGTTTTATAAACCTCTATAAGGTCACCCCATCCGAGCCTGGGATTTATTCAACTTCATGCACCTCAAGACCACCAATATCTGTTCTTCATATATTTGATATATTTCAGGACATCTCTTTGTTATTTTCCGGAGCTTCCTAGCTTTCATAACCTTCTCGACTGTAAACACAAAAGACAAGCATTCATAATTATTTTTTTCTTTGGTATGTGTTTTTTTATTGTGTTCAGTTCTAGCCACCTAGTTATAGCATGAATGTCATTGTGTGCAATTCTAGTTGCCTAGCTCTAGGAAACATGTAATTAAACTGGAAAAGGTGCAAAAAATGATTCACATGGATATTACAAGGACTGGAGGGCTTGAGCCGTAAGGAGAGTGAATAGACTGGAACTTTTTTTTCTCGAGTGTAGGTGAATAAGGAATAAACTTATATAAAAAGATTTTTATTGAATTATCAGGCAGCAGAGTGGCGCAGCGGTAGAGTTACTGCCTTACAGCACCAGAAACCCGGACTCGATCCTGACCATATGTACTGTCTGCATGGAGTTTGTACTTTCTCCCTGTGACCGTGTGGGTTTTCTCCAGTTGCTCCAAAGACATACAGGTTTGTAGTTAATTGGCTTCAGTAAAAATTGTAAGTTGTCCCTAATGTGTTGGATTGTGCTAGTGTATGGGGTGATCACGGGCAGACTCGGTGAGCCAAAAAGCCTGTTTCCGCTCTGTATCTCTAAAGTCCAAAGTCTAAATGGGCACAGATAAGGTGAACAGTTACAGTCATTTTCCAAGGAGGCAGGTCTAAAATGAGGTATAAGGTGAGCGGGGAAAGATTTAAGAGGGGCCTGAGAGGCAACCTTTTCACACAGAGGTGGTAGGTATATGGATCGAGCTGCTAGAGATCATGAGAGAGGCGGATACAATTACAACGTTTAAAAAACATTTGGCCAAATGCAGGAAAAATATGACTTGGTTAGCATGGACCAGTTGGGCTGAAAGGCCTGTTTCCATGTTGTAAATGTATGTGTGTAGTGCGTGGGTCTCAAAATGAGGCAAGTAGTCCGCAGTTTGAGAAGCACTTTACTTTATTTCCTCCCGGTTCAGGGGAAGACGAAACCAGGGAAAGATGGCACCCAAACCCTGCCTTTTATACCCTCTGGCTAAGGACCGCCTCCGGACTGCACCACTCCTGTGCCGAGGGGTTCGGCAGTATAATGGGACGACCCTTAGGAGCCGCCACATGTGTGTGTTTGCGTGTGTGCACTTGTATGTGTGTGGTTTTGTGTCAGTGAGTGTGTCTGTGTATGTACGTATGTATTTGCATGTGTGTCGGAGTGTGTGACTGCGTATGTATGCGTATATGTGTGTGTGTGGGTGAATATGTGTGCGTGTGTGTGGGTAAATATGTATACGTGTGCGCGGGGTGTGTGTGTATGTGTATGTATATGTGTTTGCTTGTGTGTGGGTAAATATGCATATGTGTGCGCGGGTGTGTGTGTATGTGTATGTATATGTGTGTGCGTGTGTGTGGGTAAATATGTATATGTGTGCGCGGGTGTGTATGTATGTGTATGTATATGTGTGTGAGTGTTGCTGCATATGTATGTATATGTGTTTGCTTGTGTGTGTGTGTGTGTATGTGTATGTATATGTGTGTGAGTGTTGCTGCGTATGTATATATATGTGTTTGTGTGTGTGTGTGTGTGTATGTGTATGTATATGTGTGTGAGTGTTGCTGCGTATGTATATATATGTGTTTATGTGTGTGTGTGTGTATGTGTATGTATATGTGTGTGTGTGTTGCTGCATATGTATGTATATATATGTGTGTTGTGTGTGTGTGTGTGTGTATGTGTATGTATATGTGTGTGTGTGTTGCTGCATATGTATGTATATGTGTTTGCGGGTGTGTGTGTGTAT
Source organism: Leucoraja erinaceus (assembly GCF_028641065.1). Taxonomy (NCBI): domain Eukaryota; kingdom Metazoa; phylum Chordata; class Chondrichthyes; order Rajiformes; family Rajidae; genus Leucoraja; species Leucoraja erinaceus. The sequence continues at coordinate 39,777,462 of NC_073388.1, forward strand.
GTGTATGTATATGTGTGTGAGTGTTGCTGCGTATGTATATATATATATGTGTTTGCTTGTGTGTGTGTGTGGGGTCGATGCTCTCAAGATGTATTGCAGAACAAGAAACATTCTTCATTAGTGTCGCTCTATGTATCCGACACATAGAATTTAAAATCAATGCTTTTCACAGTTCCAATTATTAAATATACATTGAAAACTTGAAACATTGATTTATGATGAAGCAATTTAGTGCAGAGTAAGAGAGTAATGTATTTACCAGTTGGAGGAAATTTCCAATATGACACAACTTCCATTGAAGGGGGAGTTATGGTGAATAATTAATTTGGTTAAAACAGAATTCAATGTGCAGTAATTTGAAAGTCCGTCTTTGCAGATGCTGCCTGACGCATTATATTTTCTGCATTCTATATGCCCATGTCATAGGGTCAGAATTAAGCCATTTGGCCCATCGAGTCTACTCCACCATTCAATGGCTGATCTATCCTTCCGTCTCAACCTCACAACATTTGACACCCTTAATAATGAAGAATCTGTCAATCTCTGCTTTACAAATACCCCAAAATACACCAGAGTTCCCTGTTTTAAAAACCTCTATTTTTTTAAGTGGAGTGGAGGCAGGTAAATCTCAAAGTGGAGGCAATCTATGCATGTTCCCTTGTTTTGGTGCCTCATTTGACTATCAGATTTCTCCTCTCTCCCCTTAGGGTTAGCTGTGGTCCAATCATGTTAAACCTGTCACATTGGAAACTGATGGACCACTCTTCTGATCCTCAGGGAAGAATAAGGATTTAAGTAGAAATGTGTCATCGAAGGACATAGCAAACATTACCAAATGCGAAGGCATATAACAATATCCAGACCTTATCAACACTCTGAATAACCTTCAAAAGTAAAGTAACATTGTACTGTTGTATTCTCCCCTTTCCCATCAGGCAAGAGGTATAGAAGTGTGAAAATGCACACCTCCAGATTCAGCAAAAGTTTCTTCCCAGTTGTTATCAGGCAACTGAACCATCCTAACAACAACTAGAGACCAGTCCTCGGACACTATCTACCTCATTGGGGACCCTCGGACTACCTTTGATCAGACTTTATTGCACGTTATCTTGCACCAAACATTATTCATGTTATTCCCTTTATCTTGTACCTGTACAGTGTGGATGGCTCGGTTGTAATCATGTATTGTCTCTCGGCAAACTGGTTAGCACACAACAAAAGATACGTGACAATAAACTAAACTAAACTAAACTAAACTACACTAAACTAAACTACCAAGGGATCCTTTTAGTTTAGTGAGAGATGCAGTGTGGAAACACGCCCTTCGGCCCACTGAGTCCATGTTCCATGTTATCCCACTTTCGCATCCTACACACTACAGAGGCCAATTAACCTACAAACCCGCACGTCTTTGGGATGTGGCAGGAAACCAAAGCACCAGGAGGAAACACATGCGGTCACAGGGAGAACATACAAACTCCACACAAACAGTTCCTGAGGTCAGGATCGAACCCGGATCACTGGCGCTGTAAGGCATTGTGCCATTTTTATTTATTCCCTGTTATGTCAATATTAACAACTTTATCTGCTGTTTCCTCCTGTTAGTGACAAGACTCAATAACTTTCAAACAGGAAATGGGTTTTTAATCTAACCCACCCATAACTAGAGCACAAAGTGCTAGGGGAACTCCACTGGTCAGGCAGCTTCTGTGGAGGGAATGGACAGATGACGTTTCGGGTCGGGACCTTTCTTCAGACCGATGGAGTAGTGGGATGAAACCTGCAAAAGAGAGGTGGGGGTGGGACAATGCCTGGCAAGTGATACAGATGATTGGGAGGACTTGATTGGCAGATGGATGTAGTAAGTAACAAAGGCCACAGATGAAAAGGAGACAAAAGAGTGTCAGTTAAGCAGAGAAGAGGAGTGAAATACAAAGCCAGAGGGATATAGGTGGAAAGGGACATAGGCAGAAATGTGGGAGGAATGGGTGTGCATTGGGGTGAGGGGTTGCACAGGAAAGCGAGAGGGGGGGAGGAGAAATACTATTAAACTGGGAGAATTCAATGTTCATACCATTGGATTGTAAGCTACCCAAGCGGAATATGAGGTGCTGTTCCTCCATGTTGCACGTGGCCTCACTCTGGCAATAGAGGAGGCCCAGGACAGAAAGGTTAGTGTGGGAATTGGAAGAGGTGTTACTATGGTTCGCTATCGGTATATCTTGGTCGTCTGGGAGAACTGATTGACCGAGAGCAAATGTCTACTGTTGGCCTCGTTGTTGTAAAGTGGGCCACATTGGGAGCAACAAAGAATGCTGGATCTCTCGGTTTCTAAGTGTTTTAACTCCCCTTCCCATTCCCACACTGCCCTTTCTTGGCCTCATCCTTTGCCAGAGTTAAGCCACATGCAAACCAGTCAATGTTTTTTTTAAAGAAAACAAAAAAATATTTTTTTGAAGAGCACATCCAACATTTGTAAATGAATTGGGACTTCATCACTAATAGAAATTACATGAAACACAAAAACCTCGAGCATCACATCCCATCCAATGAAAGGTAGAAATCTCATTCTAAATGATGTCACCCATTGCCAATCATGTTATGCACAGATCTTAGGTGCAACTGGTTTAGGTTTATTATTGTTTATTATTGTCACGTGTACCATAGTACAGTGAAAGGCTTTGTTTTGCATGCTATACATTTGCAGGCCTTTCAGACCAACTTACCCACACTGGCCACTGGCCACCATGTCCCAGCTACACTAGTCTCACTTGCCTGTGATTAGTCCATATCCCTCCAGACCTGTCCTACCCATGTACCATGTACCTGTTTCTTAAACGATGGCATAGTCCCAGCCTCAATTACCTCCTCTGGCAGCTTGGTCCATACACCCACCACCCTTTGTGTGAGATAACACTACACATGAATACAATCAAGCCAAACTTAATTACAATAGGCAGAGCAAGGGGAAAGATACAAAGTGCAGAATATAGCAATTCTCAGCATTGTAGTGCATCAGTTCCAGGACAGATTCGTTAAACCTAGGGTCGAGGAATCAAGAACGAAAGGACAGAGGTTTAAGGTGAGAGGGAAAAGATTTAATAGGAACATGAGGTGCAGAATGTGGTTGGTATATGGAACAAGTTGCCTGAGGAGATAGTTGAGGCAGGTATAAAAACAGCATTTAAAAGGTATAAAAGTCACAGGGATAACATGCAAACTCAACATTAATGGCACTCGAGGGGAGGATTGAACCCAGGTCTCTGACGCTGTGAGGCAGCATCTCTACCAGCAGCGCCACTGTGCCGCCCTGAAGCACTTTTCATATTGGCTTCATGGATGCATTTTATTGCTCAAATACCATTAATCCAATGTTTGATCTACGTATTTTAGCTCTACCACCAGAAGATGCAATTGTATCAGAGATTCTCCAAAAACTTTCAGCTCAAAGAAAGGACAAGATAAAGCTGTATATCGGGCTTTAGATTAGGGCTTGAAGTGGGAATCAATTCAACAACTTAAATACCATTGGTTATTCCAGTTTCAGATATGTTTAAGCCACAGAGTATGGGTCCTTTGGTAAGTTGTGGGTGAACGTTCACTACTGTCATAATGCATAAATCATGTATAAAGCCATGAGGGGAATAGTTTGGGTCCTTTACCTAGGGTAGGGGACAACAACCAGAGGGCATAGTGTTAAGGTCAGAGGGGAAAGATTTAACAGGAACCTGAGGGGCATCTATCTCACACATGGTGGGTATTAGTTTAGTTTAGAGATACAGCATGGAAACAGGCCCTTTGGCCCTCTGAGTCCACGCCAACCATCAAACACCTGTTCACACTAGTTCGATTTTATCACTTTGGCATCCACTCCCTACACACTAGTGACACATTACAGAGGGCCAATTAACCTACAAACCTGCATGTCTTTGGGATGTGGAAGGAAACTGGAGCACATGGATGAAACCCACGGCAGTCACAGGGAGAAAGAACTCCGCACAGGCAGCACTTCAGGTCAGGATCGAACCCGGTTCTCTAGTGCTGTGAGATACCAGCTGCATCACTCAGCCTCCTGTCAGCAGTTTGAGATTCTATTGATACTGCTGTTGGCAGGAACAACATCAGCAGCATTGGAGGACTCTTTGGTTATGTTCTTTTTTAAATTATTCTTGTTAGTATAATAAATTAACCAGAAGAAGCCTCGGGGTCTAAGTCTATAATTCTCTAGAAGTGGCCGTACAGGTGAATTGAGTGGTGAGGAAGTCAAGTGTCATGCTTGGTTTCACTGGACAGCACATACAATATAAGAGCTGGGGCAAAACACGAAGTGCTGGAAGAACTCAGTGGGTCAGGCAGCCTCCGTGGAGTGAATGGACTGACCATGTTTCAAGTCAGGACCCTTCTTCAGATTTCCCAATGGACAGTATATTATGCTGCTCTACGGACTTTAGTTTGTGCACTATTATGGTTACCTGGCATGGTTAATAATTTATTGTATTTGGATATTTGTATGTTATTGCTGCAGTGGTTGTGCGGCACATTGGTGCAACGCTATCCCGCAGCGCCAGAGACCTGAGCTCAATCCTGACCTCTGGTGCTGTCTTTGAATATTTGCACATTCTCCCTATGACCGTGTGGGTTTCCACTGGGTGCTCCAGCTTCCTCCCACGTCCCAAAGACGTGCGGGATTGAAGGTTGATTGACCCTCAGTAAACTTGCATAGGAAGGAACTGCAGATGCTAGTTTACAACAAAGATAGACATAAAATGCTGGATTAGACCAAAGAAGTGTCTGAAGAACCACAAAACATCACATGGCTTGCTGAATTACTGCAGCATTTTGTGCCTATCGTTTCTGTAAACTTGCCCCTGGTGTGTCGGGAGTTGATGAGAAAGTGGGATAAGATAGAAATCGTGTGAACAGGCGATCGATGGTTGGCATGGACTCGATGAGCCAAAGAGCCTGTTTCCATACTGTATCCTTCAATCAATTGTGTAGGGGTAATACAAATGGGTGTCAGGGGTTATGGGAGAAGGCAGGAGAATGGAGTTAGGAAGGGGATATTGATCAGCCATGATTGAATGATGGAGTAGACGTGATGTGTCGAATGGTGTAATTCTGCTCCTATCACTTATGACCTTATGAAAGGGCATGTGAGAGATTCACCGGCAGAAGTGGAGATTGGAGTCCATCGAATGGAACAAATGAGTACCTAGTCACGGTATCAGAGAATATTGTGCATTTCCTCTCATCACATACACACTGGTGCAGACTAAAGATCATTTTAATTCATCCTTATTCAAGTCTTGATCAATGAGGTGTATACACAGCTGGACTAGCAGATGCTTATTGACTAGGTTTCGGTTGTGTGGGATGTTTCATTCGGAATGTTGGCAGCAAATCACGGGTGGGGAAATTTATTCTCTTCTGTCATGTTTGTCTTCTTTTTTCAAGTGACATTTATAGTCATACAACATGGAAACAGGCCATTCAGCCCAACTTGCTCCTGCCTACCATTTAAAAAGTGAGTCTCATTTATCAACTATGATTTTCCATCAACATACACCCTCTTCTGTTTCGAATTAGAGTCTAATTAACTTCTAATTTAGCAAAATAATAATGAAAAAGTATAAAATCAATTTTTTAGTTAAGACGGCAGGTCTTTGGATTGAGGGAGGAAACCGGAGCACCCGCAGATACCCACACAAGAAGAATATACAAACTACGTACAGACAACAACTTCTCCTGTGGTAGCGTGGGTTTCCTCCGGGTGCTCTGGTTTCCTCCAACATCTCAAAGACGTGCAAGTTTGTAGGACAATTGACTACTCTAAATTGCACCCGGTGTAAAGTGGGATGACATAGAACTAGTGTGAAAGGGTGATTAATGGATGGATTGGACATGTTGGGCCTGTTTTCACGCTGTAGCTCTAAACTAAACTAAAACTAAACTGGCAAAGGATAATTGAGTCAATTACCTTTTATACCGTTAATATTTATTGATGTGGGTCATCCAAAAATTGACAGGAAAGAAATAGGTCTCTTCAAAAATATAATGTGCATTATGTGCGTTGAAGCATGCAAAAGGTTTGTACCATAATGGATGACTAATTATTACTTAATGGATTACTTTTATAATATTAGTACAGTATATGCCACATTGGGTTTGCACAAAGTGCTTAGATATAAGAGATGAAGGAATGACAAACTTGGAACAGTATAGTACATTAAAGGTTACAATGGTCTTCTGTACCAGATTTGTTCAAAATGCATTATCTATACATGCCCTACGGATGAGAAATATGGTTAACTCTTTGGTCAGCTTTTTCTTTATATGGAGTGATTACAATGTGAGATAGATTCCTGGGAAACAGGCATAATCCTTTGGAATCAATCAGAAGGGAGTTGGGGAGGATTATAGGTTTCCCTGCAAGAAATAACCTGTTCTCTCCTGTGCTCTGATTACCTTTTATAAATCTTATTATTGTTCACATCACAAACCATATGCTTCTGCTCCCTTAACTGTAGCTTAACAGTGTCAGAGTCATAGAGTCATGGTGTCATACAGCATAGAAACAGGCTCTTCGGCCCAACTTGCCCACACTGGCCAGCATGTCCTATGTGCACTGGTCCCACCTGCCTGCCTTTGGCCCATATCCCTCTACATTTGTCCTATCCAACTTAAACATCACAATAGACCAAGGAGCTCATTGTAGACTTCAGGAAGTCCAGGGGCGGCACGCACACCCCCATCCACATTAACGGGACGGAGGTGGAACGTGTTTCTAGCTTCGGGTTCCTGGGTGTTAACATCTCCGATGACCTCTCTTGGACCCACAATACCTCAACTCTGATCAAGAAGGCTCACTAGCATCTCTTCTTCCTGTGGAGACTGAAGAAGGTCCATCTGTCTCCTCAGATCCTGGTGAATTTCTACCGCTGCACCATCGAGAGCATCCTTACCAACTGTATCACAGTATGGTATGGCAACTGCTCTGTCTCCGACCGGAAAGCCTTGCAGAGGGTGGTGAAAATTGCCCAACGCATCACCGGTTCCTTGCTCCCCTCCATTAATTCTGTCCAAAGCAAGCGTTGTCTGCGGAGGGCGCTAAGCATCGCCAAGGACTGCTCTCACCCCAACCATGGAGTGTTTACCCTCCTACCATCCGGGAGGCGCTACAGGTCTCTCCGGTGCCGGAGCAGCAGGTCCAGGAACAGCTTCTTCCCGGCGGCTGTCACTCTACTCAACAACGTACCTCGGTGACTGCCAATCACCCCCCCCCCCCCGGACACTCCTCCCACAGGAAAAACACTATGTCTGTATATATGCTAATGTAAATATTTGTTCAAATCATATGCTATGTCGCTCTTCCAGGAAGATGCTAAATGCATTTCGTTGTCTCTGGACTGTACACTGACAATGACAATTAAAGTTGAAGCTGAATCTGAATCTGAATCTGAGTCCCTACCTCAACTACCTCCTCTGGCTGCTCGTTCCCTGCACCCACCAATCTGTGTATGAAAAGTTTAGTTTACTTTATTGTCACAGGTACAGTGAAAAGCTTTTGTTGTGTGCTAACCAGTCAGTAAAAAGACAACACATGGTTACAATTGAGCTATTTACAATGTATAGATACATGGTACATCAGCTGTGATTGAATGGCGGAGAAGACTGGATGGGCCAAATGGCCTAATTCTACTCCTATCACTTATGACTTTATGACATGATAAGGGAATCCGTAGGAGTAGAAATTTAAAATTGTGGAGCGATTGTTATATGGTTATATGATTATAATATGTGATTGTCGATCAGCTTCTGTGGCTAGCACACAAATAGTCGCCTTCTCACCCCTCAGATTCCTATTAAATCTTTCCCACTTAAACCTATGTGCTCTGGTTCTCGATTCCCTTACTCTGGGCAAGAGACTCTATACTCCCTATATTCGCTTACTCTAGGCAAGACCTCTACAAGACCTCTATACTCCTCATCCTCCTGCGCTCCAGGGAATAGTATCCTGGCCTGCTCAACCTTTCCCTATAACTCAAACCCTCAAGTAATGGCAACATCCTTGTAAATCTTCTCTGCACCCTTTCCAATGATAATTAACTGTATTTAAAATCAATAATTCCATTGATCAATAGCAAACCCATGCAAGCCTTGGACAGGTAAGAACGGGCTTCTGGGACTTCACTTTATGATCAGAGAGCGATCGTTTCTTCCCAATACCTTCAGGTGAACAGTGAAGAGATAAAGATAGTTATTATTTTTACTGCATTGAAGTTCCAGCCATTTTAACTGTGATGGTGGCAAAAAACAGTTGCAATTGTCAAGTGTCAAGATTGTATAATTGTCATATGTACCGAAATAGGAACAATGACATTTTCACTTGCAACTGCAAAACAGGCATGTGCACGCAGTACTCAATAGATAACACAATAAACAAAAAACATTTAATAAATTAACAAAAAGCAATATATTAGCACAAAGCAAAATCCCAATTGCCCTAGTGTAACCAAGAGAGTTTGTCATTCATAGATTAAGACCACAGGTTTAAGGTGAAGAAAAAAAGATTTAATAGGTATGTGAGGTGTAACTCGTTCACACAATGGTTGGCAATTTTTCTGGAACGAGCTCTCAGAGCAGTTAGTTGCGGCAGGGACAATCGTGAAGTTTAAGAAACAGTTAGTGTAGATATGTGCCATACATGGATATAACAGATTTGGAGGGATATGGGCCAAACGCAGGTAGGTGGAACTACTGTAGTTGGGACATGTTGGCCGGTGTGGGCAAGTTGGGTCGAGGGGCCTATTTCCATGCTGTAGTGTCAATCTATGATACTATGACTCTATTAGTTGGCATTTGTAGTGTTCGAGAGGCTGATGGTTGTTGGGGAGAAGCTGTTCCTGAACATGGTAACGGTTTCCAGGCTCTGTACCTTCTTCCCGATGACAGGAGTGAAACGATAGTGCGTCCAGGGTGGCGTGAGTCTCTGATGGTGCTGGCTGCTTATTTGAGGCAGCGCCTCTTATAGATCCCTTTGATGGTGGGGTCAGCACTAGTTATGGACCAGGTAGTGTCCACCACTTTTTGTAATCTCCTTTGTTCTTGGATATTCGAGTTGCCAAACTAGGCCGTGATGCAACAAAAATTAGTGATAATGTTATATCATGTACAAACTAGCCTTGTGGAATGAAGAATGGTCCAGACCAAAACGTTACCTGTACATTCTCTCCACAGATGCTGCTGAGTTCCACCTTTGTGTTAATTGACAATAGACAATAGGTGTAGGAGTAGGCCATTTGGCCCTTCGAGCCAGCACCGCCATTCAATGTGATCATGGCTGATTATCCCCTATCAGTACCCCGTTCCTGCCTTCTCCCCATATCCCCTGACTCCGCTATCTTTAAGAGCCCTATCTAGCGCTCTCTTGAAAGTATCCAGAGAACCAGCCTCCACTGCTCTCCGAGGCAGGGAATTCCACAGACACAACTCCGCTATCTTTTAAAGAGCCCTATCTAGTAATTTGCTCTCTTGAAAAAGTATCCAGATCAACACTATTCACATAAAGCCATCCACTGCTCCTCACTGTGATGGAAGGCAAAGGGAATTCCACAGACACAACTCTTTGTGCATCCGCGCCACCCCCGCTCTCCACGCCCCGTAAAGTGTTTCCTCATCTCCTTTCTAAATGGCTTACCTCTTACTCTTCAAATCCTCAGCAGGCCCCTGCAGCTTTCCGTGACTTGAGCCTCGAGTCGTTCCGTGGAGGCCGCTCCACGGCGCTAGGCTCCAACGGCAACAATCCGACAAAAAGGTCGGGTCTTATAAATGTTTCCCCCACCACCCCCCACCCCCCACACATACACATTAAAAAAAAAAAAAAATTTACCCTGTGGCCCCTGTTTCATCCTGTCCAACCCAATAAAAATTCTTAGAGTATCAATATGATTTGCATCCTTCTAAATTCCAGTGTATAAGTTGCACTCACAGTGTAGTAGACCAGTTAGTCTAACATCGGTAGTGGGGAAACTGCTAGAGTCAGTTATTAAAGATGGGATAGCAGCACATTTGGAAAGTGGTGAAATCATTGGACAAAGTCAGCATGGATTTATGAAAGGTAAATCATGTCTGACGAATCTTATAGAATTTTTCGAGGATGTAACTAGTAGAGTAGATAAGGGGGAACCAGTGGATGTGTTATATCTGGACTTTCAGAAGGCTTTTCACAAGGTCCCACATAGATTAGTATACAAACTTAAAGCACACGGTATTGGTGGGTCAGTATTGATGTGGATAGAGAACTGGCTGGCAGACAGGAAGCAAAGAGTAGGAGTAAACGGGTCCTTTTCACAATGGCAGGCAGTGAATAGTGGGGTACCGCAAGGCTCAGTGCTGGGACCCCAGCTATTTACAATATATACTAATGATTTGGACGAGGGAATTGAATATATATTAATGATTTGGACGAGGGAAACATCTCCAGGTTTGCGGATGACACAAAGCTGGGGAGCAGTGTTAGATGTGAGGTGGATGCTAGGAAGCTGCAAAGTGACTTGGATAGGCTGGGTGAGTGGGCAAATGCATGGCAGATGCAGTATAATGTAGAAAATGTGAGGTTATCCACTTTGGTGGCAAATACAGGAAAATAGACTATTAACTGAATGGTGGAAAAGGGGAGATGCAACGAGACCTGGGTGGCATGGTACACCAGTCATTGAAAGTAGGCATGCAGGTGCAGCAGGCAGTGAAGAAAGCGAATGGTATGTTAGCATTCATAGCAAAAGGATTTGAGTATAGGAGCAGGGAGGTTCTACTGCAGTTGTACAAGGTCTTGGTGAGACCACACCTGGAGTACTGCGTACAGCTTTGGTCTCCTAATCTGAGGAAAGACAATCTTGCCATAGAGGGAGTACAGAGAAGGTTCACCAGACTGATTCCTGGGATGTCAGGACTTTCATATGAAAAAAGACAGGATATACTCGGCTTGTACTCGCTAGAATTTAGAAGATTGAGGGGGGATCTTATAGAAACGTACAAAATTCTTAAGGGGTTGGACAGGCTAGATGCAGGAAGATTGTTCCCGATGTTGGGGAAGTCCAGAACAAGGGGTCACAGTTTAAGGATAAGGGGGAAATCTTTTAGGTACCGAGATGAGAAAAATATTTTTCACACAGAGAGTGGTGAATCTCTGGAATTGTCTGATTACAGAAGGTAATTGAAGCCAGTTAATTGGCTATATTTAAGAGGGAGTTAGATGTGGCCTGTGTGGCTAAAGGGATCAGGGGGTATGGAGAGAAGGAAGGTACGTGATACTGAGTTGGATGATCAGCCTTCATCATATTGAATGACGGTGCTGGCTCGAAGGGCCGAATGGCCTACTCCTGCACTTATTGTCTATTGTCTATTATCTAATCAAAATGCAGAGCAAACTTAACGTGCCAAATAGCCGACTTCAACACCTATTCTTTAAAGCACTAAAACAAATTTGGAGAAAATACATTTGCAGCCACATTGATCGCTTCTTGTCAGCCCAATTTCTCAAATGCTTTCTCGATCTTGAAACCAGTGAAATACAAAGCAAGTCAATTGTCCTTAAACCCTTAGATTGATTGAGATTAATAAATTTAGCTCAATTTATGGGTCATATTACACTGAGCTGTCTATTTACTTGATAGGGTTTCAGAGAGTTGCTACAGATGAGTTATCTTCAACATCAAGTTTTTAGTTCAGTTTAAAGATACAGCAAGGAAACATACTGTTGGGCCCATTGATTCCACGGTGACCATCGATCACCCGCTCACACTGGTTCCGTTATCCCACTTTTGTATCCACTCCCTAGACACACGAGGGGCAATTTACAGAGGGCCAATTAACCTACGAACCCTACTTCTTTGGGATTTGGGAGGAATCCAGAGCACCCGGAGAAAGCCCTCGCTGTCTCAGGGAGAAAGTGTAAACTCCACCAATGCCACGACCCATGACCACCATAAACACTCCGTCCGTCGCCTCCAGCAGCCACCGCTCCACTTCGGAGCGGCGAGGTAGCCATGTCCCGCTTCCCGTGACGATCACGGAACTTTATGGCACTGTTTAAGGACGTGGGTGGAGAATTCACGGACCGTTCACAGTCGCCGACTTTCCCCTTAACCTTCCACCACCAACATCTCAAATTCCAAGCGGATGCACTAGCTAATTTCACGTAGCAAGATTTCACAAAAACTGTTTTTATATCAAGATAATCTGCCTGTGGTGCAAACTGCAGGAAGAACTCAGGGAGTCAAACAGCATCTATGGAGGTCAAAAAGTGGTCAACATTTCATGATCTCGATCACCCCTTGACCTCCACTGATGCTGCCTTGACCCTCTGAGTTATTCCAGCAGTTTCCTCCATTATTGGATTCTCTGGCTATAAACACACTTTGGTTTGTAGGTGCTTGCTGTGTGAAATTATTCAGCGGTCCGTAAATTTAAGAAGGAAATAAATACAAAATGCACTGCGGATTGCAAGGGGAGAGAGGAAATATGCTATTGAGATGAAGGATCACATGTGATTGAATCAAAATATAGAGCAAGCTTAAACAGCTGTAACTTGTTTTTTTTCTGGATTACAGCATCGGAGTCCCTTGTGTCTCCAATCTGTTTGGTTATATTTAACTATCAGATTATTTGGATGACTTCACACTTGTGTTGAGTATAGGAGGTGAGACCGGCTTGAAGTGTGTTTGAATTGTCACACGAAAATAGGTCCTTCGGCCCAACTAGCCAATGCTGACCAAGATGCCCCATCTACACTAGTCCCATTTGCCTGCATTTGGCCCAATTCCCAAGAGTGATACTGTCATATAGCATGGAAAAAGGCCCTTCAGCCTATCTTGACCACAACCACCAACATGCCCCATCTTGACCACAACCACCAACATGCCCCATCTACACTACTCACACCTGCCTGCATTTGGCCCAAATTCCCTCTAAACCTATACTATCCATGTACCTGTCCAAAAGTCTTAAACATTGCATGTACCTGCCTCAACTACCTCCTCCTGAAGCCTGTTACATATACCCAACACACTCTGAATGGAAAAATTGTTCCTTAGGTTTCTATTAAATCTTTCGCCGCTCACCTTAAACTTACGTCCTCTGGTTCTTGATTCCCAGCCCGAGAGAATTAAAACCAATCTGTGCATTTACCATATCTATTTCCCTCTTGATTTCATTGAATTGAATTGAATTTATTTGTCATTCAGACCTTTCGGTCTGAACAAAATTTTGTTTCCCTGCAGTCATACATATAATAAAAAATGACAAAAACACACAATCAACACAAATTTAACAAGCACCACAGTGAGTTCACCAAACACCTCCTCACTGTGATAGAAGGCAAAATCTTAAAGTCTCTGTCTCTTCCCTCTTTGTTCTCCCTCTGCGCCGAGGCGATCCAGGCTCCAGATGTTGTGACCCCACCGGGAGATGGTAAGTCCCGCAACTCAACCGTGCTCTGCAAACGGGCCGGTTCAAACTCCGCGGGGGGTCGCTGCCGCCGCCACAGCTCCGGGGCCGAGTCGGGTCTCCGCAGCTGCTGCTGCCACCAGAGCACCGTCACAGCTCCGAGGCCGAGTCGGGTCGCAACTCCCGCTGCTGCCGCCGCCGCCACAGCTCCGAGGCCGCCAGCTCCGCCATTAGGCCTTAGCGCAGACAGAGACGGGGACGGGGAATACGACAGAAAAAAAGTCGCATCCCCCGAAGGAAGAGACCAAAACATGTTTTTCCCACCCCACCCACACACATACACAACTTAATAAAACAAAATTAACTAAAACATGACAAAGGAACAAAAAGAAAGAAAAAGAAAAAAGCAGACGAACTGCAGGTGGGCTGTAGCTGTTAAGCCAGCGCCGCCATCTTGAAAAAAGATACCCCTATAAGGTCACTCATCAGCCTCCTGCACGTCAAGAAATAAAGTCCTAGATTGCCCAAGTACGGGCAACATCGTTGTAAATCTTCTCTGCACTCTTTCCAGCTCAATGGCATATCTATGACATGAAGAATTTGCAGCAAGGACAATTTGATAATTGTGGAACACACATTGATCAGCTCATGGGACCTTTTGTAGTTGCCTAAGGGGTGCTTGATTCCCATCATCTCCAATATCGGACAAGACATATAAGACTATCGGAAATATGTTTCCAAATGATACAATGATAATCAGGGAACAACACCAGGGAGTTATTGCACCTTCAAGCCTATGGTAAATTTTGGATTGGGCCCCTTCTTCAGTGAAGAAAGGTCCTGATCCAAAACATCCCTTTCCTTATTCTCCAAAGATGGTGCCTGACCTGCTGAACGCGTTGTATCTTTTTTATTGTAAACTAGCATCTGCAGTTCCTATAATCTTCTGTTAAACATTTAATGGCCAGGTCTGTCACCAATAGACTGGTGTAGTCAACATTGGGAGGAAGAGGACCTCAACAATCTAAATGGGTAGATGCAGACCATGGAGGTTGTTTAGGAAAGAACTACAGATGCCGGTTTAAATCAAAGGTAGACACAAAATGTAGAAGTAAATCAGCAGGCCAGGCAGCATCTCTGGAGAGAAAGAATGGGTGCCGTTTTGGGTCAAAAACCAACTTCAGACTCATTTGGTGGCACATGAGCAAGCAGAAACAATGGGTCTCCAGGACAGTTCTGTTTGTGGATTTTGGGGAGAAGATAAAATCGGGCCGTGCAGGGCAGGAAAACGTTAAGGTTGGAGGCTTTAGAAGGCACAGAGTCGGAAGTAATCAAATCAGAAATGGTGTGTGATATTAATGTCTGATGCTCGTCTGTGGGGTCATGGTCCAAGGTTAAGTAGGAGGAGGTGTCTGAGAGTTGTTGCCTGGCCTCAGTCCGGTAGAGGTCAGCACGCCAGACTACTACGGCGCTTCCCTTGTCGATGGGTTTGATTATCAAGTCGGGGGCTGCTGCAGAATGAGCGGAGGGCTGTACGTTCGGGGGGGAGAGGTTAGAGTAAGTAAGGGGATCTCAAGTATGCAGATGATACAACGGTGACTGGCCTCATCAGCAACAACGATGAGCTGGCCTACAGGGAGGAGGTCCAGCACTTAGCAGCATGATGCGCTGACAACAACCTGGCCCTTAACTCCAAGAAGCTCATTGTAGACTTCAGGAAGTCCAGAGGCGGCACGCACACCCCCATCCGCATTAACGGGACGGAGGTGGAACGTGTTTCTAGCTTCAGGTTCCTGGGAGTCAACATCTCCGATGACCTCTCTTGGACCCACAATACCTCTACTCTGATCAAGAAGGCTCATCAGCGTCTCTTCTTCCTGAGGAGACTGAAGAAGGTCCATCTCTCTCCTCAGATCCTGGTGAACTTCTACCGCTGCACCATCGAGAGCATCCTTACCAACCGCATCACAGTATGGTATGGCAACTGTTCTGTCTCCGACCGGAAGGCATTGCAGAGGGTGGTGAAAATTGCCCAACGCATCACCGGTTCCACGCTCCCCTCCATTGAGTCTGTCCAAAGCAAGCGCTGTCTGCGGAGGGCACTCAGCATCGCCAAGGACTGCTCTCACCCCAACCATGGACTGTTTACCCTCCTACCATCCGGGAGGCGCTACAGGTCTCTCCGTTTCCGAACCAGCAGGTCGAGGAACAGCTTCTTTCCGGCGGCTGTCACTCTACTCAACAACGTACCTCGGTGACTGCCAATCACCACCCCCCCCCGGACACTTATTATTATTTATTCAAATCATTTGCTATGTCGCTCTTCAAGGGAGATGCTAAATGCATTTCGTTGTCTCTGTACTGTACACTAACAATGACAATTAAAATTGAATCTGAATCTGGGGAGTGGAAAAGTTGAGGCGATTGATGTCCTGCCGGCAGTTGGAAATAATAAGGTCTAAGGAAGGTAGAGGGCCATCCGGGGGAGTCCAAGAGGAGGGGGTCCATTGGAGACGGGAAAAGGGGTCATCACTGGGTGGGGACGACTTCTTCCCATAGAAAAGGGTAAGAAGGCGGAGGCGACGGAAGAAGAGCTCTATAACGTGGTGGACCCGGAATTTGTTGAGGTGGAGGCAGAGGGGAACAAAGGTGAGGTCTCTGCTGAGGACAGACTGTTCCGTATCAGAAAGGGGTAGCTCAGAGGGGATGGTGAACACACGGCAAGGGTGGGGTCTGAAGAAGGTTTTCTCCAGGTGTTCCGGCTTCCTCCCACACGTCAAAGCTAGATAGGTTTTTAGGTTAATTAGTTTCCATAAATTGTAAATTGCCCCTAGTGTGTAGGATGGTGCTAGTGCATGTGGTGACCGCTGGTTGGCGTGGACTCGATGGGTCGAAGGGCCCATTTCCACGTTGCCTCTAAATTCTAACGTCTGAAAGTATGGTTGGTAAATGGAACAAGCTGCCAGAGGTGTTAGTTGAGTTAGGTGCTATAATAGCATTTAAAAGACACTTGGATATGTACATGGTTAGGAAAGGTTCAGAGGGGTATGGGCCAAACGCGGGCAGGTGGAACAAGCTAAGTTGAGGCACTTTGGTCAGAATTAATGAGTTGGGCTGAAGGGCTTGTTTTCATGTTGGATGAGTCCATGACTCTATGTGAATTGAGTTGATGGTTTGTTGTAGTTTTAAATTCAGTCAGGATGAGTAACTGTGAGGCTTGTAAGCATCAGAGGGTTGAAAAGCATTTGGATGTGATCACTGCTCAATCACTAAACGCCTTCTGGCCAAAGCTAGCCCATCACCTACAAAGGAAATCAAATATCAGTGGATCTTCCAGCATTCACGACAAAACAAACTATTCTAACTGAATATAGATCGCCGCTGAGGATGTAACAGAAAACAAAAACTGTAAACAATTCCAGACATCAATACTGCAACAGAACATTGAGGCTTTGAAGAAAGAAGCAGATTTATATAACAATTTTCCTAACCTCAGCAGCCCCTAAAGTGATTTACAAACGAATGAAATGCTACAAAGGCAAAAACAAATTCTATTTATAGAAATCTTTTAAGGTAGCAAAATATTCCAGGATGCATCGCAGGAGTGTTATTGAGCTGAAACATTGACGGCAGGCATCAAAATGCTTTTACGTAGATGCCTGAAGGCTGATTGAAGTGGTGGGTTGAGGAGTGTTTTAATTGAGGAGGGTGTTTAGTTTCAGTTTAGTCTATTATTGTCACCTGTGCTGAAGTATAGTGAAAAACTTTTTTGTTACGTGGTATACAAACAGCGGAGTGAGTCCACTTAGCCACCAGTGTATTTTAAATCCTTTTATAGTGCCGCCCCTTGTCCCTTTTGTCTTTGGGGATTTCTGTAACCAATGCTACTGTGGGATGTTTATGTTTATGTTTGGGATGATGAGGGTTTCTAGGTTTCAGTGGACCCTGCCTGGCTGTGTGCAAGATCAGCCATGTCTGCAGGGGAGATCAAGTGTTACTCGTCTGCTCTGCATAGGAAATAAAGAAAGCAGTAGGTGATTTGGCCTATTTAACCCATTCTGGGACTCAATAAGATCTTCTTTTCTGTTTTTGTATCTCTGGCCTTTGTTCCAACTAACTACCCAACAAAACTTCCTCACCTACATCCACCAATACCTGCCACACTTTGTCCTGCCTCTCCCTTCTTCTAGTCTTCCTCCCCCCCCCCCCCCCCGCCACACCGGCCCCCCTTGCAATCAGTCTGAAGAAGAGTATCGACCAAAAAGTCGCCCATCCATTCTCTCCAGGGATGCTGCCTGACCTGCTAAGTTACTCCAGGACTTTGTGTCCTTGTGTGCATTTTGTTGTCTCTGTACTGTACACTGCACAAAGTTGAATCTGAATCTGAATTAACCAGCATTTGCAGTTTCTTGGTTCCACTCTAAGATCTTGCATTTTCTTATCTTATCTTCCGATTCCTAAAAATAAACTCAGTCTTGACTGCACGGTATGAATAAGCACCCTAACCTGCTTGAGCAAGAAAACAGCGAAGATTTACAGCTCTCTGAATGAAGGCTTTTCCTTATCACCTTTCTTAATGGCATGCCATTAACCTCGATCTTGCTATTAATTCTATGCTCTCCAGATAACAGAAACGTTTTTGCAACATCTAACCTATCAAGCCCTCTCACATACTCTCTTCTCCCCACTCCTGCCAGTCACAAGACAGGCACAAGACAGAAACATTTGAAAACACACGCTCCCCCCAACTAGAGAATGCTCCTAACCTCCCATCCACCGCATTGGAGACCTTTGAATGATCATTAATCAGACGTTATCAGACTTTATCTTGCTAAAATGTGATTTCCTTTATCCTGTATCTGTATACTGTGGATGGCTTGATTGTAACCATACATAGTCTTTTCGGTTCCTGGATAGCACACAGCTTTTCACTGTATCTCTGCACTCGTAACAACAATAAACTAAACTAAACCATTCTCACGGACAACTTGTAATAAAAATGAACTGCAGATGCTGCTTGATACCAAAGATAGACACAAAATGGTGGAGTTACTCCAGCACTTTGTGTCTCTCTCAGGTTCAGCTTCTTTCCCTGTTGTACTTGTGTATGACTTGATTGTACTCTTGTAGAACATAACTTGACTGGATAGTGGGGCCCGATGACACCAGCCCAAGGCTACTGAAGACTTGCTCTTCAGAGCTGTGTGGTATTCTAACACACCTGTTCAACCTGAGCTTGCGTCTACAGAAGGTCCCAAGGCTGTGGAAAACATCTTGCCTGGTACCTGTCCCAAAGAGGACCCATCCCACTCACCACAATGACTACAGACCAGTAGCGCTCACCTCACATATTATGAAGACATTTGAGAGACTTGTCCTCTCCTACATCAGGACTAGTGTGTCAACTCAAATGGATCCTTTACAGTTTGCATATCAGCCCAACATCAGTGTCGATGATGCCCTTATTTACATGCTGCAGAGGGCGTACACACATCTGGACATCCCTAATGCATCTGTAAGAATTACATTCTTTGACTTCTCTAGCACCTTTAACACAATTCAGCCCCGACTGCTAGGGGAGAAGATGGAGAAGATGAAGGTGGATCCATTAATGGTACTGTGGTGTTTGGATTACCTTTTCCTCAGACCACAGTACGTGCGCCTACAGAACAATGTCTCAAGCACCATCCTGAGCAGCACAGGGGCTCCACAAGGAACTGTGCTGGCTCCATTCCTGTTCACCATCTACTCAGCGGATTGCCAATATAACACTAACAGCTGCTTTTTGCAGAAATTTTGAGATGACACAGCTGTTGTCGGCCTCATCAAAGGGGGCAATGAGGAGGAGTATAGAGACACAATTAACAACTTTGTGGAGTGGAGTGCACACAATAACCTCCATCTCAACACCACAAAAACGAAGGAGATAGTTGTGGATTTCAAGAGGGGGAGGAGGAGGACTCAACCAACACCAATCACCATCAGGGGCACTGAGGTGGAGGTAGTCGCCAACCACAGGTACCTTGGTGTGCAGCTTGACAGTGAGCTGGACTGGAAGAGTCATATGGAGGCGGTGTACAGGAAGGGACAAAGTCGACTATTTTTTAAGGAGGCTAAGGTCATTCAACATCTGCCAACCCCTACTGTGCAGTGTCTACCATTCAGTGGTGGCCAGTGCTCTGTTTTTTGCTGTGGCCTGTTGGGGAGAAGGCGCCCGCATAGCGGACAAAAACAGACTGGACAAGCTGATCAGGAAGGCCGGCTCAGTGGTCGGGGCTGAGCAACTAACGGTCCAGCAGGTGGCAGTGGCCAGAACTCTGAACAAACTAGCTTCAATAATGACCAACCCCACTCACCCACTCCACGCCCTGAAGGTGATCAAGAGCAGCATCTTCAGTCAGAGACTGATTGCACCAATGTGCAAAACTGAGAGATATAGGAAGTCTTGTATACCAGCTGCTATAAGGTTTTATAATGCACAAAAATAATTTTGGATATTTTTAGTATTCATTCATTGTATTTTAACTTATTAAGTATTGAAGCTATCTGTGGAAATGTGTGGTGTTATGTCTGTCTTGAAGCTGTTGTGGCACTGTAATTTCCTGTAAAGGATTATTAAAGGTTATTCAATTCAATTCAATTCAATTCAATGCAAGCAAAGTTCTGTACTAACCTGGGGATGGTGGTTAAGTATGGTGATAGTCTTGCAGAGCTGTATGTGAAAAAAGTATTTCACTGCACCTTGGTACACGGGATAATAAAGAAACCATTGAACCATTGACTTTGTTTTTTTTCAAAGAGGACTGTAAATGCCCCTTTGACTGTAAAAAACAAGAGGCTGTAAATGCCGGAATCTTGATCAAACAACGTACTGCTGTAGGAACTCAGCGGGTCAGTCTTAAGAAGGGTCATGACCTGAAATGTTGTTTGTCCACTCACTCCTCAGATGCTGCCCAACGCGCTGAGTTCCTCCAGCACATTTCAGTGAATTTCATTGTTCTATCTGGGACACATGACAATAAAACATTCTTGACACATTGCGTTTTAATTTTTTATTTCAATGCTCCGTTTCTGATGAGGGTCACTGACTTTAGTTCCCTCACTGCCTGCTGGGAGCAATCCGGCATGTTTTGCCTTTGTTGTACAACTCCAGCACTTTTTCTGTAATTGTATGGGGAAAAAAGGCAGGAGATTGGGTTTGAGAGGGAAAGATAGATCAGCAGCCTGATGGAATGGTGAAGTCGGCTTGCTGGGCTGAATGGCCTAATTCTGCTCCTATTACACAAACCTTTAGTTTAGTTTTATGAACTTATGAACTTACGAATGCTGTAAGACTATATTCTACGCCCCGGTATTTTTTTCTCTGCACTTGAGTACGGCTTGATTGTACTGTTCAGGGATGAACTGCAGATGCTGGTTTAAACCGAAGATAGAAACAAAATGCTGGAGTAACTCAGTGTGTCAGGTGGCATCGCTGGAGAGAACGATTGGGTGACATTTTGAGTCGAACCCTTCTTCAGACAATCAGCTTGATTGTACTTAAGTATAACTTGACTGTATAGCATAGAAACAAAGCTTTTCACTGTATCTTGGTATACATTACAATAATAAACTGATTCTTGTACACGACCGTCATTCCTAAACATATTTATCAATGTTATATTCCATTGGTCCATAGCTTCAAGTCTAAATGATTCTATAATTCTATGACTCTATCTGATGATGGACAGATAACGTTTTGGGGCAGGACCCTTCTGGAGATTGATTGTAGTCAGGGGGAGAAAGCTGGAAAAGAGAGCTGGTGATGGGACAAATCCTGGCAGGTGATAGGTGGTTGGGGGGGGGGGGGTGACTAGCAGACGGGTGGAGTAAGTGACAAAGGTTAGTTGTGAAAATGAGACAATAGAGTGTCAGATAAGGAAAGAAGAGGAGAAGTGAAATGTGAAGCTAGAGGGAAGGGATATGAATGGAAGGGGACAGGGGGGGGAAAGGCGGTTAAACATTGGGAAAGACATAGGGGAAAAGAGCAGGGTGTCTGGAATGTAGGAAGAAATGGGTATGCACCATGGTTGGGGAGGAAATAGAGAAGAGAAGGGGGTTGGTGGGGTATCCTTTCAAATTGGAGACATCAATGTTCATTCTATGGAAAAATAAACTGCAGATGATGGTTTATATCAAAGATAGAAGCAAAGTGCTGGAGTAACTCAGCAGGTCAGGCAACATCTCTGGAGAAAAGGGATGGGTGATGTTTCAGGTTGGTACACTTCTTCAGCCTGAAAGTAGAGGGAAGGGAGCTAAAGGTAGGAAGAGGCCAGAACAAATCAGGGCTGGCTGGCTGTGGAAGAAGTGATAACAAATGGAATCAAGGATGTGAACAGTAGAACTAGTAGGATGACTATGGTGGGGGAGGAAGGGAGAGATGGATGCAGGTGTTACTTAAAATTAGAGAAATAAATGTTCAACTCTCCTCTAGTTCCCTCCCCTCTAGTTTCTGTCTGAAGAAGGGTTCTGACCCAAAACGTCATCCATTCTTTTTGCTCCAGAGATGCTGCCTGACCCACTGAGTTGATCCAGCATTTTGTATATATCTTTAGTATAAACCAGCATCAGCAGCTCCTTGTTTATACCATAAATTATCAGTTATTCTATGTAAACCAGACCATGATTCAGACCAGTATCAGTCTGAAGAAGGGTCCTGATCTGAAATGTCATCTAACCATTGTTCTCCAGAGATGCTGCAAAGTTATTTGCGCACCTTGTGTTTATCTTCAATGTTCATGCTGTTGAGTTGAAACATTCGTAACTGTTCATTTAGAAAATCTAAACTGAACTATTGTCACAGACGTTTGATTTCAGCAGCCAGTATTTTGCTATTTGTCTTGGGATGGTGCAGCAAGAGAAACAGGCTTTCAAAAACTGGCAAGCAAGAACCTCCTGGTCATTGAATCAAGATGATTTAACTAGAAAGAAAAAAGCAGTCAAAAGAGTTCTGCCATGATATGTAGTTGCTTAGAAAAACAATCTCCAGTCAGATTGCCTGAAGCCAGAAACATTGCGTTGACGAGAGATTTATACATATGTAGTGGAGAGACCTAGAGCCTTCTATTCACTTGTTAATGCTGCTTTTGTTTGTTTTTCCACTGGACTGTAACTCCACAGTCACTTAGAGAGCAGTACCCCGCTGCGACTGGCTGATCTGTGAGACCTATGATATCACAGATGCAAGACGCAGCGAATGCTTGACAGCAGAAGACATCAGAGGAGGTCCACGTCACAAGAGGTGTTAGGGAACCTCATGACCTGGTGTCAAAACCACAACTTTTCTCTGAAGAAGGGTCCCGACCTGAATCGTTCACTATTACTTTTCTCCAGAGATACTGCAGAATCTCTAGCTAATCCAGCATTCTGTGTCTATCTTTGGTATAAACCAGCATCAGCACAATTCCTTCCTACACAACCTTTCTCTCAATGTCAGCAAGACAAACGGGGTAATGATCAACTTCACGAAGTGAAGCAGTACACATACCCCCGGTATACATTGACAGCGTTGAAGTAGAGAAGATTGAAAGCTTCAGATTCTGAGCAGTAAATATCAGCAGCAACTTGTCCCATATCAAAGCAATTGCCAAGAAAGCACAACAACACGTCTACTTCCTTAGAAGGTTTACGAATTTCGGCACGTCCTCAATAACTCTCACCAATGTCTACAGATGTGCCGCAGAAAGCATTATATCCGGATGTGTCACAGCATGGTTTGGGAACAGGACCATCCAAGACCACAAGAAATTGCAGAGAATTGTGGATGCAGCCCAGACCACCACATAAACCAACCTGCCTTCTATTGACTCAATTTACTGTCTCAGCATGGCCACCAGCATAATCAAGGATGAATCTCACCTCGGTCACTCCTTCTTTTCCCCTCTCCCAAGAGGTACAGAAATGTGAAAACACACACCTCCAGATTTAGGGACAGTTTCTTCCCAGCTGTAACTGAAGCAGTCTATCAAAAATTAAAGTCGTGCTGAGCTTCATATACCTAATTGGAGACCCTCAAACAATCTTTAATCGGAATTTACTGGACTTTATCTTGCACTAAATGTTATTCCCTTTATCAGATATCTGACAACTGAGGACGGCTCAATTGTAATCATCATAGGATTCGTTTTAAAATTATTTTATTTACTTTTAAAGAGCCCCGTGAGCTAAGCTCCCGCTCTCTCCTCTCAGGTCAGATATCACCTCCAATTGAGCCAAAGACGGAAGCTCTCGAACTATCGAGATTTGGAATGAATCCTCTGAATTTACAGGGACTTCTTAGCTGTTTTTAAGCACTCCTGAAAATATCTATTTCCCTTTATTAAGATATCTTGGTTTTGACAACTGAGGACGGTTTGGATTTTTGTAATCGTGTTATATATGTTCTTGTCTGTTTTATAATGTACAGCACTTTGGTTAGCACTATTATTATTAAAGCTTTTCACTGGTTAGCACTAACAAAAGCTTGGTATAACACGTAACAATAAACTAAATAGGATTACTGTGGGTATCTGCTACTGAGGTTGGTGGTATCTCATCTTTTGTAAAAGTCTAGCAATACAGTTTCAATCATTGCAGAATGTAGAAACAAGGAACTTCAGATGCTGGTTAATACACAAAAGGACACAAAGGGCTGGAGTAACTCAACTGGTCAAGAAGCAACCATAGCACACTCCTTCGTATCTTGTACAAAACTCCATAAATTTTGGAAAGAAATCTTTGAAATCTTCTCAAAACTATTTAAAATAAAATTGGACCCTAACACAGAATTGATTATTTTCGGAACAATGGAAGCCTGCTCTGAGCTAACTTCATTCCAAAATTGTTTCCTTAACTATGGTTTGATAACGGCAAAAAAACTTATACTCAAATTTTGGAAAAATGCACCGACCCCAACACTGAAAATGTGGATCACAAACATGTCTGAAATGTTACATCTCGAAGATATGAGATTCGTTCTAGCAGGAAAATCAGAACAATTCTTAAAGATATGGTCTCCTTTCATCGATTTATTACGTATAATATGGTGCAACATAACTCAGGTAATTAACCATTTCAGAACTAGGTGTGGGGTGGGGAAAGATATGAAGTAGGTATATCCCTTTTCTTTTCTGTTCTGTTTCTTCTTTTCCCTTTTTTCTTCTTCTTTTCTCTCTTTTTTTTGTTTGATTTTTAAAAAAATATATATATATTTTTTTGCTTTTCATTTCTGGGCTTATCTTTTTTTCTACATTTCTATCTATCTCTTATCTATCTATCTATCTATCTATCTATCCACAAACTACCAATTGTTAACTTTTGGGGCCTACACATCACTACCTTCCTTAATCTCTTCTTCTCTCTTCTTTTCTTGCGGCTATTATTTTTATACTGTTAAATTTAAAACAAGAAGTTGTACACAAAGTGTATTATGTTATAAACCTTGGTTTATACGACTGTACATTACTTCTAATAATTTTTTTAAAATAAATAAATAAATAAAGCTGGTCAGGCAGCATCTCTGGAGAACATGGAGTGACGTTTCACATCGGGATACTTCTCAAATGGAAATGTCACCTATCCTAGTTCTCCAGAGATACTGCCTGACCTGCTGAGTTACTCCAGTGCTTTGTGTCCTTTCAATCGTTTTATTTAGTTTAGCTATGTTTGGCTCAATTTACAGCATGGAAACAGGACCATCAGCCCACCGAATCCACGCAGATCAACGATCACCCATTCACATTAGCTCTATGTTAGCCTACTTTATCATCCACTCCCTACACATGAGGGGTAATTTACAGTACTTGGGGTTTGTACATTCTATCTGTGACCTGGTGCTCCAGTTTCCTCCCATATCCCAAAACGAGTGAGTTTGTAGGTTGATTGGATTCTATAAATTACCCCTATTGTGTACGGTGTGAATGCAAACAGTGGGATAATATAGAACTAATGTGAATGGATGATCGACAGTCAGTGTGGAATCGGTGGGCTCAGGGACCAGTTTCCATGCTGTATCTTTCAATCATTTCAAAATAAATGCAAGATGGAAGTAATGTTGTAATTGTTTCTGCCAAATATCCTAGGAGGTAGGTAATTATTTCATTTTCAATCAAATCTGATCACCATTATTGTCGTTATGAAGATTTCCAGTTACTCAGTCAAAGTCAAAGAGTTACACAGCGCAGAAACAGGCCCTTTGTCCATACTGACCATCACACACCCATTGACATAAATCCCTTTTATTCCCCCCATACGAACAACAACGACCCAAGGCTACCACTACACACCAGATGAAACTTACAGTTACTAATTAATCAACATATCTGCATATCTAAGGGGTTTTGGAGGAAACTGGACCATCCGAGGGGAAATCCAGGAAAAAGTTCAAGCTCCACTCCCCAGGTCAGGATTGAACCTGTGTCACTGGAGTTATGAGGCAGCAACTCCACCAGCTGTGCTATTTAGTTTAGTTTGGAAATACAGTGTAGAAACAGGCCCATTTGGCCCACCGAGTCCACGCCGACTGCTGATCCAAGTACACTAGCATTATTCTGCACAGGAGGGAAATTTATAATTGAAAATTTTCATAACATAGTCAGGATTGAACCCGGTCTCTGGTATCATGCTGCCCCAATTGTTTCACCCAAAAACACTCTTATGATATTTGGGAAGTTTAAATCCAAAATCTTTTCCAGAAAATCTTGTGCAAGCAGAAAAATGTTGGTCTTGGTAACAAGATAGAGACAGTATGCTGGAGTAACTCAGCAGGGCAGGCAGCATCTCTGGAGCGAAGGAATGGGTGACGTCTCGGGTCAAGACCCACCTTCAGACTGAGAGCAGGGGAGAGGGAAACTAGAGGTATGGAAAGGTATGAAGAGCAAAAGAATGATAGGTATGACAAGAACAAATCAAGGCCAGCAGGGATGATCAGGGATAGGTGGAGCTTACAATGGCCCTGTGTTGGCTGTAGAAGAGGTGATAATGAAAGAGTATGAACTGAAACTGAGCAAGATGTTAGTGAAACTAGTGGGATGACTTGGGTGGGGAAAGGACGGGGAGAGAGGGAATCCAAGGGTTACAAAATTAGAGAAATAAATATTCATACTGAAGATAGGGACAAAATGCTGGAGTAACTCAGTGGGACAGGCAGCATCACTGGAGAGAAGGGATGGGTGATGTCTCGGGTCAAGACCCTCCTTCAGACTGAGAATCAGTGGTGGGGGAGTGCAGTGATATGGAAGGGTAAGGTGAGAAAAAAATAGATCAGAGCAGATGATGGTAAGAAAATGTAGGGTGGTACATTGTTAGCTGAAGGGAAGGTGGCAAGGAGGCAACATGCCTTGGCATCATGTTCAGCACAGGCACTGTGGGCCAAAGGGCCTGTTTCTGTGCTGTTCATCGTTAAATATAATAATCTTTGGACCAAGATCCCCAAGCTGATATTGACTCAAAAGGTGATTTGCCATCAGTTTTCCTTTCAATATAAAAAAAATAACATTACGTTTTCATAGCATTTCTTACAATTTACAAAGCTACTGTATTTACTCTGAGATTACATTTTGCTATTCCTATACAGTCCTAAATTACTACCTCGATTTTCAAAAGGAATTTCTAACATCAACTTACAAGTGACCATCTAGAGGCTAACCATAAGACACACACCCAGGGCTGATCACCCTGTGGTGCGCCTGCCTCGACTGAGTGTGTCTTGTGATAAAAGGCCGAAACACCAAGTGACGTTGAGGTACACAACTGAAGATGTGTCTGATTGGTAGCAAAATCACCTAGTGGTCACCCCCAAGAATACCGGGTGTCAGTTGGGGTGAAGAACCTTAGGGACTGTAACATCCAGTCCTACTAATCAAGATTTCTCAAATACAAAGAGATACGATGTTATATGTTCACTTTGGTGCAGCATGCCTATTAATTAGTTTGGCATAGTGGCGGCAACAGTTGAGTTACTGCCTTTAGTGCCAGAGGCCCAGTTTTGATCCTGACTATGGCTGCTGTCTGTACGGAGTTTGATGGTTCTCCCCATGACCTGCATGGGTTTTCTTTTTAATGTCCGGTTTCCCCCCACAATCCAAAAACATACCGGTTTGGAGGTTAATTGGCTTGGTATAATTGTAAATTATCCCTCGTATGTGTGGAGTAGTGCTGGTGTACGGGGGGTAATCACTGGTCAGCCCGGACTCGGTGGGCCGAAGGGCCTGTTTCCACGCTGTATCTCTTAACTAGACTAAACTAATTATATATTTAGTAATCAAATAATCATTGTCTTTTCTCAGAGGGTGGTGAATCTCTGGAATTCTCTACCCGGGTGGGTTGTGGAAGGTTTCGAGCAGTAGATAAACGTAAAAGATTGGAGGGAATTGAGGGTGAGGTGGAACTAGCTCAGAAGAGGAGATCACTCCCAGGGTAAATCAGACACAACCATACTAAATGCTGGGCCAGGCTTGAAGGGCATGAGCATTTATCATCAATACAGTGGCCAAGAAAAAGAGGAAAGGTTTGCTTGTTAATTTCTGAGTATATATTGTTGCTTATGGGACATGCAGATTACTGTCAAGTGCAGTAACAACACTGATTGTCTATCCTTGATTGCCACTGAATCAAGGAGGCCAAAGTGTCAAGCATAGTTAGAACTGAACAAAGCAGCACACAATCCAGCCCTTCGGCCTATAATGTCCATGACTAATCTCCATGTGCATGTGCCAATCCAAACACCTCTTAAACACCATGTTGAATCAAAGAACTGTAGATGCTGGTTGTACCAAAGATAGACACTAAGTGCTGGAGTACCTCGGCTGATCAGGCAGCATCTTTGGAGAAAAAGGATTGGTGATCCTTATTGACCACTTTAATCTAGTTTTTAGTTAGAGATACAACGTGGAAACAGGCCCTTCGTCCCACCGAGTCGGCGCAGACTAACAATCAACTATACACTAGTTCTAACATACACACTAGGGGCAATTTTACAGAAACCAATTAACCTACAAACCCGCACATCTTTGGAACGTAGGGGGAAACCGGAGTAACCAGAGAAAGCCCTGGAGGTGACAGGGAGATCATACAAACTCTGTACAGACAATACCCGTAATCAGGATCAAACCCGGGTCTCTGGCTCAGTGAGGCAACAACTTTACTGCAGCGCCACTGTGCCACCCCCATCTGCCTCTAACTATAATGCCGATAAACTAATCTCCTCTGCCTGCATGTGATCCATAACCTGCATATCCATGTGCCTATCCAAAAGTATCTTAACAACCACTGTCACCCCTGTCTCCACCACCACCCCGGGCAGCATGCTCCAGGCCCCCACAACCCTCTATGTAACTAACTTGCCTCACACATCTCCTTTAAACTTTGCCCCTCTCACCTTATAGCTGTGTCATCTAGTCTCCCCTCATGCAAACTGATTGAGGGTGAAGAGGGCATTAATAAAACAGATTTTTTTCTCATCCACAAATCGGTAGTTTCACGGCCATCATTATTAATTCCAGCTTTTTATTTCAGATTCATTTAATTACTTCAATTTAATATCCCCAGCTGCCGTGGTGGGATTTGAACTCATGTTTCTGGATGAACAGCTCAGCCTTGCGAGAGTGAGTCCCCTAACGCAACCGCTGCATCATTAATTTCAGGACTGAAATCATCAGACAAATGCCCAGGCCCATACCAATTTTATTATTCCCGTTAAATAGTAATTTAAAAAAACTGCGGACAAAACAAATGGAAAATTAATGACTCTGGAATTCCTGGAAGACTGAAGACATGTAGGTTGCCCAGTGGTTTTGACAGCTTGATGATTAAGAAGAATACATTTAGACTGTGCCCCTGTCACATCTGCTTAGCTGGGATTTATTTTCAACTTGACTGACACCTGTCATGTGTGAATGCAGAAATCTCCATTCACTGGGGATTGGGCAGACATCATTGGCATATCACCAGGGTGGCACAGTGGCACAACAGTAGAGTTGCTGCCTCACAGCGCCAGAGACCCGGATTCAATGCTGACCATGGGTGTTGACTGTATGACTGTACGGAATTTGTACGTTCTCCCTGTGACCGCGTGGTTCTTCTCCGGGTGCTCTGGTTTCCTCACACACTCCAAAGACATGCGGGTTTGTGGCCAGAGTGCAGGGTAGTGTTAGAGTGCGGGGAGAACACTGGTCGGCGAGGACTCACTGGGCTGAAGTGCCTGTTTCGCACAATATATATCTCATAAAAACTAAATGCTGGAGTAACTCAGCGGGTTAGAAACATCAGTACGAGCAACTCTGTGTGTAGGATGAAATTGCAGATGCTTGCTTATCCTGAAGATAGACACAAAACACTGGAGTAACTCAGAGGGTCAGGCAGCATAACAAAAGAACAAAAGAAAAATGAAAGGAAGGCTGCACGTTCAGAGCGGGTGAGGGTAGAGTAGGTAAAGGGGTAGTTGGGGGGGCCAAAAGTTATGATGGTTGATGTCCTGCCGGCAATTAGAAATAAAAAAAGGTGTGAAAAGGGTCCTCTGAAGGAAGGTTCTGACCCAAAATGTCAACTACTCATTTTCTCTAGAGATGCTGCCTGACTCGCCGAGTTACTCCAACATTTTGTGTCTATCTTCAGTGTAAACCAGCATCTGCAGTACCTCCTACACATAGATAGGTGACGTTTCAGGTCAAGACTCTTCTTCAGACTGATTGGGTAGGTGGGGAGAAGAGAGCTGGAAGGGAGAAGCACTGCAAATCAGGGCAGGTAATAGATCGACAAAGTCGTGGAGGGGTAGTGATAAGAAAGGAAGTTGCCTGGCCCGCCAAGTCACCCCAGCATTTTGTGTCTATCTTGACAAGCTCTATCTCTTCCGAGCTTCCTTCTACTCCGCACAGTCTTGCGCATTACCTTTGATGTGGAGGTCCTAATTAGATTAAGAATAATTGAAGTGAATAGACTTACATCAAGGACAAAGTCGGTGTCAACTGCTCCACTTGCTAACTATCTCCGAGGTACTGCAAATGTTTGTAATCTCTTTGCTCCTTAATGAAGCCCATCGATAAAGTAGAAAAAAATGCATCATTGTTAAACTGAACAGTTGTACATTCACTCCTCTTGCAGTGTCAGAATGTTCAATGCACGTCTAGTAATTGCCTTAATTCTCCTCTGGAAACTATGGTAGGATCGAGAGGGATTTAAGTTCCTTTGATGTTATGGGATAAGCAAATAATATATGCAACAGTCTGTCACAGCCTGAGCATTTTCTTGAATGTATGACTTTGTTCAGTTCAATATATTCACCTCTCAAATTTCGACTTCAAACTTTAGAGATACAGCGTGGAAACATGCCATTCAGCCCACCGAGAATGCGCCAATCTGCGATTATCCCGAGCACTACAGCACACTAACTCTATCCTACATACTAGGGACAATAGTACAACTTACTTAAGTCAATTAACCTGCAAACCTGTACGACTTTGGAGTGTGGGAGGAAACCGGAGTACCTGAAGAAAACCAAGGCAGTTACAAGGGAAACGTACAAACTCCGTACAGACAGCACCCATAGTCAGGATTGCATCTGGGTCCCTGACGCTGTAAAGCAGCAACTCCACCCCTGCGCCACTGTGCTGCCCTGGTTGATTTATCTTCATTTTCAGTGTTTATTAAAGTTAGCCTCTTGGCCTCATAATTTTAATTGCTTCATTAAAATCTGTTTACTATCACAATGTTTTAGAAACATTTAGACAAGTATATGGATAGGATAGCTTTCGAGGGATATGGGCCAATCGCAGGCAGAGTAGTGTAGATGGGGCATGTTAGTCAGTGTGGGAAAATTGTGCCGAAGGGCCTGTTCCCACACTGAATGATTCTATGACTATGATTAAGGACAGCAGTTCCTTCAGTTGCTGCTCCTCAACCCTTTCCATTTTGTAGATCTACTTTGATGACTATAGTGCAGCCAAAGCAGTTTGATGAAGGGTCCGAACCAAAAACCTATCCACGATGCCTATCCACGATCTCTGGAAATGCTGCCTGACCCAGTTTTTTTTTGTAAACCAGCATCTGAACAAAATGACATAAAGTGCTGGAGTAACTCAACAGGTCAGGCAGCATTTCTGGAGAAAGTAGATAGATAGGTGGGGGGGGGGGAGGTTTTGAAGGGGGGGTTAGTAACTGCAGTCTGAAGAAAGGTTCCGACCCGAAATATCACTTTTTTTTCCGTCATTGATGCTGCCTCACTTGCTGAGCTACTCCAGCATTTTGTGTCTATCTGCGGTGTAGAGCAGTTTCTTCCTACTCATGGATAGGTTGCCTTTTCAGGTCAAGTTCCTTCTTCAGACTGATTGTAGTCGGGGGCGAGAGAAAAGCTAGAAGGGAGGAGAGGCAGGACTAATAGAATTAATATATTTCCAAGAAGTTTGTGTTAAAAAAAAAACCTTTCTGCACCTTCGTAAAAAGTGTTGCAGCAAAAATAGTTCAAGAGAGTTCAAGAGAGTTTTATTGTCAATTGTCCCTGATAATTCTTGCTTTGCTTTAGCACACCAGAACATAGTAGGCATGAATACTGAACAGATCAGTGTGTCCATATACCATTGCATAAACATATACACACATGAATAATTAAACTGATAATGCAAATAAACAGATATTGGCTATTAATGTTCAGAGTTTTGTCCGAGCCGAGTTTAATAGCCTGATGGCTGTAGGGAAGACACTGTTCTTGAACCTGGTCATTGCAGTCTTCAGGCTCCTGTACCTTCTACCTGAAGGTAGTGGGGAGATGAGTGTATGGCCCGGATGGTGTGGGTCCTTGATGATGCTGCCAGCCTTTTTGAGGCAGCGACTGTGATAAACCCCCTCAATGGACGGGAGGTCAGAGCCGATGATGGGCTGGGCAGTGTTTACCTCTTTTTGTAGTCTTTTCCGCTCCAGGGCGCTCAAGTTTCCGAACCAAGCCACGATGCAACCGGTCAGCATGCTCTCCACTGTGCACCTGTAGAAGTTAGAGAGGGTCCTCCTAGACATACCGACTCTCCGTAATCTTCTCAGGAAGTAGAGGCTCTGATGTGTTTTCTTTATGATTGCATCAGTGTTCTCGGACCAGGGAATATCTTCAGAGATATGCACGCCCAGGAATTTGAAGCCCTTGACCCTTTCCACCATCGACCCATTGATATAAACGGGACTGTTGGTCCCCATCCTCCCCCTTTCAAAGTCCACAATCAGTTCCTTGGTTTTGCTGGTGTTGAGGGCATGGTTATTGTGCTGGAACCATTTGATCAGTCAGTCGATCTCACTTCTGTACTCTGACTCGTCCCCATCAATGATACGTCCCACAACAGTGGTATCGTCAGCGAACTTGATGATGGACTTCGTACTATGACCGGCTACGCAGTCATGAGTATAGAGTGAGTACAGCAGGGGGCTGCGCACGCAGCCTTGTGGTGCTCCCATGCTGATTGTTATTGAGGCTGACACATTTCCACCTATACGAACTGACTGTGGTCTGTGAATGAGGAAGTCGAGGATCCAATTGCAGAGGGATGCGCAGAGACCCAGTTCTGCGAGTTTGGTAACCAGCTTGGAGGGGATGATTGTATTAAATGCCGAGCTGTAATCAATGAATAACAGCCTGACATATAAGTTTTTGTTGTCCAAGTGGTCCAGACCGGAGTGGAGAGCCAGCGAGATTGCATCCACTGTTGATCTGTTGTGGCGGTAAGTGAACTGCAGAGGGTCCAGGTTTTTGTCGAGGTATGAGTTGATTTGCACCATGATCAACCTCTCAAAGCACTTCATCACCACAGACATTAGTGCCACTGGTCGATAGTCATTGATGCATGTCACCTTACTCTTCTTGGGCACCGGTATAATTGATGCCCTTTTAAAGCAGATGGGAACCTCGGACGTCAGAAGTGAGAGGTTGAAAATGTCCGTAAAAACTCCCGCCAGTTGGTCCGCACAGGTTTTTAGAACACAAACGGGTATACCATCAGGTCCAGGCATTTTTTGAGGGTTACCCCTCTGAAGGATTTTCTGACGTCACCCTCTGTGACTGTGACTGATATACCATCACAGCGAATGGGGGCTCGAGAAGGCACATCAGTGTTCTCTTTATCGAAGCGTACGTAAAACGCATTGAGCTCGTCAGGGAGTAATGTTTCGCCGACATTCGAGCTGCCTCCTGATTTCGCCTTTTTGGAGGTGATTGCATTCAAGCCCTACCACAGCTGCCGAACATCTGTCTCATCCAAACTGGAGGAGTCCTTTTTTACCTTTTTGATGGCCTTACCAAGGTCATATCTGGGCTTCATGTAGACCACTGTATCATCAGACATGAATGCCCGGTGTCTGGTCTTCAGAACAGTGAGGATCTCTTATGTGTGGCTCTTCAAGAAAATGACAGTGGAAAAAGTAATGGAGAGGAAAGAAATAGCTAATACATTAAACGAGTACATTGTGTACATCTCACTGTAAAAGGAAGATAAGTGGAAGGGAAATTGAAGGGTTGCTGCGGACTAATAGCAGTTAGAAATATAAAATGCAAAGTAAACACTGGAAATATTAAATAGATTGCACCTAAAATAGATCGCTCTGAGATAGTGAATGATCTCCCCAAATTTCCCAGGTCATGGAATATTGCCCGTAGAGTAGTTTAGTTTATCTTTAGTTTAGAGATACAGCATGGAAACAGAGCCTTCGGCCCTCTGAGTCTGTGCTGCACAGTGATCAGCCGTGTACCAGTTCAACCCTGTAGGGTGAGGGGGAGGGGAGATGGGCAGGGGGGGAGGGAGAGAGCAGGGTTGAGGGGGGGAGGGCAGGGTGAGGGGGGGGAGGGCAGGGTGAGGGGGGAGATGGGCAGGGTGAGGGTGGGGGGGAAGGGCAGGGTGAGGGGGAGAGAGCAGGGTGATGGGGGGAGAGGGGCAGGGTGAGGGTGGGGGGAGAGGGCAGGGTGAGGGAAGAGGGCAGGATGAGGGAAGAGGGCAGGGTGAGGGGAGAGACAGCAGGTGAAGGGAGGGAGACAGGATGGAGGGGAGGAGAGTAAGGAGCTGCCCACACCTGATGTTAGTGACTGCTACATTCCAAGGAGCAGGCTTACATGCTGGGGGAAATATGCTGAATGAAATTCAAAATGTCTCAAATGACTGACCAATTTTTGCAGATGCACAGTCGGAAGCATGCTTGTGGGATGCATCACAGCTTGGTTTGACAACAACTCTGCCCAAGGCCACAAGAAATCGCAGAGAACTGTAGATGTAGTCCAGTCCATCACACAGACCTGACTCTCCATCATCGACTCCATCTACATTTCACGCTGCCTCGGGAAAACAGCCAAAGCAATCAAGGAGCACTCACACCCGGGTCATTCCATATTCTCACCGCTCCCGTCAGGCAGACGATACATAAGCTTGAAAGCGTGTACAGCTCCTTCCCCTCTGTTATCTGGCTTTTGAACGGTTCGCTGACAGGTTGAGGGTGAATTCTCAGTTCCCCAAACTACCCTGTTGTGGCCCATGTACCTATATTTTTATCTGCACTTTCTCAGTAGTTGTAACACTGCAATATTCTGCACTGTTTGCTTTCTCTTTGCAGTACCTACTGCATTAATCGGTGGTTTGGAGAGCAATCATGCATGGATGATTTTGTAGGATAGCACACAAAACAAAGTATTTCACTGACTCTTGGTACCCAGTGTTCACAAACAGGATAAAGTGAATAATGTTTAGTGCAAGATAAAGTCCAGTAAAGTCCAATTAAAGATAGTCCGAGGGTCCCTAATGAAGTAGATAGACGGTCAGGACCGTTCTCTTGATGGTGATAGGATGGTTCAGTTGCCTGATAACAGCTAGGAAGAAACTGTCCCTGAATCTGGAGGTGTGCGTTTTCACACTACTGTACCTCTTGCCAGATGGGAGAGAGGAGAAAAGGGGAGTGGCCAAGAACGTTTTTAGGCACCTCACTTTGTTTGGTTGTGATTTGTGAATACGATAAAGGTGAATCTCTGTTACCTGATCTGAGGGTTTACCCTGTCTTATTAAGGAGGAGATGTATTTTCGCTTGGAGGGTTGTAAGTGTTTGGGCTTCTCCCCACTAGGGGGCTGTGCTAGGTCAGTCACACAGTGTGTTTAGGACAGGGACACGAGTGATATACTGACTGATTGACTGACTGACTGGGAAGATTAGGCAGGGAAATGTAAGAAAGATCTGCAGATGTGTTTTCAATCGAAGGTAGACACAAAATGCTGGAATAACTCAGCAGGACAGGCAGCATCTCTGGAGAGAAGGAAATGGGTGACGTTTTGGGTTGAGACCCTTCTCCATTGTGCTGAACTCTCGTCGGAGAGAGGAAGAGAACTTCTTCAAAGTAGACATACCAAAAGGGTCTCGACCCGAAACGTCACGATTCCTTCTCTCCAGAGTTGCTGCCTGTCCCGCTGAGTTACTGCTGCATTTTGTGTCTGCCAGGCAGGGAAGTGGTCAGGTTCAGCTCAATGACTCGAATAAAGATCCCGACCCGAAACGTCACCTATCAATGTTCTCCTGAGATGCTGCCTGACCCTCTGAGTTACTCCAGCACTTTGCATCATTTTTTTGTAAACCAGCATCTGCAGTTCCTTGTTTCGACATTTTGTCTGCTCCACTGCGAAATCTCCTCAAGGTTTGCCCACTTTGAAGACGTTCTCCTCCTCTCTCTGACAGGGATTCTGTGAGACCCTCTCTCAATACTTCCCCTCTGTCATTCCAGCAAAAGACGTGCCATTCAATGACATTATGAAGAAGTTAGAGGAGCACTTCAACCCAAACCCTCTGGAAATTGCAGAAAGCTATAAATTCGGCACTAGAAACCAGAAGCAGAATGAGACAATCAATGAGTACATTGTTGCCTTGTAAAACTTAAGTTTGCACTGTAACTTTGGAACCTTTCTCGGACGTGCACTACGTGACAGATTTGTTTGTGGTCTAGTGGATGAACAAATTCAGTTCAAACTAATGAACACTCCATATCTTACATTCGAGAAAGCATGCAGGATTGCTACCACAATGGAGATGGCATCAAAGAATGCTCGCGAGTTTCATCCACCATGAACTGCAGTGGCCGTTTACAGTCACAAGGCAGTGCCTATGGCCAAACCAAGAGGCGCTAAACCAAAACCAAAGTATGGCGGGGAGCCGAGTTCAGCCAGTTGTTATCGTTGCAACGGTAATCACTCATCCCAATTTTGTCAGCTCAAAATGGCCAAGTGCTATAACTGCCAGAAGAAAGGCCATATCGCCTCAGCATGTTGGGCCAAGCTTAAAATAGGAAACCAACAATCTGCGGAAATCAGGCGATAACACCAAAGAGGAGTTCACAACTTGGAGGTGAACCCAGATGGGAATGAACTTGGGTTGTACACCATTTATGCAACCAACATTGATAAGCCTACAACCAGCCAGGGCAAGGACTTTCGAACAAAACTATTGATTAACGAACAGTTAATCGATATGTGTATTGACACGGCAGCACATTGTTCAGTCATGAGCAGAGACCTGTATGAAACAAAGTTCCCACAGATACCATTGTTTGCGAGTAAGGTTAAGCTGAGAACCTACTCGGGCAAAGTTTTGGAGACATGTGGACAAATGAACTGTAAAGTTAAGCATAATGGTCAGTCAGTAACACTGCCCATCATACAGCTACAGAAATAAACCAACCCTCCTTGGCAAGGATTTGCTGAGAAGAATAGAGTTAGACTGGAAGAATATTTTCAGCATTGATTTGTCCAAATCATGTCTTTTTGCTGACAGTAACACGGGAATAACAGGGTACTCTGCACACATTCGACTTAAGCAAGATGTGAGACCTGTGTATTGTCGATCAAGACCTGTACAATATGCACTAAAGCAACAAGTGGAGGAAGAACTCGACAGGTTAGAACGTAATGGAATATTCGTGAAGACCGACCAGAGTAACTGGGCAACGCCAATTGTGGCCATACCCAAGGCCGACAAAACTGTTCAACTATGTGGTGACTACAAAGTCATGATCAACAATGCCGTTGATGATGAACAATATCTGTTACCAACCTCGCAAGATCTGTACGCAGAACTTAGCGGAGCAAGAATCTTCGCTGAACTGGATTTGTTTCACGCTTTCGCCCAACTCAATGTCGATAAGGAAAGTCAGCAATACTTGACTATCAACGCACATAAGGGCTTGTATTCATGAAATCCTCGCCGGAAATTTTCCAGTCGGTCATGGACAAAATGTAACAATGTTACGCATATTCCACACTGTGTGTGCAACCAGGATGACCTACTGATTCAGGGCATGGTAGAGCATCTGGAAATCCTTGAGCAAGTTCTCATATGACTGAACTGCCACAATGTCAAACTGCGACAAAGTAAATCTACCTTGGACTCAAAGTAGACGCCAATGGACTTCGCCCAGCGAAGGCGAAAGTTGAAGCAATAGTGAATGCTCCAAAAGCCAACAATGTGTCAGAGCTACGATCAATCCTTGGGATGGTGCAGTTCTAAGCACGATTCTTTCCAGATTTAGCAACTGTTCTAAAGCACTACTACTGAACATACCATAGATGGGTTGAGATCTATTTTGCATGCCATGGTTTATCGGAAGAACTTGTTTCTGATAACGGGCCTCAGTTTCGTTCAGAATGTTTCAAAGAATTCCTGCAGCGGAATGGTATAAAACACACACGTTCCCCCTTACCATCCAGCCTCCAACGGGGCGGTGGAAAGGTCTGTTAGAGTTGTCAAAGATGCTCTCAAGAAATAGGTTTTGCAGGGTAGTTCAAAGCTAAGCATGAAATATCATTTGGCTAGTTTCTTGCTGAAGTACAGAACCACACAACACACAACACACAACAACGGGTTACTCACCTGCAGAACTGTTGATGAAGAGAAGGTTAAGAATGTGCCTAAGTCTAGTTCAACCCAATTTGGCCTTGAGAGTTAAGCAAAACCAGTTAAGTCAAAAATGCCATTTTGACTCCCACAAAAAGGAGACGTACTTCAAGCCAGATGAGCAGGTTCGTCTCAGTCCTCCAATGAAGTCCAGTCGAGACAAATGGGATGTTTGGAAAGTAGTGGAAATGTGTGGAACAAAAAGATACTTAGTTGAAGTTGAAGATAGGATCAAAAGTGTTCAAGTTGATCAAATGATTCCAGCCAAAGATGAACCAAAAACTAAGCATGAAGTCATAATCCCTGAGTTTTTATCTGAAAGTGAGTTGGAAGAGACCACTGTGATTGAAACACGAAGTTCAGTTAGTACAGACATGAAACAGATTCCTCTGGTCAAAGTCAGGGTACTAAAACTGAGCTAAACAAGCCAACCCCAGTTGAGTCAACACCTTAACCTGTTATACCTGTTACTGTTCGATGATCAGGCAAGATCCGTAAACTAGTAGTCAGGCTGGGTTTGTAAGTTAAGCAACTCATTGCATCAGTAAAGTGAAAATGTGTAGATATGTAAAATAAATATATTACGGTTATCATTTAGAATTTCATAAATACTGCTTTAAATCGAGTATCACAAAAACAACATTGTAACTGAGTACTTAAATTGAATACTTTAAAAAAAAGGAGAGCAGTATAATGTATTCATACATATTCATGTATATGTTAATAGGTTGGTGTTCAATATAAGCAGGGAATGTTGGGTAATAAATCTCTCTCTCGTGATCCAGGCAATCTGCGTGTAAGTTGTTATTCTTTCTGCCATCCGGAATATAACAGTAGGGTCACCTCCACCGCCCACAGTATTGAAGTCCACGAAGAAAGCTCAACACCGTCTGCTCATGATCACCCGGTGATGGGCAACACTGCAACCCAGTGAGGTATAAATTAATTAAATTAATCAAAAATCTAAAGATGTTTTTCAGGGCTGGTGGTTGAGAAATCCTTTGGGACTTTTAATGGCATTTGATGTATCCCCGATGCATCAACATTTGACAGTGCACATAATGGAATAGGAAATGAAAAATACACAATTAATGCTGGAATCAAGCCATTTAGCTTCAGGTACTGTACAATTAAGGGCAGCATTTGTCCCCAGTCAAAGTGCATGAACTGTCCAGCTTTCCTTCCAAACAGAGCAGTGGAGGGAATACATCGATTAAACTAATATATTTATTTCAGAGGCTTTAAAAACAAAATGCTATATAAACTGGTGTATGGGAGGTACTGGTGTATAAGTCAGAAACCCTCCTCACTAGACTTGTCAAGAAACATCTTTCCCAGGTTAAACATTTATTTAGTTCCAGTCCCCAATTCTGTAGGTTTGAGGTCTATATTTTTTAAATGTCTGAAGTCCATAGGGCGGCATGGTGGTGCAACGATAGAGCTACTGACTTCCAGCAGCCAGAGACTCGGGTTTGTTCCTGACCTCAGCTGCTGTCTGTACAGAGTTTGTACATCCTCTCTGTGACCACATGGGTTTTTCCTAGGTGCTCCGGTTTCCTCTCACACTACAAAGAAGCGCAGGTTTGTAAGTTAATTGGTTTTGTAAATTGCCCTGTAGTATAGAACAAATGTTGAGGGATTGCTGGCCAGCATGGACTTGGTGGGCTGAAAGGCCTGCTTCCATGCTGCATCTCTAACTAAACTAGACTGATATTTATTTTACAGTACTGGGACATATTGTTAAGTTTCACAATTCCATTGTTTCAAGTAAAACTCTTATAAAAACACCTAGAAACAAGATTTACAAATCAATATTTACTATAGATGAAGTTGGAGGGCATTTTAGATGAGGGGGTGAGGGCCTAGAGAATGGAATGCGCGGAGACGACGGAGAGTGTCTGAGGTGTCTT
Source organism: Leucoraja erinaceus (assembly GCF_028641065.1). Taxonomy (NCBI): domain Eukaryota; kingdom Metazoa; phylum Chordata; class Chondrichthyes; order Rajiformes; family Rajidae; genus Leucoraja; species Leucoraja erinaceus. Next base: position 39,817,721 of record NC_073388.1, read on the forward strand.
GAACATAGGTAGGGTTTTAGATGAGGGGGTGAGGGTTGAAGAAGGGTTTCGGCCCAAAACGTTGCCTTTTTCCTTCGCTCCATAGATGCTGCTGCACCCGCTGATTTTCTCCAGCTTTTTTGTGTACGTTTACTATAGATGAAAATGTTTTTAAAAAGTGCAATTTGTATATTATATTCTATATTAACTTTTATATTATATTATATTAACTTCTAATATATTTCAGCAAAAAATGTATTAAGAGCATATAACAACTATATTTTAAATAAACTTTAACTTAGATGAGAGGTACAGCATGGGAACAGGTCCTTCAGCCCCCCGAGTCCACACGAACCATTGATCTTCCGCTCACACAAGTTCTATTCTACTTTCCACTTTCTCATCTCATCTTACACACACGGGGCAATTTACAGAGGGCCGATTAATCTACAAACCCGCACATCTTTGGGATATGGGAGTAAACTGGAGCATCGGCAGAAACTCATGCAGTCGCAGGGAGAATGTGCAAACTCCACACAGACAGCACCCAAGGTCAGGATTGACCCAAGGTCTCTGGTGCTGTGAGGCAGCAGCTCTATCAGCTGCGTTTCTTTGCAGCCCCAACTCTGCATTGGAATATTCCACATGGAAGTTCTGGTGAAATGAAAGCTTCACTTCTCGTGTGGTTGCTTGTAATGATCTTGTTTTACGATTTCATTTTTTCAATGCCAGCTTAGACTGGAAGTGATTATCTTCAGCAAACATAGCTCTAGAAATCCCAGTAAGATTAACAATTGATTTTCCTGTGAATTGTTTGGACTCCCAATAGCCTGTGAGACTAATTAAGTGAGAAATTGGTCCGAACATTCACTGCAATGAACCAGGTCTGAGTCACAGAATCATAGTCATACAGCATGGAAACAGGCCCATCGGACCAACTTGTCCATACAATTACCCATCAAGAGAGGGAAGCTACACACAGCCTGCCACCTGGACAGGCAGCTTCCAACCCAACGGTATGAATATTGATTTCTCTAATATAAAGTAACCCATGCATTCCCTCCCTCTCCATCCCTTCCCCACCCTAGTCATCTTGCTAGCTTTACTATTTGTATCCTTCATTATCACCTCTTCTACAGCCAACAATGGGCCATTGTGGGCTCCACCTATCCTGACTTATCCAGGCTCTAATCTGTTCCGTGTACCTTTTCATATCTCTAGTTTCCCTCTCCCCTAAACCTCAGTCTGAAGAAGAGTCTCTACCCAATATGTCACTTTTTCATTTTCTCCAGAGATGCTGCCCTACCCGCTGAGTTACTCCAGCATTTGAGTCTATCTTCGGTGTAAATCAGAATCCGCAGTTTCTTTCTGCACTCTCAATTTAGCATATAACAAAGAACACAGAACTACACCATACAGGAACAATCCCTTCAGCACACGATGTTCCTGCTGAACCCGATGCCAAGTTGCCATAGGTGATGCCCGAGGTTCAAGTTGAGGGAGAAAGATTTAATAGGAAACTGAGGGGTAACTTTTACAGAAAGGGTGGTAAATATATGAAATGAGCTGCCAGAGGAGGTCGTTGAGGCAGGTACTATCGCTATCGTTAACAAACATTTAGATAGGTACACGGGTAGGATAGGTTTAGAGGGATATGGGCCAAACACAGGCAGGTGGAATTAATGTAGATGAGGCAGACACAAAATGCTGGAGCAATTCAACGGGTCAGGCAGCATCTCTGGAAAGAAGTAGTGGGTGACGTTTCGGGTCGAGACTCTTCTTCAGACTGATGTCAAGGGACGGGGGCGGGACAAAGATAGAATGTAGTCGGAGACAGTAATGCTAGTGGGAGAACTGGGAAGGGGAAGGGGATGGAAAGAGAAACCAAGAGCTATCTGAAGTTCGAGAAGTCAATGTTCATACCGCTGGGGTGTAAACTACCCAATCAAAATATGAGGTGCTTTTACTCCAATTTGCGCTGGGCCTCACTCTGACAATGGCCCAGGACAGAAAGATCCGATTGGGAATGGGAGGGGTAGTTGAAGTGCTGAGCCACCGGGAGATCAGGTAGGGTGAGACGGACTGAGCGGAGGTGTTCAGAGAAACGACCGCCGAGCTTGCGCTTGGTCTCACCGATGTAGAGAAGTTGACACCTGTAACAGCGGATACAGTAAATGAGATTGGACGAGGTGCAAGCTTCACCTGGAAAGATTGTTTGGGTCCTTGGATGGAGTTGAGGGGGCAGGTAAAGGGACAGGTGTTGCATCTCCTGCGGTTGCAGGGGAAAGTACTTCGGGAGGGGGTGGTTTGGGTGGGAAGGGATGAGTTGACCAGGGATTTTTGGAGGGAACTGTCTGTGGAAAGCAGAAAGGGATGGAGATGGGAAGATGTGGCCAGTAGTGGGATCCCGTTGGATATGGTGAAAATGTTGGAGGATTATATGTTGTATGCAACGGCTGATGGGGTGGAAGGTGAGGACAAGGGGGAGCAAGAGTGGAGCTGCAGACCCTAGTGAGAGTCTCATCTCTAATGGAAGAGGGGAACCCCCGTTTCCGAAAGATGAGGCATGTTGGTCGGCGTGGGCAAGTTGAGGTGAATGGCCTGTTTCCACACTGTATGACTCTATGACTATTACATATTTACCAAGCAAGGGAACCAAATAGCTAAAACTGTACAACTCTGTTGGGGTGGGGGGGAAGTCACCAGAAAATACATTTCACTTAGTGGAACGGTCCAGTTGCGCTGGGAAATTCTGGCCTGGAAATCGGACTGATAAATTTTCCAAGAATGATCCCTGGAATGATCGGGATAATGTATGATGGGCAGTTGACGGCACTGGGCCTGTAGTCACTGGAGTTTAAATAGATGAGGGGGGGACATTATTGAAACTTACCAAATAATGAAAGCCTGGATAGAACGGACGTGGAGAGGATCTTTCCACTAGTGGGAGAGTCTAGGACCAGAGGCCATAGCCTCAGAACAAAAAGATGTATATTTAGAATAGAGATGAGGAAGAATTTCTTCAATCAAAGAGTAGTGAATCTGTGGAATTCATTGCCACAGATGGCTGTGGAGGACAGGTCATTGGATATTTTTATAGCGGAGGTTGATAGGTTCTTGATTAGTAAGGGTGTCAAAGGTTATGGGAAGAAGGCAGGAGAATGGGATTGAGAAGGAAAGATAGATCAGCCATGATTGAATGGTGGAGTAGACTCGATAGGCCGAATGGCCTAATTCTGCCCCTATGACATGAACATGAAATTATACATCTACCTTCAACATTTTTCCTTTCATCCTAGGCTTGGACTGGAGGTCAGACAAACCTGCTGAATTATACAAGGTGCTGCCAGTAACAAGCCCTGTAATATTTGCAATGTCCCAGCAACTAGTCTGAAGAAGGGACCCAACCAGAAACATTGACTCTCCATTCCCTCCACAGATGCTGCCGAACCCGTTGAGTTCCTCCAGCACTCTGTGTTTTGCTTCAGTTTCCAGCATCGACAGTTCAATGGTCAATGGTTCAATGGTGCTTTATTTGTCACACGTGCAACTGCACAGTGAATTTATTTTTGCATATTTACACATGCGGGCACCGCCATGTTTTGGCACCACTTCCAAAGTCCGGTCCGTCCGCATGCTCGGTCTACTGGAGCAGTTCCCGATCCAGGTAAGCCCCAGGCACCTGCAGGGCCTTTTCCCATCGCCTTCGACCGAATCAGCCCGGGAACCGGCATCCCTCTTGTTGTCCAGCCATCTTTGTGTCTTAGGGATGCCTCCGGTAGCCAACCTTGAAGGCGCTGAGGCATTTCCCAGGATCACCCACCTACCTGCCCTGGCTCCTCATGTTTGACACCTCCAGCAGCTCCCTCCCATGCCTCTGATGAATTATACCATTGTTTGTAGAGTGCCTTTCAAATATTAGTACATTCACTTAAGTTAATTGGATGCTTATGCATTAATTAGTTAAACTATCAGCTGTCACTTGCTGTCAAATGTGGGAACTTCGCTCTGCTGGGCTGCTCCTATTTTCTCAAATGCAACTTTCTCCCAGTAGTATTGTGATAGAAATATGAATCTCGGAGATACTTCCGTATCAAGCTTTAGTTGTGTCGTCTAATATCAGTTATGATATCAAGCCTGCTCGTCCAGTCCAGATTCTTTGCTCTCTGCAGATTCTGAGATAGTTCCTCTGGATTGAAGGGTAGAAAATATGACCTAAACATTTGCCAGAATGCTGCCTAGATTAGAAAGTTGCAGTTACATAAAGAGGTTGAATATACTTGGATTGATTTTTTCTGGAACTTCGGAAGTTGTGGGGACATTTGTTTGCAGCACAGATGTGGAGGCTTTGGAAAGGGTGCAAATGAGGTTTACCAGAATGATGCCTGGATTAGAGGGTTTCAGCAACAAGGGGAGTTTGGATTGTTTTCTCTGGAACATTGGAGGTTATGGGGGAACATGATAGAAGTTTGTAAAATTATGAGAGGCACGGATAGGGTAAACAGTCAGAACCTTTTCCCCAGGGTTGAAATGTCCAACACTCGAAGGTGAGAGGGGAAAAGTTTAATATAGATGAGTGGAGCAATCTTTATACAGAGAGTCTTGGGGTCTGCAAAGCATTGCCAGGGTGGTGATGGAGGCAGATACAAAAGCGATGTTTGAGAGGCTTTTAGATAGGCACATGGAAGTACAGGGAATAAAAGGATATGGGTCATGTACAGGCAGATAACATCAGTTTAACTTGCATTGTCCGTGTACTGTACACTGCACAATGACAATAAAGATTGAATCTGAATCTGAATCTATCTTGTTTGGCACAAACATTGTGGGTTGAAGGGCCCATTCCTGTGCGGTTCTATGCCCCATGCTTTTGTTCTATGTTCTACATTCTTTGAAAGTTAACTAGAGAACTCCAAATCTCTTGGCCTGATATATGTCGCAGCAATAAAGAAACACAAGGTATTAAAGCTGCTGGAATCTTGGACAAATCAAAAAATGCTGGAGGAACACAGAGAGTGAGGCAGCATCTGTGGAGGGAATGGACAGACAATGTTTTGGGTCAGGACTGAAGAATGGTCCGGATCTGAAACATTGTCTGTCCATTCCCTCCACAGATGCTGGCTGGCCCACTGAGTTTCCCCAGCATTTGTGCTTTATTATAACAGCAAATAGTAGAGTCAGATGTGATAGTTGTATTTACCTGGCTTTAGACGGGCACAATGATATGCAGGAAATGGAGAGATACATGCATGTACAGGAAATTCGTTTAAGTGTTCGATACAAACATTGGGAGCCAAAAGACCTGTTGCTGTGCTGTACTGGTCTATTTAAGTAACGGGACCAACATCGAGGTAGCAGGGAATCTAAATACAGATCATTTAATCATTTAGAATTGCTGAATATAAAGAACAAAGAACAGTACGGCACAGGAACAGATCCTTTAGCCCACAATGTCTGTGCCAAACATAATGCCAATTTAAACAAATCTTGTTTTCCAAAAATGATTGCATTTAGTTAAAGATGCCTTCAAATAACAGAAAACTAATTAGTAAGGTTCGGATTAAATAAAGTAAGGAGAACATTCACCTTTTTGAACCATGCATGGTGGCGCAGCTGGTAGAGTTGCTGCCTCACAACGCCAGACACCCTGGTTCGATCCTGATTACGGGTGCTACCTGTGTGGAATTTACATCTACTCCCCGTGACCAAATGGGTTTTCTTTGGGTGTTTCGGTTTCCTCCTACGTTCCAAACATGTGCGGGTTTGTAAATTAATTGGCTTCTGTAAATTTCCTTTGTGGTATGTAGGAAGAGGAATAGAAAGTGAGACATCATAGAACGAGTAAGAACGGTGGATCGATGGTCAGCGTGGACTCGGTGGTCTGAGAGGCCGGTTTCCATGTTGTATTTTTCAATTCAATTCAAAAGCTTGATTATAGTTAGGAGGTCACTTACCTTTTCTTACCATTTCAATCCAGTTGCCAACTCCATTCATGAATGGGACGGTCTTACATACAGCCACCATGCGGGGGTAGGGCAGAGGTTTTGAAGTGTCCCATTCCATGTGTGAGACTAAATGCACTTTACGCCTGGACTGAATGTTGATTAATTCAGTAGAATGGGAGGTTAGGCATACTGAAATCTGCCCCTGACCATGATCTTCAGTTCCATGCTGATGTGCACAGGGTTCGAAATCCAGAAGGTAAAAGTGGAAACATAGGGGCAACTTTATCACACAGAGAGTGGTTGGTATATGGAACGTGCTGCCAGGGGAGGTATGTAGTTGAGGAGGTACTATAACAATATTTAAAGGACATTAGGACAGATACATGGATAGGAAAAGTTTAGGAGCCAAATGCAGGCAGGTGGACGTGTAGATGGAGCTTCATGGTTGGCATGAGGAAATTGGGCCAAAATGCCTGTATGTCTTTATTACTCTATAGATATGGGTCAAATGCAGGCTAATGGGACTAACTGAGATGGGGCATCTTATTCAGCATGGAGGAGTTGGGCTGAAGGGCCCATTTCTATGCTGTATGACTCTAGGATGGCACACATATCCCAAGGTCTGCAACTAACAATCTTCTTCTAGACCTTTGCTGGAGAAAAGCAAGATTTGGACTGACTAGTCGTCCCAATATTTAGATGGAGTAAACTTCCACCCAAAAGCCCAAGAGACTGGATAGCAGCCAAGCAAAATGAGAAATTAATAGCACTGGAGGGACCAAGTGAGGTGGTGGTGAGTTGGATCATGCATGTGGCACTGTTTCCCTGTTCTCCGATGATGTTGCAGTGATGAAAAAATGGGCTGGAGCCTAGGATAGAACCTTGTGTGACAAGTAAGCTCGTTGTGCAGCAGTGGATAGAGCCAAGAGTCAAGAGTGTTTAATTGTCATATGTACTGACAAATAATTCTTAAAGCAGTAGCACAACACACAGTACTCATAGATAACACAATCAAGAAAAAAAGAACAATAAATTAAACATCCCAATATTAATGCAAAATGCTCCAAATTAAATTAATACAAATATTTGGAAAGGTACATGGATAGGATAGATTAAGAAGGATATGGGCCAAACACAGGCAGGTGGGACTAGTGCAGTTGAGACATGTTGGCTAGCGTGGGCAAGTTGGGTCGAAGAACCTATTTCCAATGCTGGATATCTCCATTAAATCTTTCATATAACCAAATCAGTTCATAGTTTAATTAGTGTTTTTTGGTTTACAAGAGACTGATGGTTGTTGGGAAGAAGCTATTCTTGAACCTGGTGGTCATGGTTTTTAGACTTCTGTACTTTCTTCTCAATGGCAGGAATGAAATGAAAGTGTGGTCAGGGTGGTGTGGGTTCCTGATGATGCTGGCTGCAGGTCAATGCTGATATATAAAAGGTGTTAAATGCAACAATTATAATGGAGGAAAGAGAGTGTGGTGCCGCCTGACTGGGTGACAGTGGGGAGGAATTGGATTGTGATCATGTGGGGTACAGTCAAAGGTTGAAGAAAGGATGGACAAATGGTCCAGAGGCAAGATCTAGTCATCCTTCCATTGCTACTGCAGATTTAATTCAGAGACAGCATGGAAACAGCTCCTTCGGCCCACCGTGTCCACGCCAACCATCAATCACCCATTCACACTAGTTCTATGTTATCCCACTTCCTCATTCACTCCCTACACACCAGGGGCATTTTACAGAGGGCCAATTAACCTACAAGCATGCACGTCATTTGGATGTGGGAGGAAATTGGAGCACCCGGAGCAACCCCACACGGTAACAGGGAGGACGTACAAATTTTGCACAGGCAGCACCCGAGGTCAGGATCAAATCCAGGTCTATGGCGCTGTGAGGCAGTGGCTCTACCAGTTGTGCCACTATGCTGCCCGACAGTGGAACAGTGGATCAGCAGGTAGAGGTGGCAGCAGCAGAAAGGGCAGCACAGTGGTGCAGCGGCAGAGTTACAGTGCCAGAGACCCAGGTTCGATCCTGACTACGGGTGCTGTCTGTACAGAGTTTGTATGTTCTCTCTGTTACTACAGGAATTTCACCGGGTGCTCCAGTTTCCTCACACACTCCAAAGGCGTACATGTTTGTAGGTTAATTGGCTTGGGTAAAATTGTAAATTGTTCCTTGTGTGTAGGATAATGCTGGTGTATGAGGTGATCACTGGTCTACGCGGTCGTGGTGGTCCAATGGCCCTGTTTCTGCGCTGTATCTCTAAAGTCTATCATGCTTCTTCGAAGCCCAAGCGACATGTCCGATCCTGTTTAACAGCATCATGATCGGCACAGACATTGTGGGCTGAAAAGCCTGTTTCTGTGCTGCACTGTTCAATGTTCCACTGTATATCGCATCGCAGACATTGATTTGGAAAAAAAAACACAGCTGGAGAATTTACTGCATACAAATTTAAGAAAATAATTTCCAGGAAATTACATTTGCTTTCTCTATTTGAAGATGCTGGAGTCAAATTGAACAACAACAATAATAATAGTAATGACAATACACATTTATATAGCAGCTTTAATGTTGTGTTGTATCCCAGGGGGGTTCACTGGATTATTCTCATACAAACTGTAATAAGAGCAAAAACATAAATCAATATTAGAGAAAATACTAAAAGCTTTTAAAAGGATACACATTATAACAAATAACTCAGAGGCTCAGAGGAATTCTTAGCGATTTAGACGGGAATTCCTGAAATTAGGATGTTGATTTTATTTCCATATAATGTACAAAGGCCATTTGGTCCATTGAGTATAATAGCTCTCAGTCCCATTCAATCCACTAATTACCTCAAGAGTAGATGCAAGGAACGACAGACACTGGTTTACAACAAAAGATGCAAAGTGCTGGAGTAACTCAGAAGGTCAGGCAGCATCTCTGGAGAACGTGGATAGTTGATATTTCAGATCGAGACCCTTCTTCAGATTGATTGTTGGGGAGGGTAAGGGAAGGAAACTGTAAGAGAAGAGGGGCAGGACAAAGCCTGGCAGTAACAAGTTAGTGCTGGTGGGGAGGCCTTTCGGTAAGCAGATGGTGGACAAAGACCAGAGATGAAAAGGCAGGAGTGAGACAACAAGAACATTTCATTTGTTTACTCAATTTGAAGATGCTGGAGACAAATTGAATGACAACAATAATGTAGGTATGTTACAAAACCTACCTGAAGCGTGTCTGAGAATCTGCCCCACCCCTTGTACGCGATTTTGGCGCTGTTTGGAGGGGGCGGGTTTAAAACGCGATTTTTACTAGGCTGTTGCAATCGAAAATGTTCAGCCCAGTAAATCATTAACGGAAAATTGCTGAAAGACCCCGTCGCAAAAGGTATTATTAGTTTTTATGGCCTTGTAAAATAACTATAGTAGTTTAAAAATCACTCTCTCAACCCGCGACCTCTCGCAGCCCCAGGGTTTTATAAAGCAAACAATTAAAAGTACGTACCTTATTTTTACATTAAAAGGGGCTTCTTAAGAACCCTGTATATAAAGTTTTCTATAGCGAATAGTTCATTTTGGGCTCTTTATATCCCGCAGTATTTTTCTGGGCATTTGAGGGCGCAAATCCAGCGCAATGTGAACGTTCTAAACCAGCGCGTTCACAGGAACCCACTAGAAAGCCGATTTAAATTGACTTTAATTTACAGCAATTGAACACTAAATTCCTTCCATTTGGCCTATAAATTGATGTAAATGAGATTTAAAAATCATGTTTTATTGTGAATTATTTGTGAATATTATTTGGACACTTAGGCTATTTAAAAATGTTAATCATTTATTAAGAAATGGATAGATGTTTAGATCTAGTAATTGAAGTTTGAAATTAGCTACAATTGGGTAACTAACTCTAATTATATGCTTTAATTTCAGGTCATCCAAGTAAGATTATTTTATATTTGTTTCAGAATGGTTCAATCTATGATAACTGAAAATTTCATTCAGTTCTCTTAATTTTTAAGAAGGTTATGTGCTTTTGACTGTCCTCGATCACAGCTTTTTTGTTATGTCCATAGAAAATCAATAGGGAACAAGATGCTAATTTCCGAGTATGAAAATGGCCATAACTTTTTTATTACTTGAGATATGAAAGTGAATTAGGTGTCAAATTAAACTTATTGTTATGCTTTATCTGATGGGATAAATTGCAGACTTGATTTTTTAAATCTCAAAATTTTGTAACATTGCTAAATAATGACAGTAATATGGGGGAAGTTGTTGGAAGTGTAGGTTGAAGGTCAAGGAATAACTAGAGGGGCAGAGAGCTAGCATAACCTCAATGAACCAAATTACCTCCTTGTAATTGTATGGAAGTAAAATCAATTGAGACACAAGAAACTGCAGAAGACGGAATCTTGAGTAAAACACAAAGTGCTGGAGGAACTCAGCGAGTCAGTCAGCATTTGTAGAGGTAATGGATCAGTAACATTTTGGATCAGGACCCCTCTTCAGACTGATTGCAGGAAGCTGAAGAAAAGTTTGTGTTGGACGAAAGTAAAGTTCATGTTCAAATTCCTGTAACTCTTTCCTAAATTTCCCAGATTCTCCTCATACGGTAAAGATTTACTGCTCTATAAAATCACTGATTTTGCCGCAACTGGTGGTCCAGCACCTGCTTTAATCCAGACTAAATTATGAGAGCTCACTTGAAACCGCCTTCAGAAATCTCCCCGAAAATGTGGCATCTAGGCCGAGTGAGGCGGTTGATCTCGACCTCATCGGGATTTCCGTAGCCGATTTGCGGGTTGGATTTTGTCCCTGCGGCTGAGGTTATGGAACCCCGACCCAGCCAGAGCCGGCAGATCCATTTCCTTAGTCGATTTCTGAAACCGACTAAGTGGGCCAGTACCTAGGCGGACCATTCCAGTAGTGTTGGACTACTCTCGAAGAACGTGACCGCCGTTGGTCTGAGAAAATGGATAATCCAGAAAGGCTTTGGAACCAAGGGTGCCGGATAATCAGTGGTGGATCTGTAATCTGATGCTGGGTTGGTGACCATATTATTGTGAATATTTACTCCAGGATGAAATGGAATGTCATCCCAAAATATTTCCATCCTTGCCCCTCAATGTCAATCTGCCCCCAAAATTTCTGATTAGGGTGTTCGCATATGTTAGACATATATCAGTAATAGACAGCACATGCTTTTGGACCTGTCCATGTGGACAGGTACATGGCCAGGAAAGGTTTGGAGGGATACGGTCCAAAAGCAGGCAGATGGGACATTTTGGATGGGGCATTTTGGTCTAAATGGACAAGTGGGCCGAATGGCCTGCTTCTGTGCTGTACTGTGCTACAACTCCATGACTCCGTGATCGGAGGAAGCTTTGAGACATTTATAACGTCTTTGGGTCCGAAAATTAAAATATTGAAGGCATTTGCCAACATTCACGCACATTAGGCACAGCAAGATCAGCAACATGCAATCATCAAAGCTCTCTGGCTTTCAGCATGACTCATTCTCAGCTGAAAAGTGCATTCAAAGAAACAGTGATTTGAGGAAGCATGAGAAATCACTTGTAAAAATTGCAATGAAAATCCAGATAAATGGGTTTACCTCCTGTGGGGTCTCAAATTCTGAAGGTAAATTTATACTCATTTAGGCACTTGGGTACATAATTCCTTAACTGCACTCAGCAGTTTTATATTGAGCAGTGATATGTTGGTGGTAAGGGACTGATGGATGGACGTACAAGGTTGAGGAACAATATTAAGTGATGAAGGAACTCAGCAGGTTTGGGAGCATTTGTCAAAGGAAATGGACGGATGATGTTTCGAAGATAGACACAAAATGCTGGAGTAGCGGGCCAGGCAGCATCTCTGGAGAAAAGGGTTAGAAGATGTTTCAGGTCGAGACCCTCTTCATACAGAGTCAGGGGAAAGGGAAATTAGATATATATAAGGTACTGAGGAAGCTGTGGGGTAGATGATAACGAGTCATACAGATAATCAAACTCATCAGGACGACAAAGAAACTAGTAGGACGATTAGGATGGGGGAGGGACGGAGAGCGAGGGAATGCAAGGGTTATGAAGTTAGAGAAATCAATATTCATACTGTTGGGTTGTAAGCTGCCCAAGCAAAATGTGAGGTGTTGTTTGACCTTTAAGCAGAATGAAAACATCAGCAGTCTAAAGGTTTACAATCTTTCACCTTGTCTATCCATCTCCCACAAGCGATGCTGCATGGCCCACCGAGTTCCTCCAGCAGTTTTTTACCTAGTCTTTTACGCCTTTTGTGTGTTAAAGATCGAGGAAAGTTGGGCATTGCATGACACAGTTCCACTCAAGTCTGCTTATTCTTTTGTAGTACGCAGGGCATCCGCGTCCCTTGATGCTTAATCTTCTCCTGTCAGGTGTTTTATAGATGTGCTCTGCCATTCAGGATTACATTGTTGTCAGTGTCATTGAAGATAGCAGGAAAAATATTTTGGACAAACATGATGAATCTTCACAGCATCATCCCATAATCCATGTTGTTTGTCGGATATCTGTCAGCCCCCAGATATAACCATGCAAAAGTCATCTTACATATTTTAAAACATTAATTTCAATCAATGTACACAGCATTTGATAAATTAACATATTTACAATGTGAAAATCCACCAGTTTCATTGCATAGGTCTTAAGCATCTTGGAAAATTATATTTCTTTATTTGTAAATAAAAATAATTTTGGATTATATTTTGGATAAAATATTTTTGGAGGAACTGCGGCACGGTGGCGCAATGGTAAAGTAGCTGCCTTACAGCACCAGAGACTTGGCTTCGATCCTGACTATGGGTGCTGTCTGTACGGTGTTTGAACGTTCTCCCCATGACATGCATGGGGGAAATCCTTTAAAACCGAGATGAGGAGAACTTTTTTCACACAGAGAGTGGTGAATCTCTGGAACTCTCTGCCACAGAGGGTAGTTGAGGCCAGTTCATTGGCTATATTTAAGAGGGAGTTAGATGTGGCCCTTGTGGCCAAGGGGATCAGAGGGTATGGAGAGAAGGCAGGTACGGGATACTGAGTTGGATGATCAGCCATGATCATATTGAATGGCGGTGCAGACTCGAAGGGCCGAATGGCCTACTCCTGCACCTAATTTCTATGTTTCTATGTTTCTATGCATGGTTTTCGCCGGATGCTCCAGTTTCCTCCCACACCAAAGACGTAGAGGTTTGTAGGCTGATTGGCTTGGTAAAATTACAAATTTTACCAGTCCGACATGGATTAGGGTGGACTCGGTGGAACGAAGGGCCTGTTTCCACGCTGTAACTTTAAACTCTAAATTAAACTAAACTATATGGCATGGATAAATATTTTGATTGTTTAATTTAGTTAGGTAGTTCTGCAGTGTAGCATGTTTCCATACCGTGGTTTGGACATTATGTGGTTGATGAATTAGGGAACACCATTTATATTATACAGGTGAAATTAGTTACAACTCAACTTCAATTGGTAACTAGAGAACTACCTAAAAGTTGCTTTGAAAATTGACAAGCAGGAAAAAAATCTGTCTTTCAAAAAAAAGTCTGGGAGAAAAATGTGGCTATGTAACCTCCCTGCAGTAATCCTTAAGAACCTAGTCTGTTCTTTTCATTGCAAGTGGCCATAGATATTGACACTTAATCGGTTTTATTGACACTTATACAATGATACTTTATTAAACAATAGTCTGCTTATCTAGCAGTAACACAAAGAAACTTAAAGCTATTAAAAATACTTTTACATTTGAAAAGGAAGGCGAATATTATATCGCGAGTTTGAAACTCTCTAGCCCTAACCTCCCTTTCCCTAACAATGCAATTGTCTTGAAACACGGGGTTCCCTGGTCGGTGTGGAATCAGTGGGTCAAAGGGCCACACCATATCTCTAAACTAAATTAAACTAAACTAAACTAAACACAATTTTCCATAACACCAGATTTCTTAGGAATGCAACCAATGTATTATACCTGAACTACCTGCATTCATTATTTGTCAACAAGGAATATGGTATTAATACGGATATTTGACCAGAATTATGCCTGGATTAGGGGTATTAAATTGGACACACGTCGATTGTTTTCTCTGAAATGCCAGAGGTTGAGGGAAGACCTGATAGAAGTATATAAAATCATGAGAGGCTTAGATGGGGTAGACAGTCAGAACCTTACTACCAAGATGGAAATATCAAATACAAGAGGGCATAGCTTTAAGATGAGAGGAACAAGGTTTAAAGGAGTTGTGCGTTTTTCACACAGAAGGTACTGTAGGAAGTCTGGAACATGCTGCCAGAGGTGGTGGCAGAAGCAACCATGATAGTGGCATTTAAGAGACTTTTAGATAGGCACATGCACTGCAAGAGATATACATTATGTGCAGGTAGATTAGAGGTGGCACAGTGGCGCAGCGGTAGAGTTGCTGCCTGACAGGGCCAGAGACCCGGGTTTGATTCTGACTACAGATTTAGTCTGTACAGAGTTTGTATGTTCTCCCTGTGACTGCGTGGGTTTTCACCGATTGCTCTGGTTTCATCCCACAGGTTTGTAGGTTAATTGGCTTTTGGAAAAATTGTAAATTGGCTCTAGTGTGTAGGATTGTGCTGGTGAATGGGGTGATCGCTGGTCGGTGCAGACCTGGTGAGTGGAAGGGCCTGTTTCCACGTTGTATCCCTAAACTAAACTAAAGTTGATCTTGTCATCATGTTCAACATAAACATTATGGGCTGAAGGGCCTGTTCCTGTGCTGTGATGCTCTATGTTGGAATAAACTTCCTGAAGATTTAAGACTTGCCTCAACTTTGACAACCTTTAAAATAAGACTGAAAACTTTTATGTTTACTTTAGCTTTCAGCTAAATCCTAACTACATTGCACTTTTAACTTTTGCACTTTTTATAATGGATTTTTAACTTTGCTTTTATTTTATTTTACTTCTTCTATTTTATTTATTTTTATTATTTCATTTTATTGTATGACATGTTTTTATGTGAAGCACTTTGAGTCTGCCTCGTGTATGAAATGTGCTATATAAATAAAGTTGCCTTGCCTTGCCTTGCCTATGTTCTAATATATGATTTATACACAAATGTATTTATCAGAGGAGCGCTTTCAGTATATTGCAATGGATGTTTTACTGTTTGTGTGCATTCTCAATGGGCTGAATGAATCCTCTCTGCATTGCACGGTTCAATGCTGGGTGGAGATTTATCCCTGACAGAGACAGCTTGTGCAGTATATTCTCGTTCTGAAATGTCCTCCCAGTGATATCAAAGAAACGTTATCACACAACCATATTGCACATTTAACACATTTCTCTTGAGAGAGTTGAGTTTTTGTGATTTAACAGAGAGCTTTAAAATCTCAATGAATTTTTTGGAGAGTAGGCATGATATTTTTTTCCCCACTTGGAGGTCAGATCCTCCCTGCAGGCCTTCAGTGCAATGGAGACATCAAGAGCTTTGATGGAGAGTTCATAGCCACAATTCTTCTTCTCCAAACAGCAGTGAGTATAAGCTCACTGCTCTCAGTGCATGAATGGTATGGATGTAGCGGAAGTTAGTCATCTTCTACTAGTGGGAGGATCTAGGACTAGAGGGCACAGCCTCAGAATAAAAGAACGTACATTTAGAAAGGAGATGAGGAGGAATTTGTGGAATCCATTGCCACTGACGGCTAAGTGGATGCTGTCAAAGGATATTTATGGCAGAGATTTACTGGTTCTTGATTAGTACGGGTGTCACGGGTTATGAAGGCAGGAGAATGGGGTTGAGAGGGAAAGATAGATCAGTCACGATTGAAAGGCAGTGTAGACGATGGGCCGAATGGCCGAATTCCGCTCCTATCACTTATGAACTTTAGAACTTATAAGGATAAAGGGGAAATCCTTTAGGAACGAGATGAGAAAAACATTTTTCACACAGAGAGTTGTGAATCTCTGGAACTCTCTGCCACAGAAGGTAGTTGAGGCCAGTTCATTGGCTATATTTAAGAGGGAGTTAGATGTGGCCCTTGTGGCTAAAGGGATCAGGGGGTATGGAGAGAAGGCAGGTACGGGATACTGAGTTGGATGATCAGCCATGATCATATTGAATGGTGGTGCAGGCTCGAAGGGCCGAATGGCCTACTCCTGCACCTATTTTCTATGTTTCTATGTTTCTATGTATTTAAGGAAACAGGATCATTAGAGGAAGAGGTAGGGGAACATAAATGGCTTTATTCCATTAGACAGTACAGTGGCACAGCTGGTGGAGTTGTTGCCTCACAGCGCCAGAGACCCAGATTCAATCCTGACTTCAGGCGCTGTCTGTACGGAGTTTGCACGTTCTCCCTGTGATGAGTTTTCTCCGGGTGCTCCGGTTTCCTCCCATGTCACACCGACACGCGGGTTTGTAGGTTAATTAGCTTCTGTAATTCTGTGAAATTGCCCCTGGTGTTTACAGAGTGGATGACAAAGCGGGATAATGTGGAACTAATAAAAAAATTAACAAGAACCTGAGGGGCAACACTTTCACACAGTATATGGTATATGGAATAAGCTGCCAGAGGAGATAGTTGAGGTATTATCTATCACATCATTCAAAAGACATTTGGACAAGTACATGGATATTAAATGTTTTGATGGATATGGACTAAATGGGACTAGTTTGATGGAGCATCTTGGTTGGCATGGACAAGTTGTACTGAAAAGATAGGTACATGGAAAGGTAAATTAATAGGAATTGTTTAGAGGAAGATGAACCACATGGGACTAGCTACGATGGGACATCTTGGTTGACATGGGCAAATTGGACTGAAAGGCCTGTTTCCATGCTGTTGACCATAACTGGTTGATCAATGGCTGGCCAAAGAGCCTGTTGGGCCAAAGTGCCTGTTTCCCTGGGCCAAAGTTGGGCCAAAGGACCTGTTTCCTTGCTGCACCTTTCAAACAATCAATTAATCAACAGCAATGGCAACACACAAGTCCTGCAGAACTCCAGCCATTATCCCGGAGTCTCCAAAGATTAAGGTACCCTCAATTTAGGCACAGCAGGTTCCTGCATAATTACATCCTTCCATGTAGCTCCTTCACTTCCATTCTTCTTTTAACGCAATCAAAACCTCAAGGATTTGTACTTGATTAAAAAGTTAAAAAGGAACACGTGGCAGTATTGGGTCTAACTGACAAAATAAATTAGACTGTCAGAAAGAGAGGCAGGGGCCATGGTTTATTGCATGTATTGCAGCAAGCTTTTTTTTATTATTGATATATTACACACAGCATCAAAAATCCATTTCAGGTACATTAATGTTAATATTTTTGATGTACATTTCATGATGATAATTTCATTTTAAAAGTATACAGAGAGTTTGCATAAAATTGGAGTGGATCTAGTAGGGTGAATGCCCTGATTAAGCTCCCAAATGTAATATCGCCCCATTTACCGAACAGCAGCACATTGTTCTCTTAATGCATTCATTACAGCATGGATGAAATGGGAGCTGCTTCCTTAAGGAGGTTAGATTTAATGACCAGCATAAATACAAAATAAAGAATCTTCTACTTTCAACTCTTTATGTGTTTTGTTTTTTTTTGTTTGAGGTTTGATTGTCAATGGCACAAACTTTGAGAACATTTGTCAAAAGGATTGTAGGACGGGTTCTATTTTGATCAGGACATTGAGCGATGATTGTGCATGTACACACCCTCTGCTTTCCACTGGAAATAGATGAGCAATTCCCCTTTGTTAACTCCTCGGTTAATAATGCAGAGCCTGCTGGTGTGCAGCAAGACCTACATGGCATTCAAAGATGGGTGGATGAGGGGCAAGTGACATTTCCACTGTCTGGGTGCGAGGGAGGAATCATCTCCACCAGGAGATGGGTGACCAGCTTCTCTTGACGTTCTATAATTATCCGTCAGCACCATTGATGAGGAACTCAACTGGTCCAATAGAAAACTACTGTGGCTGGTCAGAGACTGGCTACACTACAGCTCATGGTGCACCTCCTGACTACCCAAAGCATTCCCTCCATCTACGAGGCACTGGCCCACAAGATGATGGAATGCTCTTCCCTTTCTCGGATAAGTGCAGCTCCAATAATTCTCAAGCAGGTCAGCAACATCCAGGAGTAGATGATTCCCAACCCCTCGAAGATTCCTCACCCGCCAGCCCTGGAATGCTGTGGATTCATTGTGTACATCTGAAGCTCCCCATGGCAACAGAACCTCCCATCCCGTGGGTTCCACAAGGTTACCAGGCATGGGAAGAGCACCGCTCGCGGGCTTCCTATCGACCCACTCACTCTCCTGACTTGGATATAGTTTGTCATTCCATCATCAATGCTGGCTTTAATCCTGGAAATGCTTGCCCAACAACACAGTGGAATCACGCCACCTGGAATACCATGGATCACAAAGGCAGCTCATCGCCATCTCCCAAGGAAATAAATGGTGCCCTTGCCAGTGATGGCCAAAGTTGCACTAATGAATAAATAAATAATAATGTTAAAAATTATTTCTTCTGCAGGAGCCTCCTGATGTTTAAAAAATATGGTAGATGCTAAAATATCTTATTTGGACTCTCAGGACTAATGCAATCATTTACAATGTTACTTTTAGAATATTGGCAAGTATATATACCTTTTTAATGAAATTTCCCGATCAGTTTCCTCAGATACAAAATTTACATCAGCATCCATTTTATAATAAATTTCATTAATTCATATTATCTGCAATCTCATTCAACCAAATAAAATAGTTTTTTCTTTTGGCTATCGAAGTATTAAATCTTGCATCATTCTTCCTCGTTAAATCTTACAATCAATGTTACGCTTAAAATGACCCCAACGATATGATAAAAGATAAGGCAGAAATCCCTTTCATTCTGATTACTGAAACCTTTTTAAAAGTCTGGATCAATAATATTATTTTATTGCAATGAAAACAGGTAGGATATTAGCATAGCGTAATATATAATTCATTGGAAGAGTATAGATTTCATTAAGATTTAGAGTTTACTTTGCTCTCAAATATACTCTTAGCTCAACAAGCTATGCACTGTTATCATCCCTCTGAGCAGCTTCCTGTGATACATTTGCAGAATTATAGGTGCATAACTCTGCCCCTGTGAAGCAAAAGTATATGGATGTGACATTGATCAATAGTTGGCCAAAGTGAGCGATCATTATTATTAACAGAACGAAGTCCGCTTTATGCAATCCAAATGTAAATCCAAGGCCATTAAAACATACATTGTGTCTCCGTGGAACCCGATGTGGGAAATGCTACATGTATCAGATGGGGGTCAATGGGCCTATTCCTACCTTCTAACTGAGTATGTACTAACAAGACAATATTCATCCTTAATCCCACGAGACGCTCATTTAAAACACACGGCGTCCAATTAGTAAATCAGCACAGCCAGACTGCAGCACAGACTTCTGCACTGTTATACTCATTAGAGACGAAGATCTAGGCTAAAATAGAATAGGGAAAAATGAGGCACATCTCTTGTGCTGTGATATTAATTATGCTTCCGAGCAGGTTATATAAAAATCAAAACTATTTCCAAGGTAGAATGAAACGCAAACCATTTTGAGTTTACATTGATTTTCTTTTTAATGTGTCTATCTTTGGCACAAAAGTCTTTCATATTTCACTGTAACAAAAAAAAACAGAGTGCACAATATGTAAATGCTGCAAGGATTAGCGAGGAGAAAGCACAGCGTCAGGGCTTTGTCTTTGAGCACTGGTGTGAGGCTTGACTTTGCACTAAAGCTGGGAATAACAAAGTCCTGGTTTAAAATCTCAAGCTTTGTTGCTCTTCATTAGCCGATGCTAAAACAAGACACTATAAATTACAACAGCCTGAGAGCTTGACATCTCAAAGCGGTTTGATTGAAAAGAGGATTTGCTAATGACCTAATTTCATTTAAAAATAAACTGATTATGTATGCTACTGAACCATGCATTTTGGACTTGTTGGAACCAACATACATAAAATAAAAATAAAGCTTTGGTCCTTGGTGTACAATTGGATTACAAAGCATGCATGGCATGGCAATAAATGAGAACTGTAATTTTACTTGGACAAACTTATTTCGCTCTCAGAATCTCAAACTGCAACCGGCATTAGATGTGGCATCTTTTTTAATGCAAAGATAATGTTTGGAACAAGTGTCAAGGAATGCAGGCAGAAGGATCTGCAGATGCTGGAATCTTGAACAAGGTGCTGGAGGAACTCAGCCGGTCAGGCAGCTTCTGTGGAGAGAATGGATATGCAACATTTCGGGCCGAGACCCTTCATGGAATGCTTGAGGGATAAGACTATGATTGAAACAATAGCAAGTTATACTGCTGGAAATCTGAATTAAACAAAAGTGCTGGGAATCTTCAGCAGATCAAGCGCAGCATCTGTGGAGAGAGGAACAGAGTTAATGTGTCAGTCAGACAGATCCTTCAGATCTGATGACAGGCTATTGACCTGAAAGCCTTGCTCTGCATCTCAATGGTGGATCCTGCCTGACCTATCGAGCATCTCAAACCTTTTGTTTTCACTTTAAGGTAAACGTTATTGTTGGCAACATTGTCAGGCAGAGTCGCAAGAGCATCTTGGATGAGATTCCAGAGGAATTAACCCACTTCACATAACTGGGTTAATGTCCCTGCTAAAATAGAGAAATGGCACATGAACAAAGCAAGACAGACGTTCGACTCACGCTGTTCTGATTGATTTCCATGGATATTAAAATCATCCCTCCGCATGCTTGTTGACCTACATTGGGTCCTGGCCCAGTAACACTTTGGTATTAAGCAACTTGTTCCTCTTTTCAAATCCTTCCAATCCTTGGCATCTGAATGCCTTATCCAAATCTGCAACTCTCTTGAGTATTATATGAATTTTTGTTTCTTGTGCATCCCAACTTTAACCATCAGCCCATTGGCACAGTGCCTTCGGCTGCCCTAGACTTAACTTTCAGGACTACTTTGCAAAGATCTCCACCTCTGTAAATTGGACAGAAATCTGGAGAGGAAAGGTTTAGAGGGATATGGGCCAAACACAGGCAGGTGGGACATGTGGCATCTTGGTCAACATGGACAAGTTGGGCCAATGGGCCTGTTACCATGCTGTTTGACTATATGACTCTATAACTCTATGACTATCTTGCTAATGGCCCTACAACTCAGACCGTGAAGAGAAATGTCCTTTCAGGAACATTTTTGAATGTGGGCCCTGACCCAAAACGTTACCTATCAATTCCATCCAAAGATGCTACTTGACCTTTTGTCAAGTACCTTGTGTTTTGCTCAAGTGTCCTGATGAGGTTTGATTTAAAAAAACCTTGCCTGTGAAGCAGCACTTTTTGTCCATTAAACATGGCATGAAGATGCAAGATGAAGTGGGTTCAGCAATGGGCGATCAATCTGCAACCCCCAAGTTTTGAGTCTGACAATTGAGCTTTGTTGGAGTGATATTACCCAATCTTCCTGCTAAAGTATGTGACCAAAGATTAGAGTTTAGTTCAGTGTTCAGAAATACAGAATGGAAACCAGATCCTTCGGCCTATCGATCGCCCATTCACACTAGTTCTATTTTATCCCATTTTCTCATCCACACCTTACACCCTTGGGGCAATTTACATAGGCCAATTAACCAACAAACATGCACGTTTTTGGGATGTGGGAGGAAGCCAGAACACCCGGAGAAATCCCCATGCGGTCACAGTGAGAGCATGCAAGGTCCACATGTTTACCCTCAGTCTCCGACACTCCAGAGAAAACAATCCAAGACTGTCCAACCTCTCCTTATACATAATACCTCCATAATCCCGGCAGCAATTGGTTAAATCTCATCTGCACCCTCTCCAAAGTGTCCACATCCTTTCTGTGGCGGATGCTAGGAAAATTAGGTCAAACAGATCGGAATGTGTGAGAGAATAGATTGTAGGGAAATAATTTTGATGGCACTGTTCGATGGCACAGTGGCACAGCTGGTAGAGCTGCTGCCTCACAGTGCCAGAGACCATGGTTCGATCCTGACCCCCAGGAGGTGTCTGTGTGGAGTTTGCACGCTCTCCCTGTGACCGCATGTGTTTCCTCAGGGTGCTCTGGTTTCCTCCCACATTCCAAAGACGTGCAGGTTTGTAGGGCTTCTATAAATTGCTCCTAGTTTCCAAGGAGTGGATGAGAAAGTGTGGTGACTTAGAACCAGAACGGGTGATCGGCGGAGACTCGGAGGGGCGAAGGGCCAGTTTCCATGCTGTATCTCTTAAATAAACTAAAACCAAGCGAGAGAATAGGGTTCATCTGATTACTCTGAGAGCTGTCAGAGACTCAATGGGCCAAATGGTCTCCTTCAGTCATAAGTATGAGTAATATTTGGCACTATTTCATTTGTTTTGTACAAGTGAGTAGTGAAATGACATGTCTGATGCTGAATAATATCACATCTCCTGTTGTGTTCCACAAAACATTATTTCACTCCTCTGGAATGCCATCTGGATAAACCCACATATTCATTATCCCTCTCAGGGGACTGACAATCATTGTTTGTGACACTCAGCAGAGCTTCCTGGCACTGTCATGTCATTTGATGTATTCATATATTCATAGAAATTAGAGCACTCCCCTGCCTGCACCTCTGCTGTGTAGGATGTAATTGCAGATGCTTGTTTTGTACTGAAGGTAGACACAAAGTGCTGGAGTAACTCAGAGGGTCAGGCAGAAAAAGGATGGGAAACATTTCAGTTAGGGACCCTTCGTCAGAATCACAGAGGGGGAGCAGTGAGAGTCTCGCAGCACTCTCGTCGGAGAGAGGAGGAGAACTTCTTCTGAGCAGACATACCATGAGGTCTGAAGAAGGGTCCCGTCCCATAACATCACCCATCCTTTTTCTCCAGAGATGCTGCCTGACCCGCTGAGTTACTCCAACACTTTGTGCCTATCTATTACATGGTGTGGAATTGTTTCACCTTGAGCAAAGGAGGCTGAGGGGTGATGATTATACGATTACGTATATATGTAAATACAATTATGAAAGATATGGATAGAGTAGATTGTCAATTATTTTCCTATGAGAAGGGGTATACAAATAAGAGTGTATATGCTTAAGGTGTGGCCTGACCCACATATTCCCAAAACCATGTGAAGAATCATGCTGTATTCAATATTTTGGATTTCAGATTTCAATCATGTGCTGCTAGGTTTGAATTCATCAACAGTTTTATGTTTAGGTTTATTATTGGTGGATGGAGGATTGGTGGATGGAGTTAGGAGGTGGGCAGGAGTTAGTGACAGAGGCTAGGATGTGATGGGTGGAGGTGACCAGGGATTGCAGATTATGGGATCTGATGGGAAAGGATGTATGGGACCAAATAACGGAGGCAGGATGGGCAGATACGAACAGGGAGAGAGGACCTGACGGTAGGAGTGTGCAAGTGATGGCAGATGCAACAGGGTCACATTCCTCCATAAATACAGACAGACAGACAGACAGACAGACAGACAGACAGACAGACAGACAGACAGATAGATAGATAGATAGATAGATAGATAGATAGATAGATAGATAGATAGATAGATAGATAGATAGATAGATAGATATTATTATTATTATTTTATTATTATTTGATTCTTTATTATACGTATTATTCACAATGTCAGGTATCTGGGTCACACTAATCCATTATTCTTACAGTCAAAATTATTAAAATTAGAAGATTTGGTTGCATTTAAAACAGCACAGATAATGTTTAGGGCCAAAAATAAAAACTTCCCTGGAACTATACAAAAATTATTCAATGAGCGAGTGGAGGGTTATAATTTAAGAAGAATATTTAATTTTAAGGTACAAAGAGTCCGCACGACCAGAAAAACCTTTCGTATTTCGGTCTGTGGAGTAGGATTGTGGAACAGTTTGAATGTGGAGTTAAAGCAATGTCCAAATATGAACCAGTTCAAAATGACATACAAAAAACTTTTTTTCACAAGGTACAGGGATGAAGGGGATGGTTGACAAACAGGGGTTAATGTTTATTTATTATTTTATTTATTATTTATTTTATTTTTTTGGTTACTTCATACATATTACTTGTATGTGTACATCAGTTGTATGTATATATATATGTCTGTATGCATCTCTAAAAATTGTTTAGGGTATTATTATTATTATTAATTAATTAATTAATTATTAAATATGGAAGAAGGGTTTAGGGAGAAGGGGTGAAATTAAATAAGTTATTCTTCTTCTCACTCCTTTTCGAGCTTGTAAAGAAAAGTGTTGGACATTTAAATTTTGCTTTATGCTTTTCATTGCTTTGCAAATATTGCCTGGAATGTCCAATTGTTTGACTACTTCGATTGTTGTTTTATTTATTCCTATTTATGTCTTTACTTGTTCGGAACAAATAAACAAATAAAATAATAATTTTTGTCACGTGCACTGAGGTACTGTGAAAAGCTTTGTTTTAAATGCTGCCTAAACAGATCAGCTATATCATACATTATGATACATAAATACAATCAGTTCAAACAGTAGGTAGAACAAAGGGGAAGATACAGAGTGCAGAATATAGTTCTCAGCATTGTAGCGCATCAGTTCCAGAGCCAAATTGCAATGTCCTCATTGGGGTAGAGGTGAATCAGACAGTACCCTAGCTTATGAAAGGACTGTACAGAAGCCTGATAACAGAGGGGAAGAAGCTGTTTCTGAGTCTGGTGATGTGCACTTTCAAGTTTCTGTATTTTCTGTTGGAATGGAGCAGGAGAAGAATGATGTCATGGCTCTGTATCCTGCAGTAACAACACCTATCGGTCTCAGTTACTGATTCTCATCACAATATTTTTTCTCTGAGGGAGAGTTTTGCAATTTCCACCATTTTGATCATCTTTATGTGGCGAAAGTCTAATATAACAGTTTTGATTGATTGATAGATACAGCATGGAAACAGGCCCTTTGTCTCACCGAGTCTACGCCGGCCATTAATCGCCCATTCACACTAGTTCCATTTTATCACACTTTCTCATCAACACTAGATACTCAGGGCAATTTACCGAGGCAAATTAACCACCAAACTCATGCGCCTTTGTGGGAATGTGGGAGGAAATCAGAGTACCCGGAGGAATGCAAACTCCACATGGGCAGCACCTGAGGTCAGGAGCGAACCCGGGTCTCTGGCGCTGTGAGGCAGTGGCTCTACCAGATGTGCCACTGTGCTGCCTATAGGTTTCGCCACTATATTCTGGACTCTTCCCCCACCAGAGGGAATAGTTTCCATCTGCTTTATTGAATCATTCCTCACACCGCAATCAGACCATTTAATTGCTTGCTAAGTTATGACTTCAAGCACCATCTCCCCAGGAAATGTTGGCACTTCATCACTTTGGGATACAGTGCCAACAGACCTGTGTTTGATCCTGGCTACGTCTCCTTGTCTGTACGAACTTTATACATTCTCCCTGTGACCTGCGTGGTTTTCTCCGGGATCTGTGGTTTCCTCCCACACTCCAAAGACGTACAGTTTTGTAGGTTAATTGGTTTGGCATAATTGTAAATTGTCTCTTGTGTGTGTAGGATAGCGTTGGTGTGCGGGTATCACTGGTCGGCGTGGACTTATTGGGCCGAAGGGCCTATTTTTGCACACCATCTCTAAACAAAACTAAACTAAACTAAACTAATGCGGATTTTCTTGCAAGCTTCAAATATTAGGGTGAAATTAATTTTGATCACCAACATAGAGTATAAAATAGTATGGCACTGCCAGTGGTCCTTCAGCCCACAATGTTTCTGCTGAACATAATGCCATGTTTAACTCATCTAATCTGCTTGTACATTATCCAAATTCCCCTATACCCTGCATATGCATGAGCCTGTTAAATGCCACATTTATATCTGTCTCCATTGCCAGCCCTGGCAGCACGTTCCAGGCACCCACTACTCTCTGTGTACAAACCTTTCCCTGCACATCTCCTTTAAACTTTCCCTCTCACACCTTAGTGTAGGACATACCTTGTAGTGTTGGACAATTCCACCCTGGGGAAAAGGCTTTGAATGTCTACCCTGTCTAGGCCTCTCATAATGTTATAAACTAAGCTTTGGAATTGTTGCTGACTGGCAAAGCAAAGTAGTGCAATGATTGGGAAATATGGTGTTGTCAGTGGTATATGTCAATGGTTATAGAAACATAGAAACATAGAAATTAGGTGCAGGAGTAGGCCATTCGGCCCTTCGAGCCTGCACCGCCATTCAATATGATCATGGCTGATCATCCAACTCAGTATCCCATACCTGCCTTCTCTCCATACCCCCTGATCCCCTTAGCCACAAGGGCCACATCTAACTCCCTCTTAAATATAGCCAATGAACTGGCCTCAACTACCCTCTGTGGCAGAGAGTTCCAGAGATTCACCACTCTCTGTGTGAAAAAAAAACACAGTTATGGTAGTGAATGATTAATAGTAGTCAATAGTAGTTAATAGTAGTTAACGATAGTGGCCAAAAACAAACGCAAACTGTAATATGAAGACACTAGGAATCGCAGATGTTGAAAGCTTGAATAAAGTTCTAAGTGGTTGAGAAACTCAGCAGGTCAGGCGACATCTGTGGATGGAAAGAACAGACAATAGTTCGGGTCAGGACCTTCTTCGGACTGATCGGAGTAGGGGAGGGAAGAAGGCTGGAAAAGAGAGGAGGGGACAGGACAAAGCCTGTCATTGATAAGGAGATACAGCAGCCAATCAATCTACCCCTCAACTGTACCCACCTATCGCAACCCCAGGCTTTAGTCCCACCCCACCTCTTTTTTCCAGCTTTTATCCCCCTACTACATTGGTGTGCCCCGAAACATCATCTGTCCATTCCTTCCACAGATACTGCCTGATCAGCTGAGTTCCTCCACAACTTTGTCTTTTGCTCATGCAAAATGTTTTGGTTGGTAACTTGCTGGAAACCACATCCGCAAAACAACGATTTATCTTCCAAACTGTGGCCCGTGTCATAGCTAAAATGGCTTGGCCGATCTCTCAAAATCAAATTTGTCAAAATTATTTATGGAGGTAAAAACACACTGCCCCTGCAAATTTGCTTTCATTTCATAGCTGTGGTGATTGAAATATGGTCATGCTCAGAAATTAGTCAGTGCATCGAGTCATAGAGTCATAGAGTCATGCAATCATACCGCATTGAAGCAGCCCCTTCATCCCAACTCGCTCATGCCGACCAAGATGCCCCATCTACGCTAATCCTTTCTGCCTGTATTTGGCCCATATCCCTCTACACCTATCCTGTCCATGTACCTGTCCAAATGTTTTTTAAACATTGTGATGGTACCTGCCTTAACTACCTCCTCTGGCAACTTGTTCCATATACACCCCACCCACTGTGAGAGAAAATTGCCACTCAGGTCCCTATTAAATCTTTCCTCTAACAGCTTAAAACTATGTTTTCTAGTTCTTGATTCCCCTATTTTGGGTTAGAAAAAAACTCTCTACATCTACCCTATCGATTCCCCTCATGATTCTCTACACACAAAGGCAGGTAGGTGCCTTTCATTTATTGGATGTTTATCACTTGAACCTCGCATTTTTCAATTAACTTACAAAACACAATATTCTCAAAAAATATTCTTCTGAATCTGTTCACATTTTCTCGTTGACAGCATTTCATCTCCAGCCTGCATTAAAGCATGAAGGATTGCACTAAAAAATTCTGATAACTGCAACTCTCATGTCTATCTCTGTTCTTCACAATATGTCACTAGTATGTGCGAAGAGATGTAATGATACAGTAGAATATGGCTTATAAAATACAAATGCATTTTCAGGGACTTCAGGGCATAGAGGAGGGGCACACAACACTTTCCTTCATTTATCATTACATTCCAGTTGGCTTGCATGCCAAAATGGGAAGAGATAGAGACACAAGGAACTGCAGATGCTGGAATATTGAGCAAAACACAAAGTGTTGGAGCACCTCAATGGGTCAGGCAGCATCTGTGGACAGAACGGACAGACGACTTTTCAGGTTGGGATCCTTCTTGAGAACGGGCAAGAGCCCATATATCCACTCCGGATGCTCCTAGGTTAAATTTGAAGCCTGTGTGATTATTTCTCATTCACTTGTCTTCGATCCATAATTACGGGTCCCTGTTGAGGCTAAGTCATGAGACAAGATTTTAGTTGATCAGCAATTGAGCTCTTATAACATATTCATCTTGGTTATGCGCCATATTATTGGGCAAACCCTAATTGCCTGTTCTAGGTGTGTAGGAATGAACTGCAGATGCTGGTTTACACTGAAGATAGACATAAACTGTTGAGTAACTCAGCGTGTCAGGCAGCATCTCTAGTGAAAAGGAATCGGTGACGTTCTGGGTTGAGACCCTTCATCAGATTGTCTAAGGTGGAATTTCTAAATGTTTTTTAATTGACACATTAAAAATAATCACAAGCTTTTCATTATCCTCACACTCAAATGCTGGTAATTATTAATTTTGCCTGCAAACCTACCCCCCCCCCACCCCATTTCAGCAGAACACTTTTAAAAGCAGCAAGGCAGATCACAAAAATACTTGTATTGTACTAAAGGTAGTTTAAATCTAAAATTCCCCGATCATTTGCCACACAGAAGTCCTGTGCATTTTACTGCAGCCACACTACATATTGTATTTGTATTAGAAGTACACAGAATGTCAGACGATTTGGGGTGGCACAGCGGCGCAGCATTTGCCAGCAGTGAGCATTTGCTGGCATTTATTTCAAGGGGGCTAGAATACAAAAAAACAGGGATGTAATGCTGAGGCTGTCTAAGGCGCTGGTCAGGCCGCATTTGGAGTATCGTGAGCAATTTTGGGCACCATATCTGTAGAAGGACGTGCTGGCCCTTGAGAGGGTCCAGAGGAGGTTTGCAAGAACGATCCTAGGAATGAGTGGGTTAACTTATGATGAGCGTTTTACAGCGATGCGCCTGTACTCACTGGAGTTTAGAAGAATGAGGGGGGACTTCATTAAAACATACTGAATAGTGAAAGGCTTGGATAAAGTGGACTTGGAGAGGATGTTTCCACTAATGGGAGAATCTTGGACTAGACGTCATAGCCTCAGAATTAACGGACGTCCTTTAAGAAAGAATTGAGAAGAAATTTCTTTAGTCAGAGGGTGGGGAATCTGTGGAATTCTTTGCCATAGAAGGCTGTGGAGGCTGTCAATGGTTATTTATAAAGCAGAGATAGATAGATTCTTGATTAGTACAGGTGTCAGGGGTTATGGGGAGAAGGCAGAAGAATGTGGTTAGGAGGAGAGATAGATCAGCCATGATTGAATTGCGGAATAGACTTGGTGGGCCAAATGGCCTAATTCTGCTCCTATTACCTTATGACCTTAAAAGACCCGGGGGTGATCCTGATCTCGGGTTCTGTCTGTGTGGAATTTGAACATTCTACCTGTGACTGCTCTGGTTTTCTCCCACATCCCAAAGACATGCGGGTTTGTAGATGAATTGGCCTCTGTAAAATTGCACCATTTATAAGTAGTCAGTCGGAACCTTTCTCTAAGGTTAAAAATAGTCAACTACAACTTTGCATTAGCTTTAGGGTGAGAGGGGGAATGCTCAAAGGAGATGTGTGGGGCAAGTTTTCTTACAGAGAAGGGGTTGGTGGTTAATTGGGCCTCTGAATGTAAGGAGTTGATGAGAAAGTGGGATAACATAGAACTAGTTTTGAACAGGTGATCGATGGCTAACTTGGATTCTGTGGGCCGAAAGCCCTGTTTCCATGTTGGATCTTTCAATCCATTCAAACATACCTTGCAACAACTAAAAAGATATCTATGCAGGCATAACTTATTTTTATAAACATTGCGAGCGGCATCAACATTGATTTCTCTGATTTCAAGCAATCCCTGCATTCCTTCCCGGCCCGAAACGTCACCTATTCCTTTTCCTCCACAGATGCTGCCTGATCCGCTGAATTACTCCAGCACTTTGTGTCTACCTTCGGTATAAAGCAGTATCTGCAATTCCTTCCTGCACAAATGATTTCTTATCAGTTTGACTGAATGCTGGTTTTACCTCTTTGGAGAGATTAAACAAGGCTGCCATTCATTCAATATTTTTCACAATCTGTGGAATGAACTAGGGGACTTCACAACTAACATGTTCAGTGTGAAGAAAATCAACAGACAATTTGTACAAAGCAAGCTCCACCAACAACAAGGACATAAATGATTGGATAATTATTTCCAGTGCCGCTGAGAAGCCAGACAGAACTTCTTTGATCGTCTTTTAGTGTAAATGTTTAATATCCACCTGTGGGAGCATTTGTTTAAAGCCTTATTCTAAGACAACAATTCCGACAGTGTGGAGGTGTGTGCTGCACACTGATGGCTCAGATCTCCAGGGAGAGCTTTGAACTAGCAGCATTCTGTTTTTGAGAGAAAATTGCTACCATTTTAGGAACTGAGCAGTGGAGAAAAAGAATTGTTTAGTTTAATTTAGTTTTGAGAAACAGCGTGTAAACAGGCCCTTCGGCCCACCGTGTCCATGCCAACTGGCAATCCCCGTACACTGACACTTTCCTACACACACTAGGGACAATTTACAATTATACCAAGCCAATTAACCTACAAGTCTTTGAAGTGTGGGAGGAAACCGGAGATCCGGGAGAAACCCCACGCAAGTCACGGGGAGAACGTGCAAACTTCGTACAGACAAGCACCCATAGTCAGATTCGACCCTACACACTAGGGAAAATTTACAGATACCAGTTAACCCACAAAACCCCATATATTTGTAATATGGGATGAAACCAGAACACCCGGAGAAAACCCACGTGGTCACAGCGAGAACGTGCAACCTCCATACCGAAAGTTCCTGTA
Source organism: Leucoraja erinaceus (assembly GCF_028641065.1). Taxonomy (NCBI): domain Eukaryota; kingdom Metazoa; phylum Chordata; class Chondrichthyes; order Rajiformes; family Rajidae; genus Leucoraja; species Leucoraja erinaceus. Next base: position 39,848,508 of record NC_073388.1, read on the forward strand.
GTCAGGATTGAACCCGGGTCTCTGGCGCTGTGAGGCAGCAACTGTGGATAGCATGCAACAAAAGCTTTTCCCTGTACCTCGGTATATGAGACAATCAACTAAACTAAACTACCATTGTGCCACTGTGTCGTCCCTGATATATATTTGGTGATATGTTTTTGTTACATTGTAATATGTTCATTGGGATATATAATTTCAATCCAATCTTCAGCATCAAAATACAAAACAAAATTAAGGTGAAGAACTGGTTTTGTAATTGTGGATCAGTTCTGATTATCTTAAAGGTCACCGGGATAATTTAAGGATGAAAACCATACAGAATGTATGAGCTTAGCACATGAGATACTGTACATGTCACAATGTTGGCATGTTAATGTCCATCTTTAATACCTCTGATCAGAGTGTTAGAAAATGACACAGAGGTTAACGATGTGTAGGACGGAATTGCTGATGCTGGGTTAAACCAAGATAGACAGAAAATGCTGGACTAACTCAGTGGGACTGGCAACATCTCTGGAAAGAAGGAATAGGTGATGTTTTGGGTTGAGACCCTTCTTCAGACACTTAAAGATGATTTGTAATCAAAATGGAGCACACTTGACATATAATATAGAACAGCACAGCATATGACCAGGCTCTTTGGCCCACAATGTCTGTGCTGAATATGATGCCAAAATAAACTAATCTCATTTGCCTTCACGTGATCCACATCCCTCCATACCCTGCATATCCATGCACCTATACAAAAGCCTCTTGAACGCTGCTATTGTACCTGCCTCCAACACCACCTCTGGCAGCGGGTTCCAGGTACTCACCAACCTCTGTATAAAAAAGCTGATCCACACATCTCCTTTAACCTTTCCCCCTATCACCTTTAACCTAAGCCCTCTAGTCTTTGACATTTGTAGCCTAGGAAAAAGGTTCTGACTGTCTACTCTATCTATGCCTCTCACAATTGTGTAACACTCCTATGAAGACTCCCCTCAACCTCTGCCGCTACGGAGAAAACGCTTATGCTTGTAATGACTACCCTCTAATCCAGGTAGCATTCTGGTAAACCTCTTCCGCACACTCTCCAAAGCCTCCACATCCTTCCAGTAATCTGGTGCCTGCCCTGTTCCTGACAATCTTGAAATTTTAATGCCAACAATTGGACATTCACTTTGTATCTGCTGAAGCTCACATTTATAGCGTTTAATTGCTAAAGAATTTGCATCACTGGCAATGACTTTGATCGGTAAGGGCATATGCAATTTGGCTCCAACTCGAGATTTAAATTGTAAACCACCACTTGTGTGTGCTTCTTAATTTACGGGCAAATTGAATCTGCACTCTCATTTCTGTGTACAGGTCATAGACATAATCATGAAGAGAGCATGTTGATACTTCTACTTGCTTAGACGTTTAGAGATACAGTGTGGAAGCAGGCCTTTCGAGCCGTCAAGTCTGTGACGACCAGTGATCGCCCATACGCTTGTTCTATGTTATCCCAGTTTCACATCCTACACATGAGGGATAATTTACAGAAGTCAATTACCCTACAAACCTGCATGTCTTTGGCGTGTGGAAGGAAAGCAGAGCACCCAGAGGAAACCCACGTGGTCAAAGACCCATCATTTGAGACAAAGGCCCATTTATTTATTTATTTGCCTCTGTACACAATTTGAGATTTGTAATAGAAAAAAATCAAGTGGTTAAAGTGCACATTGTCAGATTTCAATAAAGACTATTTTTATGCATTTTGGTTTCACCATGTGGAAATTACAGCAGCGTTTTTACATAGTCCCCCCATTTGAGGGCACCATAATGTTTAGGACACAGTAAATCAAAGTAGTCATGTTTAGTATTTTGGTGCATATCCTTTGCATGCAACAACTGCTTGAAGTCTGCGATTCATGGACATCACCAATTGCTGGATGTCTTCTCTGGTGATGCTCTGCCAGGCCTGTATTGCAGTATTCTTTAGTTTATGCTTGTTTTGGGAGGCTAGTGCCCTTCAGTGTATAAAAAGCATGCTCAATTGGGTTCAGATCGGATGATTGACTTGGCCATTCAACAATTCATCATTTTTTAGCTTTGAAAAACTCCTTTGTTGCTTTAACAGTATGTTTGGGATCATTGGCTTGCTGTAGAATGAACTGCCGGCCTATGAGTTTTGAGGCATTTGCTTGAACTTGAGCAGATAGGATGTGTCTATACACTTCAGAATTCATTATGCTACTACCATCAGCAGTTGTATCATCAATGACAATAAGTGAGCCAGTACCTTCAGCAGCCAAACATGCCCAGGCCATAACACCCCCACAACCGTGTTTCACAGATGAGGTGGTATGCTTTGGATCTTGAGCAGATCCTTCTCTCCTCCATACTTTGCTCTTGCCATTACTCTGATAAGTTAATCTTCATCTCATCTGTTCACAAGACCTATTTCCAGAACTGTGATTGTTCTTTTAAGTACTTCTTGACAAACTGTAACCTGGTCATCCTATTTTTGCGGCTAACCAGTGGTTTGCATCTTGCAGTGTAGCCTCTGTATTTCTGTTCATGAAGTCTTCTGTGGACAGTGGTCATTGACAAATCCACACCTGACTGCTGAAGAGTGTTTCTGATCTGTCGGACAGGTGTTTGGGGATTTTTCTTTATTATAGGGAGAATTATTCTGTCATCGGCTGTGGAGGTCTTCCTTGGCCTGCCAGTCGCTTTGCGATTAGTATACTCACCAGTGTTGCCTTTCTTCTTAATGATGTTCCAAACAGTTGATTTTGGTAAGCCTAAGGTTGGCTGATGTCTCTAACAGCTTTATTCTTGTTTCTCAGTCTCATAATGGCTTCTTTGACTTTCATTGACACAACTTTTGTCCTCATGTTGATAAACAGCAATACAAGTTTCCAAAGGTGAAGGAAAGGCTGGAGGAAAGACGAGGTGCTGCGAGCTCTCTTATACCTGCATTAAGGAGGCAATTAAACACACCTGAGCAATTACAAACGCCTGTGAAGCCATGTGTCCCAAACATAATGGTGCCCTGAAATGGGGGGACCATGTCTAAACACTGCTGTAATTTCTACATGATGAAACCAAAATGTATACAAATAGCCTTTAATAAAATTTGACAATGTGCATTTTAACCACATGTGATTTTTTTTCTATTACAAATCTCAAATTGTGAAGTACAGAGGCAAATAAATAAATGATGGGTCTTTGTCCCAAACATTATGGCGAGCACTGTACAAACTTGTACGTATTTGGAGTGTGGGAGGAATCCAGAAATCCCGGAGAAGAACCACGCAGGTCACGGGAAGACCATCCTAACTACATACAGACAGCACCATAGCCAGGATCAAACCCGGGTCTTTGGCACTGTCAGGCAGCAGTTCTACCACTGCACCACTGTGTTGTGCCAATCCTGTTCATTTCACACCATTTGTGTGGGTCTTTTGGCTGCATGATTTTGGCTTTGCAACAAAGAATATATTCCTGAGATGCTTGACTTTAATTGGCTTTGAAATTTTGAAACGCAGGTTCTAAAGAATGCCATAGACATACAGTTCCCTTCTATTCCATCAAGTCTGCCAGCCACCAATGGCTTCCTGCAGATGTTTGGACAAACGTCAGAGAGTAAAAGACAAAGATGTGGGGTGAAATGTCCAACTATCTGCCTATCAAACCCGCATCACCTGTATCCACCTATCACTTGCCACTCTTTATCCCGTTCCTCTGCTCTTCCAGCATTCTATTCCCACTCCCACTACAATCAGTCTGAAGATGGTTCCTGACCCGAAACCCCACCTTTCCATGTTCTCCAGAGATGCTGCCTGACCTGCTGAGTCACTGTGTCTTTTTTTGTAAACCAGCATCTGAAATTCCTTGTGCCTACATTTTTCAGCATATAAATCATGCATTCAATTTTAGCTCAGATTATTTCACATTCCTGATTAGTCCTGCAGAGAGATATAATTCTTCTTGTTAACATGTTTCAATAAATTAAGTACAAAAGGACACAAAGTGCTGGGACAACTCAGCAGGACAGGCAGCATCCCTTGAGAATATGGATAGATGAAGAGTCTAGACTCGAAATGTCACCTGTTCCATATTCTCCAGAGATGCTGCCTGAACTGCTGGGTTACTCCAGCACTTTGTGTCCTTTTGTGCATTAACCAGCATCTGCAGTTCCTTTTTTCTCAATAAATTAAGTAGTTCATGTAAAATACTCGCACTATTCTTGAAATCCCTTTTCAATCACTTTGCATTTGCATGGCCAAATCTATTATCTGTGGGTCCAAATTGCTGAAAATTTAAATAAAAAAAATTACAGCATATAATGGCGATTACAAAGATCAATGGCACCTCCGGGTTCAATCCAGATTTCCAAAGCTGTCTCTGTGGAGTTTGCACCTATTCTCCCTGTGAATATGTTTCTCCTGAATGCTCCGGTTTCGTCCCACATCCCAAAAATGTGCGCGATGTTCATTGATTGGTAAGTATAATCTGCCACGTGTAGGACAATAGTTGCAGAATCTGGAGAGGTGTTGATCAGCATGTGGGTGAAGAGAAAACAAAACTTAGTGTAGTATTATGTAAATGGATGATTATAGGTTGCAATGGACTTGGGTTGAAGGGACTCTTTGACACGGCTCAATGATGAAGTAAAAAATATACATAAATATTAATTTGTAATATCTATCTCTTAATATCTCTGAATGAAAATAGTGAAAAGAAATATTTAGCATTCTAGTAAATCGTCACCACTCGCAACAGTTTCAGTGTAACTATGAACTGTAATCTTGGGAAAATGAGGCCAGATAGAACTTCACAGGATTGCTATTGTTTGAGGAGTTTCTTAACTGGATGATATTGTCCCTTATAGTCCCACAAGAAGTATCAAGTAGATTTTGAGTATTGCAAATCCACAATCTCCTAATGCAAACTGACCCTGACAGCCATGTCAGAGATCTTATCATGGATATTATGTTGTTCTAAAGTGGGAGGGAAATTGTGAAACATAATAGTTTATAAAGTAACATTTGAAGGTTGCATTAGAGCAGCACAGTGGCGCAGCAGTATAGTTGTTGCCTTAATATCCATGAGAGCCTGAGACCCAGGTTCGAACCTGACTGCAGGTGCTGTCTATATAGAGTTTGTATGTTCTCCCTGTGACCACATGGGTTTTCCCCTGGTGCTCTGGTTTCCTCCCACATTCCAAAGACATACCCTAGTTGTGTCTCTCCTAAAGTTATATACTTCTATCTAGCCTCCCCTCAACCTTGAACGTTCCAGAGAAAACATTGCCATCTTTAGAAAAAGGTTCTGATTGTCTACCCTAACTCTGCCTTTAATAATTTTATTTACTTCTATCAGGTCTCCTGCCTGTGTTTTGCTTCAGGTCAACAGCAGATGACAGATTTGAAATATTTCTCAAAGTAGCCTAACAAAAGTGAAACCACTTTCTTCCTTGTCACCAACTACAGAGTTTTCTCAAGAATGCTGAAAACAATCAAGACTTGTGTTCAGACGGCATTTCTTTCTACAGCGAAAAATAAACACTTCTGTAGAGTTTACTTCAACATGATCAACAGAATGACAGAGCAAGAGATTTTAGGAGCCTTGAATGAAAGCTTAGTGGGTGAGGTAGATTTTAAGGAGTTCTCAATAGTAATCCCTTGTGCCCTGGTCAAAATCTCTATCCATCAACCAACAGCACTAAAATAAGTTATTGCATTGCTGTTTCTGGGAGCTTTCCATACACAAATAATCTAGAGGCATCCTTTCTTCAAATCCCTCTAGAGCCATACCTTGACAATCTTACAAACTTAGTGTGACCTTCCAAGTCTTCATTTAATCCTCAAATAAAGATCACTGCATGTCTCCACAGTTCAGGCATTTTTCTCGAGTACATTATTACTTTGGATACCCTTCCATTCTATGGTCACTTTTTTAAAGTAACCTACATCACGTTTACCAATACCAAGAGCAGCAAAGTGGCGCAGCAGTAAAGTTGCTGTCTTACAGCAGCCGAGGCCCGGGTACAATCCTGACCTCAGGTATTGTCTGTACGGGGTTTGTACTTTCTCCCTGTGACCGCATGGGCTTTCTCAGGTTGCCCCAAGTTTCCTCCCACATCCCAAAATTTAATTGGTTCTGTAAATTGCTGCTATTGTGTAGGATTGAACTAGTGCACAAATGATTGCTGGTCATCGCAGACTACGGTGGGCCAAAGGGCCTGTTTCCACGCCGTATCTCTAAACTAGACTAGACTAAACTAAACTAAGCGTCATATAATACCCCTACCCCTCCTCACCTTATTACTATCAAGATAAACACCAAATGCTGGAGTAACTCAGCGGGACAGGCAGCATCTCCGGATAGAAGGAATGGGTGACGTTTTGGGTTATGACCCTCTTCAGAACTCTATTTTGTTCTTTATCAGATTAGATTATCTACTAATTAATCAACACAATATAAACTACACAAAATTAAGCACTAAGGACTTTGGGCTTTTCTGCACTAATATTTTATTTATTAAATTATATAATATAATTTATTCAACATTTTTTTGTTTATTGTATTATATATGGGTACTCTGTTTTACAGACCTGTTATGCTGCTGCAAGTAAGTATTTCATTGTTCCATTGTCTATCCTGTACACATGACAATTAAACGTTCTTGAGTCTTGATTAAAAATGGAAACACAAGAGACTGAAGATACTGGAATCCAGAATAAAAAACTATTTTTGGAGGAATATTTTGAAATTTTGGCTCCTCTGATAAAAATTAGTTGTTAATTTAGTCAGCAGTTCAATTCAAGTCATGTGTCTTTAGTTTATGATTTTTTTTTGCTGCATCGTCATTATTGTCTTGTTACTGAAAATCATGGTGCAACTCTATTAGAATTTACCTAGACCACATTGCAAATCATTCTGGTTCCCCTGTTACAGGAAGAATGGTGAGGATGCAGAACAGGTTTACCAGAATGCTGCCTGGATTTGAGGGTATGAGCTACAAGGAGAGGTTGGACCGACTTGAATTGTTTTTGTTTTTTTGGAACGTCCTACTGTAGGTTAAATTCTGATAGAAGTATATAAAATTATGATATAGATAGGGTAGACAGTCAGAACCTTTTTTCCAAGGGTGGAAAGGCTAGAGGGCATAATTTTAAGGTGAGAGGAACAAGGTTTAAAGGATAATGCAAGATACATTTTTTACACAGAGCGTGGAGGGTGCTTGGAAAACGCTGCCATGGATGGTGATGAGGCTGGTACAATTGTGGCAATAAAGGGCCTGTCCTACTTGGCCGTCATTTGCGCCTCATTTCCGCGTCATATGTAAAATAGGTCGATGCGTCGTTATGCGCGATGTCGTGCGCAAATCACGTGTCATCATGCCGTCTGGTGCGCGTGACACAATTATAATACCCTGCGGCGCGTGGTGACGCATGGTTACACACGGTGACGATACACGTGAGACGTTAGGACGCAGCGTGCGACACAATGCATCAGTGTGCGTAAGCGATACGTCACGCAGGTGGCATGCGAGGATTTCGTACAGGATTAAATCCTGGAGCACTGCGCTATACCGTTTGCAACTCCTCACTTCTCCACGCCTCTCCATGCGCTTGCCCCGCGCTACCCACACGCTACCCGTGAGTCGACCTATTTTACATATGACGCATAAATGAGGTGCAAATGACGACCAAGTGGGCCCTTAATAGGCTTTTAGATAGGCACATGAATATGGAGAGAATGGAAGGATTTGCATCACGAGCAGGCAGAGGAGATTAGTTTATCTTGGCAGAAACAAAGAACTGCAAATGCCGGTTTACAGAAAAAAGACACAAGTGCTGGAGTAACTGCTGAAGAATGGTCCCAGCCTGAAACATTGTCCTTAGTTTTAGTTTAGTTTGGTTTAGAAATACAGCGTGGCACAGGCCCTCAGCCCTCCGTCCACAGCAATCAATGATCACCTGTACACGAGCACTATGCTACACACTAAAGGCAATTTATGAAGCCAATAAAGCTACAAACCTACACATCTTTGGAATGTGGGAGGAAAGCACACATTTATCATGTATCTGTACACTGTAGATGGCTCGATTTTAATCATATATTGTCTTTCCACTGACTGGCTAGCACGCAACAATATCTTTTCACTGTACCTCGGTACATGTAATAATAAACTAAACTAAACTAAACCCACGCAGTTACAGGGAGAACATGCAAACTTCGTACAGACAGCGCTCATAGTCAGGATTAAAACCCAGGTCTCTGGTGCTGTGAGGCAGCAACTGTGTTGTCACTATCCATATTCTCCAGATATGCTGCCTGACCTGCTGAGTTTGTCTTGCACTTTGTGACTCTTAGTGTATCTTCGCATCCTGTTCTGCACAGACATTGTGGGCTAAATGGCCTGTTCCTGTTCCGTACTCTCCTTTGTTCTGTGGATGGAGACAATGGGGTCAAAATTCATCTTCATTGCCTGTGCTAAACGACCAACTCATAGTCTCTGAGGTTCTGCAACATAAATTTAGACAAGGAGAACGATGTACGTACAACACAAGGCCCCATTTAAATTGCGAAGGACAAACTCCTTCAGTGTCAGTGTCAGTGTCTGTCTTCAGTGATAACTCATGACCTTCATTCACACTCATGACTTTGTGACATATGGGCACAGAATTCAGACCGATTATCCACAGCAGAGCTGAAGGATCACTACGCTATAGGGAGTGCCATTTTTCAGATGAAACATCAAACCAAGGCCACATCAGCAGTCTCTGGTGAATATAAAAGATCATATGACACGGCTTTGGATTGATTTGTCCTTGGTATCATGGCTGAACCTTTCACACAACTAGCATCAGTCAAATAAGTTGTCTGGTCATCATCCTGTTACTGTTTGTGGAGTCTTGTCTTACCCAGTTTGAGTCCTGTTCTTCCTTCTTTACAACCCGACTTGCAAACTATATAATTCCCTTATATTTTGGGATGGCCTGAAGTCATTAAGGATAACTTTCTTTTATTTTTCTTTGAAGGAGCTCGGTGGGTGAGGCAGCAGCTGCGGTGGGAATGGACTATTAACCTGTTGGATCGAGATTCTTCCTCTGGATTGAAAGATTGGAGGGAACATAGTTTGTGTAAAGAGGTGAGAGGATGGGGCAGGCGATAGGTGGATCTCAGTGAGGGTGGATTGGTGGATGGAGTTAGGAGGTGGGCAGGAGTTAGCGACAGAGGCTAGGATGTGATGGGTGGAGGTGACCAGGGATGGCAGATTATGGGATCTGATGGGAAAGGATGTATGGGACCAAATAACGGAGGCAGGATGGGCAGATACGAACAGGGAGAGAGCACCTGACGGTAGGAGTGTGCAAGTGATGGCAGATGCAACAGGGTCACATTCCTCCATAAATACGGACAGACAGACAGACAGACAGACAGACAGACAGACAGACAGACAGACAGACAGACAGACAGACAGACAGGCAGACAGGCAGATAGATAGATAGATAGATAGATAGATAGATAGATAGATAGATAGATAGATAGATAGATAGATAGATAGATAGATAGATAGATAGATAGATAGATAGATAGATGGATTCCAGCTCTAATAGAGGTAGAGTCACTTTTCATAAAATATATTCTCCAATTAATATTCCAACAAATCTTAAATTCAACAAACCAAATTGGCAATTACTTACAGCAGAATATATATAAAACAGTTGTAAAAAGCAACCAGAGACCAACTATCCCATTGTTTTTGTTATGAATAATTACACTTGCATTGATATGGCACTTTTCACAAACATCCAGAACATTTAACATGCAATTAAATACTTTTGAGCTTGAGTCATTTTTATTCTCTGGGAAATATGACACCAATTTGCCACAGTGATAATCTGATTTAGTAATTTAAAGTTAATACTGTGCCAGGCCATTGGTGATGTGGCCTCTGCTTTGTTTTGTAAGAGCACTGAAGCATCATTTACTTCCATCTGACAGAGCAGACGGAACTTGGTCTAATGTTGTTTTTCTAAATAATGGTATCCACAAAAATGCAGCATCTTTTCAGTAAGGAATCAGAACCACTTATTTTTCTGTAATCTTCTGTTTCCACATATCAATCCGCACCATAATTGTCCTACTATCCACCTGCAATTCACAGTAGCCTTCCAGCCAGCATGTGGGAGGAAATTATAGGACCTAGAAGATACCCACGCAGGTTAAGTTGTAAGGTCACAGAGTAATTACGTCAAACAACATGGCACCAGGCCCTTCTGCCCAGCTTGACTGTGCCGATCAAGAAGCTTCATCTAGGCTAGTCCCTCCTGCTCATGTTTGACCCATATCCCTCTAAACCCAGCAGTCTGAAAAAGGGTTCCAACCTGAAACATCATCAATCCTTTTTCTCCAGAGATGCTGCCCGACCCATTGAGTTACTCCAGCATTGTGTGTCTATCTTCCCTCTAAGCGTTTCCTATCCACATATCTGTTCAAAAGTATTTTAAATGTTGTTAAATTACCTGCCTCAAGTACCTCCCCTGGCAGGTTGTTCAATACACCCACCATGCACTGTGTAAAAATGTTGCCCATCAGGTTTCTATTAAATGTTGCCTCTCTCACCTATGTCCTCTGGTTCTTGATCCAGTACTGTTGGCTCTATCAACCCTACTATGATGATCAAGTTGATTAAATCTGACTTCATAATATTCACAGGCAGTTAGCGTCATAGGCATATGGCATGAAAGCAGGCCCTTCAGCCCAACTTGCCCTCACCGGCCAACATGTCCCAGCTGCCTGCATTTGGCTCACATCACTCTAAACCTATCCTATCTATGTATCTGTCCAAGTGTTTCTTAAAGTCACAGTTGTAATGGGAAATATTACCTCAGAAGATGCAGGAGTTATTTGAGTTTGGAAATGCCATTTGCTGGAAAGTGGAGTTTGTGTTGGGGGGCACAGTGGCACAGAGGCAGAGTTACTGCCTCATAGTGCCAGAGACCTGGGTTTGATCCTAACTACAGGTCTGACTTTGTATGTTCTCGTGACTGCGTGGATTTTCCCCGAGCGCTCCGATTTCCTCCCCATTCACAAGACTTACAGATTTGTAAGTTAATTGGCTTTGGTAAAAATTGGAAATGGCCACTAGTGTGTAGGATAGTGCTAGTGCATGCAGTGGTCATTGGTCGGCACATTTGGTGGGCTGAAGGGCCTGTTCCCACGCTGTATCTCTAAACATTGCAATGATTTGATGTTCTGTTTTTGTGTGTGATATTTGCATTGTGGCAATGCTCAGTGCCAGTGGAGTTGTGTTGACAAAAAACTGGCACTCCGTTAAGTTTCCTACATACTCATCAAACCCAGTGTACAGAAGGAAGTTTGCACTTGCTCCTCAGTTAACTGGGTTTCATGAGGAAGGCACACCATAGCATCTGCTCAGCAATCTCTAGACCATCAATCCACCCACATAAGCACTATATCGAACAACCATTTGCCAAGTTAACTTACATCATTAAGAATATATAACAATACAAGAGAGGAACGGGCCCTTCGGCCCACAATATCAGTGGTAAACATGATGCCAAGTTAAACTAATCCCATCTGCCTACACGTGATCCATATCCCCCCGTTCCCTGTATATCCATGTAAGCCTCTTAAGGCAGATGCTATTGCAACATTTAAGAAACATTAAGGTGGGCACATGGATAGGATAGGTTTAAAGGGATATGGGCCAAACGCAGGGAGGTAGGACTAGTGTAGAAGGGACATGTTGGCCAGTGTGGGAAATTTGAGCTGAACGGCCTGTTTCCACGCTGTAAGACTATGACTATAACTGGACTTCAGTATTATACCATGCACTGAATGTTGTGCCCGTTATCCTTTATCTGTGCGCTGTGGACAACTTGATTATATTCATGTACAGTATTTGCAGTGAAACGTTTTTGACTGTGCCTCAGTCCACATGATATTAATAAAGCAAAATTACTGTTTATCTGCCTCCACCCTTACTCTTGGCAGCGTATACCAAACACCCACCACCCACTGTGAATAAAAATTCTTGCCCGACACACATCCTTCAAACTTTGCGTCTCTCACCTGAAGGCCAAACCCTCTAGTCTTTGGTATTTTCCATCCTGGGAAAAGGGTTCTGAATGTCTAACCTACAGTGTATCTCAGGATCACTATATACAGTTTCACAAATTAACTAAACTGTAGCTGAGAAGTTAAACCATTAAGTACCTGGTCATGTGTACAGTAAACCCAAAGCTTGATCTTGTCAAGACTACTCTGAACCTGGCCTTAGCCCGGGACAGATAACCTGCCATCCCTTTCTTTCACTTCATCCACTTTTTCACTTGGAATGGCAATGGTCAAGAATAGGCAACTATTAGATAGTTATCAAGCAACTGAACGATTCTATCACTAACTAGAGAACAGTCTTGACCTACCATCTACCTCATTGCAGACCTTTGGACTATCTTTATTCTTACTTTACTAGATTTTATCTTGCACTAAATGTTATTTCCTTTATCACCTATCTGTACACTGTGGACGGCTTGATTGTAATCATGTATAATATTTTCACTGACTGGATAGCTCGCATCAAAAAAGCTTTTCACAGTAAATCAGTGCATGTGACAATAATAAACAAAACTAAACAAGAATAGAAGTCTATTATGGTAAATAAGGTATGATATGTAAAGATAGGAAGTACTGGATATACAAAGCTTCTGTAAAAACAGAAAATAAATGTTACTGGTTTTGTTGAAAAACCCTTTGTTAGAATTCTTTCACATGCCTGTTCCCTCCCCTTTGATCCTTCCTGCCATTGACGCGTGTAAGTTGCAATATAGATTTTAGACGTGCTAACGGAATCAAGGAATATGGGAAAAAGCAGAAACAGGTACTGATTTTGGAATGATCAGCCATGATCATATTCAATGCTTCGAAGGGCCGAATACCCTATTTTCTATGTTTATATGTTTCTATTAAGATACAGTGTGGAAACAGCCCTTTTGGCACATTGAGTCCACACCGACCAGTGATCACCTCATGCACTAACACTAACCTCCACTCTAGGGACAGTTTACAATGTTATCAAAGCCAATGAATCTACAAACCTGTATGTCTTTGGGGTGTGGGATGAAACCAGAGCAATGTGAGAAAACCCATGCGGTCACAAGGTGAACGTGTAAACTCCACACAGACAGCACCCGTAATCAGGATCGAACCCGGGTCTTTGGTGCTGTAAGGCAGCAGCTCTACCGCTTTGCTTCTGTGCCACCCTAATTTACATAACCATTGGGCAGTGGGATGAAAGCAAAGCATATGGTTGGACACTGATATAATTTCTGTAGTAAGAACACAGAATTTACTGTAGAACAGGACATTTGGGCAGCATAGTGGCGCAGTGGTAGAGTGCAGAGAGCCAGAGACACAGGTTCGATCCTGACTATGCGTGCTGTCTGTGTGGAGTTTCTACGTTCTCCCTGTGACCGCGTGGGTTTTCTCCATGTGTCCTAGTTTCCTCCCACATCCAAAGACCTTTCGCCCCACAATGTACATGCCGAACATGAAGCCGGGTTAACAGGTTCCACAAACAAGATCTATTCTTGGAGAATGTGTGGAAAAGTCCACCTTGGTTTACCGGCCAACACTCATCCCGCAATCAATACCACCTTGTCTGTGGGAGATCACTACACACAAATATACTTCCATGTTTCTTACACCATTTCAAAGGTACTTCATTCACAACAACATGTCATTGGACACATTGAAGTCTTTCTGAGCATTTGACAGCACTGGTCCTGTACTCGCTGGAGTTTTGACGGATGAGGGGGCTTCTTTGAAACTTGCAAATTAGTTAAAGGCCTGGATATAGTGGATGTGGAGAGGATGTTTCCACTAGTGGGAGAGTCGAGAACCAGAGGGCACAGCCTCAGAATAAAAGGACGTGCATTTAGAAAGAGATGCAAAGGAATTTCTTTAGTCAGAGGGTGGTGAATCTGAGGAATTCATTGCCACAGATAGCTGGATATATTTCAGTCAGAGATTGACGGATTATTTATTAGTAAGGGTGTCAGGGGTTATGGGGAGAAGGCAGAAGAATGGGGTTGAGAGGGAAAGATAGATCAGTCATGATTGAATGGCGGAGTAGAATTGATGGGCCAAATGACCGAACATTGAACATGAAGAAATCAGACAGAACTAGAATTGGGGTGGGCAGTCAAACTAATGGGTTTGTTCCCCATAGACATAACTCCATGCATGGGGTCCTTCTATAATGCAACCTCTTTGATTCCAAGAGAGAAAAAGAGTACAACAAACATAGTCCTTTATTTTCTAAAATATGTTACTTTTTTTAACATGATCTTCTGGAGATTAAGGAAGCAATCCCTTGCACAAGGCCCTTTTGCAAGTTGAGGTGTGTGGTGCACCTTTTCTGTGAGAGAGAATTTGTCCCAAGCATCTGCTCAGTTTTGCAAGGCATTAATCATGCAAAAGGCACACTCCTGTCACTGTAGTACTGGTCACGTGAAGCTATCCACTTTCAGGTTTGATGTTCTACTGTTATTACTCTTTCACCAGTATGACACAGGGGAGCAAGGCTTTCTGCTTTCAGAGACACTGGGGCTAGAATGGAAATATTTGCGCAATCATCAGTGTCATTGTGCATTAAAGTTGGAGTTACATTGCTGCTTCCTCCCCTCTGTTGTCTACTGAAATCCCTTTGATGTGATGTATCATGGTTATGAAAGTGCTTGTGCTATTGGAGTAATAATCCAGACATCCTAGGTCTTAAAGATTTGGAGATTTTGCATGGGCAGGCCAAGCGTAGACTCGGCGACCGTTTCGCCGAACACTTGTGCTCGGTTCGCCAAGGCCTACTGCATCTCCCGATTGCCAAACCATTTTAATTCTCCTGCTCATTCCACTACAGATCTTGCTGTCCTGGGCCTCCTCCATTGCCAGAGTGAAGCCTCATGCAAACTGGAGAAACAGCACCTAATATTCTGCTTGGGTAGCTGACAACACATTTGGATGAACATTGAATTCTCCAATTTTAGGTAACATACCTACAAACTGTATATATGTATATATCGGTCAACCACCAGAAAGGCTCCAATACCAATGGTGCTGAAAAATCGGTAGTGGAAATACCATACATGATTGTGATGAAACGATCCGCAGTGTAAAGGGAATACCATTTAGTGCGATTAAAGATTAGTCTGAGGATCTCCAATGAGATAATTGTTAGGTCAGGGCCACTCTCTAGTTGGTGATAGGAAGGTTCAGTTGCCTGATAATAGCTGTGAAAAACTGTCCCTGAATCTGGATGTATGCGTTTTCACACTTCAGTACCTCTTGCCTGATGGGAGATGGGAGAATAGGGTGACCGGGATGAGACTGGTCTTAGATTATGCTGGTGGCTTTGCTGAGGTAACGTGAAGTGTAGATGGACTGGTTGTACTGAATTAAACAAGATGTAAGGTCATGACTATCTCTTGGGATTGCAATTATATTGCACATGATTTATGATATTATCACAATTCTTTGCTTATTGTGCTAATGGCCTCTATTTCAATAGACCTGCACCACTGGTTGTCCATTGGTATCAACAGCAAGGGGCTGGAGAGCACTCTGTCACAGTGTGTGTTCTTCCTTCCTCCTGCATTAGATGCAAGGGCTGTTTGTGTGTCAACGGGGACTGAACAGGGAGATGCACTGAAAGTGAGTTTGATATAAATGAAGGAGAAAGAAGCAGACAATCTTTCAACCGTTGAATAATGCAGCACAGAAGGACGCCATTCTTTGAAAGTGCTTTCCAATTAGTTCTCCTCCCTCTGCTCTACCCACCCACAGTGCTACAAGTTTTATCTTTCCAAGCGTCTAATCTGATTTACATTTTAAATTGCATCTTAAAGCTACCTCCCGCCACTCTGCAACCCCTCCGCCCCACTATCCCCCACCCGCTCCTCCCCCTCAAACCAACCTCCACCTTCTCAGGCTGTGCATTTAAAAAATCCTGCTCTTCACTTTGGTCATATTTGCCAATCATCTTGCGGCACAGTGGTGCAGCGGGTAGAGCTGCTGCCTCACCACGCAGGGACCTGGGATCGATCCTAAACTCGGGCGCTGTCTGTGTGGAGTTTGCATGAACACCCCCAGGTGTTTCTCCCACATCCCAAAGGCAAAGTGGGTGTGTAGCTTAATTGGCTCTCTGTAAACTGCCCCTGGTGTGTAGGGAGTGGATGAGAAAGTGGGATAACATAGAATTAGTGTGATGAGATGATCGATGATTGGCATGGACTCAGTAGGCCAAAGGACCTATTCCTGTGCTGTATTTCTAAACTTAACTTAACAAATTAAACTTTATTTTAGACTAGACTAGAGATATAGTGGGGAAGCAGGCCCTTCGGTCCACCGAGTCCGAGCCAACAGGCAATCATTCCATATGCTAGTACTATCCTACACACTAGGGATAATTTACAATTTTACCAAAGCCAATTTACCTACAAAGCTGTTCAGCTTTGGAGTGTGGGAGGAAACCATAGCACCCAGAGGAAACCCATATGGTCACAGGGAGAACTTGCAAACTCATACAAGGTCAAATTGTCATTTCATGTTGCCCTCTGTCTAATATTGCAAATGATAGTGGAACTCATTTTATCTGATTTCTTTTCAGGCCGTGGAAATTGTAATTAGGAAACGTATAACTTCTCACTCCATAAAAACATTCAGATTGTTTCTGTGTAGTTTAATAATAGGAACATACATTTTCCAAATAATTGATGAGTGAAGTGATGTGTAAATGCCTTGAGTCAAGGGAAGGGACAAAAGAGTTTAATTATGTAAGGCAAGCGAAAAATGAAATGAATTGAATTGAATTTGGAGATACAGCATGGTAATGGGTCTTTTAGCCCACAGAGTCCATGCCGTCCATTCACACTAACTCTATGGTATCAAACTTTCTCATCCACTCCCTACACATTAGGGGACAATTTACAGAGGCCCACTAAACTATAAACCCACAACCATTGGGATGTGGGAGGAAACCAGGGCACCCGCAGGAAACCCTTGCAGTCGCAGGGAGAGCGTGCAAACTCCACACAGCCAACACCTGAGGTCAGGATCAAACCTGGGTCCCTGGCATTGTACAGCAGCAGCTCTAACAGTTATCATAATTAAATTATTACTTGCAGCTTTACAGGCACATATCATTTGTGATTTGAATTGTTTAATCCAAGGATAGCTTTCACCAATTGACTAAAACAAAGAATAATGGACATTAAAAAGTCACAGGTTGGTTGAGTTTCTGGTGGATATTGCCCAGTCCATCATGGGTATCGACCGCCCCATCATCAAAGGGATCTACAGGAATATCAACAAGGTTCACACTACCTGGCCATGCTCTTATCTCGCTGCTACCATTGGGAAGGTGGTACACAAGTCTGAAAACCATGACCTCCAGGTTCAAGAACATGGAGAGGTGGTGGGGAGGGGGTGTGTGCGGGGGGGGGGGGGGTGGGGGGAGGGGGTTGGGTAGGGGGGGTGGGGGAGTGGGGGTGTGGGAGAGGGGGGGTGTGGGGGGGAGGGGGAACCTTCAAAACCTTCATAATTTCACCGATTGGAACAAAACTTATTTGACTTGCAGCAGAGAAGAATGGTGAGTAAGGTGGTGCAATGGGGGGTCGTTTTTGAGCAAATTTAAATAAAACGCAGACAGGATGTGGTCAAGATGAGAGTTTTAGTAATATATATAGATAGATATTTATTTGTGGTGGTGTGTTAATGGGCCTGTAAAGCTGCAGCAATTAATAATTTCATTGTTCAGTTCCTGGTGCATGTAAGAATTAAAAGCCCTTGGCTCCCTTGACTTGAACTTACTAAGCAGCCCAATTATTAAACTAGATACTGTAGAAGCGAATCGAATCAGCTGCCACACAAGGTTAGTTGGAGGGCATAATCAAAGAGCAAATAATGCAAATGTTAGACATTAGAGGGCCGCACGGTGGTGCAACAGTAGAATTGCTGTCTTACAGTGAATGTAGCGCCGGAGACCCGGGTTCGATCCCGCTACGGGTGCTATTTGTACGGAGTTTGTACTTTCTCTCCGTGACCTGCGTGGGTTTCCTCCGAGATCTTCGGTTTCCTCCCACACTCCAGAGACGTACAGGTTTGTAGGTTAATTAGCTTGGTAAATGTAAAAATTGTCTCTGGTGGGTGTAGAATAGTGTTAATGTGGGGGGATCGCTGGTCGGCGCGGACGCGGTGGGCCAAAGGGCCAGTATCCGCACTATATCTCTCAACTAAACAAACCGAAACCCGGGTTCGACCCTGAATACGAGTGCTGTCTGTGTGGAGTTTCTACGTTCTCCTTGTGACATTGTGGGTTTTGGCTGGGAGCTCCAGTTTCCTCCCACATCCCAAAGACATGCGGATTTGTAGGCTAATGGCTGTTATAAACTGCCCATAGTGTGTAGGTCACAGAATCAGTGTTGGATGGTTGGTGTGGAATCAGTGAACCGGATGGCCTGTATCCACACTGTGTCTCTAAACTAAATTAAATCTGGTTTATAAAAGCATAAAAAAACTGCAGGCAACACAGAGTAGGGCAGGTGACATATGTGGAGAGAGTTTCAACAGCAACCTATCATTGATGTTAGAGAAAGGTAGAAATCAAACTGTTTAAGCAAAGGTGAGGGTAGGAGCCAGTTGGTGGTAAGAACAAAGGAAAGGTCTCCGACAGGATAATGACCAAGAGAGACTGAATGACACAAGTGATGGAGAGAGGGTGATAAAAGTTTGTTACTTTCAGCTGCTCCATCTGGGAGAGGTAAATAGAAAGAGATGAATGAATGAATGAATGAATGCATGATTGTATGGATGAATGAATGAATGAATGAAGAGGAAATTAATGCTGAAACGTGTGATACAAAACCGTGCAGATAGTAGAAATGCTGAAAAAAAGATAATAGGAGAAATACTTAGCAAAGTCTGCAGCACCTGTAGAGAAAGACTGAGTTAGCAATGGTATAGGTTTGGGTTTATGATTGTCACCTGTACCGAGGTACAGTGGAAAGCTTGTTTTGCATGCTATCCAAACATATCAGATAATGCTCGACATAAAAACAATCAAGCTAAACTCAAGTACAATAGGTGGAGTAAGGGGAAATATAGAGAGGAGCAGAATATAGTTCAATGTAAGTTGATGGCATTTAGTTTAGTTTAAGGATACAGCGTGGAAACAGGCCCTTTGGCCAGGTCTAGAATCATCCTTATATTAGTTCGATCCTTCACATTTGAGACAATTTATAGAAGCCAATTAACCTA
The DNA here is from genome assembly GCF_028641065.1 of Leucoraja erinaceus. NCBI lineage: Eukaryota > Metazoa > Chordata > Chondrichthyes > Rajiformes > Rajidae > Leucoraja > Leucoraja erinaceus. The sequence goes on from NC_073388.1 coordinate 39,867,831, forward strand.
CAAACCTCCATGTTTTTAGAATGTGGGAGGAAACTGGCACACCCAGCAAAACCCCACCCAGTCACAGGGAGAACATACAAACTCCATACAGACAGCATCCGTAGTCAGGATAGAACCTGGGTCTCTGGTACTTTAAGGCAGCAACTCCACCTCTGTGCCACTGTGGCACCCCCATTTTCATTGGAACTAGCCAGTTTTGATGCAAACTGGAAAGTTATCCAAAATTACTGAATTTATTTCTGAGCTTGAACTTACAATTGAGGATAATGATTTCAGATAACCAACCTCAATGAATATCAGAATTGGCCAGTTCTGATTAAGATCAAACTGGAATATTAGATCTGTTTTGTAAATGGTTCTTGACCTGCTAACAATTTCTAACATTGCAACATCAGTCAGAAGATAGGTCTCAAACTGAAATGTTATCTATCCATTCCCTCCATTGATGGTGCCTGACACGCTGCTCCTCCAGCAGGTTGTGTTTTGGTCAAGATTCCAGCACCTGCACTCCCTGTGTTGTATATGTTTGCTGTTGTATCACAGTGGTGCAGCTGGTAGAGCTGCTGCCACACAGTGCCAGAAATCCAAGTTTGATCCTGGCCTCGGATGCTGTCTGTTTAGAGTTTACAAATTTTCACTGTAACCCTATAGGTTTCCTCTGGGCACTCCAGATTCCACCAATGTCCCAAAGGTGTGCGGGTTTGTAGGTTCATTGGCCTCTGTAAAAATGCCCCGAAAGGTGCAATAACAGAACGAGTGTGAACGGGTGATCGATGGACTTCAGTGGCTTGAAGGGCATGTTTCCATGCTATATCTTTCAATCAATTAATCAGTCTTTTTTATTTCATGTAGTGGAGAACAAATTGCCTTTTAAATTTTGTAATAAATCTTCTATTTATAAATGGTCATTGAGTCCATTGCAAAAAAGAAGTACCGGACATAATCTCCACTCCAAGATAATCAGTTTCTATACAGAACAGAGCCCAAGGGCATTGCCAGCTTACCTCAGCTGATTTGAATGGAGACAGGTTATTATTACCCTGGAAGCTGCCAGCACCAAGCTGACACTTCTGCCGCTGGATGTCAGGTGTGGGTCAAAGTGTAACACATGCCTTCGAGAAGGATCAAGTCTCACACTGGAGAGTGCATCATCCAGCCTTAACACATGCAGTGCGATGCTGAGGCAGTCAAATAATGCATGCAAAAGGACTGCAAATGCCAGTGCCAATGCTTCAGTTTGGATTTTCCAAAAGAACGGTTCAGGATGCTTCAACTCAAGTTTGTACATGAACAATGAAGATAGACACAAAGTGCTGGAGTAACTCAGCGGGTCAGGCAGCATCTCTGGAGAACATGGATAGGTGATGTTTCACAGTGTGCTGGAGTAACTCAGGGGGTCAGGCAGCATCTCTGGAGAACATGGATAGGAGGTGTTTCAGATTGGGACCCTTCTTCAGACATCTGAAACGTAACCCATCCATATCAGACATCTGAAATGTTACCTTCCCAAAGAGTTCTGAAGAAGATGTCTTTCACCGACTGGTGAGCACCCATGTTCTCCAGAATTGTTGCCTGACCCACTGGGTTACTCCAGCACTTTGTGTCCTTTTGTGTGAACCAACATCTGCAGTTGTTGATAAACAATGAATGCTCTTGCTATTTTCATGTTCATAAGCTCTAGGAGTAGAATTAGGCCATTTGGCTCACCTAATCCAGTATTCAATTATGGCTGATCTATCTTTCCCTCCTAACCCCATTCTCCTGCCTTTGCCCCAGGACCCCTGACACCTGTACTAACCAATAATCTGTCAATCTCCACTTTACAAATATCCACTGACAGCCTCCATGGCCGTCGGTGGCAATGAATTCCACAAATTCGTCACAATTCCACAGTTCCGTTTCTGTTAATGGTAGAAGAGGCATTGGAAATAATTGCAACTGATTTCCCTCCAAGCAGTAGTCAGTGCAGATCACAATCATGTGGTGGGTGTGGTGGACAACCATTTGAAAAATATTCACATCCCACTATTATCCCAAGGCGCCAGAACTCGACTTGACTGCTGAACGCAAACTCTCTCAAGTCACACGGGTTTGCTTTGGAGATGAGAGAGGAAGTCATCTGAAAGAGGTTTATTTTTTGGGATAAAAAGAAGTCTCTGATATCAAAGGAAGGACATTCTTGCTATTGAGGGAGTGCAACGTAGGTTCACGAGGTTAATTCCTGGGATGGCAGGACTGTCATATGATGAAAGAATGGAGTGACTGGGCTTGTATTCACTAGAATTTAGAAGGAGGAGCGGGGACCTTATAGAAACGGATAACATTTCTATAAGGTCCCTGCTCTAGATGCAGGAAACATGTTCCCGGTGTTGGGGGACTCCAGAAACAGGGGGCACAGTTTAAGAATAAGGGGTAGGCCATTTAGAACTTAGATGAGGACAAACATTTTCAACCAGAGAGTTGTGAATTTGTGGAATTCACTGCCTCAGAAGGCAGTGGAGGCCTGGATGCATTCAAAAGAGTTAGATAGAGCCCTTAGGGCTAGTGGAATCAGGGGATATGGGGATAAGACAGGAACAGGGTACTGATTGTGGATGATCAGTCATGATCACCTCAAAGGGCCGATTGGTCTACTCCTGCACCTGGTGTCTATGTTAAATCAGTCAGATAATCAGAAATTTTTCCTTGGGTGGAAATATCAAATACTAGAGACCGTAGCATTAAGGTGAGGGGGGCAAAGTTTAAAGTTAGATGTGCGTGGCAAGGCTTTTCACACAGATGGTGTTGAGTGCCTGGAATGAGATGCCAGTATGGTGGTAGAGGCAGATACGATAGCGGTGTTTAAGGGGCTTTTAGATAGGTACATAGATATGTAGTGAATGAAGGGATATGGATCATGTGCAGACAAAGGAGATTAGCTTGACCTGATATCATGTTCAGCACGAACACTGTGGGCTGAAGGACCCTAGCCATGTTCTCATCTAGCTACTACCACCAGGAAGAAGGTACAGGAGCCTGAAAACTGTGAACTCCAGGTTCAAGAACAGATTCTTCCCAGCAACCATCATACACTTGCACACTGCACAATACTAACCTCAGCAACTATGATCTTCTATGGACTTTGACTTTAGTTGATCTCAGTTTTGCACTCTTATATTTATTTAGGATTCTGGTTAATAATTTACTGTATTAATGATTTATCATATATCTATCTGCGTTATTTTATTTACAGTTAATAGGATTTTGCTTACGTTTCCATCATCTGTAGTCTCTTAGGTCTCTGCAGTTTGATTTAATTATACAGCATGCAAACAAAGGCTTTTCGCTGTATCTCGGTGCATGTGACAAAGATAAACCAACACCAAATATTAATATTGCCGATGGTGGAAACAAAGTGAAAAAAGAAGAAGCCTTTGGATAAGGCTGTCCAATCAAAGTCACGGGAAGAGAGGGGAAGGTAAACTTGAGACTTGAAAATTAAGGGACAGAAGTTTAGGGGTGACATGAGGGGGAACTTCTTTACTCAGAAAGTGGTGGCTGTGTGGAATGAGCTTCCAGTGAAGGTGGTGGAGGCAGGTTCGATTTTATCATTTAAAAATAAATTGGATAGTTATATGGATGGGAAAGGAATGGAGGGTTATGGTCTGAGTGCAGGTAGATGGGACTAGGGGAGAATAAGTGTTCGGCACGGACTAGAAGGGCCGAGGGCCTGTTTCCGTGCTGTATTTGTTATATGGTTATATGGTAATGTGTGGGTGAGCATATACTAAGGTTGGGTGCTTGCATTTAAGACTCTTTTGAATCACAATCATTCATCTGGAATGGGGGAGGGTTCAATAGTCGGGATAGGATAGAAATTCTGCTTGGTTAGTGCTTCGGCCCTTCGAGTTTGCAGTTTAGCTTAATGTCACGCTGTCATCCAAGGTACAGTGTACCTGCCTTCTCTGCTGCAAACTGATTCCCCTTAATTTGAACTGTCCAGGCCATTCCAGTTCCCTTGTAAGCATTCCAATGACTGGCCTGAATGCTAGCCCTCTTTCACATGAGTTCCAGAGATTCTACACTCATAGGGAGCATCATTGGGATAGGAGGATTTTTCTGATCCCTTCCAACTTATCTCTCTAGTTTGGTTACCTTAATGTCACATGTACACAATGGAGAAAGCTTTTGTTGAACAAATACATTCAGAAGAATTTAAACTGTCAGCCCACAGTTGTTGTAAGCATTCCAAACATTCTGAATGCCAAGTCTTCAAAACATGGTGTTATCTGCCTACATCCATAATCCATAACCCTCTATTTTTTCTGATACAAACACTATCCAAATCGGTAACCTTCATCTATCATATATGCGCCATGCTAACATAGAACAATACAGCACAACAATAAGCCCTTCAGCCCACAATATCTGTGCCAAACATGATGCCAAGATCAAAACTTATCTGCCTGCATATAATCCATAACCCTCTATTGCCTAGATATACAAATTCTATCCAAATGCCACCATCATATATGCGCCATCCACAATCCCCAGCAGCATGTTCTAGGCACTCATCACTCTGTTGGGGTATGAGATTGCAACCTTCACGTGGTCCACCCTGTTTCAACGAATGCAATCAACCTGGCGTGCACAATCAAATTAGATCAAATAGAACTAGCTGTCTTACAATTTTAGGCTGTGCAAGAAGATGACTCTCTGTATAAAAAAAACTTGCACACCTCCTTTAAGGTTTGCTCTTCTCACCTTAACGCTACATTATCAAATATTAGATTTTTCCATCCTGGAAATAATGGTCTAGCTGTCTACCCTATCCTTGTGTTCTTTATGTAACTACAGAGATGCTGGAATCTTGAGCAAAACACAAAGTAATGGAGGAACTCAGCGGGTCAGACATCATCAGTGGTGAAATTGGACAAGACAACATTTCGGGTCTGGACCCTTCTTCGGATTCCCGAAACACTGCCTGTCCATTCCCTCCACGGATACTGCCTGACCCTCTGAGTTCCTCCAGCATTTTGTGTTACACTTTGGTGAACCTCCACCTTAGAGTTCACTGCAGAAAATAACATGAGGAAAAAAAACTAACCACTGTAACCGTGGACAAAAGGGAATTGTCGGCTTTTCAGGTCGAGATCCCAATGCAGGGTTCAACCTGAAACATAGACAACTCCATCACTGCCCCACTCGCAATTGCCATTCAAGCCACTGTGTTCCTCCAGCAGTTTCTTTATTTGCTGAGGAAAATACCTTCCTGTTTTGACTCGGTGAGTGAATAGTAACAAATGTGGTCTGGCTGTATATCCCACCACATCCAGTGGCATAGTGGGTACTGGTTTATATTGTACCAACGATGGACACACAATGTTGGGGGAAATTGAGTAACACCAGCAAAATACTGCCTGAGCCACTGAGTTACTCTAGAATTTTGTGTCTATCTTTGACACAGTGGTGCAGCTGGTAGAACTGCTGCCTCACAACGCCAGAATCTCGGGTTCGATCCCCACACTGGTTTCCTTTGGGTGCTCCAGAGTCATCCTACATACCACAAATGTACCGTTTTGTAGGTTAATTGGCCTCAGTAATGTGTAGGGAATGGATGCAAAAATGGGTTAACATCGTACGAGTGTGAACAGGTGATCAATGGACTTGGTGGACCAAAGGGCCTGTTTCCGTGTTGTATCTTTAAACTAAACTAAACACAGGTTAAAACATGCTTTTTTTAATATACAGCAGAGGTTCAAGCAGACTTCAAACTAAATAAAGATACCATGCAGCCAAAGTTTCACAGTAAAATTGACCAAATAACTAGCAACAATATTCCCACATTATTTACACCTGCCTTACTGTAAGTACTGATTTGCCACACTATGTACAGTATTGTCATAGCAAACACTGCCAGCTCCAACCATGAGAACAACTCTCTTTTATATAATTACCATCGATAGGTAAAATATTCCAATAAACTTTATTTTATTCTAATAAACCTAATAAACATTCTAATAAACTTCACGGGAGTGTTTGTGAACATCAAGCCATAAAATATGTCAAATATTGGAGGAGCAGATTTTTATAGTGGTGGATGAAAGAATAGAGAGCATAAATTATATAGGTTATTAAAGTATCAAAATTGAATTATTGCTATGGACTGGGTGACAATGTACTTCCTCAAACACAATGGAGATAGGCAAAGGAGTCTCACTATCCTGATAAACGGACATAGATTCATCAATTTCCATTTGCTGATGGATTATGTGACTGGGTATTCATAATGAGTGCAAGTCAGAATAAGATGATATCCAGGTCAGCATCACACTCCCTTGAATCACTGAGACCAGAGAGCAGAGAATCAATCTCACACTGTCTCCGAAAATCTTGAAAGTGATCAAGCTATTTGCCATGATATCTGGAAACATGAAAACTCAGCATCTGTGACCAATAAATTATTTCATCGGGCTAGGGTTTATACAGTATATTTTCAATCCCAATCTTACAAAAGCTATCAGTCCCCGGTCGGAAGTGTATGTAGATAGACACAAAATACTGGAGTAACCCAGCGGGTCAGGCAGCATCTCTGGAGGAAAGGAATCTGTGATGTTTCGGGTCAAGATCATTCTTCAGACTGAGAGTCAGGGAAGTGGGAAACTAGAGGCTTGAAACGGTACAGCACATATTGAAGTTAGCACCAACGACTCAAGATAGATGGAGCCCACATGGGTTCATTGTTGGCTGTGGAAGAGGTGATAATGAAGGGACAGACAGAGAAACTATCAAGACAACTAGGGTGGGGGAAGCTGGGGGAGGGTTGGAGAGAGCGAATGCAAGAGTTACTTGAAATTAGAGAAATCAGAGGTATCAATATACCGCTGGTTGTAAGAAATATGAGGTGCTGTGAGGAAATAGGAAATGTCCGTGTCAGCTCCCAGTCCCAGCACCTTCTGGAGAAGGAGTTCCAGTTTTCCCCTGATCCTGGTGCAAAATATTCTTCCTTAGCATCACTCCTCTAGCATGAAGCCCCCTCACATTGTTCTCAAATAACTCACCAAAGGAAATAATTGCTCTCAATCTGCCCTCAATTTTGTTATTTATCCTAAGTCCCTCACTGAGGTGTACAGTTATTACCGGAAACGTTAAATAATTTCATCCTTGCATTGGTATACTTTGCATTTCCAGCATTTAGTTCCGATTTCCATCTTAGATAATATTTTGCTTTCTCTATATAGCAATGCTTTTTCCACGCCACTCCTAATTATACTGAGAGACATAAACTAAATATATATATAATTTTTTTTAAATCACCCTTTTAAATTACAAATACTTCAATTAGCAACAAGACACATTAATCAAGAGTGCCCTGGTTAACAAAACAATGAAATAACTAAATAGGTACAGAACCCAGGTAGGAACTTCCAAATGTAATGAAACATTGCATTAATCGCAAATCAGAACCACAATTCACTATGAATTTAATATGAAAATACAAAATAGGTAATAGAATATAATTTCCACTATTTTATATATCAATAAATATGTTAGCAAGTAAACATTCTGGTAACTGGGGAAACATAAGAATATATATTTGCCAATCTTTAACTCTCAGATCTGTTTAACTGTAGAGTTTGAGAAAATAATGGCTATGAAGGCAATATGCATTTAATAAGCTTACACAGTAAGCAACCTAACACCCTTGGCTGGGAATTTATAATTCCTGCTACATACCAGTAATTCATTTGTTCAAACGTTGCAGAAAGAAATCTTAAAAGATCTCACATGAGGGGGGGGGGGAAATAGAACCTACAATTGATACTCAATTTTACCAGATTTATCACAATTCTGTACTAGGCGTCGCTGTCGTTATATTTATAAATCATTTCAAAGGAACAGCGAAACCTGTTCTTCAAACGCCGCTGATCCCAATTCTACCCCCCACTCCCCCTCTCCCAGGCGGGTTTTAAAACGTTTTCTGGGACTGTTTATATCATTATGTGAGTCGATGTCATCTAATATCCAGTCTCTCCCACCCTCCCTTTCCCACTCCATGGCGAAACATAAATGCAACTTAGGTCCCCATGCACCGGGAAGGTTGATGTCTAAAGCATTGGCTATTTATGAGAATAATTCAGGCCAGTACACAAACAGCAAAATAATAGTCCTCTGCGGGAGGGGATGGGAATATTAAAAGGAACATTAAAAGGACAAACATTCTCGTTCTAAAATAAAGTGTCTGGCCGACTTTACGTCGGCGGGGGTGCGTCAGAACTGACTGAAATCTTAAGCAGATTCATTAAAACAAAATCCTGTTACCATCGATTGTGTAGACCGTTCCGCCTTATAGCATCGTTGGTGCTTGCCAGTTTATTCAAAGTGGGAAACGCTGCACCTTATAAAAACATCTCTGCAGGACAAGTTAGGACGAGGTTCCAATCTCCCGTCGAGATCACAGATGTTGAAAAGTACAGTAAATAGAAGGCACTTTTCCAATTATTATTTCCTTTTTTTTTAATTAAAAAAACCTCATATTGTAGACCATCCTGTCCTATATCTGACTGAGGGCTGTTTGTTCTTCCAACACCTGTAGGTAGTCAGGGGACCCCTGAAGTTTCGCCTTCAGTTCGTAATACTCGCCCTTCCTTAACTCCACCACCATCTTCGGATGCGTGCTCCCCAAAAGCGATTTCTTCAGTTTTTTCACCTCGTGATGTTTCTCTGGATATTGCAGTTCAAAGTTGCCGACTCCCAGATTGTTTAGCTCCTGCTTGCCCTCCGTTACATCCCGGTAGAACAAGTGAGAGTCCCTGGACGGCAGTAACTCATCTAGTTCTTCGATTGTACTCAACCTCTTCTTGTTTTCCGAGCGGGCTGCTTCCCTCTCCTTCTCCGACAGGTTCCTCAGGAAGATGGTCTGGCCGTGAGGATCCCCGAAGGAGAGACCTTGGTCCGGGTTGCGGCCAGTACCCGAGTAGTTCTTGGTCATCTGTTCGATGGTCTGGGGCACTGAGCTGAGGGTGGTCTCCGCCTTGCCCTGCTTTAAGTGCGGCTGCATTAGCCCGCATTCCGCGTTGCCGCCTTCCTGTTTGGAGTTGGTCTTCTTGTGCCGCTGGAGAACGAACACCAGCAGACAAAAAGCCACGAAGACGGTGAGGATCAACACGACAAGAATGCTGAGGATGAGGATCGAGAGGGGCACTGGGCCACCGGGAGAACTCTTGGCCAAATTAAAGGGGGTGGGTTTGGACGCGGCGGGTGGGTTGGGACTGGGACTGTTTGCAGACGGCTTGTTCAACAGCCGAGGACAGAGAACTTCACTCTTCAGTGTCCTCAAGTCCACGCTTGCGAACTTGACCGGCGTCTCGCACTTCACCTCCCTCACCAGCGTCCCTTGTTGGAGTTTCTCCACCCACAGTTTGAGCGCCACCAGGTCGCAGGTGCAATCCCAAGGGTTCCCCTCCAGGTCGATCTGAGTCAGGGACCTGAGTTGATCCAGTACCCCGCTCACCGGCAGGTACATGAAGTGGTTGTTCCTCAGATTGAGACGAGCCAGCGGCACCCCGGCGAAAGCGTAGGCTGGCAAGCTCTTGAGTAGATTGTTGTTCAGGTACAGGAGCTGTAGGTTGGACAGGAAGTCGAAGGTCCCCGCCGCCACCTCATTGATCAGGTTGTACTCCAGGAACAGGTACTGCAGGTTGTGTAGACCGGCGAAGATATCCTGAGAGACCTTCGCCAACTGGTTGCCATTCAGATACAACCTCCTTAAGTTGGTCAGGTTCCTGAACACACCGTTTTGAAGGACAGATATCTTATTGTTGCCCAAATGCAGCAAATCCAGCCCATCATACGCCCCGAAGTCGGAGGTTTCGATATCCCTGATGTAGTTGCCGTTGAGGAAGAGCTTCCTGGCGCTGGGAGGTTTGGGCAGAAGCGCCGAGACGTTCTCGATCGCCCTTTCCTGACAACTCACGCTCATTCCCGTGTCAATGGTTTGACTCTGGCAGACACACCTGGCCGGGCACAGCACTAACGGGGGCACCTTGGGCTGGAAGGAGACGATTTGGCTGTAATTGCGGCTGCTCGACAGGAACTTGCCCGAGGCGATCCCAGATTGCGACCTCCTGGAAGAGTTTGTGGCACTGGGGGACTTGTTGGGCAAGGTTGGTCGGCGCGTTCCCCTGGGAATCAGTTGTAGAGGCGGTGGTGGAGTGGGCTCCAAGCTACCGGTCCCATCCTCCGGGCAGAGATCCCTCTTGGTCACCTCTTTCAGCAGTTTCCCGTACAGGTTGGCGGGCATCTCGCACATGGCCTCCCCAATGTACAGGTGATAAGGCATGTTGTCCAACCACGAGGTGAGAGGAAACAGATCGCAGGAACAATTCCATGGATTATCCTCCAGCTGAAACTCCACTATCCTGCCGATGTGTTCCAGCACCCCAATGTAAGGGATGTTTTGCAACTTGTTCCCGCGAAGGTCCAGGTGGGTCAGCGACGCAAAGCGGAATATGTTGTCTGGCAGCGTCGAGATCAGGTTGTCGTTGAGGATGAGGACTTTGAGTTTATGCATCTTGTTGAAGGATCCGCGCTCGATGTACTTGATGAGGTTGTAGTCCGTCTGGAGATACTCCAGGTTCTCCAAACCCTGAAAGATATCTGCCCGCAGGACCTGCAGTTCGTTGTTGTTTAGGTGCAACTGTTTGAGGCCGCTCAGCCCTCGAAAAGCCCCCGCCTCGATCTCCTCAAGTTTGTTGTTGCCCAATTGGAGTGAGATGGCGTTGGTGAAGTTGGCGAAGGAGTAGGGAGCCAAGGAGACTAGCAAGTTGTTCTGGAGGTTGAGGTGGTAGAGGTTGGCGGTCGGAGGTTTGAGCTGGTTGGGTCTGTACACGGATATCTTCTCGCAGGAGATGTAGAGGATGTGTTCGACTGGAGTGCAGGAGCAAGCGGAGCAGATCTCCCTAGCGTCGGGGTCCGATGAGAGCGACAGGGTAGGCGCCGAGAGTGTCAACAGGACAAGAAGCAGCATCTTCACACCATCCACCTGGAAAGTTGGGGGAGATGGGGGGGGCGTTCAGTGGTGTGTGCGCACGACGGAAATGAGTGGTGGGGGTGAGTGGGAGCGGGAGCGAGTTCAGGGAGAGGGGGCGGGAGAGGATGGATGGAGAGAAAGAGCGAAATGGGAGGAAAGAGAGAAGGGCGTGCGAAAGAGAGAAGAGAGACAGAGAAGAGATAGAGAGGGAGGGAGAGAGGGAAATAATGGGAGATTAAGAGGGGGAAGAAGAAAGAGTGGGAGATGGATGGGAGCAAAGAGGGGAGGGAGGGAGAGATAAGGGAAAGGGAGAAAAGGGGAGAGGGGGAGAGAGAAGGTGAAGATGTTGTGAGAGGAGGATAGAGAGAGAGAGAGAGAGAGAGAGAGAGAGAGAGGGGGGGGGAGGGGAAAAGGGGGAGGTGAGATGAGAAAGTGTGAGAGGAAGGAAATAAAGTGTATGGATGCAGAGGAATTAAAAACGAGGAGCATAGAATGAGGGGAATGAAGCAGCGAGCAAGGGAGGAGAGGGAAGAGAAAATAGAGAGGAGGCAGAAGGGGTGGTGAGAGAAGGATCGGGGAGGGCAGGAAGCGGATGCGAGCGAGGAACAGCAGGAGGATGGAGGGAGAGTAGGTACAGAGAGAGGAGAATGAGAGAGACTGTTAGGGAGGGGGAGATGCAGGGGTGAGATTTCCGGGAAGGAAATGAGGGGGGGGGGGGGGGGGGGGGGGGGGAGGGAGGAGAGCGAGAGAGAGACGCGGGGGACCGGAATAAACGAGCTGGGGTTTTAAAATGGAGAAAGTTGTACAGAACCCCACGTCGGTCGAAACGAGACGGCCACAGAAGGATGAAGCAGGGCTAAAGTATGAAAGGGCGATCCCGGCAGTTTTACGATGTGGAATAATTGTGAATCAGAGTGGGATATTCTAACGCCAATTCCAGCCTGTCACATCGTTGCATAACCACATTAGAAACCCACACAAAGTTGAATTTACCTCCTTTTTCCCTGCGGGTAACCCAGTGTTTCGATACAGTCGCTTCTGCGGCGTCGGAATCTAACACTCGAGACGCAGGGCAGCAGCGAGCGCACCAGGCAGCCGGCACCCGCCGGCCTCTGACTGTCTCCGGCTGAGCAGCAGGAACATCCAGTTAGCGGGACATCTTCAGATGGTTGAGCGTAGAACCGGCGGCTGCTGCTGGGCGCTGAACCGCAGGGGAATCCTTCTCCATCTACGGTCTAAGAACGCCCAGAGATAGACACACACAGTCGAGCCCCAGAATGTCACCGGGGGATGCCGAGAGATGCCGGAAAACCTCTTGCAAAACCCTTCAATGGGTGAGAACAAAATAGCACATTTGCTGCTAAATCCAATATTCAGCCCCTGTCGCAATTCCCGGCCGGTAGAAAAAGAGACCAGTCAAGAATAAGGTCTGACTTTAACTCGGCAAATTAACAAATACCGGTCAGAGAGAGCCACCTTGTTATTTTTGGAACAATATTATGGAACAGATTCACCGTTCACTGCTGTGGAAGGGGAGCGAAGTTCTGCTGGCATTTTCTCTGTACAACGCATCTGACGCTACGGCACCCGAGCGAAGTCTGTGCAGTGGAAAGGAACATCTTACATCTGCAGTTGGCGTTGGATGGTCTGAAAAGAGCGATCAGTTTTTTTTGGTGCGCCTGCAATAAAAACGTGCCTTGAGACCGGGAACCGATCTGACGCCTCGCACGGACAAGAAACGCTCACACACATGCACACACAGACACGGCTCACACATAAAGTGTGAATAATTCAAAGAAATGCAAGTTGTAGAACAAGGCATACTAAGCGCTGGCTGGAGAGGGGGGGGGGGGGGGGGGGGGGGGGGGGGGAGACGGGAATACTAAAGCGCCATTAAATTAATTCAATCATTGGCCGATCTTACACATGGCACAGGGCGGGGATATGTGCGACCGCCCTTTACCTGCCTACAGGTGCAACGACGATCGCCAGCAATCCACTTAACCCCAAAACGAATCTGTGCGAAGATGCGGCAAAATATTTGGATGAAGTTACCTTTGTTTTTCAAGGGAGAGGGGAGAGGGAGAAAGAGAGATCCAATCTCCCTGCTCTAAGATACCCCCCCCCCCCCCCTTATTTATCCACTGCTTTACTTATATCTTAGTGGCTCGTTCAAATACAACCAAAATCTGTATTTAGTGCATTTGCATCCGTATTTAATGCGTTTGCATGGAACACACAGGCGCTCTTTGATCGCTGCAAATGATCAATGCGCGCTTGTATTTAATGCAAACACTGCAGGAATTGGCAAGGGAGGGGAAGGGGTTAAAACAAGGGCCACCATCTGATGATCCAGCTCCTTCCCCTCAAAAAGAAATGTCATGATCTCAGCAGAAATTCGGTTCTAATTATTAACCGGGCGCCCGTCCCGTCCCACGCTCCGGGCAAGCACCGTGCAACCCGAATTAAGATTATTCCCTACCCTTTTCTGTTCCCTCTGGGACATGGAAGGCGGAGGATGCAGCAAACTAAATCCGAGCGGCCACAGTCTGCGGGCTTCACTTTGTGAGGTTTGGTTCCATGCACGACACCGCAGGATGCTTTGGGAAGCCGCCTGGAGACACCTAGTGTCAAAGCCAGATTGCTGCAGGATTATTTTTTTAAAGCAGATTTCTGTGTCGTTGAGAATGTTAATTGGAATTTAAGATCGATCAGATTCATTGCAGTAGGTCTCATCCAACAACTATTGGTGGGGCGCCTCCGCTGTTTCTACAGACGCGACAGGCTGGAAGAAAGTTCCACGAGAATTTGTACCACGTTCTTGGTAATACATGGGTCTTTTTTAATGCTGGAATGCTGCTGGCCTGCTGAGTTACCCCAACACTTTATGTTTTAAAGAGGATTTCAGCATCTGCAGTTCCTTGGAGAAACAGTCTGAAGTGTCCCTGTTCTCCTGAGATGCTGCCTGACCCGATGAGTCACTCCAGCACTTTTAATCTTTTTTTTCGTAAACCTGCACCTGCAGTTCGTTGTATCATCTCTTTTTTTTTAAGACTTTTGAGTTCAGAGTATGGAAACAGGCCCACCGAGTTCACGCCGACCATCAATCTAGTTCCATGTTGTCCCACTTTCTCATTCAATCCCTACACACTATAAAGGACCAATTAACCTACAAATTATTACGTCTTTGGAATGTGGGAGCAAATCGGAGCACCCAGAGGAAATCCACGTGGTCACGAGGAAAACGTGCAAACTCCACAGAGACAGCACCCGAGGCCAGGATCGAACCTGTCTCTGGCGCTGTGAAGCAGAGCCTTTGCCAGTTGCGCCACACAGCAAATGCGGGTGAGGGTTGGGGGAGGTGGTTAAACAAAGACTCAGCCCCAAACACCTGTCCAACATATGAGAAACACTCTTCAGGAGTCAGGTGTGGATTTGTCAATGACCACTGTCCACAGAAGACTTTGTGAACAGAAATACAGAGGCTGCACTGCAAGATGCACACCACTGGTTCGCCGCAAAAAAAAGGAAGGCCAGGTTACAGTTTGCCAAGAAGTACTTAAAAGAGCTACCATAGTTCTGCAAAAAGGTCTTGTGGACAGATGATATGAAGATTAACTTATATCAGAGCGATAGCAAGAGCAAAGTATGGACGAGAGAAGGAACTGGCCAAGATCCAAAGCACACCACCTCATCTGTGAAACAAGGTGGTGGGGATGTTATGGCCTGGGCATGTATGGCCGCTGAAGATACTGGTTCACTTATCTTCATTGATGATACAACTGCTGATGGTAGTAGCATAATGAATTCTGAAGTGTATAGACACATCCTATCTGCTCAAGTTCAAACAAATGGCTCAAAACTCATTGGCTTGGGGTTCATTCCACAACAAGACAATGATCCCAAACATAAATCCGAAGCAACAAGGGAGTTTTTTGCAAAAATGGTAAATTCTTGAGTGGCCATGTCAATCACCCGATCTGAACCCAATTGAGCCACCCTTTTATATGCTGAAGAGCAAACTGAAGGGGACTAGCCCCCAAAACAAGTTGAAGATGGCTGCAATACAGGCCTGGCAGGGCATCACAAGATAAGACACCCAGCAACTGGTGATGTCCATGAATCGCAGACTTCAAGCAGTCATTGCATGCAGAGGGTGTGCAACGAAAAACTAAACATGACCACTTTCATTCACATGACATTGCTGTGTCCCAAAGATTATGGTGCACTGAAATGGGGGGGACTATAAACACTGCTGTCATTTCTAAACGGCAAAACTAAAATGTAAAAAAATGGCCTTTATTAAAATCTGACAACGTGCACCTTAACCACATGTGATTTTTTTCTATTACCTATCTCAAATTGTGGAGTACAGAGGCAAATGAATAAATGATGGGTCTTTATCCCAAACATTATGGAGGGCACTGTACATTGGATGCATATCTGAACCAGAGCAGAGAACAAGATGGATGAAATTGAAAATCAAAACTGCAGGTGCTGGAAATCGGAAATGAAAGCTTTTACAGCATTTTCTATTTTTATTTGGACGAGATTGATCACTGGTTCAGAATCACAACACGTTTTCTGGTGTGAATGGCTACCTTAATACCTAAAAAAAAAGATGTTATTAAGATGGAAAGGGTGTAGAAATGATTCATCAGGATGTTTCAGGGGCTGGCGGGGAGGTGAGATAGGATGGATAGACCGTGTTCCCTGCAGTAAAGGAGTTTGAGATATGACCTTTAGTCGAGGTTTATAAAATCACAAGCAACATAGATAAGGTGAATGGTCACGGATTTTATCCCAGGGTAGGAGAGTCTAAAACTAAAGGGCATAGGTTTAAAGTGAAAGAGGAAAGATTTAATAGGAACCTGAGGGGCACGTTGTTCCACACAGAAGATAGTGGGTATATATTAACTAGCTGAGAGAGAAAATGGCAGAGGCAGGTACAATAACAACATAAAATATATTAAGTTGGTAAGGGTTCAGAGAAGATTTACCAGGATTTTGCCAAGCGTCAGCATCTAAGCTATAGGGGGAGGTTGAGCACGCTGGGACTCTTTTCCATTGAGCGCGGGAGGACGAGGGGAGATCTTACTGAGGTGTATCAGATCATGAGGGGAATGGGTCGGGGAGACGCACAGAGTCTCTTGCCCAGAGTTGGGGAATCAAGAACCAGAGGGCATAGGTTTAAGGTGAAGGGCAAAAGATTTTATTGGAATCTGAGGGGTAACTTTTTCCACACAAAGGGTGGTGGGTGTATGGAACGAGCTGATGGAGGAGATAGTTGAGGCAGGGACTATGGTAACGTTTAAGAAACATTTATACAGGTACATCGATTGGACAAGTTTAGAGAGATATGCGCCAAACACAGGCAGGTGGTCCTAGTCTAGATGGGATATGTTGGTCAGTGTAGGCCAGTTGGGCCTGTTTCCACGATGTATGACTGACTCGGTGGCTCTATTCATTTGGATGGGTGCATGGATAAGAAAGGTTCAGAGGGATATGGGCCAAATGAATGCAAATGGAACCAGTTACAATGCAGAAACAAGAAACTGTAGATGCTGGCATACACAAAATGACACAAAGTGCTGGAGTAACTCAGCAGATCAGGCAGCACCCCTGGAGAACATGGATGGGTAACGTTTCCGGTCAGGAACAAATCAGTTTGAAGATTGTCACATTTAAACTATTGTGTTCAATTTTGGGCACCATATTACAGGAAAGATGTTGTCAGCAGGGACTATCGCAATGTTTAAGACACATTTGGTCAAGTACATGTCTAGGATACATTTAGGGGTATATGGGCCAAATACAGGTAGTTGGGACTAGTGTAGATGGGACGTGTTGGTCGGTGTGGACACGTTGGGCTGAAGGGCCTGTTTTCATGCTGTAGGGCTATATGATTATGACACTTAGAATCAGGACCTGAAACATCACCTATCTATGTTCTCTAAAGATTCTGCCTGACGCGCTGAGTTACTTCAGCACTTTGTCTCCAAATGGGACTAGTTCAAGTGGGCAAATAGATCGGAATGATGACCGAAAGGCCTGTTTCTGTGTTGTACGACTATGACTGTTACACGATACATTTAATATAAAATAAAGCAGAAAATGGTGTTGATACTCAGCAAGTCAGGCTGCATTTGTGGGAGGACTAACAGCTAACATTTTAGATGCAAGTCCCTTTGTTGGGAAGTGGCTCTTTTCCCATGTACTATTCACAAATCGGTGGACAAAACCCGACTCAACATCTGCCAAAGGGCCTTTGACCTTTAGACTTTACCTTAGAGAAACAACGCAGAAACAGGCCCTTCGGCCCACAGAGTCCCCACCGACCAGCAATCATCCGAGCACTAGTGTACCTACAGCAGCACCATAGTACACCAGCACTATCCCACATACTAGGGACAATTTACAATTTTACCAAAGCTAATTAACCCTCAAACTTGTACATCTTTGGAATGTGGGAGGAAGCCCAAGCACCCTGAGAAAACCCAAGCTGTCACAGGGAAATTGTACAAAATCCGTACAGACAGCAATTTTACTCAGAATCGAACTTGGGTCTCTGGCACTTTGAGGCAGCAGCGCTACCACTGTGCTACTGTGCTGCCCCGTGTGTCAGCTCTGTTGCCATTTTTTTTTTCCGTCCTTAGTTTAGATTTTCACCAACTGAGGTTTTGTTTTGATTCCCACGTAGCTGCCACAGAGGATGTGCAGCAAAGACTCACCAGTCTCGCTCCTGGGATGACAGATTTTCCATCTGAAAGGAGATTGAGTAGAGTAGACTGCTACCTTATCTTCAATTTTGAAGAATAAGAGGAGATATCTTCAAAATTTGTGAAGGATAAATGTAAGAAACAGTCTCTGGCCAATTGTTACAGTTTCAGAAGCAAGAAAAAAAATAATTGAAGGAGAACTGCAGATGCTAGTTTACAAGAAAAGACACAAAGTGCTGGAGTAACTCAGGGGGTCATGCACAATCTCTGGAGAACACAGGGCGTTAGAACAGCACTGTGGCGCAGCAGTAGAGCTGCTGTCTGACAGCGCTGGAAACCCGGATTCGATCCTGACCTAACTACGTGTGCTGTCTGTGTGGAATTTGCATGTTCTCCCTGTGACTGTTAAGAAACCTGATAACAGAGGGAAAGAAGCTGTTCCTGTTTGTGTATCTTCTACCTGATGGGAACAGGGAGCCGGAGGAATGACTGGGGTGGGACAAGTCTTTTATTATGTTGGCTGTTTTTCTGAGTCTGCGTGAAATGTAGATGGAGTCAATGGTGGTGAGTCTTATCTGTGTGATGGTCTGGGCTCCATCCACAACATTCTATAATTTCTCTCATTGCCAAGGTATATCAGGTTATGGACCTAATGCGGGTGACTGCGAATAATAGAGGGATACAATGATTAGGGCATCCGGCCCATCTGCTCTACTCCGCCATTTGATCATGGCGGATCCATCTTTCCCTCTGAACCCCAATCTCCTGCCTTCTCCCCATAACACTTGACACCCATACCAATAAGGAATCTCCCAATCTCCACCTTAAAAATACCCAATGACAGCCTCAAACAGCCATCTGTGGCAATTAATACCACCATGAATAAACTATAGTCTTAATACGAGGCAGGAAATGTTTGAAGGGCCAAATGACCTTGTCCTGCTTCTTATAATCCCTGCTTTAAAAGTCTGCAAAAATCATTGTATTTTTTAATTTTTTGTCTTGTTGCAATGTTCCTTTGACTGCTGCAGACTGAATTTGCCATAACTATTGGACTGTGACACAGTTTGAACTCCGTTGGAAAACCTCTGTGATTGACATTGTGCAGGACTTTACTGACATCTCCAGATGTGTCATTGTGCACAGAATATCCTTCCACATTCAATGCCTGGTATCACAAATGGAGAAAGTAAATGACCCTGCTGACTATTGTCTCGGAATACTGTCGACACCTGGTTTCCTTTAATGAATCAGGAGGCAGTGAAAAAAAATAATGCTACAACAAATTACTCAGCATGAGTCTGCAAACTCTATACACGCCGATACCTTTGACTGTAATCTATTAATTTCCCCAGCACCGTCACAGGGTCTTGTAGTTTTAGCTACTGGTGGCTTTGCAAACCCACATGGTGCTAGAACAACACTGAAGATTGTTACTAGTTGCCTCAAAGTTAAATGGTTTCCACAATTGGCTTGCAATCCCAGTGCAATACTGAGGGATGGCTGAATTGCTGATGGTGTTATCTCATGGAACCAAGTCCATATTGTAGAAGACAGTGCTGGAGTAGCTCAACGGGTCAGGCAGCATCTCTGGAGAACATGATGGGCGACCTTTCAGGTCAATGGTTCAATGGTGCTTTTATCGTCACATGTACAAACACACAGTGAAATTATTTTCTTACATGCAGTCCCGTATAGTATTCCCATTCCCAAGTACTTCCTCGATTAGCAAGTGTACCGAGCCCGCATGCAAGAGGCACCACTTTCAAGGTCCGGTCCGTGCTCCAGTCCTTATGAATGCTGCCTGATCCACGCAAGCCCCAGGCTTTGGACATGGCATCCCTCTCCTCGCCCGTCCACCTTTTATGCTCCAGGGGTACCTCCCACAGCCGAACATGATGGTGTGGTAGGCCAAACCATGATTCCATCTCCTCAGGACCCTTCTTCATTCTTATGTTCTCCTAAGATGCTGCCTGACCCGCTGAGCTTCTCCAGCATTCTGTGTAGACCAGCATCTGCAGTTCCTTGTTTCTGAACATATACAACATGGAAACAGGCACTTTGGCCTATCATGTCCAAACTGACTAGTGATCCCCGCACATTAACACTACCTTACACACATTAGGGACAATGTTACAATGATGCGAAGCCAATTAACCTACATACCTGTCCGCCTTTGGTGTGGGAGGAAACCGAAGATCTCGGAGAAAACCCACGCGGTCACAAGGGGAATGTACAAACTCCATTCAGACAGCACCCATAGTCGGGATAGAACCTGGGTCTCTGGCACTCTAAGCGCTGTAAGGCAGAAACTCTATCACCGTGCTGTTCTGTCTTGTTCATTATTGTCACATGTATCGAGATACAGCGAGAAGCTTTGTCTGCATACTATCCAGTTATTACGGAGAAATAGGAATCTGCAGATGTTGGCAAACAACAAGGTGATGGAGGAACTCAGTGGGTTAGGCAGCATCTGTGGAGGGAATGGACAGGTGACGATTTGGGTCGGGACCCTTCTTTTATTGATTAGTTAGGTTGATCAGATTGAAGAAGAGTATCAAACCAAAACATCGTCTGCGCATTCCCTCCCCAGATGCTGACTGACCCATTGAGTTCCTCTAGCCCTTTGTGTTTTAAATCATTCCATATATCAGTACCACCAACCCGTACACAAGTAAAACAAGAAAAAGTCCACGGCCCATAGTCAGGCAGTTTGAAAGATCAGGACTACATTCTTGAATCAGGAAAGGTTCATATAATAGTCTGATAACACTGGGGAAAACGTTGTTCCTGAATCTGGTGTTGCGTGTTTTCAAGCCTTTGTATCTTCTGCTCACCTCTTCGGATTGTGTACCTTATCATGGTGAAGAGGCTTGCATGCCCCAACGATTCCGAGAGCGATGCTGTCGGAAGAACCAGTTTCTGGTAGGGCCACTCATGGAGGAAAGGTTGAGAATGAGGGTCCAGAGTAAGAACAATCCAACCTACAAGACCTCAACGGCGGACCAGGCGGACAAAGTTACCTTGAACTTAACGGCTGTGAAGGTGGATGAAGGCTGCAACAGATCTATTAGCTCCAATTGTCTTGATTCCCTTGCCATTGGAATTAGTTGATTGATTTGTGAAGGACCATGTGCTTCTGGGAGTGCAACATCAAGTACATGTTAAACAAACACATGCACAGGCGTCTTCGTTCTGTGAGCAGCACAAAACCTTCGACATCGGGACTATTGGGAAACCAATGCCAAGGACAGGAAACTCTGGCGAACCATCATCCAAGAAGGAATGGCGACCTTCAAAGTCAAGATGCGCAGAAATAGAAGAAAAGAGAAGAAAACGAAAAGAGAGGCAGCAACAACCAAAACCTGATCTGCCATCTGGAATTACCGGTCCTCATTACAGAAGACCTTTCAAAGCCAGGATTGGACTCATAAACCACCTGCGAGTCCATAAAAACACCAGAACGTAGACCATCATCCTCGACCTCGAGGGATAGCCATGATAATGATGATCTTCTGCTCAACGGGAAAGGAGAGAAGAGGAAATGAGCGAGGTGTGAGTGACCCTTGATAATGTTTATTGCTTTGGAAAAATGAGTGCAGATTTAGGCTGTGATTTCACTGCTGTACTGAGGGGGGGGGGGGGGGGGGGGGGGGGGGGGGGGGGGGATGCATTGTCAAAGGTTGTGCTTCTTATATCAAACATCAGTAGATCAACTGTCAGCCCTTTGGGATGGATGTAGATCCCCCCTGGGAGAGTTTTGAAGAAGCAAAGAATAATTAACTTCATTGTTCTGCCCAGTATTTTTCCCATAATAAACTATTCCTAAACAGACGATATGGTCTTTCTACAGTCGGAATATATATTGGTTAGTTATTGTCACGTACCAAAGTACAGTTAAAAGCTTTGTGTATGTCCTATTTAGTCAAATTGTACTATAAATGAGTACAATCATCCCACACACAAGTACAACGGGTAATGCAAGGAGGAAAAAAAATGGTGCAGAGTATAGTCTTACAGTTACAGAGAAAGTGTAGATAAAAAAAGTGCAAGGGCCACAACTTGGTAGGCTGGGTGCCAGAATGCCAGATCTGAAAAAAAGATAAAAGAGAATATTGATAAACATCCTGATAGATGTACAAACACAAAAGAGATGCAAAAGAATGGGACAATTGTAGTGGATGGAACATAGGACAGTACAATACCACAGGAACTGGCCCTTTGGCCCATAATGTCTGTGCTGATCATGATCCAAAGACCAATTCTTATCTGCCTGCACAGAAACCACATCCCTCCATTCTCTGTGTATTCATGTGCCTATCCAAAAATCTGTTAAATGCCACTATTGTATCTGCCTCCACCACCACCAACGGCAGCACATTCCAGGTTCCGACCAATTTCTGTGTGAGAAACTTTCCCCGACAGGTCCTTTAAATTTTACCCCACTCACATTAAAGCTATGCTCTCTGCTCTTTGATATTTCCACCCAGGAGAAACTGTTCTCTCTGGTTTACCCAATCGAAGCCTCATAATTTGATATGCTTTTATCAGGTCTCATCATAAATCTCTGGCAATCCAGAGTAAACAATCCAAGTTTGTCCAACTGCAGGTAATAACCCCTAATCCACGCAATATTCTGTTGATCCTCATCTGAGGCATGCAGGCAAAGAGGTTGCCGTGCTCTGATGCTATCTTTTAATTCTAAATAAGATCCACCAACAGACATACAAATTAACTATGTGTTGGATGGAACTGCAGATGCTGGTTTATACTATTTGGGCAACTTACCACCCAACAGTATGAACTTTGATTTGGCCAACAATGGGCGATTATGGGTTCCATCCTCCTGAGGACACCTGATGGTGGCCCTGATTTGTTCTGGCCTTTTCTCATCTCCAGTTTATCCCCCCCTCCCCCACACCATCTCTACTTTCAGCCTGAAGAAGGGTTTCACCCCAAAACGTCACCTATACCTTTCTCCAAAGATGCTACCTGACCCGCTGAGTTACTAATGCATTTTGTGTCTACCTTAGCCATACAAATGAAAGCACTGGAATTCTGGATTTGGGTCTGGGCAGTACAATTCTCAGTCAATATCACCAAAATCTGGTCACTATCAGCGTAATGTTTGTGAAATATGTAGGAACTATTGCAGTGATTATCTATTCTAAAGAGAAGAGCAAATGCTAATAACTCAGTTGAACCTATCTTGACACAGACATATTTTCAAAAATAATGTTTAACAATGCGAAAGTGAAATCTTAAAGACCAGAAACATCAGGCACCAGCAAAGGCGCTGTGGAGATTTACGAGGATGTTGCCAGAGTCTGAGAAGCCTAATTATGGTGAGAGATTGGTCGGGTTGGGTTTGTTTTCTTTGGAAGTGCAGAGGTCTGGAGATTTAATCAAAGTGTGTAGAACAATCAGAGGGTGAGACAGAGTGAGCATGAAGATCCATCTCCAGCAGGGGTTGTTTCCTTTGGAATAGAAAGGCTGAGAGGAGGTTTAATCGAGGTGTAAGAAGCAATCCCAGGTCAGACCAAGGCAGTATCAAGAAGTAGTTAGGGCAAACGCACATAGTCTTTTACCCAGAGTAGGTTAATCAATGGTGTAGAAACAAGGAACTGCAGATGCTGGTTTATAAAAAAAGCAGTGGAGTAAATCAGCGGATCAGGCAACATCGCTGAAGAACATGGATAGGTGACATCTTCGGTTGGGAATGTTTTTTCAGGCCCAAGAAAAGTTACGACACAAAATTACACCTATCCGTGTCTAAGAAGGAACTTGTAGATGCTCGTTTACACCAAAGATAAACACAAAATGCTGGAGTAACTTAGCGGGCTAGGCAGTATCTCTGGAGAAAAGGAATAGCTGACATTTTGGGTTCAAAATCTTTTTCAATCTGAAGAAGGATCTTGACCCAAACCATCACCTTTCCCTTTTCTCCATCCATCTCATAGCAAAAAGATGAATAAGTGTGGGGATAGATCTAAAGTAACTGAATCTGGATGTGCGCTTTTTCAAACTTCTGTACTGCTTGCCTGATGGGAGAGGGGAGAAGAGGAAGTGACCGGGGCGAGACTGGTTCTTGATTATGCTGCTGGCCTTCCCCGTCACGGTAAAGTGTAGGTGGAGTCAATGGTAGGAAGTATGGTCCGTGTGACGGACTGGTCTACATCCTGAACTCTCTGCAATTTCTTGTGGTCGGGCAGAGCTATTTCCAAACCAAGCTGTAATTTAAGCAACTTCATCCCACACTCCCCACCCTTCCCCCTCCCTCCTTGACCCCTTCTTCCTCCCGAGCCACTTTACAAGTTGCACAATTCTTCACATTGTTTCTCCTGAGATCAAACCTTCCCGAGCCAACAATGGACCTACCAGGGCACCGCCCTGCCTGAAGTAATTTTTGGCTGGCCCTGATAAATCCTGGTCTTTACTCAACCCTAGTTCTTCATCTCCTCCCCCCCAAAGGCACCTCCCACTTTCAGTCTGACGAAGGTTCCCGACCCAAAATGTCCAGAGATTTCTCCAGAGATGGCGACTGACCCACTGAGTTAGTCCAGTACTTTGTGTCTTTGATGCAACTTGATAGGGTGCTTTCTACAGTGCGTGGCTAGATAGGGTAGACATGCAGATGCTTATAATGATGAACAAGTGTGCTCAACAGTACACAACTCCAGCAGAGAGGATTACTCCTGGAAACACTGCCCCAGTGACACAGCATTAAAAACACAATAACCTTACAAATTTAATTTCCATGCAGGCAGAGGATCTCAACCCAAAGCATTGCCCATTCCTTCTCTCCAGAGATGCTGCCTCACCCGCAGCGTTACTCCAGCTACCAGGCACATTACCATCTTGATACAGGCATCAGGAAGGTACCTCTGCAAACTGAAGATTAACTTCCAACTGAGGAATAAGATAGTGAAGTGCCAGGTAATTAGAAACTCTGTAAAATGTTCAGCTCTAAGAAGAGTGCATGGAAATAGATCTGAGACCATGAGAGGAATACATTGGGTAGACTCACAAAGACACTTGCCCAGAGTAGGGGGATCAAGAACCAGAGGATACAGGTTTAAGGTGAGAGGGCAAAGATTTAATAAGAACCAGAGGAGTAATATTTTCACACAAAGGGTAGTCAGTGTATGGTACACAAAAATGCTGGAGAAACTCAGCAGGTGCAGCAGCATCTATGGGACAAAGGAAATAGGCAACGTTTCTGGCCGAAACCCTTCTTCAGACTGATCGGTGTATGGAACGCGCTGTCGGAGGAGGTAACTGAGGCAGGTACTATCGCAATGTTTAAGAAACATTTGGACAGGTACATGGAATGGACAGGTTTAGAGGGATATGGGCCATATGCAGATAGGTGGAACTAGTAAAGTTAGGATGTGGTGGTCGGTGTGGGCAAGTTGAGCGTAATGACCTGTTTCCATGCTGTATGACTATGATTCCATGACCAGCCCAAATAACGTGGCTTAAAAAAAAGCCTTCAATCTGCAACACAAATAGGAATACAAAGAGGACAATAAAAATGACATTCAAAACCACGGGAAGAACAATTGCAATTGATGAAATCTGAAATCTGCACAGAATTGAGCAGATGCAAGCAATTTCTTGACAAATAAGGCTATTAGTAGTTCTGCATAAAGCCAAGTAATTGACAATTGTCAAGACTAAGAAAATGGCAGAGGAGGGCATGTTGTTAAATTCATATTTGTACTGTGTTGATTACTCTGCCAAGGATAAACGTAGTCTGACAATTGGAAATTAATATGCAGAATAAGGTAGAAGACTATTATCCTATAATTATCCTCAGCTGCCTCTCCAATGATTTTCGCATCACCATAAAGCCAGATGTGGGCATGTTTACAGGTGACGAGTGTATAGTGTCCAAGTACCATTTCCCATTCCTTCGACGATGAAATGTCCATGCCAAATTTAGGATGGCACGGTGGTGCAGCACTCCATTTGCTGTCTTACAGCACCAGAGATCCGGGTTCGATCCTAACTATGGGTGCTGTCTGTACGGAGTTTGTATGTTTTCCCAGTGACCTGCATGACTTTCTCCGTGACCTGCATGACTTTTCTCTAGGTGCTCTGGTAAACCCCCCCCCCCAACTCCAATGATGTGCAGGTTTGTAGGTTAATTGGCTTCAGTAACATTGTAAATTGTCCCTAGTGTGTAGGATAGTGTTAGTGTGTGGGGATCAGCACATCCTTCGTCAGATATGGTGCCCAAACTTGGTCACAATATTCCAAATGCGGCTTTACCAGCACCTTATAGAACCTCAGCATTACATCCCTGTTGTTTGTACAAGCCCCCTTGAAATAAATGCCAGCATTGAGTTTGCTTTCTTAATACTGATACCGGATGTGCTGGTGTTGGATAGGGTCCAGAGGAGGTTTATGAGAATGATCCCAGGAATGATTGGGTTAACATATGATGAGCGTTTGATGGCTCTGGGTCTGTACTCGCTGGAGTTCAGAAAGATGAGAGGGACCTCAATGAAACTTACCGAGTAGTGAAAGGCCCGGATAGAGTGGATGTGGAGAGGATGTTTCCACTAGTGGAGAGTTGAGGATCAGAGGGCACAGCCTCAGAATAAAAGGACGCACCATTAGAATGCAGATGAGGAGGAATTTCTTTAGTGGTGAATCTGTGAAATTCATTGCCACAGACTGATTCTTGATTAGTAAGGGTGTCAGAGGTTATGTGGAGTAGGCAGGAGAATGGGGTTAAGAGGGAAAGATAGATCAGCAATGATTGAATGGCAGAATAGACTTGATGGGCCGAATGGCCTAATTCTGCTCTTATAATCTTTGAACCTAATTCATGGTGACCCTTTGCATGCTGTTCGCAAATGAGGATCTACTATCATCTGATAAAATTGCTCTACTCTTTTAATTAGAGTCATAGAGTTATATACTGTAGCACGGAAATCGGCCCTTCGACCCAACTTGACAATTCCGACCAAGGTTCCCCATTCATCCATGGTGCTTTTCAATGGTTCAATGGTTCAAAGTGTTTAAAACTGGAGAGGGAGGTTAATCGGAGGTGTCAGTGTTACAGTTGAATAAAGGGGACTATGGAGCCATGACGGAGGAGCTGGCCAAAGTTGACTGGAAAGATACCCTAGCAGGGATGATAGTGGAACAACAATGGCAGGTATTTCTGGGAATAATACAGAAGGTGCAGGGTGAGTTCATTCCAAAGAGGAAAAAAGATTCCAAGGGGAATAAGGGGCGACCGTGGCTGACAAGAGACGTCAGGGACAGTATAAAAATAAAAGAGAAGTACAACATAGCAAAGATGAGCGGGAAGCAAGAGGATTGGGTAATGTTTATAGAGCAACAGAAGATAACTAAAAAGGCAATACGGGGAGAATAGCAGCACATTTGGTTAGCAGTAACATGATTAGTCCGAGTCTGCATGGATTTACGAAGGGGAAATCATGCTTGACTAATCTTCTGGAATTTTTTGAGGATGTAACTATGAAAATGGACAAGGGAGAGCCAATGGATGTAGTGTACGTGGACATTCAGAAAGCATTTGATAAGGTCCCACATAGGAGATTTGTGGGAAAAATCAGGGCACATGGTATTGGGGGGAGAGTGCTGACATGGATAGAAAATTGGTTGGCAGACAGGAAACATAGTGTAGGGATTAACAGGTCCCTTTCAGAATGGCAGGTAGTGTCTAGTGGGGTACCGCAAGGCTCAGTGCTGGGACCACAGCTATTTACAATATATCAATGATTTAGATGAAGGGATTCAAAGTAAATTAGCAACTTTGCAGATGACACAAAGCTGGGTGGCAGTGTGAACTGTGAGGAGGATGCCATGAGAATGCAGGGTGACTTGGGCAGGTTGGGTGAGTGGGCAGATGCATGGCAGATGCAGTTTAATGTGGATAAATGTGAGGTTATCCACTTTGGTAGCAAAAATAGGAAGGCAGATTATTATCGAAATGGTGTCAAGTTGGGAAAAGGGGAAGTACAATGGGATCTGGGGGTCCTTGTTCATCAATCAATGAAAGTAAGCATGCAGGTACAGCAGGCAGTGAAGAAATCGAATGGTATGTTTATAACAAGAGGAGTTGAGTATAGGAGCAAAGAGGTCCTTCTGCAGTTGTATAGGGCCCTTGTGAGACCACACCTGGAGTATTGTGTGCAGTTTTAGTCCTCTAATTTGAGGAAGGACATTCTTGCTATTGAGGGAGTGCAGCGTAGGTTTACCAGGTTAATTCCCGGGATGGCGGGACTGTTATATGCTGAGAGAATGGAGCGGCTGGGCATGTATATTCTGGAGTTTAGAAGGATAAGAGGGAATCTTATTGAAACAAATAAGATTATTAAGGGTTTGGTTACGCTAGAGGCAGGAAACATGTTCCCGATGTTGGGGGAGTCCAGAACCAGGGGACACAGTTTAAGAATAAGGGGTAAGCCATTTAGAATGGAGATGAGGAAACACTTGTTCTCACAGAGAGTTGTGAGTCTGTGGAATTCTCTGCCTCAGAGGGCAGTGGAGGCCGGTTCTCTGGATTCACAAACGATTTCCTGTTATTTACCATTATTTCAATAAAAGAACCATTTGTATTTGCTTTAGTTAGCAGCGAAATTAAAGAGCTTGAGACATTACATCTCTTTCTGCATTGCACAGAGAGTGCAAAGTGTGAAGCTCAGGGTCCAAGAGAGAGAAGAATATATTGTACAGAGAGATTAAAAGATATCTTGAAAGATAAAAGCCAATGTAACTTGAGGTAAGCAAATTAAACAGGAGCACAGGAAACTGATAGGGCAGATGTTGTAGCCAAAGCCCAATGCAGGCAGAAATCTTGGGTTTCCATCTTTGGAAATATTAATACCGAGTCCACCACCAATTTTCAAGCAACTGGTGGTCTGGCATCTCCTTTGGACAATCTGGACAAAATCATGAGAGTACACTTGAAATCTCCCCTCCCCCCAGAAGTCCCCCCGAAAATATGGCGCCTAGGCCGGCTGAGGCGGCTGATGTAGACCTCATCGGGACTTCCACGCTGATCGGCTGGGTCGTATTTGCCCCCTGCAGCTGGGACTCTGGAACTTCAGCCAAGCCAGAGCCGGCAGATCTGTTCCCATAGCCGACTTCAGAGGCCAACTTTGCAGGTCAGTATCTTGACTCCACAGCGGTTCCGGTACTGTTTGACTCTTTTCAGAGGCCATGACCTCTGTTAGTCTGGCATAATGGATACTCAAGAAAGGCTGGAACCAAGGGTGCTGGAAAACCAGTGGTGAACACATACTGCCATTTCACTGTCAACGAGTCTTCCACAATGGTATTGCTAGTTGACTGAAGGGCCCTTTCTTGTGCTGTTTTGTTCAATGTTCTGTGTTCACTCTAGCACCATACCAGCATTTGGCCAGATATTGGTGCTCAAAACTCTTAGAGAGTGGAAGATGAAAGAAGAACAAATATTCTGCCTTTGAGCCGAACATTTAGGTTAGAGATGCAGCATGGAAACGGGCACATTGGCCATCACACCGACCATCGATCAACCTTTCACATTAGTTCAATGTTATCTCACTTTCCCACTCCCTACACATTAATGGCAATTTACAGAGGGCTAATTAAACCATAAACCTACATGTCTTTGGAATGTGGGAGGAAACCGGGGCACCGGAGGAAACTCACACAGTCACAGGAAGAATGTGCAAACTCTGCACAGAGAACACCCAACATCAGGATCGAACCAGGATCTCTAGTGCTGTGAGGCAGCAGCTCTACCAGCTGTGCCACTGAGTGTTTGACAGCAGAAACCAACTCTGCACACAATAAAATAAACTTCTTGAGAAAAACACAGTGCTTGAACTAAGTGTGTCAGGCAGCATCGGTGGCGGGAGTGGACAGGCGACGTTTCAGGTCTGGACCTTCTTCAGGCTTTTGTTTGAGATTCCAGCACCTGCAGTGCCTTGTGTCTCTGAAATAAAGTCTTGGTTTAGTAATAACTAATATTGCACAAGACGTTGGAGATTGAGACATCGGCAACATCACTAGGTCAGGCCGACCCCTGCAACTTCCATTCAGTGCAGCCACTTGAACAATGACCCTTTAAGGTCAAGTTGAGACTCTACATATTTAGCTTTGAACTTGAAGGGTAGAAGATGGCACCAGAAATATGGCAAATCTTATGTACTACCTCAGTGTAATCTACTACCCTTTCACCCTTGTACTGGAGTATGATTGTGTCTATGTATAGTTAGATTTTTACTGAACTGTATGCAAATAAGGAATTTCACTTTACCTCAGTACATATGACATTAAAGTTCCATTGAACCATTCATTGACACTCCAGGAATAGAAATGTTCTTATGCAATACAAAAAAACTGCAGATGCTAGTTTATACCAAAGATAGACACATAATACTAGAGTAACTAAACAGGTCAGGCAGCATCTCTGGAGAAAATAGATAGGTGACGTTTTAGGTCGGGATCCTTCTTCAGACTGCAGATGCTCTTCAGAATTTAAATGTTCTCATCCAGCTCAGGATTCCATTACTGAATCACTAGAGTCATAGAGTTAGTCATAGAGTCATACAGCGTGGAAACAGGCTCAACAAGCCCACATTGACAAAACATGTCCCATCTACACTAGTCCCACTTGCCTGCTTTTGGCCCATATCCCTTTAAATCTGTCCTATCTATGTACCTGTCTAATTGTTTCTTTAACATTGCAATGGTCCTTGCATCAACTACCTCCTCTCACAGCTCGTTCCATGCCTCCTCAAAACTCCTCATTTCTAAAAGTTCCCCCTCAGATTCCTAGCAAAACTTTTCCCCTTCTCCTTAAACCTATGTCCTCTGGTTCTCGGAAAGAACTAGGGAAAGAGGCCATTCCGCCATCAAAACCATTCTAGCCTCTGGTGTAACAATCTCTTCAGTCTCATTCCTCCGCTCTTTCCTTTCAGTTCTGCAGATTATTTTCCTTTAAAGTGCCACCCAATTCTATTCTGAGGAGCCTGATTGATTCTCATTCCCCCGACTCACAACCAGTTCTTGGCCTGATAGGTTTTCCACATAAAATGGCAACATACCAAATAGTGATAGGCCTGGATAGAGTGGATGCAGGGAGGATGTTTCCACTAGTGGAGAGTTTCGGACCAGAGGTCACAGGCTCAGAATAAAAGGGCGCACCTTTAGTATGGAGATGAAGAAGAATTTCTTTAGTCAGAGGGTTGTGAATCTGTGGAATCCTTTGTCATTGACAGCGTTGGAAGCCAAACCATTGGGTGTTTAAAGATTGACAGGTTCTTGATTAGTAAGGGTGTCAAGGGTTACGAGGAGAAGGCAGAGAATGGGGTTGAGAGGGAAAGATAAATCAGCCATGATTGAATGGTGGGGTAGACTAGATGTGCCAATTAATGTCATTCTACTCCTATGACATGAGTTTATGAACTTATATATTTTTTAACCCTTATCCCAGTCCGGTCTGCTAATGGAGAATGCTCCATTTATGATATCAAATCCAGTCATGATCTTGTCCATTTCCTTCAAAACTCCTTTCTACCAACAACTCCGTTCTGCAGTCTAACCTCAAGAGCTGAAATTCAACATCCCACGCACCTCTCCAGTAAATCTTCCCAATGTCTTCCCTGGGAACACTATTTCCCTTCCAGAGTGTGATGACTAGTACCAAACTCAATGTTCCCAGTTGTAGCCCAGGCAATATTTTGAACTAAGTTCAGCAGAACTTCCCTGCTTTTGTCTCTATGTCTCTGTTTATGACTCCCAGGATCCCATATATTTATTAACCGCTCACACAACATGTCCTGCCACTTTCAATGATTCATGCCCATGTGCACACAGCTCCCTCAGTTCCCATGCACTTTGTGCCTTTTAGTCAACATTGTCTCTCTGCATTCCTTCTGCCACAGAATGTCACTTCATATTTCTATGTATAAAATTTCATCTGTCTCTTGTCAGCACACTCTTACAACCCATTGTAATCCACTATCCTCCTCACAGTTTATCACACTTTCAGCATTTCTATCATCAGCAAACTCCTACGAATATAAAAACAAAATTAGTAGCACTACCACTAAATCCTAGGGAATTAATATTGTCATAGAGTTATAGTCATAGAGAGTGGAAATAGGCCCTTTTGCCAAACTTGCCCACACCGATCAACATGTCCCATTACACTAGTCCCCCCTGCCGTTTAGCTTATGTCCCTCTAAACCTATCCTAATCATGTACGTGTCTAAATGTTTCTTAATTGTTGTGTTGGTACCTGCCTCAACTACCTCGTCTGGAATACACCCACAACAATTTGTGTAAAAGTGTTATCCCTCAGGTTACTATTAAATCTTTCACCCCTCACATTAAACCTATGTCCTCTGGTTCTCTATTCCCCTATTGCCCAACCGATCAGGATCCTGCTGCAGTTTTTGACAACCATCTTCACTATCTCCAATACCACCCACTTTTGCGTCATCTGTATTAACAAATATGTGACACAGACTAGTCTGAGTAACAATACGAATGAGCTGTGGTAGGAATGGACAGGCAATGTTAGGTGAAATTTTGACTTGCCTTTCCACTGCCACACTGACTTCAAAGTGGTTTAGATAGTCTCTGCCCAGTGATGGAGACAGAGAGATTAAGAAAGAGGAGAGAGATGTCAGAGATAGTCCAGTGAATTTGAGGGTAGGGTGCCCCGACCCAAAACCACCCATCCATGATCTCCATAGATGTTGTCAGACCTGCTGAGTTTCTCCAGCACATTGTATCCCACACTGTCTTATCTGGTGCTCCATATTGAAAAAGCCAAACACAAACTGAAAGATCAACATTGGTCGGGGCATTGAGTATAAGTTGGGAAGACATGTTGCAACTTTAGAGGACTTTGATTAAGCTATATTTGGAGTATTGTGTGCAGTTCTGGTTGCCTCTTCTGATGAGACTGATAGAAGTATAAAATGATGATAGGCATAGATAGGGTAGACAGTCTGAACCTTTTTTCCCAGGGTGAAAATGTCAAAGTGGATTGGACATTGTTTCAAGGTGAGAGGGACAAAGATTAAAAGGAAGATAGACACCAAAACTGGAGTAAGTCAACAGGACATGCAGCATCTCTGGAGAGAAGGAATGGGTGACATTTCAGGTTGAGACCCTCCTTCAGACTGGTTATGGATAAAGGAAACAAGAGATATGGACGGTGATGTGGAGAAATTAAGAACAACGAATGAAAGACATGCAAAAAAGTAGTGACGATGACGGAAACAGGCCATTAGCTGTTTGTTAGGTGAAAACGAGAACCTAGTGCGACTTGGGTGGGAGAGGGATAGAGAGAGAGGGAATGCCGGGGCTACTAAAAGTGTGACAAGCTGAGTGAAGTTAAAAGTAGATGAGCAGGGCATGTTTTTTACACAGTGGGTGGTGGAGGCAGATACAATAGTGGAATTTAAGATGCATTTAGATAGCCTATGGATATGTAAGGAATTGCGGGTTATGGATAACGTGCAGGCAGAGGGAAATAGTTTACTGGTAATCTGTTCGGCACAGACATTGTGGGACAAAGGATCTGTTCTTGCACTGTACTGTTCTATAGATGCAGAAACAAGCCTCGATTGCCTCCTCCCTGTGCTCTGTGTTTTACTCAAGGTCCCAGCATCTGCAGTTCCTTGAGTCTTCGTTCTGAAATACCATCTGGGAACCTTCCTCCACATTGCCTTTTTTCAAGTTAGCTCATTAAAAAAATTGAGCAATTTAGCCAAACAGGTTTGGCCTCCAACACATTTCTCTTCACTCCTTTACCACTGCCAAGGTTAAACGAACTGGCACACACTTACTGGACACGTATTCCACTGAAATGATTTGGAAGGGTTTATGATTAAATGCTGGATATGTAAACATTTCTAAAACTCTTTTATATTACTATTTTTTTAGAGATATGCGTTAACCACACAAAGAGATATTAAACACAAGAGAATGAAACTTCTTGCTTTGGGCACAATTGAAAAATTCCAGTTTCAACTGCTACTAAAAACCATGCATTTTGGAAAGATTAAAAAAAAACTGAGTTTACATTAAAATCTCATTTGAATAGCATCAAACAGAATCTTTTCAGAATCAAATGGCATCATAAATTAGAATGATTAAAAAACAGATTTAAATATTCCTCGGTCATGAACAGATTGTACAATTGGATGTGGAGAGGATGTTTCCACTAGTGGGAGGGTCTGGGACCAGGGGGCTCAGCCTCATAATAAATGGACATACTTTTAGGAAGGAGATGAGGAGGAATTGCTTTAGTCAGCGGGTGGAGAATCTGTGGAATTCATTGCCACAGAAGGCTGTGGAGGCCGTCATTGGGTATTTTTAAGTGGAGATTGACAGATTCTTGATTAGTAAGGGTGTCAGGGATTCTGTGGAGAAGGCAGGATAATGGGCTTGATAGGGAAAGATACTTCAGCCATGATGGGTGTCAGAGGTTATGGAGAGATGGCAGGAGAATGGGTTTAGCTATGATTGAATGGCAGAGTAGACTTGATGGACCAAATCTACTCCTATCACATGATGTTATGATCTTTTGATCTCATGATGATTGAATGGCAGAGTAGGATCGATGGGCTGAATGGCCTAATTTTGCTCTTATGACTTGAACTAATTTGATTCATGTGGATGAAAATATGTTTATCAATAACATGGAAGTACAGTGAACAAGTTCAAAGAGTCAGCGAGTCATGCATCATGGAAACAGGCCCTTCTGCCCAACTCGTACTGTACATGGAGACCAACATGCCCCATCTAAGCTGGACCATTTGCCCATGTTTTTACCATGTTTTTCTATACCTTTCCTTTCCATATACCTATCCAGGTTTATTTTAAATGTTGTTACTGTACCTGCCTCAACTACTTCCTCTGGCAGCTCATTCCATATTCCCACCACCATCCGTGTAAGAAAATTGTCCCTTGGGTTGTTGTTAGATCTTTCCCCTCTCAGCTTAAACCTATGTCCACTGGTTCTTGATTCCCCTACTCTGAGTAAAAGACTGTGTATTCACCTGATCTATTCCCCTCATGATTTTATATACCTCTATAAAATCACCCCTCAACCTCCTGTACTACAAGGAATAAAATCCCAGCCTGCCCAACCTCTCACAAGAGCTCAGTCCCTCGAGTCTTGGCAACATCCTCCTAAATCTTCTATGCATTCTTTCCAGCTTACTGACATCTTTCTTACAGCAGGGTGACCCAAACATAGAGCTCAGAAGACAATCCAGATTCACAAAATAGACTCAAAAAGATTGCTAGATTGTTTAGCTGGTTTAGTTAATTGTCACGTGTACCAAGGTGCAGTGAAAAGCTGTGGGACCCGACCCTAAACGTCACCCATTCCTTCTCTCCAGAGATGCTGCCTGACCCGCTGAGTTACTCCAGCATTTTGTGCCAACCTTCGATTAAAACCAGCAAATGCAGTTCTTTCCTACACTGTGAAAAGCTTTTATTGCGTGCCTACCAGTCAGCGAAACGACTCTACATTACAATCGAGCCACCCATAGTGTACAGAAACGTGATGAAGGGAATAATGTTTAGTGCAACATAAAGTCCAGTATAGTCTGATTAAAGGTAGTCTGAAGGTCTCCAATGAGGTAGATAGTCGCCCAGGACCGTGCTCTAGTTGTTAAAGGATTTCTTGTTGATTTGCAAAGCAATAACAAAGCATGGAATTTATGGCATTGTGGGTTTGTTACTTCAGTGTTGAACTGAAGTAAGGTGTAGCGATTGTTCTGATTATAACCATAGTTCAGCACATATCCATATGGTTCAGTTTCAGACAGTTACACCAGCACATAAATGGGCAAGGCATAGGACCTAGCATGGCCAAATGGGATTAGTGTGGTTAGTCAAATAGCCAGCATGAATGTGATGGGCCGAAGGGCCTGTTCCTTTGCTGTACAGCTCTGTGAGTCTTTGGTTATATATCAATGGAGATGAGGCATTCTGCAGAAACCAGCTTCAGCTTTCCAGCATTCATAAAACCAAAAGACATAGGAGCAGCATTAGGCCATTTGGCCCATCGAGTCTGTTCCGCCATTCGATCATGGCTGATCTATTATTCCCTCTCAACCACATTCTCCTGCATTCACCCCGTAAACTTTGTCATCCTTAATAATCATGAACCTATCAATCTCAACTTTAAAAATGCCTAGTGACTTGACCTCCAAACAGAAGTATTTAATCTTCTGTGGATCACTCTGAGAATCAACCTCCCTCGCCCTGCATGTTTTTGTCCGCAGTGTTCTGGGAGTGACTGTGCCAGTGCTGTCTATGGATTTATTTAATCTCTTGAGGTTGCTGCTGCATTCTACATCTGTTGGACTTCCCATTACTGCAATCAATACTCCCTCTGCAGCCTGACAGAACACTCATGTAAATAAACCTCTGTCTTCAGAACTGTGTGCAGTAGAATTACTGCTTTAAATTCACTCCTGGATATCACTAGTCACATCGGATTCAATCGTGTTGAGACTTAAAGGGAATCGGACTCATTGAGTCATAGAGCCATAGTGTCATAGAGTTGTACAGCATGGAAACAGACCCTTTGGTGGCCAACATGCCACATTTAAGCCAATCCCATTTGCCCATATTTGGCTCATATCCCTCTAAACTTTTCTAGCCATTTACCTGTACATGTTCCGACAAAGGCCTTTGACCTAAAAAAAAGAGACATAGAATGCTGGAGTAACTCAACGTGTCAGGCAACATCCCTGGAGAACATGGATATATCACGCTTTGGAGCGGATGTCTTCTTTGTATTTTTTGTTTTTCTCGTTTTTCTTTGTTTTTCTTTGTGTAAACCAGAACCTGCAGTTCCTCAGATGGACTCAATAGCAAATGAATGCTAATCCTTCGATATTATAGCAAAGAGTGATAGAGGTGAGAAATACTGGGTGATATTTTGATCAGAACACTCATGACATTCAGATTCAGATTCAATTCAGGTTCAATTTTAATTGTCATTGTCAGTGTACAGTACAGAGACAATGAAATGCATTTAGCATCTCCATTGAAGAGCGACATAGCAACCAGAGGGCATAGGTTCAAGGTGAAGGGGGAAAGATTTTATTGGAACCTGTGGGGTAACCTTTTCACACAAAGGGGGGGGGGGGAATCCGATGCCGCAGGAACTACTTAACAAGTAGGTGTACAGGACAGGTGTAAAGGGGCATTGATTCATTGGCAGTCACCGAGGGAATTGTATCATTGTCAGAGTACAGTAGTTAGCCATGACAGAGCACAATGAATGTGACTTGTGGGTCTCCATGAAAAAGCAGTAGACACGTCAAGAGACTAATCCTGGGGGGGGGGGGGTTGGGGGGGTATGTGTTGGTGAAACAGTCAGGAATGAGGGGTGATTGGCAGTGCTTGAGCGTAGGTCTATTTGTCGCAGCACTTGTTTTGTTGCTTGCTTTGGACAGACTCTTACATGGCGCCAGCGACCTGGGGGAGTCGGAGTTGTACTGTCTCCGTGTGACCCACGTGGTTTTCGGTTTCCTGAGACAGCTTTGCAGCCACAGGGCTCCAAGGTGGGGGGGGGGGGGGGGGGGGGGGGGGGGGGGGGGGGGGTGGGGGGGGGGGAACCATGCTCCATCTGGAGTGTGAGGAAAGGTGGGCAGTCCATCAGAGGTGACATTGGCAGCGGGATGAAAAACCACGTTCTTGGAGAGTCCGGAAAGCAGTGCTGCGCAACGTGAGAGCCGGATGGTTGGGGTGAGAGCAGTCCTTGGCGATGCTGAGCGTCCTCCGCAGACAGCGCTTGCTTTGGACAGACTCAATGGAGGGGAGCGTGGAACCGGTGATGCGTTGGGCAATTTTCACCACCCTCTGCAATGCCTTCCGGTCAGAGACAGAGCAGTTGCCATACCATACTGTGATGCAGTTGGTAAGGATGCTCTCGATGGTGCAGCGGTAGAAGTTCACCAGGATCTGAGGAGACAGATGGACCTTCTTCAGTCTCCTCAGGAAGAAGAGACGCTGATGAGCCTTCTTGATCAGAGTAGAGGTATTGTGGGTCCAAGAGAGGTCATCGGAGATGTTGACTCCCAGGAACCTGAAGCTAGAAACACGTTCCACCTCCGTCCCGTTAATGTGGATGGGGGTGTGCATGCCGCCTCTGGACTTCCTGAAGTCTACAATGAGCTCCTTGGTCTTCTTGGAGTTAAGGGCCATGTTGTTGTCAGCGCACCATGCTGCTAAGTGCTGGACCTCCTCCTTGTAGGCCAGCTCATCGTTGTTGCTGATGAGGCCAATCACCGTTGTATCATCTGCATACTTGATGATGGTGTTAGTACCATGTACAGGTGTGCAGTCATAGGTGAAGAGGGAGTAGAGGAGGGGGCTCAGCACACAGCCCTGAGGAACGCCGGTGTTCAGGGTGAGGGTTGAAGAGGTGTGCTTGTCTAACCTCACAGACTGGGGTCTGTTGGTTAGAAAGTCCAGTATCCAGTTGCAGAGGGAGGGGTCGATGCCCAGGTTACCGAGTTTGGTGATCAGTTTTGATGGAATAATGGTGTTGAATGCTGAGCTGTAATTGATGAACAGCATTCTTACATAAGTGTCTTTGTTGTCGAGGTGGGAGAGGGCGGAGTGAAGTGCCGTTGAGATGGCATCCTCCGTACTCCTGTTCTTGCGGTAGGCAAACTGATAGGGATCCAGTGTGGGGGGTAGGCAGCTTTTGAGGTGTGCCAGGACCAGCCTCTCGAAGCACTTGGTGATGATGGGGGTAAGTGCAACTGGGCGGAAGTCGTTGAGGCTTGCCGCAGTGGAGTATTTTGGCACTGGCACGATGGAGGTGGTTTTAAGGCAAGTGGGGACAACTGCTTGGGCAAGTGACAGGTTGAAGATGTCAGTCCAGACGTCTGTCAGCTGCGCAGCACAGGCCCTGAGCACGCGCCCGGGGATGCCGTCAGGGCCAGCAGCTTTACGTGCATTAGTCCTACTCAGTGCCACGTACACGTCGTAGGGGGTGAGTGTGAGGGGTTGGTGATCGGCAGGTAGCACAGCCTTGATGGCTGTCTCTAGATTGTCCCTGTCGAAGCGGCCATAGAAGTGATTAAGCTCCTCAAGGAAGGAGGCGTCGCTGGATGTGGGGGTGATGTTGGAGGGTCTGTAGTCCGTGATGGCCTGGATGCCTTGCCACATGCGTCGGGGGTCGGGGGTCAGACATTTTGAACAGGCTGTGACTCTATTCCCGGGAGCGCATGAGGATGAGGGGTGATCTCATGGAGGTGTATAAAATCATGAGAGGAATAGATCGGGTATACGCCCAGACTCTCTTGCCCAGAGTAGGGGAATCAAGAACCAGAGGGCATAGGTTCAAGGTGAAGGGGGAAAGATTTTATTGGAACCTGTGGGGTAACCTTTTCACACAAAGGGTGGTGGGTATACGGACCGAGCTGCCGTAGTTGAGGCAACATTTTAGAAGTAATTAGACAAGTACGTGGATAGGACAGGTTTAGAGGGGTATGGGCCAGATGCAGGCAAGTGAACTAGTGTAGATGGAACACATTGTTTGGTGTGGGTAAGTCGTGCCACAGGGCCTGTTTCTGCAATGTATAACTAATTGACACCTGTTTCTAAGTCATGATGAACTGTACTATATGAAATGGGAAGAACATTTCTTAATATTCATTATAGGGTAGTGAATGTTTGGAATTTTCTACCCAAGGGGGTTATGGTGACTCAGTCACTCAGTTTATTCACAAAGGAGATTGATAGATATTTGGATATAAAGGAAATAAAGAGATTTGGAGAGCGTGCTGGTGTTGATTCCAAAGGTTAGCCATGAACTTACAGAGTGATGAAGCGGACAATGAATAGTTTCCTGCTGGTTGAATATAATAGCTTGTCTCCCTCTCTTGGACTTGAGATTATGTTTTTGACAACTTATTCTGTGTAAAGCCGGTCTCTCGGTTCTCGGCCCTGATGTCATCACTGTAGATTCCATTCACTTCACAATGCAGACCTTACTCAAGTACATCAGTGGCACCCTCTGTGAATGAAGCAATCAGGCCGATATAACTAGTCCAATGTACTTGACGAGAATCCAAGTCTTGTTGGCACATCTTGATTTCAGCGGAAATATAAAGTAAAAGCAAGATTGGAAACAAAAGTAGTAGTAGTCGTGGAATTATTCTGAGACTATTTGTCCCGCAATGCCCTTTGGAGCACTTGTTTTGAAATTGTGATTATCAGTTGGG
This sequence comes from Leucoraja erinaceus, assembly GCF_028641065.1. NCBI lineage: Eukaryota > Metazoa > Chordata > Chondrichthyes > Rajiformes > Rajidae > Leucoraja > Leucoraja erinaceus. The sequence goes on from NC_073388.1 coordinate 39,907,805, forward strand.
GTGGCACGGTGATGCAGTGGTAGAGTTGCTGCCTTACAGCGCCAGCGACCTGGATTCGATCCAGAACACAGGTGCTGTCTGTGCAGTTTGTACATTCTCCGTGTGACCACGTGGGTTTTCTCCGGATGCTTTAGTTTCCTCCCACACTCCCTCAAACTAGAGACAACTTACAATCTTTACCAAAGCCAATTAACCTACAAACCTGTATGTCTTTGGAATGTGTGAGGAAATAAGAGCACCTGGGGAAAAACAACAGGGTCACAGGGAAAATGGACAATCTCTATACAGACAGCACCTGTGGTCAGGATCAAACCCAGTTCTCTGGCGCTGTAAGGCAGCAACTCTACTACAGGTGCACAACCTTTTATCCGACGATCCAAATAACGAAAACCTCCGAATAGCGACATTTTTTCGGTCCTTGAAGAAAGGTCCTTGAAAACGTTCACCGAGGGCGGCCCGCAGAGGTGACAGCGGAACCTCCAGTCGGTCCTCGAAGAAAGGGGAACTAAATCCCCATTCATAAAAGAGGTGAGGGTATATTGCGCGGGAGGGTTAATAATTGACAATATGCTGCTGCCTGCCCGCTGGGTTAAAAAGTTCCCACGGTAGACACGATACACAGTGTATCGTGAGTCTTGCGTGGGAACTTTTAAACTTAGCGTGCAGGCAGCAGCAGATTGTCGCTCCCTTCAGTTTCACCCCACCTACACCCCTCTGCTTCCCGGCCATGTGTGTGACCCCTTCCCTCCCCTCTCCAGCTCCCCGCTCATTGCACCGGCGCGGGGGCTTTGCACTGTCTTCACGTCGGCGATTCTAGCAGCGCAGTGCAGTCACCGGAGACGTCAGGACCAACGGGACACCGACCCCCAGGCCCACCGCAAGCATGGAGATCCCAGAGACCCACAGCCAGCAGCAGCCCAGCCCCGTTCCAACTCCAGAGGAAAACTGCAAACTGGCCGGAGATGTCAGGACCACCAGAAGCCGCTCCCCGATGGGCCGCTACGGCGACAAGTGGCAGTTCGCCCACAGCCCGAGCTGCGCCCTCTCATCGGGACACCGACCCCCAGGCCCACTGCAAGCACGGAGATCCCAGATCAGCAACTCCAGCCCAGCCCCGTTCCAACTTCAGAGGAACACGCAGTGTATGGGCAGAAGCGGATAGTGTGGAAGGTACTCTTGTTCTTGGGGTCGCGTTGGAGGGGGAGTGGGATATTGTGCTGTTTGATCGCCCCCTGCTATCCCAGGGACAGGGAGACAGGACGTTCACCGAGGGCGGCCCGCAGAGGTGACAGCGGAACCTCCGGTCGGTCCTCGAAGAAAGGGGAACTAAATCCCCATTCATAAAAGAGAAGGTGAGAGTATATTGCGCGGGAGGGTTAATAATTGACAATCTGCTGCTGCCTGCCCGCTTAGTTAAAAGGTTCCCATGGTAGACACGATACACAGTGTATCGTGAGTCTTGCGTGGTAACTTTTAAACTTAGCGTGCAGGCAGCAGCAGATTGTCGCTCCCTTCAATTCCACCCCACCTACACCCCTCTGCTTCCCGGCCATGTGTGTGACCCCTTCCCTCCCCTCTCCAGCTCCCCGCTCATTGCACCGGCGTGTGGGCTTTGTACTGTCTTCACGACGGCGATGGCTGCAGGTCTGTGCAGTCACCGGAGACGTCAGGACCAATTGGACGTCGACCACCAGGCCCACCGCAAGCACGGAGAACCGAGAGACCCACAGCCAGCAGCAGCCCAGCCCCGCTCCAACTTCTTCTGCCGTGATCAAGGCGCAAACTCGCGACCTTGCGGATATGAGCTGAGCACTCTACCACTGAGCCAGCCATTAAAATCTACGCAAAAAAATTTCCATTCCGAAGACCGACAAATTCTGAATTACGAAAGGTGTCTGGTCCCAAGGCTTTTGGATAAAAGGTTGTGCACCTGTACTGCGCCATCATGCTGCCCATCAGTGGAGGGAATGGATGGGTGACCTTTCAGGTTGGGACCTTGCGGAAGGGACTGAGTCAAAATGTTTCTTGTCCATTTCCCTCCACAGATGCTGCCTGACCCACTGTGCTCCTCTGGCACTTTGAGATTTACTCACGGTTCCAGCATCTGCAATTCCTTGTTCAGAGCCATTGTTCATGCCTCAAGCCACATTGTTTTATAGCCCACAAAGTTTATAAAATGGAGACACTGTCACAATACAGGAAAAATGCAAGTCAAATTAAACATGCTCATACTGTAGTGCCTTAGCAAAGCACACACACAGGTGGGAAATAGAGGGGTACGGATGAGGTGCAGGCAGATGGGATTAGTTCTTTGTCATCATGGTCAGCTCAGACATGGCGGGCTGAAGGGCCTCATCTTGTGCTGTACTGTTCTATGTTATACTGTAGTTCTCAATAGATTCGAACTTGACAATATGGACACAAGGAACTACAGATGCTGAAATCTTGCATAGAACACAAAGTGCTGGAGTAATTCAATGGAACAGGCAGCATGGAAATGGACAGCCGACGTTTCAGGTCGAGACTCTTGGATTTCAGGAGTCTGAAGAAGGGCCCTGGCCAAAAATGTCACCTATCCATGTCCTCTAGAGATACTGCCTAACCTGCTGAGTTACTCCAGTACTTTGTGTTCGATGCAAGATTTCAGCAACTGTATTTATTTATGTCTTCAGGTTTAGAATTGTGCTAACCAAATGATAAAATGGAATCTTCATTTATACCCACAGAATAAAAGATGAACTCAATTCAGTTCAATACCTAATCCATGCAAAACCCATTAAATATTTTCATTAGTCCATATTGCATGGCACAGTGGACTAACTTACATTTTATTTTGAAAGATCTCTTGCAATATTAAAAAAATATTCATCTGACTGCTAAATCATTTACTGCATGTTTCTTTAACATTCAATAAATATGTCAGGCAGCAGGACTTTGATGAATTACGCATTGTGTGTACAGCTGCAATTAATAAAATAGCGGCATGTTACTGTATGTAGTCTAGACTGGAGGGTTATCTCGATAAGAATGCCATTCTAGGTTCTTGAATGACAGGTATGAGGCAGCACTGCAATGCAGCGGTAGAGTTGCTACCTCATAGTGCCAGACACTTGGGTTTGATCCTGACCTCGGATGCTGTCAGTGTGGAGTTTGCACGTTCTCCCTGTGACCGCATGCGTTTCCTCCAGGTGCTCCAGTTTCTTCCCAAACTCCAAAGACGTGCAGGTTTGCAGGTTAATTGGCTTCTGTAAATCATCCCTAGTTTATAGGATAGAACTAGTGTGAATGGATGACTGCTGGTCGGAGCGGACTTGGTGGGCCAAAGGGTTCTGTTTCCATGTTGTATCTCTAAATCAAAAATTAACTAAAACTAACTCAAACTAAAACTAAAACTAAAACTAAAACTAAAACTAAAACTAAAACTAAAACTAAAACTAAAACTAAAACTAAAACTAACACTAAAATTAAAATTAAAACTAAAACTGAAACTAACTAAGCATATTAGAACCTCAACATTAAGTTGTGCAAGTTTGCTTATTAGTTTGGTTGGGGAAAGAATGGGTTACAGACTCTGATTGGGTGGAAATTAGTATTGGATGAGTAAAACCTTGTCAATTTTTCTCTCAATCCATATATCTGTCAGCCTTGCTGATGGAATAGTCCCATTACTTATCACACACCATTAAACCATTGAACTGATACCGTTCCTCAGTGCCTCTAAGTCAAAGAACTATCAGATCAAAAGCTCCTTCAAAGGATACCACAAAGGCAGTAGAGTGGCGCAGCGGTAGCCTTACAGTGCCAGAGACCCAGGATCGATCCAGTCTATGGGTGCTGTCAGTACTGAGTATATGTTCATCCTGATCTGCATGGGTTTTCTCTAGGTGCTCCAGTTTTCGCCCGCACTCCAAAGATGTACAGGTTTGTAGGCTAATTGGCTTGGTAAAATTGTAAATTGTCCCTAGTGTGTAGAATTGGGCTAGTGTGCAGGGATCCCTGTCCGGCACAGACTCAGTGGGCCAAAGGGCGATATCTCTAAATAAAATTAAAGATGGTGCCAAACCTGGTGAGTTATTTCAGCGTTTTGTGTGTTATTCATCTTGATGCTGTTTATACAAAAGTACTGCAGAACCATAATAGTTATTGGGCATTGATTTCCGATTAATACAAGTGGATTTGGACAATACATTTGGACCTGAACTATTTGGAAACAAGTGCATTCCTTATACATCATCTACAAATTTGGAATTCCTTCCAACAGCATAAAGGTGGAGCAAACACCGTTATGTTTCTGAGTCTCCTGAACCTATGACCTCCTGAAGGCAAAAATGGAAACATGAATCCAAGCTGCAACCTCACTCTGACCACCAGAAAAAAAGTTAAATGATTGGTCACCCTGTTATAGGAAAGATGTTCTCAAGCTGGAAAAGGTGTAGAGACAATTTACAAGGATGTTGCCAGGACTCGATGGCTTGAGCTACAGGGAAAGGTTGAGCAGGCTGCACTTTATTCCTTAGAGTGCAGGATGATGAAGGGTGATCATATAGAGGTGTACAAGATGATGAGGGGTGTGTAGGAAAGAACTGCAGATGCTGGTTTATATCAAAGGTAGACATAAAATGCTGGAGTAATTCAGCGGAACAGGCAGCATCTCTGGAGAGAAGGAATGGGTGACGATTCGGGTCGAGATCCTTCTTCAGGCTGATGGGTCAAGATAATGAGGGGAATAGATAGGTGAATGCACCTTTACCCAATGTAGCATATCCAAGAAACAGAGGTTATATGTTTAAGGTGAGGAGGGAAAGATTTAGTAGGAACCTGAGGGGCAACCTCTTTACACAAAGGGTGGTGGGTATATGAAACAAGCTGCCAGAGGAGTTAGTTGAGGCAGATACTGTCATAATGTTAAAAATAAAATTTGGATAGGTGCATGGATAGGACAGTTTCAGAGGGATATGGGCCAAATGCAGGCAGGTGGGACTAGTGTAGATGGGGCATGTTGGTCGGCAGGGGCACATTGGGCTGAAGGACTCTATGACTATAACTCTATGATTATCGTTCACGAAGGTTTGATTCACTAACTCCAGAATCGATCTTACGTTGTGCTGTGTTCTTCTCCTCGTGTGTAACATCAACTAAAATGATACCCACTTCTGCCATTAAATGCCTCACATTCAGGAATGAATTAACTAGTCGAAACTGTTAATTGGTATTTCCTCACAAAAGTGGTGGAACTCCTTATATATTACAGTGTCAATAGGAAAAAATATTCAGTACTAACATAAATACATTGAAAATCAATTGGAGTATTGAACCAACTATACAAAGTGATACCCTAATTGCCCATGTTTATATTATCAGTAACCACTGCATTGGGAGCTCTGGAGGAAACTAATAGAGAGACAATTAAACTGCCCTTTCCAACATTCCCATTGTTCTGACCCATCTTTGCGTGTATACAGGGAAACTAGGCAAGGAAGATGTACAATTTCACAAAGTGACATCAATCCAAGGACTTTTCACTGTTGACAAGAGGCTCAGAGACAGAACTGAGGATTTAATGAGCTCTCACCATTTTACTGAGTTCTTGTGGAAGTCTGTTGGGTTTTGCCATGTTTTCTTGTTGTCAGGAGGCCGATCTGAGAACCTGGCACATTCCAGATGAACAATGTTTTCACTGATGGACGTGTTCATCACAGTTCTTGCCCCCATTATTCCATCTCTCTACACATGAATCTTCTGACGTTGTCAGATAAGAACAGGAGTGAACGTTGAATTTAGGGTCGTACAATGACATGGTAATTCATCCTAATTCCATGTTATTCCACTCATCCACTCATCTACTCATCCACTCCCTACACACTAGGTGCAATTTACTGAGGTCAATGCGGTTGAGGAGGAAAGATGGATCAGAGCTGCAATAGGAGGTAGCTGAGACAGAAGGCCACAAGGAGAAAATGCAAATTCCATATAGACTGCACCTATAGTCATGATCAAACCCGGATTTCTGGCACTATGAGGCACCTGCTCTATCAGCTGTGGCACTTTGCTGAAAAGAAACAGTTATTTGATGTTTCCCTGTATCTGGTGTTAATCAGTAATATATTTTATGGTGCAAGAAATTAAACGTTTCATTATAGAAATATTCTATTCCTTCACTGTACCTCTTCAGTGAAGAATTGAAAAACTATCTCTCACGAAGGGCATACTTTCAAATCAATATAATTATCCCAATTTATCTTCACTCGATTCAATTGTATTGATCTGAAAATTTTAACATGTATGAAGCATAGTTACAATCAATGCCCTAAAGCTATGATCTTTTTACAACCGTCCTCCCACATTGCCAGCACTGATTGCTTCAAACCCGCTTCATGATTTAAATCTCCTTCTTTATCTTAATATAATCTTTCTTGCAATTCTTTCCTCTTCATGATTTTTGTTTTCAGTAAATTAATCAAGTTGAGAGTTATTGCATTTTGGTAGGACAAACCAGAGCAGGAGTTACACAGTAAATGGGAAGACCCTGGAGAGTATTGTAGAATGGAGAGAGAGCACTATGGATACAAGTACATTGTTCCATGAAAGTGGTGATACAAGGTAATGAAGTAGGTGTTTGGCATGCTTACATCCATCGATCAGGTTATTAAGCACAGGAGCTGTGGCGACATGCATCACCTGTACAAGACGTCAGTAATGGCACATTTGGGGCACAATTCTGCTCGCCCTGCCCTAGCAAGGATATCATTAAACTGGAGAAGGTTTAAAGAGGATTTATGAAGATTTTAGGTTGTAAGGACAGGCTGGGTAGGCTGGGTCTTTTATACTATAAGCCTAAGAAATACAGCGCAGAAACAGGCCATTCGGCCCACCAAGTCCACACCGACCAATGATCACCCCGTACACTAGCAATGTCCTGCAAGCTCGGGACAATTTAATATTTTGCCGAAGCCAATTAACCTACAAACCTGCACATGTTGGGAATGTGATCATAAGATCATAAGTGATAGGAGTAGAATTAGGCCATTCGGCCCATCAAGTCTACTCCCCTATTCAATCTATCTCTCCCTCCTAACCCCATTTTCCTGCCTTCTCCCCATAACCTCTGACACCTCTGCTTTGGTATAAAATGGAATATGGTATGAGGTGCATAGACATGATGTGGGAAGAATCTGGAGCACTTGGAGAAAGCACACAGAGTCACAGGGAGAACATCAAACTCTGTACAGCGTGTACCTGTAGTTGGGATTGTACCCAGGTCTCTGGCGCTGTAAGGCAGCAACTCTACTTCTGAACCACTGTTTCTTCCCTGGTTTAACTTGATATAAAATGAAATATTGTACCAGGAGCGTGCGTGTTAAAAATGTGTGTGAATGTTCTCTAGTTTGTTTTATGTGGGGGGAGGAAGTGGGGGGAGGGGGAAACTATTTTTCAGTTTATTACCTTGCCGGAGATGCGTTTATTTTCTAGGTCGCATCTCCGGTCGCTCTGCGGCCTACCATCGATGGAGCTGGAGGCCTCCTCGGTCTGACCTTGAGCCCCACCACGGAGCTTGGACTTAACATCGGAGCTGATCCCTTGCCTGGGATCGCTCCAACCGTGGCCTGTGGACTTACCATCAGGAGTTCGCAGTCTCGGAAGAGACTGTGGATGTCCGGAGCTCCCACGATGCAGAGGTTCGACCAGCCCCGACCTGGAGATTTGAACTTTTTTTCACTTTCCATCACAGTGAGGAATGTAGAGGAGTCACTGTGGTGGATGTTTATGCTAAAATGTGTTCTGTGTGTTCCATTGCGTTTTACTTATATGACTAACTTGACAAAGAAATTCCTCATATGTTGCAAAACATACTTGGCTAATAAAGTATTATTGTGATTGCGATTGTGATTGTGATTGAAAATTATGTGGGGCATAGATAAGACAAACAATCACATTTTTTTCCAGAAGATAGGTGAGTAGAACTAGAGGGTATAGTTTTAAAGTGAGAGGGGTAAAATTTAAGAGGAACCTGAGGGACAACTTTTCACACAAAGTGTAATGGGTATATAGAATGACCTGTCAGAGGACATGGCTGAGGTAAGTACAATTACAACATTAAAAAGCTATTTGGATAGGTACGTAGGTAAGGAAAGTTTAGAGAGATGTGTATCAACTAGCATCTGCAGTTCCTTTTTTCTACATACACCAAGCTATGATCTAGTGTGCCAGTCTCTGGAATAAAACTTGAGCCCACAACCTCCTAATAGGTAAATGCAAGTACCCCACAGTAGAAAGTCTAGCGGATTTGTTATTGTTGTCAGAGGTGTCATACCTTTAGGTGAATCCCATCGAGAAGCTTTTTCGTCCAATCTGAGTCCCTCGATTCCCATTTACCACTAATACCTCCCATGCGTTCACATGGGTCACCTTGGTGAGAATCAGTATTTTGTGAGTTTCAATAAAACGTTCCTTCGGGTTGGCTTTGCGTTGGAAATCCTGAGTTCACAGGAATGAATAAATCCGTAGGGAACATTATTCTCTCTCTGGTTTGAAGCAAGAAGTGAATCAGTTTAACAAATATCACATGGAGAATAACTGCTCTTGCAAATTCCCTCAATGCGTAACCTTGCGGAAATGAAAAGATCCTTTGTTGCTGCTCGGCATAGTCTTCTGTGTTTGATGAATGAGGTATTTTTGGACAGGGGTTTTGTTCCCCTGTGTATAACCCAGCTCTCCAAAAAGAGAAGAGTCACACTGCTAATGAACACCACTACAGCCCCTGTGAGTGTGCCAGATAGCCCACCTTCAAAAACTCCATTCGCTCTTGCGGGAAGAGGTCTAATGTCAAAGAATGTCTTATCACATCTATTGTTTCTACTAAATGTAGAAACGAGGAATCGCAGATGCTGGTTAATTTCAGTTTAGTTTAGTTTAGACATACAGCATGGAAACAGGCCCTTCGGCCCACCGAATCCGGGCCGACCTGCGATCTGCGCACATTTACACTATCCTACACATACTGGAGACAATTTACAATTATACCATGTTAATATGCATAACACTACCCAGAAGCTTGTCCAGAGAGGTGGTTTTTTATAGACTGCCAAAGGGAGAAACAAACAGACTTCCTGAAATCTCCATTATGTGACAAATTTTGACAAAGTGGCTTTAACATTGGGAAAACATCCCATGATTCTTCACAAAGAAGGATCAGAAGTTGATGGTTATCAATAAAGGACGCAAAGTACTGGAGCAACTCGGTGGGTCAGGCAGCATCACTGAAGGACATGGATAGGTAATGTTTCAGGTCTGAAGAAGGGTCCCTACCGGAAACAATAAATGTTCTCAAGAGATGCCTGACTGACCCGCAGAGTTACTCCAGCACTTTGTGTCCTTTGTGTAAATCTGCGTCTACAGTTCCTCGTTTCATCAATCAAAAAACCCTGTTCTCTCCACGAACAAGCGTCCTGTTTGATTGCCGTCTTATCTACAGAATGCACGGTAGCAGCCGTGTAGAGAAGATGATAACAAGTAGGTATGTTACAAAACCTACCTGAATCGTGGCTGAGCATCTGCCCTACCCCGTGTGCGCGATTTTGGCGCTGTTTAGAGGGGGCGGGTTTAAAACGCGATTTTTACTAGGCTGTTGCAATCGAAAATGTTCAGCCTAGTAAATCATTAACGGAAAATCGCTGAAAGACCCCGTCGCAAAAGGTATTATTAGTTTTTATGGCCTTGTATAATAGTTATAGTAGTTTAAAAATCACTCTCTCAACCCGCAACCTCTCGCAGCCCCAGGGTTTTATAAAGCAAACAATTAAAGGTATGTACCTTATTTTTACATTAAATGGGGCTTGTGTATAACCCTGTATGTAAAGTTTTCTATAGCGAGTAGTTCATTTTGGGCTCTTTATATCCCGCAGTATTTTTTGGGTACTTGAGGGCACAAATCCAGTGCAATGTGAACGTTCTAAACCAGCGCGTTCACAGGAACCCACTAGAAAGCTGATTTAAATTGACTTTAATTTACAGCAATTGAACACTAAATTCCTTCCATTTGGCCTATAAATTGATGTAAATGAGATTTAAAAATCATGTTTTATTGCAAATTATTTGTGGATATTATTTGGACACTTGGGCTATTTAAAAATGTTAATCATTTATTAAGAAATGGATAGAAGTTTAGATCTAGTAATTGAAGTTTGAAATTAGCTACACTTGGGTAACTAACTAATTATATGCTTTAATTTCAGGTCATCCAAGTAAGATTATTTTATATTTGTTTCAGAATGCTTCAATCTATGATAACTGAAAATTTCATTCAGTTCTCTTAATTTTTAAGAAGGTTATGGGCTTTTGACTGTCCACGATCACAGCTTTTTTGTTATGTCCATAGAAAATCAATAGGGAACAAGATGCTAATTTCCGAGTATGAAAATGGCCATAACTTATTTATTACTTGAGATATGAAAGTGAATTAGGTGTCAAATTAAACTTATTGTTATGCTTTATCTGATGGGATAAATTGCAGACTTGATTTTTTAAATCTCAAAATTTTGTAACATTGCTATAACAAGTGGACACAAACAGTGTAACTAAGCAGGACGGCAGTGACATAATCTCCCATTGAAGAAGGTTTGGCTGAGGAATTGGAGAGAAACGGCTTCCTTTCACAAATGGGTCAGTAATGAGACCCGCTTTAAAACCAATTAGAAAAAGTAGAGAAGAAATGAAGAGAATTGTACTGACTTTCAAAACACAATAGCATTAACTTCAATGAAGGGTTTTTGGCTGGCGGAGCAGGGGTGGTGTAGAAGCTGCGATTGGGTTGATTAAGCCTTAGTTTATTGAAGTTAAGTAGAATGAAACAAAATCATGAAAACCTGTGATATTTTGACAGGACTTGACAATTGAGATGCAGGGAAGATGTCATAATGGACAGATATTCCAGAACCAGGGAACATGGTCTCTTGATATGGGATGTGGCATTTAGAGCTCAAATTGATGAAATTACTTCACCTAGAGTTTGTGCACCTTGAGAAGTCTGTACTAATGAAGGTAAAGGACAATGTTATAAAGTATATCTAAGAAGGAAACAGGTCATTTCTTAACATTAAAGAGATTACAGAATATTTGGAGAAGTACGGATTGGAAAGCCAATTTTCAGCAGTATTCTCTAGACATTTAGCTGCCTTCTGCAGTTCTTTTAGTTTGTCTTGGAGGATTTGTTTGGTTTTCTAAGCTTGATTGAATATCACATTCTAACACTGTCCCACCATCCAGGGACCCAAGCATTCTTCCCAAGTGAAACAGCCATTGTGGAACCTAGAACAAAGAACATAGAACATAGAACATAGACCATAGAACATAGAACCGTACAGCATGGCATAGAAACTGGCCCTTCGGCCCACAATTTTTGTGCTAACCATTATGCCAATTTAAATTGATTTCCTTGGCCTGTACATGATCCATATCCCTCATATCGCTCTGTTTTCTGCACATCCATGTGCCTATCCGAAACCCTCTCAAATCCCACTATCATATCTACCTCCACCGCTATCCCTGGCAGTGCGGGTCTGAGCTACAGGAAGAGGTTGGGTTGGCTTGAACTTTTTTCTTTGGAGCGCAGGAGGCTGAGGAGTGATCTGTATAAGATTGTGATGGGAAGAGATTGGGTGAATCCATAGTCTTTTTGTCAGGACAGGCAGATTAAATACAAGGGGGCATAGGTTTAACGTGAGAGGGGAAAGAAGTAATATGAATATGAGGGGCAACGTTTTCACACTGAGGGTGGTGGATATCTCGAACGAGCTGCCAGAGGTAGTTGAGACAGGTACTATAGCACCATTTAATGGACATTTGGACAAGTACATAAATTGGAGGGAGGCGGGCGAAGCATGAGGAAATGGGACTGGCTTAGATGAGCTACCGTACATTGGTCGGAATGGACAAATTTTGGCAAAAGGTCTTTTTTCAGTGCTGTATGACTTACTGACTCTAATAAATAGCATCAAAAGACAAAGCAATTGTACATGTTTCACATTCATTTCCAAACAGTTGAGACATGTCAACAAATAAAAATATATATTTAATCATTACCCAACTATTGTAGATAGAAATGGCATAATAATATGTTTAAATGATCAAGGAAACACATTGTGGTTCAACATTTCTCGTGAATAGTTTCCCTCCAATTATGATGAATGGGTTTGTTGCTATTCTCATTATTTTTTGAACAGGTACCTCTCGGGATTGAGTCAGCTGAAATTACTACAGAAATGTACTGAATTACTGATTCTATTTGCCATAGAGGTTGTGTGGGACAACCAGAATACACACTTACATTCCCTACAATTCCTACACCCGCTTGTCCTGTGTTGTGGGCTTTACTTTAAACTTTAGACTTTAGTGATACAGCATAGAAACAGCATCGACCTACCAAATTCGTACCAACCAGTGATCACCTCGTACACTAGCACTATCCTACACACTAGCGACAATTTACAAATTACAGAAGCTAATTAGCCTACAAATCACTATGTCTTTTGAGTGTGGAAGGAAACTGGAGCTCCCAGAGAAAACCCACACAGTTACACGGAGAGCGTATAAACTCAGTACAGACAGCACCTGTATAAGACCATAAGACCTGTAGTCAGGTTTAAACCCAGGTCTCTGGCACTAAGGCAGCAACTCTACCACTGTGCCACTATGCCGCTTAAAACTAATCACTAAACTGTCTCTAAACTAAAACTGAAAACCAAATTAAACTAAACGTGCCCTGTCTAATTAATGAAAATTAAATGGGATCCTAACTCAAAGGCTAAAAGATAGTAACTGTAGTGATGTTACAATACTTACCTTCAGCGGCGCTGCAGTTCTGCCACTGGCCGTGTGTGCGACTTTGGCGCCTTTGACGGGGGGGGGGGGGGGCAGGATTAAAATGCTGTTTTTCCTGCCTGTCCGAGATGGATTTCCTCGGCCTGCTGAGCTGAAAAATCGTTCCGACATCCGTCCTCGGAAGTTTTCAAAAAAAATTGCGGGACAATTTAATCGCTGGAGTAAAATAAAAAAGCGACTTCTAACGCCCTCAATGCCTACAATGGGACGGATCTCACGTAGGGGACAAAACACGGAGTAAGTCATCCATTTTACATACAAACTTGCTTCTTAGGATGACATTAATCAAAATTTTCTTTTGGCCCCATACAAACCGGCAGTGTTTTTCCTGCCGATATTGGGTTCAAATTCACTGCAACCGCAACGTTCCAATTGATTGCGTTCCACAAAATCACACTCGCAAGATGATTTAAAAGCCCATTAATTTACGGGAATTAAACATTAAATTCCTTCCATTTGGCTTATAAATTCATGACAATGAGATTTAAAAATCATGTTATGTTGTGAATTCTTGTGAATGTTATTTGGACACTTAGGCTATTTAAAAATGTTAACCTTTTTTTAAGAAATGGATAGATGTTTAGATCTAGTAATTTAATTTTGTAATTAGCTACAATTAGGTAACTAACTAATTATATGCTTTAATTTCAGGTCATCCAAGTAAGATTGTTTCATATTTGTTTCAGAATGCTTCAATCTATAATAACTGAACATTTCTTTCAGTTCTCTTAATTTTTAAGAAATTATGGGCTTTTGACTGTCCTCGATCACAGCTTTTGTGTTAAGGCAATGTAAATGCAATAGGGAACAAGATGCTAATTTCCGAGTATGAAAATGGCCATAACTTTTTTAATACTGAAGATATGAAAGTGAATTAGAATTAGGTGTGATTAGATTAGAAAAGCTCTGAGAATTGCTAAGGACAAACTGCACCCCCTCCACATACACCTGGATCTCCTGCCATCAGGCAAGAGATATCGAAGCATCAAAGCCCGGACTACAAGACGGCTAAACAGCTTCCTACTACAGGCTGTGAGGCTGCTAAACAGACACTCTGTACTCACAGTCACTTGATTCTGCGGCTGGCACGGACACTTTAATAACTGGCACTGGCCACTCAAATCAGCTGCCCCGGACATTTTTATGATTGGTTTATTGTATTTTAACATTGTGTTTTACCTGCTTTTAACTATTTATACTGTTCCATCAGGGACTGGATTGTTTTTAGTGTTATTATGTGTGAAATGTTTTAAATTTCATGTGCGATGCTCCGCTATTCACTGGGAAACGTCTTTTCATTTTGCACTGTACAACTGTTGCTTGCAAGATGACAATAAAGGTTGATTGATTGATTGATTGATTGAAATTAAACTTCCAATTAGGAGGATATTTGGTGCGTTTTAATTTGTTTTATTGAACAGTTTGTTTAGGTGATTGGATATTTCAGTGAGCTTATGGAATATTGCCCTCTGTTAGTATCAATTTCCTTTATTTATCCCTACCAGCACTTCCATGTGTGGCCTGATATCCAGCTACTCTGAAGAAGGGTTCTGACACAAAACATCACCTGTCAGTCTGAAGAAAGGTCCCGACCCAAAACATGATCTGTCAGTCTGAGGCAGGGTCCTGATTCGAAACATCACCTATCGATCTGAAGAAGGGTCCTGACCTGAAACGTCATCTATCCATGTTCTCCAGAGATGCTGCCTGAGCTGTTGAGTTACTCCATCACTTTGTGTCCTTTTTTGATAACCATCAACTTCTGATCTTATCTTGGTGGACGTTTCCCTAATGTCAAAGACACTTTGTTAAAATTTGTTATCCAGTGCCCTTCATAATGTTTGAGACAAAGACTCATCATTTATTTATTTGCCTTTGTACTCCACAATTTGAGATTTATAATAGAAAAAATCACATGTGGTTAAAGTGCACATTGTCAAGTTTTAGTAAAGACCATTTTTATACATTTTGGTTTCACGATATAGAAATTACAACTGTGTTTGTACATAGTTCTCCCCGGTTCAGGGCACCATAATGTTTGGGCCACATGGCTTCATGGGTGTTTGAAATTGCTCAGGTGTGTTTAATTGCCTCCTTAATGCTGGTATAAGAGAGCTCTCAGCACCTCGTCTTTCCTCCAGTCTTTCCAGCACATTTGGAATCTTTTATTGCTGTTTATCAACATGAGGACCAAATTTGTGCCAATGAAAGTCTAAGAAGCCATTATGAGACTGAGAAACACAAATAAAACTGTGAGAGACATCATCCAAACCTTATGCTTACCAAAATCAAGTGTTTGGAACATCATTAAGAAGAAAGAGAGCACTGGTGAGCTTACTAATCCCAAAGGGACTGGCAGGCCAAGGAAGACCTCCACAGCTGATGACAGAAGTATTCGCTCTATAATAAAGAAAAACCCACAAACACATGTCCGACAGATCAGAAACACTTCAGGAGTCTGGTGTGAATTTGTCAATGACCACTGTCCGTAGAAGACTTCATGAACAGAAATGCAGAGACTACACTACAAGATGCAACCCACTGGTTAGCTGCAAAAATAGTATGGCCAGGTTATAGTTTGCCAAGAAGTACTTAAAAGAGCAACCACTGTTCTGAAAAAAGGTCTTGTGGACAGATGAGATGAAGATTAACTTACCGTATTTCCCAGCAATGTGGATGCATATGCGTCGAAAAAGAACCCCCAAGTTAAGTTGCTAAATTTTGAGAAAAGGATGACGGGACAGGATCAAGAGTTTGGTTTAGTTCAGTGGTTGGCAACATCGCCCGCGTACCCCGGGACTGGCTTCAGTTCCCATATCCCTCGTGTCTCCGGGACTAGTTGCAGTTCCCAGGTCGCCTACCCCGGGACTGGCTGTAGCGCCCAGGTTGCCTGCCCTGGGACTAGTAGAGAGAGGGAGCGAGCCTCGGATGGAGCAGCCTTCCGCCAAGTAGCTACCCGCCAACCACCACCTCCAACGGTTGTGCCTGTGCCGAAGGACACCATGGCTGGCTGGCAGGCGGGCCAGCAGAAGCCGCTGAGGTGGCAGCCAGTTCCGCTGTTTGGTCCTGGCGGATCCTCGCAGCCACCCAATCTACTTCCCTTCCCGGCCACAATGTGGTGGCTCCGTGCTCAGAGCTCCCCAGCAGTGGTGAGTGAGTGAGTTGCTGGCATGATCCCCAACCCCCTCCTTCTCAATGCTCCTGCCCTCCCCATAACTTTACCCTTGGCGGCCCAGCCAATTTGTGCAGCCCAGGCAGTGCTGACCCAGGCCAGACTCCCCACATGTTGTGAAAGGAACTCCCCCCCCCGCGACGCTGTCCTTTTACAGCTGCTTCCCACTTTACAGCCGCTTCCCATCAGCTGCCAGCAATGAGGGATACACTTGGCTATCCCTCAGTACAGCAACATCGTTCTTGATTGTTAGCCAAGTCTATCTTTCTTGGCTAACAACCCTACCCTCGGCCTCCAAGACGCAGGTAAATTTTCGTGCCTTAATTTTGGATAAAAAATAACGTCTACATTGCTGGGAAATACGGTATATCAAAGTGATGGCAAGAGGAAATATTGGAGGAGAGAAGAAATGCCCAAGATCCAAAGCATACCACCTGACCTGTGAAACACGGTGGTGGGGATGTTATGGCCTGGGCATGTTTGGCTGCTGAAGGTACTGGCTCACTTATCTTCATTGATGATACAACTGCTGATGGTAGTAACGTAATAAATTCCGAAGTGTATAGACACATCCTACTTGCTCAACTTCAAACAAATGCCTCTAAACTCATTGGCCGGCCGTTCATTCTACAGCAAGACCATGATCCCAAACGAAAGCCACAAAGGAGTTTTACAAAGCAACAAAATTGGTAATTCTTGAGTGGCCAAGTCAATCACCCGATCTGAACCCAATAGAGCATGCCTTTAATATGCTGAAGAGAAAACTGAAGGGAACTAGCCAATAAAACAAGCATAAGCTAAAGATGGCTGCAATACAGGCCTGGCAGAGCATCACCAGATAAGACACTGAGCAACTGGTGATGTCCATGAATTACAGATTTCAAGCAGTCATTGCATGCAAATGATATGCAACAAAATACTAAACATGACTCCTTTCATTTACATGACACTACTGTTTTTCTACATGGTGAAACCAAAATGTATAAAAATGGCCTCTATTGAAATTTCATAATGTGCACTTTAACCACATGTGATTTATTTTCTATAACAAATCTCAAATTGTGGAGTACAGAGGCAAATAAATAAATGATGGGTCTTTCTCCCAAACATTATGGAGGGCACTATATGATAGAGTTTTCAGGATGTCCTTGGTTTCTCCCTTAGGCAGTCTAAAAAACTCCACCTCTCTGGCCAAGCTTCAGGGTACTGTTATTAATAACTGCTTCTGTGGGTTAGGTATGTATAATAACAAACTCGTAGCAACATCCCATTTTGTTATGCGTCATTGGACAAGTTACTACCAATAAATAAACGAATTTATCCAATGGATAGCTTCCCCAAACACCTCCGACCTGCTGATCTGGAATACCATATCTGAGGAAAGCATTGGATCATTGAAAAATACAGCATGAAAACAGGCCCTTCAGCCCACTGAGTCCACACCGATCATCGATCACCCATTCACACTTGGTCTATGTTATTTATCCCACTTTCTCATTCACTCCCTACACACTCGGGACATGTTACAGAGGGCAAATTAACCTAAAAAAACCCGCACAAATTTGGGATGTGGGAGGAAACCAGAGCACCCAGAGTAAACTCATGCGGTCACAGGGAAAATGTGCAAATTCCACACAGGCAGCACCTGAGGTCAGGATCAAGCCAAGGATTCTGTCACTGTGAGGCAGTAGCTCTACCCGCTACACCATTCTGCCGCCTTGTTTGAATTGTAAGTTACAAAAGGAAATCGGATCACTTCTTAAGATGGAAACACTTGCCAGGCTGTGGAGAAAGAGTGGGAAAATGGGTGTAATTGGAAAGCCTTTAGATGGGTAATGCAGCAAAGATGGACCAGGTGTATCATGTGAGCCCATCTTTGGCAATGGGTAGAAAACGAGGAAGTAACTAGTTTGCAAAAAAATACATTTGATCTCTTTCTTGTTAATTTACAGCCACATCCACTCAACGTTAATTACCATCAAGTTTATATATTACTTCTTGTTGTGTCTCCATAATACATTGAGAAACTTGATGACTTTCCTCTTGAAATCTGATGACATTAAACATTAAGGGTGACATCCTAGATGTTTAGCACTTAATTAATTACCCTGGGTGAATATGCATTTTTAATCAGTGTGTGTAGTAAATTTCACACGACCATGTCTATAGCTTTTGTAACTTGTCAACATTAAAGTTTACACCATTGACAGATCTAATGAATAATGGTTGGGATATCAGATTTTCACAAAGTTAATTCTATGTCTGCCTGCGTCTTCCACAGGACTTTATTAAATGAAAACATCCATAATTAATACAAGAACCAATTACTAACCCGTGTGTAAAATGTAAACTTACCTCAGATGAGAATGCAAAATCACCAATGCAATGAACATCATCCTGTTCTAAAAATATTTTATTTTATTTACTTGGAATAAACTTAACTGCAACTTTGATTTAGTTAAGATAACTTTGAGTCAAATAACCAGTACTATGAAGCGTCCTTGGGATCCTGATGATATGTTCAAACTCTTCTCAACTAATGAAATGAAGTATTTTTGAATTACTGACACTTACAATGCAGGAATATAAGTTAGCCAATTTTCACGGCATGAAGATAAGTAATAGATAAACTGTTATTTGGTCATTTTAGTTGCTGCTCGTGTTGGTAAGTGGGTCAACTGAGAATGTTGACACACAACTGGCACAGTGACGCAGCAGTAGCATTGCTGCCTCACAGCTCCAGGGACCCTGGTTCGATACTGACTACGGGTGCTGTTGGTATGGAATTTGTATGTTCTCCCCATCCTTGAGTTACTCAAGCACTGTGTAATTTTTTTTCTGCCAGTATTAACCACCATCTGCAGTTCTTTGTTTCTATCTACTGTGTTTTACAGACATGTTAGGTTGTTACAAATCAGAATTTTGTTATTTTGTTTTCAATACAAATGATAATTAAACACACTTGATCCTTAATAAACCTAAACCTAAATCTAATCAAGGGTGTCTATAATTAGCTGTAGAGTGATCCTTTCTTTAAAGTTTAATCAAAACATGGTGTCTGTGATTGTCTTATGGCATGAAATCTCTACACCCAGATGTCCTTGTAAATCTACCCGATGCCCAGATGATGAAATGAGGTCCTTCCCATCCAGAAAGCTGATGCGTTGTGTTTCATGTAGCTCTTGGCACAGCACATTTCCAAACATAGAACATGGAACAGTATGGCACAGGAACAGGCCCTTCAGCCCATAAATGACTGTCCCATCATGATGCCAAGATAAACTAATCCCTGCTGCCTGCACACAATGAATATCCCTCCATTCCCTACATATCCATGTGTCTATCTTAATGCCCGTTGAACAGTATTATCCTATTTGCCCCAATCACCAACCCTGGTAGTGGGTTCCAGGCATTCATCACCCACTTGTCCTGCACATGGATAGGAAAGGTTTAGAGGGATATGGGCCAAATGTGGGAAATTTGGTTTTGGTTGGTTTTGAATGGCTGGAGGTGAGAAAAGACCAGGACCTATCAGGGCCGGCCACAAAGATGTCAGGCACACTGAGTTACTTTAGTACTTTATGTCTATCTATGGTATAAACCAGCATCTGCAGTTCCTTGTTTCTACTTCTATGACTATGACTCTATGACATCTAATTTAAACATTTCTCCTCTCACCTTAAAGCTATGCCCCCATTGTGATGCTGGTCACGACATTGTCCAACCCGTGGGAATTCTATTGAGGGCTCCCTGCCACCATCGAGAAAAGTCAGAACCAGGGGGCTCTGCTGATGAGGTATCCTGCCTGCCTCTATACTGAAAGAATCTCAATGTTTTGACTAGATTTGGTTTAGTTTGCATCTGCTGCTTGCATCTTGACTCATGTATCCCAGAGCAACATTGCCATGCTTTCGCTGAGACCCTCTATTGGATGGCACAGTGGTGCAGCGGAAATAAACGTTGGGGAAGAAACCAACCCTGAATCTGGACGTAGACAAAAATGCTGGACAAACTGCGGGTGAGGCATCATCTATGGAGAGAAGAAATAGGCGACGTTTTGGGTCGAGACCCTTCTTCTGACTGATCTGGAGGAATGCATTTACAAACCTCTGTACCTCTTTCCTGATGGGAGATAAGAAGGAGCAGTGACCGGGGTGCGATTTGTCCTTGATTATACTGGTGGCTTTGCCGAGGCAGCATGAAGGTCTTCAATGTGGTAGATAGTAGATCAGGACTGTTCTCTGGTTGTTGGTAGGATGGTTCCATTGCCTGATAACGGAATAGGATGGTTCAGTTGCCTGATTTGTGCTCCTGATTCCAGCATCTACAGTCTCTACAAGGAGCAGAATCAACCCCACTGTTACTGAAACTGGCAGAGCAAGTTTCACAGACCTTGAGGCCAATTTCTGCCGCTATTTTACTTCGGAGTCACGTGAATGACTACGTGAAGAACCCCGCTAGGATGCATGCGTGTCATATCGCTACACGCATTGCAACGAGTCACAGCAGGAGGAATGACGTTCCCTTTAGCGGCAAAATTTGAAAGTCGGGAACAGCAGGTAAGAGACTCTGCATTCCTTCCACTTACCTTTTAGGTGGAGACATGGACCGGATCCACGAAGGCTGCGGGAAAGCTGGCGGGGGAGAACCGCAGAATTGCGGGCAGCCGGCAGCAGCAGCAAGCGGCACACTGATCTCCCGTAATGGGAACAGCTGTGCCCGACTTCGCTCCCGACTTCGCTCCCACGCCGAAGGCTGCGGGAAAGCTGGCAGCCGCGAAGAACCAGTGCGTGTGAATGGGGGCGGTTTGAGCGGCTGGAGGAGAAATTAAGCAGCCGCGAACAACCAGTGCCCGTGAGCACCGGGGTTGGTTGGAGCGGCTGCCGCATGACGAGCAGCCGTGAGCGGCCAGTACCCATGAGCACCGGGGTCTGTTGTAGCGGCTGCAGCATGTAGTATAAAGAGCAGCCGGGAGCGGCCAGTGCCCGAGAGCATTGGAGCCGGTTGGACTGGCTGCAGGAGAAATTAAGCAGCCGCGAGCGACCAGTGCCCGTGAGCACCGGGGTCTGTTGTAGCGGCTGCAGCATGTAGTATAAAGAGCAGCCGGGAGCGGCCAGTGCCCGAGAGCATTGGAGCCGGTTGGACCGGCTGCGGGAGCAGTACCCCTTGTGGGGCTGCAGAGTGGAAATACTCCAAAGTGGCAAAGCCACAGTGGGCAACTAATAAGCCCCACAGCAGTACCCCTTGTGGGGCGGCACAGAGTTTCTCACTCATCAGAGGGGATCACCGAGAGTCCATCCTGGGCTGGCTGCAGGAGCTGGAACAGGAGCAGCATCAGGAGCAGCTGTGACGGCCAGTGCCCGTGAGGATTGGAGCCGGATGGAATGGCTGCAGGAACTGCAGCAGGAGCAGCCTCAGGAGTAACGGCTTCAGGAGCAGCCGCGATGGCCAGTGATCATGTGCATTGGAGCCGGTTGGGTGCCCGAGAGCACGGGACCAGCTGGAGTGGCTGTTGGAGCAGGTAAGTGGCAGCTCCATGATTAGTCACAGAGGGGCAGCTAGTAAGTCCTACAGCAGTACCTCTTGTAGGGCTGCACAGTGTTCTCCCTCATCAGAGGGGAGTAGAGGGGGTCAATTTTGGGCTGCACTTGAACAGAGGAGCAGAACATACCCCTAGTACACTTAGGGTGCAGAAAACCTATGGGAAAACACTTACCATCAGGGAACTGCAAAACCTGAATGTTCCCAGTATCAACCAAAACATAGTAGGGCAGGGAATTGAAACGAAAGAAAGTTCTAAGTCCTAACAGCGGGACGGGATCGGTCGCACTATAAACAGAGACATGACACTAGATCACCAGGATGCACTGGCCTTATATGCTAACCTGGAACCTCCCAACCTCCAATATTAAAATTTGGAGGCATCTTATCTTAACAGGGAAAGAACTTCACATAGAGGGAACTCTGGGGCACATTAAGGAACGTCTTAAAAACTACTTCCTGGGAAATGTGCTACCCTCATCAGACACCGGCACCTCAACGACCACGGAGGATGCTGAAATAGTAACTAACCTACTAATAGTAACCAGGGAGGTTGGTGGGGGATAACAGATCTATCTGTATGCATAGAATTATTCTACCAACACTTAAAATTCAGAAGTATAGGGGTATACCTTAGAATTCTTCATTCCATTATCCTCCAGTTCAGCATGTACCGAACTGAATGTTTATGCTTAACGGGTAAGAATCAACTAAAGTGCATACTGATCTACAGTGCCCATATATTATAGAAGTTATGGAGGACATCCAACAAGTATCACAGGAATTTGTGTCCTAAATATCCTTATCATAATTTAGAGGTGGTTGCCGCTACATCTTAGATTGACTAATTTGAATACTTCGTACTTTATATTCATTATAGATGGGAACCTTTGGTGCAACTAAGGTATTGATCCTAGGGTACTACATGGCAAGCATGGTATTAAAATATGCTTGCTGTATAATACTCATTTGAGGTGCCCACAGATGTATTTAGTACAACAGATCGTCTGCGGTCCACCGTTAACACAGTTCACTTCGCAGTGACTTTGCCGTAAGAAAGGGTACAGGCTTTATGGAGGCTTGCAGGGAACTAAACCATCCATCAGACTGGTAGTAATATAATTGGCATTAGGTGTGACAGTCACATGATATCGGACCTTTACATAATCATAGTACAGAGCGTAACACGCGTCACTCAATAAATTATGGGGGGGTCATTCTGACTGACTAATGAAGCAACCAACAGAGGCCACTATGGTACAAAAATGGTGGAACATACATTAGGCATTGTTCCTAACCAAACACAGTTACCCGTCTATGGAACCACATACTGATGGGCCTTGGATTGGGATGCTACTAATTCCATCTCCAGCTGTGGGGGAGATGGAATGCTCAGGAGGCATCACTACTAACGTTGGGCATATATACCTGGGGAAGTGAGAGTAGTCAAGGCTTTAAGTCATATTGTTTTGGGATATATCACCAGTATGTTAGTCTACAAATTGACAACACCACGGGGGTAGCATATGTCAACCATATGGGTAAAAACATATTGACACCGTGTGACTAGCTGGCCAACACTATTTGTGAATTGAATTGAATCCTTTATTGTCAATCAGACCTTTGGGTCTGAACGAAATGTTGTTGCCTGCAGCCATACATGTAATAATAACAACACACAATAAACACAAACTAACGTCCACCACAGTGAGTTCGCCAAACACCTCCTCACTGTGATGGCGGCAATAGTCTTAGAGTTACTGTCTCTATTAATCTGGATTAATAGCGTATCCAGATAGAGATTGGATATCAGCTTCCAACTACCAGGGAAACTGAATTTAGTGGCAGGCAACCAGTTATGCTAACTGTAAAAACTCTGTATGGATGTTGGATAAAATATGTATTGCTGGAACAGCCGGTATGGAACACCAGGTAACCACCTATTCACATCCATGCTCTTACCAGTTATCAAATTATGTTCTTGGGAGCCAGAACCTGGGGCAGTGGTTCAGACGTATCTTCGCTGATTGGGGGATCATTTATGCATCCCTCCCTTTGCCTCATCAGTCGGGTATTTAGGAAGAAACTATAGACTCCACGTCTCGAATTTTGATAATACCTGATGCCCTACGCAACCATGGGTCCTGGTGATATCAACATGGGTCAGAACCATACATCACCATCCATCATAGACCTAACTTACTGGGTCTTCCCGCAACAAGGGGAGTTACCCATGTCACTATTATATATTAACCTATTTATTTAGAGTTGAAAGCACCTCTTCTACACCTGGGACTGATGGACCGAATGCGGAATTATTTCAGCGGTTCATAGACAGTCCACCCAAACATCAGTACTTGGTATCATCTAGTAATGGGAAGTACTGTCACAACAATAATCATCACCCACAGATCTATGAACATCCCGTCTGTTCTGGAATTCCTGGCAAGCCTCCATTATGATGAGAGGCTCAGTCATAGTGCCATCAACTGCGCCAGAAGTGCTCTGTCAACATACTTGTCGAAGGTACAGAGCGGCATTCTGTTGGGACAAACCCTGGTAAACAAACTCATGAGGGGCATTTTAAAATTAATCCCCAAGAACCAGGTACTCCCAAATATGGGATGTGAGCATTGTACTGACCATGTTAAGAAGCTGGTCTCCAGCTGCAGCTCTGTTCCTACGGAAACTGACTATAAAAAAACAGTCATGCAGATGGTCCTGGTCACGCCACAAAGGGTCCAGTCACCACAGAAAATAAGGTTGGACAACATGATTAATTCATCTGGAATTTAAGGTTTACGTCAGTGTAATAGTCATACAGAACAGACAGGGGTCAACACGCCTAAAAAATAAAAAAAACAGAATTCAGAGCCTACCCTACAGATGGTCGTCTCTGTATTATAACTCACTTACTATCATACATGAAGTATACTAAGATCATCAGAGGGAAGAAATGTCACTTTAATCAGCTACTAACAGCCATTCAAAACAGTGACAGTCCAGACCATCTCTAGATGGCTAAAACAAGTCCTAAATAGGCTGGAGTGGACACTAGCATTTCAAATCGCACTCCACCAGGGCTGCAGCTACGTTGGCAGCTATGAAGTTGGACGTACCAATGGACCAAATCCTCAAGACAGCAGGATGGCCAACGGAGGAACTTTCCAACGTCTTTATAACAAACCAGTCATTGAACCTGGAACATTTGCAGAAACAAATTTAAGTTCTGTAATATAATATACCCATAAATAGGGGCAATAATTGGTGTTAATATTTTTACCGTTGGGTTTCAATATTGTATTGATGTCTAATGATGTTAACTCTATTCTCCCCAAAAATCAAGGCAGATGTGATGCATGGACTCGTTCCACGGCATGAAATCACAGAGCTTTAAAATCTTCACGTAGTCACTCACGTGACTCCGAAGTAAAATAGTAAGATTAACGAGAACTTACCTGTTTGAAGTTTGATCTTTATTTTATGAGGAGGAACGTTGAGGGAATACGTGCCCTCCGCTCCCACCCTTGATCATATCCTGAACTGGTATCTCTTCTCTAATCTTACTATGTTTAGTCATTACAATTATCTGTGATTTCACACCGCTGTTTTGAAGAATGACACGCATGCGTTCTAGCGGGGTTCTTCACGTATTCCCTCAACGTTCCTCCTCATAAAATAAAGATCAAACTTCAAACTGGTAAGTTCTCGTTTAATCTTACTATTTCTTATGTTCGTAAGAAACATCATGACAACTCACTGCATAAAAATAATGTTCACTGTTCACCCCATGGGTTATTTTGACAGAATTTGGTGCCTGGTAGAATTTCCAATGAGCCATTCATCTGTGAATAAAGGCAAATATTGATGTAAAGCATGTATTATGTTGGATATCTTTCAGTGTGTTCCCCTGGTTGACAAATTACTAAGGCAGAGGATTTTTCACACAGTAAACAAAAGAGGAGGTATGCAGATCTATTTCCTTTTTGAATGATTGTAGCTCTACACATTGAGGAGCGACTGCAACATCATTTAAGAGAGAACTACCTCTGAAGAAACGGAACTTAATTGGATGTGGCGATGAGGCAGAGAAATTATGTCCTAGTGTGGATAAATTATGCAGAGTTACAGCTGACACCGGCATAATGAGTCTCACTGACTTCTACTGTGCTGTCATTGATATAAATCCGTGAATCTTGACAAAGCAGGAAGACTGATATTGGAACGATATTGATTATATTATCACAGAGCCCTTAATCAAACTTGCTTTTCTACGAAATAAGTAGTGCCACTTTCCCCCATAATACAAGGTGCAGAATCTAGTTACTTAAGTTTAAGTTACTTAAGTTACTTAAGTTGCTTAAAACCATTTTCCCTTCATAAAGAATCCTCTGCAGGAAATACCTGGCGAAAAGTAACATCTAGTGCTATTGGTAACTTTAAATAT
Source organism: Leucoraja erinaceus (assembly GCF_028641065.1). Taxonomy (NCBI): domain Eukaryota; kingdom Metazoa; phylum Chordata; class Chondrichthyes; order Rajiformes; family Rajidae; genus Leucoraja; species Leucoraja erinaceus. The sequence continues at coordinate 39,933,841 of NC_073388.1, forward strand.
TTCACGTCCACTAATCGTATCAAATTAATATCAATCCTTTTTCTCTGTTGATTCATTCTACCTAAATCAGTTATTTTATTATTGCATTTTTGCACTACCTCAAGTTGCACTACATCTTTGCTTCATGTTGCTGCGTTGCATTTGTTGTATATATATTATTTTTATCTTTACTGTTTATGAGCTTCATGCGAACAAGGAATTTCATTGCACTCTGGAGTATATAACAATAAACTACTCTGAATCTGATCTTATCAGAATATTTTCCAAATTCCCTCTATATATTTTTTAGTTCCAGAGATAATGCACAGAAACAGGCCCTTCAACCCACCGAGTCTGTGCTGACCATTAATCACCCATTCTTTGTCATCCCATTTTCACATGCTACACACTAGGGGCAATTTCCGGGAACCAATTAATCTATGAACCCGCAAGTCTTTGGAATGTGGGAGAAAACAGGTGCACCTGGAGGAAACCCATGCATGCAATGTATCAATAGTGCAGTGGTTCATTTATTATCACGTGTACCGAGGTACAGTGAGATTCCTTTTACAGTACATAATACCATAAAAGCCCATTGCAGCCATTGCCTCCATTCAATCATCCCGCAAATGAGAACGTACAAACTCTGAACAAACTGAAACAAACTATGTTTCTTACATAGTTAGAAATGCACCCAGGTCTCTGGCACTGTCAGGCAGCAGCTCTACCCAGCACCACTGTGCTGCCCATTGCCACCATGTCCTTCCTGCAATGCGGTGATCAGAATTCTGAACAATACCCCAGGTGAAACCTGTGGAATATTTTGTGCGGTTGCAGCATTACGTCCTCTTTCTTGCACTCAATATATTCAGCCTGGGTATTCAATAACTCATCCACCCGTGTCCCAGTTTTCAAGGAATTATGCTACTGGAACCTGCAACAACAAAGAATCTGCTGGAGGAACTTAACGGGACGAGGAACACAATTCTTTGTTGCTCCTTCTGAGATATTATCCCACATTCGAAAAGCCACCAGCATAATCAAGGCTGAGGCTCGCTCCAGTCACTCCCTCTTCTCTCCTCTCACAACATACAAGAGGTACAGAAGTGTGAAAACACAAGCCTCTAGATTCAGAGACAGTTTCTATCCAGCTGTTATCAGGTAACTGAACCATCCTCTCACCAACTACAGAGCAGTCTTGGCTTACCATCTACCTCATTGGAAACCCCTCGGACTATCATTCACCGGGGTTTACTGCCTTTTATCTTGCACTAAACGTAATTTCCTTTATCATGTATCTGTTCACCGTGGATGGCTTGATTTTAATCATGTATACTTTTTTCCTCTGACTGATAGCATTCAACAAAAAAGATTTTTGCTGTACCTTGGTGCACTTGCCAAAAATATTAAACAAAACAAAACTACACTAAACTAAACTAAACTAAATTCCCTACATACTAAGAGCAATTTACTGAGGCCAAGTAATCAACAAACCCAATTAACCTACTGCTACTCAATATGATATTTTACCATCACATCATTTTGCAGGATATGCACAACATGCTGGAGTTACTCAGCGGGTCAGCCAACATCTCTGGAGAAAAGAAAAAGGTGACATTTCGGATAAGAACTCTTCTTAAGATGGTCTGAAGTCAGCAGAAGGGTTCTGACCAGAAACTAACCTATTCCTTTTCTCCAGAGATGCTGCTCGACCTGCCGAGTAGTGCTGGAAAATATTGTGTAGGAATGAACTACGGATGCTATTTTATACTGAAAATAGACACAGTTCATTCCTACACATCATTTTCCAGCACTAACCTAATCCCCTTTCAATTTGTTCTGTGCTATCTAAAGGGAACTCATCCCCTCAGGGAGCAGAGCAGACACTTGGCGACAGCTTGGAGGAGATGTGACAGGAAGATTCGTATTCGAGCATTTGTCAATGGCGTTCTGCAGAGGAGAATCTTCAACAGTCCCTCCTTCAGATCCCACATTGGCATTGGATTGATGTTACGTAGAGTACTTCCTCTCATCTTTCCTCATTGTTATTTAACCCTCTGTCAGGCTGAAGCAGTGAGTAGGTTTGCCCTGGATGTAGAAATAAGAACGGCAACATTATTAGTCCATCTTCAATACGAAGTTCTCAATGCGAGAGTGTCTCTGTGAGAGATGGCCAATCTGTGATGACTTTAGTGATCGTCCTCCAACACTCTGTGTGATATTCCCGTGTGTCAAATCTTCAAAATACCGTTAACCCTCATTATAACAGTCCATGGGGGGAAAAAGGAGGGGAATGGTGTTTGTTATTGCAAATTAACAAATCCGGGTGAGTTGACGGCCCCGGCCTGCTAGTGGCCAGGGGAGAGACGAGGGTTGGCAGAGTCAAAGGTCGTGGACCACTGTCGGCTGGATTATAGGTAAGGGTTAACTCGGGGGTGACAGACGCGGCCGAGGAAGCTGCGTTCAGCCTGACAATGAAGGACAACAGGTTCTAATATAACTAAGCTCCATTATAATAATACGGAGGATTTATTGTGTGCAAGTCTGAAAAATTACCAAAATCGATTTCAGACAATTGCCAAAAAAAGACATAAAGTGCTGGAGTAACTCAGCGGGTCAGGCAGCATCTCTGGAAAACATGGGTAGGTGATGTTTCAGGTCAGGACCCTTCTTCAGATTAGTTGAGGGGAGAAAGCTGGAAGAAAGGAGGAGTCAGGACAAAGTTTGACAAGTGGTAGGTGGATACGGGTGAGGGGTGGGGAGTTTGACTGGGAGATGGGCAGAGAAATGAGATGCCGTCCTTGCAAGAGGCAAGTGGGAGGAGGCGCAGTCTGTTAGACTGAATAAGGGTCCTGGCCTGAAATATCATCTGCCCATTCCTTTCTCGAAAGGAGAGAAAGCTGCAGGACATTGTTTGGCAAGTGATAGGTGGATATAGCCATATTGGCAGATGGCTAGACCAGAAATGTAAAGCTGTGAAATGAGGAGATAAGGAGAGGTGGCTTGAAATGTGAAGCCAGAGGAAGGAATACAGATGGAAGGGAATGGTGTGGGGGGATGGGGTGGAAATGGGGGGGGGGCTGAAATTAGTGGTTTCAGGCAGGCCAAACAACTAATTTCATTTCATTTCCAATTCAATTTCATACACAGGGCAGGCCGAACAGCTCATTGCATTTTCATTTCATTTCCATTGCCATTGCAGCTTCAAAGCACAGGGCAGGCCAAACACTGATGGCATTATCATTTCATTTCCATTCCCATTGCAGTTTCAAAGCACAGGCCAGGCCAAACAGCTAACTGCATTTTCATTTCATTTCCATTGCCATTGCAATTTTAAAGCACAAGGCATGCCAAACAGCTGTTTGCATTTTCATTTCATTTCCATTCCCATTGCAGATTCAAAGCACAGGGCAGGCCGAACAGCTCAATGCATTTTCATTTCACTTTGATTGCCATTGCAGTTTCAAGCACAGGGAAGGCCAAACAGCTCATTGCATTTTCATTTCACTTCCATTGCCATTGCAGTTTCTAGCACAGGACAGGCCGAACAGCTCATTGCATTTTCATTTCACATCCATTGCCATTGCAGTTTCAAGCCCAGGGCAGGCTGATCAGCTCATTGCATTTTCATTTCACTTCCATTGCCATTCCAGTTTCAAGCACAGGGCAGGCCGAACAGCTCATTGCATTTTCATTTCACTTCCATAGCCTTTGCAACTTCAAGCACAGAGCAGGCCAAATAGCTGATTGCATTTTCATTTGACTTCCATTGCCATTGCAGTTTCAAGCACAGGACAGGCCAATCAGCTCATTGCATTTTATTAAGGGCTAACAAATCATTTATTGCAAGTACATTGCAGACTCACAGTTCAGTTGATTCACAGCTTAGAATGAGAGTCATGGCCTCTCCCTTGCGATCTTGCAGAGTGACTGAGTCACATCCAGGCTTCTGTGGTTTTATAGTCCTGCACCCCCCCCCCCCACCCCCCCCCAGGAAGGGGCGTTACCTTCATCACGGTGATTGACGCGAGAGGTTCTCAAGGTTTTTTTAAACGCTCATAATTTTTTTTATTTTCATTGATGGGAAAAATCCTCAGGGCCTACTCAGCAGAGGAGGACTGTGAGTAAGATGGCCAAACATCATAGCGATATATGGTAGTGTTTTTCTAAAATCAATATACAGCGCAGACAGGAAGTGGTCAAGATGAAACTTTTAATTATATAAATATCCTAGATTACTTACTAAGAATAGAAATAAACCTAAATCGTCAGTCTGATGAAGGGTCCAGAAATGTCGCCTGTCCATTCCCTCCACAGTTGCTGCCAGACCCACTGAGTTCAGCAATTTTTTTGTCGGATTTTTTATTTCCAGTTTTGAAATGGGTTGAGATCCATTGCAGTCTGTGATACAGATTAACTTACAAATGCTTTCTCAGGCTTGTAACCAGCAAGTAAAACAACCTCAGTAATCTACACCTAACACCATGATGAACCTACCGTCAGGAGTCATCTTCCTTTCACAGGTGCTGGAGATAGTTCCCAGCTTAAAGCTTCTCAGAAACAAAAGAAGCAAGATAAAAATCTAGTCAGGTATCCTCAGCAGATCAGGCAGCATATGTGGAAGGAGAAATAGTGTTTGATGTCAAACACAAAGCGCTGGGGGAACTCAGTGGGTCAGGCAGCATCTATGGAAGCAGGTTTTTGAAGTTATAAAAATTTGTGAGGCTCAGAGAGAAACGAAGGCAAGAACTGTGATCGTGGAGAGTGATGGTGAGGGCTTTGGAGAGGGCGCAGAGAGGTTCACCAGAATGCTGCCTAGATCAATGAGTATTAGCTATAAGAACAGATTGGACAAACCTGGATTGTTTTCTCTAGAACGGCAGATGTTGAGGGATGACCTGAAAGTAGTAAATAAAATTATGAGAGGCATTGATAGGGTAGACAGTCAGAACCGTTATTCCCAGGGTGGAAATGTCAAAGACCAGAGGGTATAGCCTAAAGGTGAAAGGGTGAATGTTTAAAGTCAATGTGCAGAGTAAGTTTTTTTTTTAAACAAAGGCTGGTGGGTGTCTGGAATACGCTGCCAGGGTTGCTGATGGGGATAGGTATGATAGTGGTATTGTAGAGACCTTTAGATAGGCCTATGGACAAGCAGGGTATGGAGGGATATGGACCAGTTTGAGTTTATCTTGACATCATGTTTGGTGCAGACATTGTGGGCCGAAGAACCCTTTTCTTGTTCTATACTGTTCCATGTTCAATGGATAGGAGTGATTGAAAGATGCAGGTAGTTAAAGGAACTGCTGAAAGAGGGAGATGAAGACTTGTGCTCACCCCCATGTTCTCAAGGGCAATGAGTGATGGTCAACATCTGCCATTGACAGTAAAATCCAGATCCTAATAACGTAATGAGAACAGTACAATATGTTGGTGCAAATTGTGAAAGAGTCTTTCAGCCTAATTCAATCTTTTGGTCATCAGTCCACAGCCCCATGGGTCTCAAATGTCCATGGACATACCCATGGATTGGTGAAATGAAATGATGGGCTATAGTTACAACATTCCTCGGGCAATGTGTTCAAGAGCTCCATCATCATCCTTTCATCACCTCCCTTCTAACTCTTGGACCAATTATTTGAAATTAATGCACTTAGTTGTTGCCACTTGCCCCATCCCTCCTTGCAAAGGGAAATGTTGATTGAATTGAATTGATTGAAAGACAGCATAGAAATAGTCCATTCTGTCCACTGAGTTTATGCCATCCACCAATCCCACGTTCACACAAATTCCATGTTAGTTCCATTTGCCCTAATTTGGCCCATATCCTTCTGAATCTTTCCAATCCATGTACCTGTTCTTTTAATGCTGAAGATAGACACAAAATGCTGGATTAACTCAGCAAGTCAGGCAGCATCTCTGGAGAAAATGAACAGGTGACGTTATGTGGTTCTTGATATGTAATGTCACCTATTTCTTTTCTCCAGAGATGCTGCCTGACCCAATTGGTTACTCCAGCATTTTGTGTCCATCTTCTGCATAAATTAGCAGCTGCACATGTTTTTTTAATGCTGTTATTGTACCTGCCTCAACTAACTCCTCTCACAGCTCATTCCCATATACCTACCACCCTCTGTGTGAAAAAGTAGCTCCTCAGGCTCCTATTATATCTTTCTCTCCTCAACTTATAGCTCAGTCCTCTGATTTTTGATTCTCCTACTCTCTCTGCATGAGAGTACATTTGCCATTGTGGCTGATCCAACCATCTGGATGTCCCTGTAGGCTACAACATTCGAACAGGAGGAGTGAAATGAGCCTTGAAATACCCAAAGGAGGAGTGAGTAAAAAAAGCTTGATTTTGGAAACGTGGCATAAAAGAAACGGAATAACTGATTATCTGAAATTGTCGGATTCAATGTGAGTTGTAATTCCTCTCTGTTAAGCTTTGACCTGCTCTTGAGTATCATAACTGATCACCTGCTATCACAGTGTTTCAATATCAAAGGCAGCAGGCACAGTGCATTCAAAGGTGGTGCAGGGACAGACGACATGTAGGTTTTGGTTTAGTGAGACAGATAGAGGGCTCCGTGGGCTTAGAGACAGAAGGAGACAAACTTGATGGTTGGGGAAGAGAGCAAAACTAGCTGAAAGTTCCAAGTGTTGATACTTAAGCATATTACGGGAGGGTGTGAAGTTTGAAAGAGTAAAGGGCCTGTCCCACTTGGGCGTCATTTGCACGTCATTTACGCGACATAATTTACGCATCACGACACACGACGCGTACGTTGTGACGCATGCATGGCGTGCATTACGTGCGCATGGTGCATGGTGAGGCATGTTGGCATAGGCCACCTGCGTGAAGCGCAAATGACGCCCAAGTGGGACTGGCCCTTAAGTCCCAAGAAGGGTCCCATCAGACACATCATCTCTCCATTCACTCCACAGATGCTGCATGACCCGCTGAGTTCCTCCAGCACTTTTTGCTTTGCTCCAGTTTCCAGCACCTGCAGTTTCTTGCGCCTCTGCAGGAAGGAGTGCAATTGGAACATTCAGGTATCCAGCCAAAGAGAGGGGGTGAGGAGATAAATAACTTATTAAGGAGTTGTCGTGATCGGACTGCACAGCACATGACAGAGGAAGCAGATTTAGTCAGCATTTCCAATAGAAAATTAGATTTTCAATTGAAAAATAAATGTGTGATGGGTAGGGTGAGGATTGAGTAGTTGGGATAAACTGGATATGTCCTTCAAGAAGCCTGAAGAAGGGCCCCGATGTGACATTTGTGGTGAGGAGGGAACGTGAGGGAGGAAAGATTTAATAAAAACCTGAGGGGTAACTTTTTCACACAAAGGGTGGGGGGTGTATGGAACAAGCTGTTGCAAAAGGTAGTTTAGGCAGGTACTATCACAATGTTTAAGACACATTTGGACAGGTACATGGATAGGATTGCTTTAGAAGGGCCAAACGCAAGCACGTCCTACGAGTGTAGATGGGACATGATGATTGGCGTCGGCAAGTTGAGCCGAAGGGCCTGTTTTGACGATGTACAATGCCATGAATGTATCTATCTCTATGAGATGTTTAGTTAATTTAGGTTAATTTATGGTTTTCATGTGTGCCAAGATAAAGTGAAAAGCTTTTGTTTGTGTGCTATCCAGTCAAAGAAAAAACTATACATGACTACAGTGCACACATAAAGGATAAAGGGTATAACATTTAGTGGAAAGGTCACCTGTCCATTCCCTTCACAGTTTCACAATTGCTGTCTGGCCCACTGAGTTCCTCCAGCACTGAGCTTTGCACTAGAAGTTTATTTTATTGTGTGCGGCGTTGTTTTCTGGTGCTAAACACTCAGTGACGCAGCTGGTAGAGCTGCTGCCTCACAGAGCAATGGACCCGGGTTCGATCCTGACCTTGAGTGCTGTCTGTGTGGAATTTGCACGTTCTTCCTGTGACCACATGGGTTTCCTCCCGGGTCATCCAGTTTCCTCCCACATGCCAAGGATGTGCAGCTTTTTAGGTTAATAGGCCTCTTTAAATTGCCCCTAGAGTGTAGGAGATGGGTGAGAAAGTGGGATAACATAGAACTCATGTGAACAGGTGATCGATGGTCAGTGTGGATTTGGTGGTCCGAATCCAGCACTTTGTGTTTTGCTCAAGACTGAAGCATCTGCAGTTCTTTGTGTCTCCTTCAAAGAGCTGGATTGGCCTTGATGTGCCAAGTGGTCTGAGTTTAGGATGGGTTTAGTTTAGTTTAGAGATATAGCATGGAAACAGGCCCTTCGGCCCACCGAGTCCAGGCCAACCGGCGATCCCACCGCACACTTACACCATCTTACACATACTAGGGACAACTTAGAATTTTACCAAGCCAATTAACCTACAAACCTGTACATCTTCGGAGTGTGGTAGGAAACCGGAGCAGCCAGAAAAAACACAGACCGGTGATGGAGAGAACGTCCAAACTCTGCACAGACAGCACCCATAGTCAGGAACAAACCTGGGTCTCTGATGCTGGCTCTGCCGCTGCACCACTGTGCAACCGTGGCATTGTGCCACCCTGCCACCACACCACCGTACCAAGCCTGCAGATTTCCAGTCTGGGAAAGGATGCAGAGGCGTTTCACCACCAATCAATCTGTGGGCAAAGAGGCTGTGAAAACTGGAATGAGAAACATGTCGTGAGAAACACGTGAACAAAATCTAGCTCGTAACTCATTCCAGCCAGACTGCTAATTTATTAAGCTTATAAAGGCCATCTCATTTATCACGCAGGAAATGATTACCGAGTGGAGACGGTAAAAATGTTCCCTGGAGTTTACTGGACCACCATCAAACATCAGAGGCACTGGAGTGGGAGCGCATCATTCGACTGGTGCGACAAGGGCTCCACATTTGATACACTCCACAGTGAATGAACTGATATCACCAGACGAAAAATCATCAAAGGGTTTCTGTTCAACTCTCGGCATAAATTTAAATTCAGGTGAGCGAGTGAGTGCATGTGTATTCACATCCTGGCTGTCTGCAGCCACGATATAATGATGAAAGCAGGAGAAATAACACACATTTCTCTCACATGTCAGATTCTCTCCGTCATTACTGGACAGTATTAACCCACAGAGACTTTTAAAGGCCGACATAAGAAACCTCTCAACAAACAAGTGTCCTGAACAAAAAATAGTCAGCCTGAAGAAGGGTCCTGACCCGAAACGTCACCTGTCATTTTTCTCCAGAGATGCTGCCTGACAAGCTGAGTTACTTATGGGTCTGTCCCACCAGCCAGAGATACACGGCTGTGAAGCTCGGCAGACATTTAACATTACCAGTCGGTTATCCTTGGTTCTGAAAACTACTGCTTACATTTTTTTCCCAATGAGCTAATGAAATTCACTGGCTACAACCTACGAGAACCTACGAGGACCTTCGACCTCCTGGCAACACACTAGGACCTCCTGGCAACCCACCTACGGTACGAGAATGCTTGCTACTCTTCATGGCGGCTTCAATCTGGTTGCCGCTAATTTTTCAACATGTTGAAAAATTTGCGGTGACCATAATGAGGCTGCGACTAGTTCCCAGAATCCGGGAACTCCTCACGGCCATGAAGGCGACTCCCCGGCAACCACCTGCGAACATGTTGTGACCATATGGCGACCGCATAGTCTAAAAAGACTATGTGCAATCACCTATAAAGTCGCCTAAGTGGGACAGGCCACTGTGTCTGTCTAAGTGGGACAGGCCACTGTGCCTGTTTTTTTTAAAAATCAGTTTTTTTTCTACACTGTTTGATCAAATCATTCGGTGTAGGTGTGGGTTAATATGTGTAAATGGCCAGAGAGAAGGGCGGGCATGGTGGTGCAGCGGTAGAGTTACTGTCTTACAGTGCCAGAGTCCCAGGTTCAATCCTGACAAGGGGTAATTATCTGTACAGAGTTTTTACGTTCTCCGTGTAATCTGCTTGGGCTTTCACTGAGATCTTTGGTTTCCTCCCACACTCCAAAGACATACATGTTTGTAGGTTAATTGGCTTGGTATAAAGGTAAAATTGTCCCTAGTGTGTGTAGGGTATCGTTAACATGTGGGGATCACTGGTCGGGGCGGACACGATGGGACGAAGGATATTTTTCCAAGCTGTATCTCTAATCTAATCTAATCTAATCTAATTAAATCTCTTGTAAAACCTTACCTGTTTTCCATTAATTTGGCAGTGGTTAACCTATCACAAAATCTCTTGTGTGGGAAGGAACTGCAGATGCTGGTTCAAACTGAAGATAGACACAAAAGACTGGAGTAAATCAGCAGGACTGGCAGCATCTGGGTGGGAAAGGACGAGTTGACTATCAAAATTTATTTACCTGTTAGTAACATCACTTGTAGAAACAAAGAACTGCAGATGCTGATTTATATTAAAGATAGACACAAAGTGCTGGAGTAAAGGGCCTGTCCCACTTGGGCCATCATTTACGCGACAAGCCGGTAGTGACTGGCCGTTCATGCGCATCATCAGCGTCTGTCTGGCACAGCCGTCTGGAGCGAGTGATGTCATTTGAAGATGGACACAAAATGCAGGAGTAACTCAGCGGGACCGGCAGCATCTCTGGAGAGAAGAAATGGATGATGTTTCGGGTCAAGACTCTTCTTCAGTCTGAAGAAGGGTCTCGACCCGAAACGTCACCCATTGCTTCTCTCCAGAGATGCTGCCGGTCCCGCTGAGTTACTTCAGCATTTTGTGTCTATCTCCAATCGTCTCGGCCTCACTCTAGGAGTAGGAGTGGGGCAGAAGTGGATCCGCAATGGCCGTGAGCCCCAGGCCGGGTTCGGCGATCGTTTGCCTGCTTTTGCTGCTGTTGGAGGTGAGACGTTGTGCCGCGCCAGGGTCTTGAGCCTGTCCCACTTTGGCCGTCAGCTATGCGACCGGACGGTGGCACGCGAAGATTTTGTTCAGGACGAAGTCCACACTCCTCCACACCACTCCACACTCCTCCACACCACTCCACACTCCTCCACACCACTCCATGCGCCCGTCCCGCGCTTCCCACGTGCTACCCACACGCTACCCACGCGCTAGCAGGTCGCGTAAATGGCGCGCAGATGACAGCCAAGTGGGACAGGCCCTTAACTCAATGGGTTAGGCAGCATCTCTGGAGAAAATGGATGGGTGACATTTTGGGTCAAGACTGAAGAAGGGTTCAAATACGTCACCCATCATTTTCTCCAAAGTAACATAACTTTGTAGCTTTGGCATGATGAGTAACAAAGATGTAATCTTGGTTATAGTGCAGGCTAGCCTAGGTCAGAAAGTGTATAACACAAAGTGCTGGAGGAACTCTGTGTTTTGCTCAAGATTCCAGCATCTGCATTTTCTTATATCTCTTATGCAATTCTTATGTCAGAATAACTGCTCCCTCAATATGTCAGTGGGAAGAAAGTATCTGACCTGAAACGTTACATATCCATGATCTCCAGGGATGCTGCCTGACCCCCCCCCCCCCCCCCACCTCCCCCCCCCCCCCCTCCCCCTCCATCACCCTTGTTACACCGGCATTTTGTTTCTAACCTCCCCCTCAATGTCAGCAAGCCAAAGGAGCGAGTTATTGGCTTCAGGAAGTGTAATGGAGTACATGACCCAATCAGCTTCAATGATGCTCAAGTGGCAATGGTTGAGAGCTTCGGGTTCCCCGGGCGTAAATATTACCGACAACCTGTTGTGGAGCCACCACATTGAAGCGACAGTCAAGAAGGCACACCGGCACCTCTATTTCCTCAGGAGACAGAGATTTTGGCGTGTCTCCAATGACTTTTACAAACTTCTGCAGATTCACTGTAGAATGCATAATGCAGGGTTGCCTCGCAGCCTAGTTTAGGAACAGCTCTACCCAAGATCGCAATAAATTGCAGAAAGTTGTGGATGTAGCCCAGTCCATCACATAGACGAGACTCCCCACTACTGACTCCATCCACACTTCATACTGCCCTGGGAAATTAGCTAGCATAATCAAAGACATTTCCCGCTTGGTCCTGTCCGGCAGAAGGTACAGAAGCATGAAAGCGCACAGTATCAGACTCAGGAATAGCTGCTTCCCCTCTGTTATCAGGCCTCTGAATAGTCCTTCAGTCCCAGTTCCCCAAACTTCACCAACCTACCTCATTAAGGAAATTGGAGATTTTCTATGGTACTGTTATGCTGTAACATGTACTGTAATATCTGATCTGACTGGATAGGGTCCATACCAGGGTAGATATGATAATAATAATAACCTTAAGCCGACTTTGGGAAATGGATGCTTGCAATTTATAGAATGAACACAATGGAAATGAGGTACAAGATGGAGACAGTTTTAAGTTGATGGGTTCTTGGAATGGAAAAATATCTGTGGAATATTGGGCAGGTCCGGCTCGTCCTCCGCGGAAACAGAACACCGACCTGGGCCACCGCCGTCGACAAAACCCATAGCGCTAGAGCGCGGGGGAGCCGCGAGCAACTGCCAAGAGCAAGGAGGACCGCCGAGAATGAAGTGAGGGCCTGGTGGGGGCGGGGGGTGGAGCCGCCAAGAATTAATTTGATTATGAATATGATTTTACCAGGATGGATGCAAAATAAAGCATTTAATTGCACCTCGGTACATGTTACAATAAAGTATAATTGAATCATTGAATCATTGAATCATACCTTGTTGGGATGGGGCCGTGATGCTATAAAATAATTGAAGATAAAATGCTTCCCTAACTTTGCCTTCAATCTCACGGACCCACCATTGTCATTTCAGCAGGGGAATGGAATCATAGAGTCGGAGCCAAAGTAGAGGGTATATTCTTTTAAACTATTTTACTTCAAACATTAGGCTTTAGACTTCAGATGTACAGCGTGGAAACAGGCCCTTCGGCCTGTTGAATCTGCACTGACCAGCGATCACCCTGTACACTAGCTCCATCATGCACAATAGGGGCAATTTACAATTTTTTTTTACTAAAACCAATTAACCTGCACATTTTTGGAATGTCGGAGGAAACTAATGCATCCGGAGAAAACGCACGCGGTCACAGGGAGAACGTGCAACCCGTAATCAGGATTGAACCCAGATCTCTGCCACTGTCAGGCAGCAACTATCGCTGCACTACTGCACTGCTAGTGCTCAATCTTGGGTTTAAATTATTTTGTGTACATAATTGTGTGCATTTTAATTAATGTAACTTTTTTAAGAACGGCCTCTGCACCCGGTCCAAATGGTGTTCCGTATTGTGTCCACAAGAATGCCTCAGATATTCTGAAATTCCTCTGGAGGAACATGAGGGTTGCATGGGAAAAGCAAGTTATCCCCTGGCGAAGAGCGGGGTGAGTGCTGATCCCAAAAGAATAAAAATTGTCCACCTTCGAACAGTTTCAGCAAATAAACCTTCTTAACATAGAGAGCAAGATCTTTTTCAGTGTGGTAGCGAAAAGACTTACAAAGTATCTGAAAGAAAACCATTTCATTGATACGTCAATCCAAAAGGCTGGCACAGCAGGCTTCTTGGGATGCCTTGAACATACCAGCGTCATATGTCATCAAATCCAGACTGCTAAGAAAGAACAAAATAATCTGTTCCTCAACCTGACCAACGCCTATGGATCAGTTCCTGATTCGCTACTGTGGACTGCTTTTGGATTCTTTCAGGTGCCAGCAATAATAACAAATCTGGTCAAAGACGGCAGCCAGGATCTGCAGTTTTGTCTTGCAACATCAGACTTTACCACAGCGTGGCAACCATTGGAAGTAGACATCATGGCGGGGTGCATCATCTCCCCATTGACCTTCACTACGGCAATGGAGCTCATTATCAGAGCATCAAAATGGGTCGTGGGAGGAAAACGGCTACAGTGTGGTCAGCGGTTACCACCTATACGAGCCTATATGGACGATATAACAACACTAACAACCGTCCCCTGCACTAAGAGACTTCTGGAAAAATGATGTTCTACCATCACCCCAGAACCTGAAGCAGTGGTTCAGCGAAGACCCTGCTTGCTCCCTTTGCCAAGCACCTGCATCACTAAGGCACATTTTAACAGGATGCACTATGAGCCTCGCCCATGGGCGTTACACTTGGCGGCATAACCAAGTTCTCAGACAGCTGACATCAATCCTGGAACAGAGGCGTATGATGACAAATGTTTCCCCACAAACATCGGCAGGAAATGTCCATTTCACAACATTTGTACCAGCAGGCCAACCTCCAGAGCACCAGATAACATCAAAGGATGCAAGCATTCTGCAGACTGCTCGGGATGGAAGTGGACTTGGAAAAAAAGCTTGTGTTTCCCCCAGACATTGTGGCGACAACACTCTGGCCAGACGTGGTCCTGTGGTCCACAACAGCCAAGTTGGCATACGTTGTGGAATTGACAGTTCCATGGGAAGATGGTTGAAGAAGCTTATGAGAGGTATAAGATCAAGTACTCTGAACTGGCAACTGAAGCTTCCCAGAATGGCTGGAATAGCAAGATTTTCCCTGTCGAAGTGGGATGCAGGGAATTTGTTGCTACATCTATGACCAGGCTATTAAAGAAAATGGGGGTGAGGGGTCGCTCCCTCCAACAAGCAATCAAGTCATTATCAAATTCTGCAGAAAAAGCAGCAATTGGCTTTGCATCAAAAGGAGACAACAAGTCGGCTGCAAGATGAAGACAGGAGGGTATGGAATTGAGGGGGGTGTAACTGGGATGCCAGGTATCACCGTTGAGCCCTCTGGAGATGCTGTGGGCTTATTAATGAAACGTTAAAGAAGGAGGGTACCCACCTGATGACCCCGATGACGTACGTACCCTACCTTTCACCACTCCAATCCCACTGCAAATAGCAAGAGTGCCGACTTACTACAGGGATTGAAACATCAAGTCCTATTAGCTCTACTAATTATTGTTATACTTATGTTAAATTGTTTTCAGATATCTCTGTTTAAAATAGAACATAGAACACTACAGCTCATTTCTAAAGGTACGTCCTTTTTTTCTGCACTCTCTAGTTCCAGATTCCACCACTTGTGGCAACATCCTCTCCACATACACTTTATCCAAGCCTTTCATTATTCGATGGGTTTCAAAGAGATCCTCCCTCATCCTTCTAAACGCCAATGAGTACAGGCCCAGTGCATTCAAATATGTTAACCCAATCATCCCCGGGATTATTCTCGTAACCCTCCACTGGTCCTGTCGGGCAGATGGTACAGAAGCTCGAAAGCACACAGTACCAGCCTCAGGAACAGCTTCTTCCCCTCTGTTATCAGGCTTTTGACTAGTCCTTCAGTCCCAGTTCCCCACCCTTCCACAGATATGCAGGTCAGGTGTTGCAAATGTGGTCTAACAAGCATCTTATAAAGCTCCAAGATAGGATATGCCTTGACAACCTATAACTGCTTTGCACCAGAGATACGACTTTTTCCAAAACTGCAACACTACGATATGCTCACTGATCACACAGCATTTGATACATTCACAGTCAGCCATTTTCTGATATCATACGAGGTGAATCAAATTGGCTTAAGACTTGCATTTCTGATGGCCTAGACGTCAGGTGAATCATCCACAGCATTTCACCTCAATAAGCTAATGTGGAGAAAGTATGAGGATGAGCTTTGGATTTAAGGTAAAAATTCTCCATCGCTGCAGGCAAGTAATTTTTTCACCTGATTTAAATAGACACGGAGATATTTCTGGTACCAATGTAACGTAACTAATATGAGGTACTTAGCAACCTAAGAAACTATCCTGGGTAGAAACTTGTACCATCCATGAAGACAAGATCAGTGTACAAAATCATAAGAGAAATAGATCAGGCAAATGCACAGTCTTTAACCCAGAGTAGTGGAACCGAGAACCAGAGGGTATCGATTTAAGGTGAGGGGGAAAGATTTAATAGGATCCTAAGGGGTAACTTTTTTCACACAATGTGTGGTGGGTGTATGGAACGAGTTGCCGGAAGAGCCAGTTGCGGCAGGTAGTATCACACCGTTCAAGAAGCATTTGGGCCGGTTCATGGATGGGATAGGTATAAAGGAATATATGGGCAAATAGGACTAGTGTGGATGGAACATGTTGGTCGGCATGACCAAGTTGGCTTGAAGGGCCTGTTTCCATGTTTTATGCCTATGTCTTTATGAAAAAAGTTGCAGATACAGTACATGGCAATACCATCATCTGAAAATTCTCCAAAAAAGGTGCATGCCATCCTGATGTAGAATAATATCAGCTGATAATTCTTCCTTGTGACAGGTTGCAAACACTCAAATTGTCTTCCAAAGGCATCACGACAATGACTTCACTCCACAGATTACAGTGATTGTAGGGGGAACCCGCCGAACCTGCCCAACGAGTGCTCGTTCCCCATAAACCAGACCAAAGGAGGATGGAGCCGACGATGATGACAGACATGAGGATGAGGAGACAGGCCGGGAGGAGAGGAGTGGAAACACGGGCCAGGCCTACCACGCCCTTGAGGTTGGCTGCGGGAGGTGTCCCCGGGGCACAAAGGTGGACGGGTGAGGAGAGGAGAGGACTTCAGTTCGCTGGTTGATCAAAGGAATGTGATGGCTGGAGGCTGGCAGCAGCCTGGGGCTTGCCTGAATCGGCCACCATTCATTACAATGGGAGAATGGACTGGGCTTTGAAAATGGCACTAAATCATGGCACCCCTTGCATGCGGGTTCAATAGACTAATTCTGCACAACTGCTAATCACGGATGTTATGGCAACACTCTACAGGACTGTTTGTAGGAAAAGAACGTCTCTGTGTGTTTGCACTTCACACCTGTGACAATAAGGCACCATTGAACCATTGAACTAAGAAGGCAGGTTGCCACCATCTTCCCAAGGGCAATTAGGTATGGGCAGTAAATGCCGTCCTTGCCAGGGATGTCCACATCCCATAAATTAATAAAACAATATCAAATAAATCTGTCTGATGTGCTTGGTTGAGGTTGGAAACCTGCATGAGTTTGAAAAGAGTAAAGCCCCTTGGGCAAACTCCTTTGAAGTAACGTCTTTTATTTGCTTTTGTACCGTACATTTCACATCCTTTGGACATTGCAAAACACTTTACCACCAAAGGAGTGCTTTGAAGTCCTACTGTGATGTTGGAAGGTATATGAAGAAGATAGAAGGATAGGTTGAATGAGTGAGAGAAAATATATGCGAAGGTGCTTATGTGGGGCACCAATATCATTATCAATTAATTCAGAGCATAGGGCTTTAATAAGTTTCAATTCCCACCACCGATTTTCCGGCACTCTGAGTTCCAGTGCCTTGCCGGTTTATCCATTTTGCCAGACCAACAGAGATCATGGCCTCCGAGTGGAGTCAAATGGTACCAGAGTGGTCGGTCTAGGCAGCCGAGAGACAAAGCGCACAAAGACGAAACTATCAAAACATGGAGGGGACGGGGGACACAATTTTTTGGCGGCCGCGCGCGCATGCGCATACACCCACACACCCGCAAGGCTTCGGAGGCTCAATCCTGCGCTAAATGCAGCTCAACTGTGCCTGTCTCACCAGGTTAACTACAGCCCTGTCTGGAATGACGGGATACCAGCGTTGCTTCTCCGCGCTGGCCATATTCACCGCAAGCTCAGGCAGGTTAACCTGGCGGGGATGTCCCCCACCTCTCAAAACATGGGGGGGACGTGTCCCCTCTGGCCCCCCCGGGTTTTCCGCCCCTGGCTATGGGAATAAATGTGCCTCAATATAACATTCCAAATCCATTGACAGGGAGCTAAAATAAAGTCATTGACCTCTTCCTGGTCAAGACCGCTGGCATTATGACTCCAATGACACTCAACCAGTTCTGGTGGCCAGGCCCACATCATTTTGCTTAGTTTAGAGATACAGATTGGAAACAGGCCCCTGGCCCACTGAATCCGCACTGACCAATGATCATTCGTACACTAGATCTATCCTACACTAAGGACAATTGACAGTATGTACAGTGAAATTATTTGTTTTGCATACCATACACAAATTAAGCAAAGAGTTGCCATGTATAGGGCGACGACAAAATTACAAAAATATTCAATATAGTCGCAATGGTCCCTCCATTCTCAGCACCCCCCCCCCCCCCCCCCCCCCCCCCCCCCCCCCCCCCCCCCACGCCGTGTTCCTGGGTAACTCAGTGGGTCAGGCAGCATCTCCGGAGAAAAGGAATCAGTGACATTTCGGGTCAGACCACTACTTCAGTGTCCAACAGTTGTGGCACAATGAGACAGCATACAGAGTCGCCAGATTTCTCGCCATTTTGAAGTCCCAGTTGGCGGCATTGTTGGTTTGGCCCGGCCAAGCATGGCCGTTGATGCCCTCAGCTGCTCTGTGTCCCTGCTGTCCATGTCTAATCCATGCTCTCGGCCTCTTGGTTTAGCTAAGAATGATATGTTTGTGTTGCAGAGAATCATGCGTTTCGCAGTTTTAGCACATAACTACACACACAATATGCGGCACAGATATAATAAAACAGCCCAAACTACTCTGTCAGTTCTGTCTAATTCACTGACTATTTTGTACAGATGGCATACTGCTTTCAAGAGGAACGGCGGAATGAACAGACAGCGATTCACTGAGTAGAAAAAGCTGCCGCCATGAACAGTTACAATTCTTGTATTTTCGTTGATGCTTTACAAAAAGTGCAATTAGCAGGTTATTGTTTTTTCCAAATTGGTGCTTTTTTATCCAGTGAATTTAGGCCATTTTTAATGCAAACCTGCAGCTGATAAATGAGTCCATGATTAAAACAATAACATTGTGACTTGACAACTTGCTGAAAAATACCAAACACTCACATCGCCCTGCATTTATTTAAAAAATATATAATTTATGTCAAAAAGGTCAGGCGAATAAAATACTAGAGTATAAATGGCTGGATAAGAAAATCATTACTCACTTCACCATTAAAGAAGATTCATTATTTTTCATTGAATTTCAAAATGAATGTTTACCATTGAAATAAAATATAAGCCTTGGCATGGCAAGTTAAATCTGACTGAAACTCAAACTGGGTAGTTTAAGATTTAAAATGTTGATGAAAGTCTTGTCTTATTCAGACTGATTATTCCATTTATTCCTCATCTTCAAGGAGTCCATGAGTCAATGATGTGCGATAGATTAGGGTCACTCAATGGGAGGACGCAGAGGTGGCACAGTGGTGCAGCGGTAGAGTTGCTGTTTTACAGTGCCAGAGACCCAGGTCAATCCTGAACACTGGTGCTGAATGGAGTTTGTACATTCTCCAAGTGACCATGTGTTTTTTTCTTGTTGCTCCGGTTTCCGCCTACACTCCAAAGATGAACAGGTTTGTAGGTTAATATGCTTTGGTAAAATGGTAAGATTATCCCTAGTATGTAGGACAGTGTTAGTGTACGGGGTAATCGCTGGTCAGCACAGACTCATGGTCCTTCTTCTTCTTGCGTTTGAGGCAGCAGAAATTATGTAAAGCCCTCCAGGTGCTGTAGCTAGTTAGGCCTTCCGCATTCAGCTGCAGCAGGGTAATGCCATCCGGTTCAACATCCGTAGGTGCCCGCCCTAAAAAGAGCGCATGCTCCATGTTGGCGCCAAGCTGCGGCGACTGAGGTTACACTATTTCTGCTGCTGTCTCTCTTCGTTGTCATTCGCCTGACTGAGGTCAGTTGACAAGGCTCACCACGGGGAGGTCGACAACATGAGCCCCACTCGGTGGGCCAAAGAGCCAGTATCTCTAAAGTCTAAATTCAGAGGCAAAATCTAAATCACAGCCTCCGATTCAGATTGCCATGTTTTTTAAATATTTATATGGATGTGGAAGCTTTGGAAAGGATGTAGACAAGGTTCTAGTAAAGTTGAATGCTGCCTGGATTATAGGGTATTAGCTAAAGGGAAAGATTGGACAAACTTAGATCAATATCTCTGGAACACTGAAGGTTGATGGGAGACATGATAGAAATTTATTAAATTATGAGAGGCTTAGATAGGGTAGGGTAGACAGTCAGAACCTTTTTCCTGAGTGGAAATGTGAAGGGCTTGAGGGCATAGCTTTATGGTGAGAGGGGCAAAGATAAAAGGAGTCGCCTCTCGAATCTTAACAACATCACCATACATTGGCACTTTTTCCAATTTAGTATCTTTCCTGTAGCTGAAATGTGTGCAGATATATGAACAGTAAACTGAACATAATACTCCATGTACAGCCTCACCAACAGGAACTGGAACTCTCTGTCTCCATCGCAGAAGGCAAACTGTCAAAACTGTAGAACGTTACTACATACCATGGGATCCCACAGTTACCTAGATGTCGTTAAGCTGGAACAGGTGCAGAGAGGATTGATGAGGATGTTGCCAGGTCTCGAGGGCCTGATCGAGAAGGTTGAGCAGGCTAGGACTTTATTACTTGGAGTGCAAGATGATGAGGGTAATCTTATAGAGGTGTATAAGATCATGAGAGGAATAGATTGGGTCTTTTTACCCAGAATAGGGGAATCAGGAACCAGAGGACACAGATTTAAGGTGAGAGGGGAAAGATTGAATACAAACATTAGTGGCAAGTTTTTTACACAGAGGGTGCCAGCTAAATGTATCAAGCTGCCAGTGGTGGTAGCTGAGGCAGCTGCTATCACAACATTTAAGCGATTTGAAAGGTACATGGAGAGGACAGGTTTAGATGGATATGGGCCAAAAGCTGGCATGTAGAATTACTGTATAATCGTGGCATTACAATAGACAATAGACAATAGACAATAGACAATAGACAATATGTGCAGGAGTAGGCCATTCGGCCCTTCGAGCCAGAACCGCCATTCAATGTGATCATGGCTGATGGGACATGTTGGTAGGTTTGGGCAAATTGTGTCGGAGGCCCTGTTTTCACACTGTATACCCATCGAGTCCACGCCGACCAATGATCCCAGCATAGTAACACTATCCTACACACACACTAGGGACTAGAAAAATTAAGGCTGTAATTATTTTGTGGCTGCAGTTCTGATTAGCATTACTCTTAATCTTCAGCAGCATTCAGATGCATTCTAAAAGGATAACAGCATCAGCAGATGGTAAATCCTGCCCAAGTCTGCCAAATTCTGCCGCATGTTTGCACACCTAACTTTGCTTACTTTGGATTGAGATGCTATGTGGTGTTTAAAAAAATCCTAGCAACACTCTTCATAAATTCATAGATTAACACATCGTCACATCGTAGAGCAATGAAAATGAATGATTCAATCTAGTATGGTTTGGAAGATATAGCCTGGAAAGGAGTCCTTCAGCCAACTGTCGATTACCCGTTCACACTAGTTTTATGTTATACCACTTGCTCATCGACTCCTGACAAACCAGAGGCAATTTACAGAGGGCCAATTAATCATAAACCCGAACGTCTTTGGGATGTGGGTGGAAATCAGAGAGTCCAGAGGAAATCACGCGGTCACAGGGGGAATGTACAAACTCCACACAGACAACACCTGATGTCAGGATTGAACTGGGTCTCTGGCGCCGTGAGGCAGCAAATCTACCCACTGTGCCAGTGTGCTGACCTGTGGCAACGATTCAATTAAGAAAAACTTTCCAAAAGGTTCTGTCTGTCTGCATTCCCTCCACTCCCCTCACTCCCTCCCTCCCTCCCCCACCCTAGCCGTCCTACCAGTTCGACTGTTGGCATCCTTGTATCCCCCTCATTAGCACATCTTCCCCAGTCAATCATGGGCCATAATGGACTCTAACTACCGTGAATGGTATTTTCCACATTACAAACTGCAAATTTTCAGGGTGCCACAGTGGTGCAGTTGGTAGAGCCACTGCCTCACAGCACCAGAGATCCAGGTTTGACTCTGACCTCAGATTGCTGTATATGTGGAGTTTGAACTTTCACCCTGTGCTCCGGTTTCCTCCCAAATTCCAACGACGTGCAGGTTTGTAGTGTTCTGTAATGGATGCGAAAATGGGATAACATAGAACTAGTGTGAATGGGTTAATGATGGTCAGCATGGACTCAGTGGGCTGAAGGGCCTGTTTCTTTTAATCAATCAATCAATCTTCATTTTGTACAGCGTTGATAAACTGCACGGTCATTCCATGCACCAACATTTTGATCCGCACCATTTATCCACGTTCCAAACACAACCAATTAAACAAGAAATCAATCACTATACAAATATTATTGTAAAGCATATGGCAGGGTTTGCAAGCTTGCTATATGTTCCCACCTGCTCCAGAAATGTGCCTTGTAATAATGCAGCACCAGCTTGGGGTTTGTTAACGAATGCGATGAATGATGGGTTGAGGGGAAGAGTATAATTACCTGATGTGCATTTGCCTGGAACTGTTGAATTGAAAAATCTCATTCATGCGAGCACAGTATTAAGCAACGTACGGAGTTTGCAAAGGCCACTGTAGCAATCCGTTAGATCAATCAAAGAGCAAAGAGCACGTGCAAAATTAAATCTAAATATAGATTTCCAGAGGCAATCTAATTAATCGCATACATTGCAATATCACATTATTGCTAAACACAAGACACCCTCAAGAATGACCAAGGACATATTGAAAACTGGAAATGATTTTTGCTGAAAATAATGGGCTCTGGATTCCTCCCACATTCCAAAGATGTACAGGTTTGCAGGTTAATTGGCTTTGGTAAAATTGTAAATTGTCCCTAGTGTGTAGGATAGTGCTTGTACACGGGGTGATTGCTGGTCAGCACGGGCTCGGTGGCCGGTTTCCATGGTGTATCTCGAAAGTCTAAAATCTAAAGTAAAGTAAGTAAAGGAATTAGATTGGACATATAATATAATGTATATGTCTGCTATCAGACTACTGAACAATCCCCTCATAAGCTAAGGATGTAGTTTTGATCCCCCAACCTACCTCTGTGCACCTTTTTTTTTTAATCTGCACTTTCTCTGTGACTGTATCACCATAATTCTACACACTATTTTTCCCTTGCACACGTCAGGCATCATCTCTAGAAAACATGGATAGTTGACTTTTCGGGTCGGGACCCTTCTTCAGACCTCATTTCTCAACCCAAAACATTACCTATTCATGTTCTTCAGAGATGCTGCCTGACCTGCTGTGTTACTCCAGTACATTGCGTCCTTTAGTGTATTAACCAGCATTATTTCTACATGGAATAAATCATCTTTTGAGGAAGAGTGATCATAACATGAAAACATCTGGAGAATGATGTCGACAAGTCCAAAGCTAAGGAATTCTTCAAAAAAATGGCAATCGAAAAACAATATAAAAGTTTTTATTTAAAGCACGTAATTCTCAACAAATACAAATTCTCCTGGTGAACATCTCCCACTGGAGGTGTAGTACAAATATTGTTAACTAAAAAAAATTAGTTTGGCATTAGATTAGAAAAATAATTTTACAATGTTGCATATTGTCAACAAATTGTCTCTAAATTTAAGCAAAACAAAGATTATGCTATTTGGAAAACATAAAATAAACCCTCAAGTACAATTGAAAATAGATAACATAAGTATAAAAAGAGTATGTGAAAATAAATTTATTGGTGTGATCTTAGACCACAAAATCTGCTGTAAACCACATATAAACCACGTCAAAGCAAAACTGGCAAAGTCTATAGCAATATTGGGAAAATCAAGACACATTCTGGACCACAAATCATTACATACTCTGTATAATACTCATGTTGCCATATCTGAGTTACTGTGTGGAGATATGGGGTAACACCTACAAAATCAATCTACAGCCGTTATGCACATTACAAAAACAAGCAATAAGAATTATCAATAACGTTGGATATCTTGAACATACCAATTTATTATTCTTAAAGTCACATACACTGAAGTTCACTGATCTGGTTAAATTTAAGACTGCGCAAATCATGTACAAAGCAAGAAATAATTTACTTCCAAGAAATATACAAACAACTGTTTATGGAAAGACAGGGTGGGTATAATTTGAAAGGGGAACATAATTTAAAAAAACTCAATGTCAGAACAACTCTTAAAAGTATGTGCATAGCAATCTGTGGTGTGAATTTGTGGAATGGTCTGGAACAGGAGATAAAACTTAGCACAAGCTTAATTCAGTTTAAAAAAGATGTACAAAAACACTTGTTTAAAAGGATATTGGGATGAGGATAGGTGATTGTGAGTGGGATATTTGTTATACTGATTGTATTGGGAAGGGTGATTATAGAGTGATGGGTTGTATATATGACTAAGATACTATATAGTATATGAGGGTTTTTTATTTTATTTTTATTTTTTTATTTTTTGTATGGCTTTGTAAATATTTGATTAGTGTATAAATGTAAATCATTTGGTGTAGATATAGTGGTTGGTGTACATATAGTGGTTGGTGTACATATGGTGTACATATAGCTGCTAAATTTGTATAAGATAATTACAAGCAGTTGTATAAGGGGTGGGAATTAATAAGCTTCTTCCTGCTCCTTTTCAGACACATACGATTGCATTTATTTATAGATATTGTTTATGACACTTTATAAATATTCTTGTTTTGTTTTTTTGTATGCTGTTTCACACTTGCTTTTTATTCTTTTATTCTGTTTGAAATAAATAATAAAATAAATACATAAATAAAAAAATATTGTTTTAGCCTTGAGCATGCGGGTTTTAGCTGGGATATTGATAATATGGTGGTAAATTAACAAGAGGCATTATGACGAGCAAGAGAGATGATGCCTGGCCTGCTGAGTTATTTCAGCAGTGTTTTTGCTCGACATTAAAGTAAGTTCAAAGAATTTCCACACATAAAATTAAAAATATTATGTAATTGCATGTCTTTTAGATATTTGAACAATTAGAGTTAAGAGACCATAGATCAATAAGCATGGAAACAGGCCATTCAGCCCAACTTATCTATGCCGACCAAGAAAAGGTAGTGGTTTATTTTCAAGAGAGTAGGCACTAAAAAAGACAGTGAAATGACAGGACATAGATTTTATTGGCAAGGTCAGCATTTATTGTCCACTAGACTAAGTGGGACCCATTGTTCACACAGGAGGGCTGGTCCCTAACACAATATTCCATGTTGCCTCCAATTCCTATATATGGGTGGTCAATTGGGGGGGGGGGGGGGGACACACCTTCTGGAGCGCTAGAATGGGTATTTTGGGTCGAAGGAACTGGTTTCCAGGGGGCTAGTATGGATATTGTGGGCCGAACGGATTCTGGGCTGGCAGCTCAGTGACTCAGGCCTGGTGGGCTGGCAGCTCAGTGACTCAGGCCTGGTGGGCTGGCAGCACAATCACTCAGGCCTGGTGGGCTGGCAGCTCAGCTCAGAAACTGCCAGAAATTCTGCCCAAAACATGTGAGAGACTGTGAGAGAGAAGGGGAGAGGGGGGAGAATCAATTTTAGACATTTTTCATCTTTTTCTGCAGATCACAGCAATGAAGGAGGAAAGTCTATCCTGGCCTGGATCTCCCAGGGAGCCTATGAAGGGTGGGAGAAAAATACTGGGGTGAGGTTTAATACTGGCAGTGGGAATACTTACTCATGGGCCGAAGGGACTCCTCCTGGTCTAGTACAGGCCTGATGGGCTGAAGGGGCTCATTTAAAAATATCTGAGTGAAATCTCAGAGAAAGGCACTTTTTCTAGGCTTTTCCAGACCTGGCACAGGACTTTTGGGCAAAAATGCTCCTCCTGGGCTAATACAGGCATTTTGGGCAAAAGGAACTGTTTTCAAGGCAAAATGGGGCCTCATGGGTCGGAATGAGTGGTTTCAGGCAGGCCAAACAACTCATTTCCATTTGAATTTCAAGCACAGGGCAGGCCAAACAATTCATTTCCATTTTCATTGCAGTTTCAAGCACAGGGCAGGCCAAACCGTTCTTTGCATTTTCATTTCATTTCCATTTCCATTGCAGTTTCAAGCACAGGGTAGGCCAAACAGCTCATTGCATTTTCATTTCATTTCCATTTCTATTGCAGTTGAAACCACAGGGCAGGCCAAAACAGCTCATTGAATTTTCATTTCATTTCAATTTCCATTGCAGTTTCAAGCACAGGGCAGGTCAAACAGCTCATTGCATTTTCATTTCATTTCCTTTTCCATTGCAGTTTCAAGCACAGGGCAGGCCAAACAGCTCATTGCATTTACATTTCATTTACATTTCCATTGCAGTTTCAAGCACAGGGCAGGCCAAACAGCTCATTGAACTTTCATTAAGAGTTAGCAAATCATTTATTGCAAGTACATTGCAGACTCACAGTTCAGTTGATTCACAGTTGTGGCCTCTCCCTCGCGATCTTCCAGAGTACTGACTCACGTCCAGGCATCCAGGGTTTAATAGTCCTGCCCCCCCCCCACCGGAAGGGGCGTTACCTTCATAATGGTGATTGACAGACGAGAGGACTAATCAGCTGATCTCAAGATTTTTTAAACGCTCATAATTATTTTATTTTTCATCAATCGGAAAAATCCTCGGGGAGAAGGACAATGAGTAAGATGGCCCAAAATCATAGTGATATAGGGTAGCATTTTTTCTAAAATCAATATACAGCACAGACGAGAAGTGGTCAAGAAGAGACTTTAAGTTACATAGATTCCTGATAGACCTCAGAGTTGTAGATGTGGACCAGTTCATCACACAGACCAGACTTCCCACCACTGACCCTATTTACACTTCACACTGCCTTGGAAAAGAGCCAACATAATCAAAGACTTGTCCCACCCCCGGTTAATCCTTTTCCATGATCCCATCAGGCAGAAGGTACAGAAGCTTGAAAGCGCGCACCACCAGACTCAGGAACAGTTTCTTCCCCTCTGTTATCAGGCATCTGAACGGTCCTAACATAAACTAGGGTACTGTACTATTCACCTCCACCTCATTGTGGACTTTGGAGTTTGTCTCTGGAACTGGTGCACTACAATGCTGAGAACTATATTCTGTACTCTGGATCTTCTCCTTTGCTTGAGTTTGGGTTGATTGCATTTCTCAGGTATTATCTGATTTGCGTGCAGTACAAAGTTTTTCACTGCATTTCGGCAGACATGACAAGAATATAATATAATAATGTAATGAGGTGACACGAACACATATAAAGATACAACACATGTTTATTAAATCTACTTACAGCAAGGATCTGCAGACATTACATTTCCTAGCTGCTACTCATACTAACTAGCATAGGCAAATTCTTGATAATAGAAACCACATACTAGGCGGAGTCACTACTAACAAGGACTATAATTGGCTAGTATGAAATAGCCTATCTACATCTTTCCTTGTAGAAACAAAAGTGGCTAAGCAATATAGGTGGAATGTTGATTGCACATTTGGGAAAGTTTGTAAAATTACACAAAATCACCGTATCTAATGGGTGGCCTGCAAACCCGTCCGGCCCGTGCGCGGTACGAATCCGCCTCACCTCCTTTCACCGGAGAAAATACCGGGGAGGGAATTGGGTGAATGACCGGCAGGGGGGTGATGAGATAGGTGAGCTGGTCGCCAAACACCGCGGGGAGGCCGCAGTGGAAACGTTGGTTGTCAGTGGGTCCGTGGGACCGACCATGGGAGGGTATATGAAACGCGAGACATCTGGATACGGATTCGCACGGCGCGGTTCCTTCACTGGAAGGATATGTTGAAGGTTGCGTCTATAGATGGCTCCGTCCGCATCAACCAGATAAGAGCGCGGTTCTTTAGCAGAGCCGTAGATGTGACCCTGATGTGCATGACCTTTGTTGGTCTGGAGATGGTCCACTTGTCCACGTGCGACAGGTTTGCTGGATTTGTGAAAGAAGTGTTTCTGTGTGTCCCGTTTGAATTGTAGTTGTTTCTGGACTGCAGGTGAGGAACGAACTTGTGGCTGCAAAAGCTGCTGGGACACAGGCATGGGTTTGGAGAGGCATCAGTCGTTGGGCTGGGGATCCCAGTATGTGATCCCGTGTAATGTTCCTTAGGTTGAGCAGGTCCAGGTATACATCAGATTTTGCAAGGTACGACCGCTCCATTAGTTGTTTTGCGCTTCTGACAGCGCGTTTGTCGAGTGTGTTGGACTGCGGGAACTCAGGGCTGCTGGTAATACGTCAAAAGTCCCATGGTTTTGCAAAGTTTTTGAAAGCTTGGCTGGTGAACCGTCTGCCGTTGTTGGACAGAATACACGCAGGGGAGCCGTACATAGAGAGGTGACACTGCAACTTCTCGATAACCGCTTCAGAAGTAATGGTTTGAAGTAATTCAATTTTGAACCAGCCCACGTAAGAGTCAACAAGAACCAGATAGTGTTTCCCGTGCCATTTGAATATGTTGGTGGCTAACGTGGACCATGGAAGGGACGGGGTGCGTCTGAACTGCTGATGTGGTGACAGGCTTTTGCGAACAACACAAACTTTGTTTTTGTCGCGTATGTATTTGGTCACACCAGGCCATTAGAACATGCTTTATGCCCTTTGGAGGGTTGCCTCCACGCCAGGGTGGCCCCTGTGGACGGAGTCAAAGTATTTGTCCCAGAGCTGGGACCACTGCCTTGTGGCCCTTAACTATAATCCCGTCCTGTAATATCAATCTGTCCGAACCAGGAAGTATGGGCGGATTGCGAGCGGGGTGTTGTGTTGTTTATCTGGCCAACCATGCCAGATGACTGCAGACAGCAATTGCAAAGTCACATCAGCAGCCGTGTGTTCTGCTAGGCTTCTCAAGCAATCAGTCGGATCATGCGATATCTTCATTATTGAGAATTGGTTCTGTTCAGAAAGTTGTTTGTTGGTTTTTGCGCGGGGCTCTGGATAACGTGTCTGCTATGTTTATGTCTTTGCCTTTCCTATAGACAAGGTTAAAATCAAATCGCTGCAGTTGTATCATCATTCGTTGTAGTCATGCTGGGGCAGCATGGATAGGTTTGTTCAAAATAATGACCAGCGGCTGGTGGTCAGTTTCTATAGTCACAGACTTCCCAAAGATAAAGCCCTTGAATTCCGTGCAGGTGAAAACCACTGCGAGCAGTTCTTTTTCAATCTGGACGTAACGTTGTTCAGTGTCAGTTTGAGTACGAGAGGTGTATGAAACAGGCTTGAATTCGCCATCGGTAGTGGTCTGCAGGCATGCAGTGCCAAGTCCGTACTGGGACGCATCGCAGGTTAATGTTTCTGGTAACTCCAAAGCAAAGTAGGCGAGAGTAGGTGCGCTAGCCAGCTGCTATTTGATAGTGTCAAAAGCTCTTTGGTGCTGCGGGTACCAGGACCATGCAGCATCCTTGTGTGTCAGTTCTCGCAGGGGGGCAGATATGTCGCTGCGGTTGGGAATAAATTTTCCCAGGTAGCTGACCATTCCAAGGAACCTTTGTAGGCTCACGGCGTCAGCAGGAACTGGCAATTTGTTGATAGCAGCAGTCATTGACGGGTCTGGTCTGAGACCATCACTTGTGAAAATATGTCCGACGTAAGTAATTTCTGGAACTCAAAACTTGCACTTCAGGCAATTGAGTTTGAGCTGAATGCCTTTGGCACGGTCAAGTACTTTCTTCAGGTTAGCGTCATGTTCAGCCAAGTCGCGTCTGTAAACGTGAATGTCATTAACAATGATGGTTCATGGGTATACAGCAAACAATTCCGATCAGATTCAACTTTAATTGTCATTGTCAGTGTACAGTACAGAGACAACGAAATGCAGTAACTGTTCCATCATGTACTGGAAAACTTCGCTGGCAGCGTTGATGCCAAAGGGCATTCTCAGAAATTTGTATCGGCCAAAGGGGGTGCCGAACGTAGTGAGATTGGACAAGTCTGTATCCAGTGGAATCTGCCAAAATGAGCTTAGGGCATCTAGAATGAAGAATACTGATGTGTTGCCTATCTGAGCAGCAACTTCCTCTATTGTTCGCATTGGGCAATGCGGGCTTATGATGGCAGTGTTAAGATCTCTGGGGTTTATGCAGACACGGATCCCCTCCTTGTTTTTCTTTGCTGCGACCACCACCATCTTGGAAACCCCGTCTGATGGGTCAGTAACTTCAGCAATAACACCCATGGAGACCATCCGCTTGAGTTCATTGTGTACTCTGTCATGCATGGCATGCGGAACATGATGTGGTGGTCTGACCACAGGGATCGACAACAATGTGGCATTTGATAGGCAACTTTCCAAGCTCGTCGTTAAACAGTTCTTTGTATTGAGAGAGTATCTGTTGAGTGGGCCCATCAGCAAGAAAGAGTTGATGGACAGCACGACCAAAGTATACCAGGCCTAGATCATGGCATGAATTGATACCGAGCAAAGTCTCTGAATCCCCTTTAACAATATAAAACTTATAAAGGATAAGAAATCATCTGAATATTCACAGATATAATACTAAGGACTCAAAGAATAAAATTTCATTATGCTGATGATATTCTTTTATATATTACTAATACTCAAATGAGTATCCCCACCTTATTAACACTAATTGAGGAATTCGGTTCTTTTTCAGGATATAGAATAAATTGGAATAAAAGCAAAATTATGTCTTTAAAACCACAGGATGCGAGACACTTATTAAAATTCCCTTTCAAAATTGCAACAGAAAAATTCAAGTATTTGGGTATTCAAATTATGAGAAGACACAAATCATTATTTAGTGCCAATTTTATGCCACTATTAAATAAACTGAATGTTATGATTACATTTTGGAAAACGCTCACGCTCTCATTGATAAGTAGAATTAACGCTATAAAAATGACTTTCTTACCACAATTAATATATTTGTTTCAAGCGATCCCAATATATATTCCAAAATATTTAAAACAAAAACTAGATTCTAATATCACTAATTTTATATGGGATTATAGAGCACACAGAATTCAACGAAAGCATTTACAATACAATACAATACAAAACAATACAATATAATTTATTTGTCACTTGAACCTCATAGAGGCTCAAATGAAATGTTGTTTCTGCAGTCATACACACAAGAAAAAAAGATCCAAGACACAACACAATTTACACAGACATCCATCACAGCGCATCTCCTCCTCGCTGTGATGGAAGGTAAAAACTTATCTCTCCCAGGCACTCCCTATTTCCCTCCCGATATCAGAGTCAAAGCCCCCGGCAGGCGATGGCAATTGTCCCGCGACCATTAACGCCGCGCCGGGCGATGCAAGGCCACGCTCCGGGTCTTGTTGTTGGAGCCCCCGGCGGGCGCTATCAAAGTCCCGCAGCCATTGAAGCCGCGCTTGGCGATGTAAGGCCCTCCTCCAGGTACTCCTCGACCCCGCAACTCGGGCGGGAGAAGTTGCCGTTGCGGAAGCCCCGAAGAGCGGTATCCCAGCAGGGACCCGCGGGCTCCCGATATTACTGTCCACCGGACCTGCAGTTGGAGCCTCCGAATCTCCGTGGGTCAGGTCGCAGCAGCTCGCCACCACTGCTCCTCCCGCTCCGAACTCGGCCAGCTCCGCGATGTTGGGTAAGTCCACAGCTCCGTGACTGGAGCCCCAGGTTGTTGCTGCTGGAGGCTGCTCCACGTTGCTCAGCCCCAACGACAATGGAGACCCGACAGGGAAAAGGTCGGGTTCTCCGTGCAGGAGAAAGATTTTAAAAGTTTCCCCAACCCCCACACACACACACCCACACACCCCCCCCCACACACACACCCACATAAAGAAAAAAAATAAAAACCACAGTAAAACGGGACAAAAAATAACAAAAAGACAGATGGACTGCAGAGGCCGCTGCGACGTGAGTCGCGCCGCCCACCGTATGTGTAAACCTAAAGAAGTTGGGGGTTCATCATTACCTAACTTTACGTATTACTACTGGGCAGTGCATATTAAGAACATAATGTACTGGTTGGATAGTTCCACTCAACTGTCGGAGTGGATAAGAATGGAGAAAGAGGAGTGTTTCCCGTACGATATAGGAACGATCTTGTTCTCACCGATAAAATTGAATAGTATAATATATAAGAAGAACCCAATTATTCACAATACAATAAGAATTTGGAAACAAATATAATTATCCTTGAAATTAAATAATCTATCAGTACTAACCCCAATATTGAGCAATCCTGCATTCAAACCATCTCTTATCGACAAAACATACAAACAATGGGATAGACTGGGGATTAGGAAAGTAGGAGATATGTATGAATTGGGCAAATTGTTATCATTTCAACAATTAAAATCAAAATTTAAACTGAATGATAATCAATATTTTAAATATATACAGATATGTGATTTTATGAATAAATATATACATAGATTTCAAACTATATTTTTAGACCCTTTAGAAGAAGCAATGAATATTAAGGCTGATTCACAAAAAATAATATCATATTTTTATAATAATATATTAAATAGAGAATTACCCTCAACAGAGGCACTAAGAAAAGATTGGGAACATGACCTAATGATAAAGATCCCAAAAGATAGATGGGAAAAGTATCTGATGAACACACATAATTGCTCCATTAATGCAAGACACAATTTAGTACAATTTAAATTATTACATAGACTATATTATTCAAAAATGAGGTTGAATAAATTCTACCCAAACGTCTCTCCCAGATGTAATAAATGTTTGTTTCAAAACGCCAATATAACACATTCATTTATAGGATGTACAAAGTTGAATAAATTTTGGAGCGATATATTTGATATATTTACAAAGCTCTTCAAGTCAAGAATAGAACCTAATACGGAATGGATTATATTTGGAATAATAGTAGAATAGTAGAATATATCAATTTAAATAAAGAGCAAAAAGTATTCTTTAATTATGGGTTAATAATTGGAAATAAATTGATACTTAAATTTTGGAAAAATACAGCTATACCAACTATTAAAATGTGGATTAGGAATATGATGGACATAGCACATCTTGAAGAAATGAGACTCTGTCTAATAGATAAACATGAACAATTCTTCAGGAGTGGTTCCCCTTTCATCGACTTTTTGGAATCATGTGATGCAGCAGTACCGTAAAGATTACTGATTTCAACAAGTTTGTCGCAGATGAGCTCATCTCGTAAATCACGAAATCGACAGCGTGCAGCCATATGCTTCAAAGCACTGATAAACCGTTCAATCGATTCACCGACCTGCTGTAAACAAGCATAAAACTTGGTCCTTTCAATAATGTAGTTTGAGGGCAGGGCACACAGCTCTCTGAATTTTCTGTGCAAAACCACAGGTTTGTCGATCGTCTCAGCAGGCATTCGGACCTGACCATTATCATCCAAAACAGCAGGCGCAAAAGTGACTTATCGGCACGATTCATTGCTTCTGGTCCCAGTTAAGCAGAACAGAGGCACACACATTTTGACACCAAACAGTAGACCCAGTGAGGGAGTTGCGGGAGAAGGGTAAGATGGGGCTGGGAATGGTGGGGGGGGGGGGGGGGGGGGGGGGGGGGGGCATTGCGATGAACGATGCAGATGAGCATAATGAGTGTAGTCGTGCTTGAAAAGACGCCATCGCTCAGCAATGTCAGACTCAAAGATCAGAGGCCTTGGACGGCGCCACAAATTTTCCATGATGGATATAGTAAACACTGAAAATAATTTTATAAAAAACAAAACCCGATAAACATGAACGGAGTGGGCAAGATTCACTCTCTGATACAATATAATGAGGTGACACGAACATATATAAAGATACAACACATGTTTATTAAATCTACTTACAGCAAGGATCTGCAGACATTATATTTCCTAGGTGCTACGCATACTCACTAGCGTGGGCAAGCTCTTGATATTATAAAGCACATACTAGGCAGAGTCTCTACTAACAAGCACTATAATTGGCTAGTATGAAATAACCAATCTACAAATAATATATAAGAAACATTGCTGCAATGCTAAAGCTCGATGGGATTGTGACGATAGAACACAAAGTTAGAAAAGTACAGCACAGGAACAGTCCCTTTGGTCCAAACATGATGTTTGTTCCAAACATGATGCCAAATTTTACTAATCTGCACTTACTGCTTGTGATCCATATCCCTCCATTCCTGGCATATTCATGTGCCTATCTACAAGCCTCTGAAACGCCATTATGATATGATGCTGTTAAGCTGGAAAGGGTGCAGAGAAGACTTACGAGGATCTTGCCTTGACTTGAGAGCCTGAGCAAGAGGGAGAGGTTGGACTGACTAGGACTTTATTCCTTGGAGCGCAGGAGGCTGAACAGTGGTCTTATAAGATCATGAGAGGAATAGATAGGGTAAATGCTACTTTTAAATTGAGTCTTTTACGCAGTAGGGGAAATCAAAAAACAGAGGACAACAGTTTAAGGTGAGGGGGGAAAGATTTAATAGGAACGAAAGGGACAACTTTTTTACACAAAGAGTGGTGGGTATGTGGAACGAGCTGCCGGAGGAGGTGGTTGAGGCAGGTACCATCACAATTTTTTGAAACACTTGGACAGGTACATTGGTAGGACAGGTTTAGAGGGATATGGGCCAAACCCAGGCATGTTAGACTGGTGAAGCTGGGATATGTTGTTCGGCGTTGGTCAGTTGGGACAAAGGGCCTGTTTCCATGCTGTATGATTCTATCCGGCTCCACTACGTTTGATATTTTCCACCTCACCGAATATATTTAGGACTTTAAACCAGTGGATATGAAAGTTGGTTGGAAAATGGGGATAAGTCCCAGTGCACAGCGGTGCAGCAGTAGAGTTGCTGTCTTACAGCTCCAGAGACCTGGGTTCGATCCTGACTATGGGTGCTGTCTGTGCGGAGTTTGTACTTTCTCCCTGTGACTCTGTGGGTTTTCTCGGGTGCCCCGGTCTCCTCCCCAACCCCAAACATGCACAGGTTTGTAGGTTAAATGGCTTTGGTCAAATTGTAAATTGTTCCTAGTGTTCAGGATACTGTTAGTGTATGGTGTGATCACTGGTCAGCGCAGACTCGGTGGGTTGAAGACCTGTTTCCACACTGTATCTGTAAAGTAAAGTAAAGTAAAGTAAACTAAAGAGTCGTAGACTCTTTCGGGACACCGCATGTCAGGCAAACATAAAAGCATCTATGGTTGTCTCTTGCATCCAAATCTTTTTGTTTCTATAATACAGTCAGTTAGCATTAACTTTCCATCTTCTTGCCTCCCGAGGAATTAGTTGTTCCCTGTTGATTAAGCTGCCTGCAAAATGTTAAATCTCTTAACTTGATTTGTAGTTGCTGTTACAATCTTTCCCTTCAATTTTTTTCTCCACTTGTAATTCCAGCTGAATTCTTGTTAGGAATATCTCAATGGTTCACTGGTGCACTGCTGCAGCAGTTTAAAGGGTTCCAATGAGTTTCAAGGTTTCAAGAGTTTCAAGGTTTCAAGGTCAGTTTATTGTCACATGTACCAATTAAGGTAATTACCATACATCCACACTAGACAAAACGCAACAAGACACACAACTACACAAAAGTTAACATAAACATCCACCACAGCGGATCCCCCACCATTCTCACTAAGGCAATAAAATCTAATATCCATCCTATTTATTCTCCCATGGTCGGGGCAGCTGAACCATCCGCAGTCGTTGGTCGAAGCCGCTGCTTCAGGGCGATCAAAACTCCCCCGTCGGGGCAGTCGAAACTCCTGTGGCTTGGAGTCCCCGATGTCGGTCTCTAAACAGAGACCGCAGGCTGCGCAATGTTAAAGTCCCACAGGCTCCCATGGTTAGAGCCCCAAAGACGATCCCTGACAGGAATGGAAAACTCCGTGATGGTAAGTCCGCAGGCTCCCGCAATGGAGCTCCTGGTCAGGGGTCCATCACCAACAAAGATCACCAACTCCACGATGTTAGGCCGCAGTGCGGAAAGAGATACAATACAGAAATAATTGCATTTCCATCAAGGTAAGAGATTAGGAAAAGTTTCCCTCAGCGTGTGCGTGTGCGTGTGTGAGTGAGTGCGTGTGAGTGCTGGGTGTGTGTAAGTGGGCGTAGATGCCTGGGAGCATGCATGTGAATGAGTGCGTGTATGTGAGGGTGTGAGTGTGTGTGCATCTATGTGAACGGAAGTGAGGTGAGTAAGTGTGCGAGTGACTGCGTGTGCATGTGCGAGTGTGTGTTTGTGTGAGTGTTAAGGGCCTGTCCCATTAACGCGACTTTTCAGCGAATATCTTCGGCCTACAAGCTCGAGGGCACTTGCCTGAAAAACCTTGAGCTTGATTGACCGTCAGCGATGAAACCGCAAGCCAGGTTGACCGTCTGCACACACACACACACGCACGCACGCACGCACGCACGCGCGCACGCACACACACACACACACACACACACACACACACACACACACACACACACACACACACACGAAGGACGGGGCCAGGGAATGCGGAGGAGCGCTGTCTGAAATTCACACCCGCCATGAACAGGAAGGTAAAAGAGGGCTGGCACATGAACGATCAGAGCCCCCGAAGGTGCCAGCAGACGGATAAACTGAGGGACCTTGCTGCCGGGGAGAGAGGGGGAGAGAGAGGGGGGAGAGAAGGGGAGAGAGAAGGGGAGAGAAGGGGAGAGAAATGGAGAAAAGGGGAGAGAAGGGTGGAGGAGTGGGTGGGGGGTGAAGGAGTAGAGACATTGTTAAGAAACCAGAAAACATTTAATAAAGTTTAGCGGGCATTTAACATTACCGGTCGGTTTACTTACCTTTTTTTTCTCAAAGAGCTTTACCTTCGACTATCCTCGATTACCTTTGATTGCCTTCGATTACCTACGAATAACATGCCGACCTACCTCGACTAAACCTACGAGTAGAAAATTATCGATTTTTTCCATGGCAACCTTTTTTTACTCGCGGGCATTTTGCAGCATGATGAAAAATACGCCGCGATGTAGCTGAGGCCTTGAGTACGCGGGGACTACTCTCGAGCATGAAGGAGAGTTACAAAGACCTCCTAGGATCTCGGGTCGACCATGCTGCGAGTATGAGTCAAGGGCAAACTCTTCTAAACTCGCCAATTAGGTTGCTGCAGAGGGACAGGCCCTTAAGTGTGTGTATGTGAATGTGTGAGAGTATGATTGAGAGTGTGTGTGTGCGTGTCTACCTTATTTCGCTACTTGATTATTGCACTTTAATAATTTTTTTTGCTCTTCTTCAGATTGCACTCCAAACTTGCACAAATCTGCTATTCTACATTCATTGTACTTGTTGCTGTATTTATCATTACCATTACCGGAGACGTTGTCTCTATGACCTTCACATGAACAAGAAATTTCATAGCACCTTTCATTGTAGATGACAATACAAAACGCGATTCTGACTAATACACTACATTCCAGTGAAACCTGTCAATGCATTTGGGCTTCTTCAGTGTCAGGGCCAGAGACAATGGAGACACAATCAACTGCAGAGGCTGGAATCTTGAGCAAACAACAAAGCACTGGAGTAACAGCAGGCCAGGATGCATCTGTTGAGGGAATGGACAGTTAACATTTGGGGAAAGGACCCTTCTTCAGAAGCAGGTAATGTAGCTGGTAGAAAGAGTTGAGAGGAAAGGATGGAGAGGAACTGCAGATGCTGGAATCGTGAACAAAACACAAAGTGTTGGAAGAACTGAGTGGGGCAGGCAACATCTGTGGAGGGGCAAAACACAAAATACTGGAGGCATTCAAGAGGTCAGATAGCAGTGCGGCTGTCCATTCACTCCATTGAGTTCCTGCAATTTTACAATTTTACCAGAGCCAATTAACTTACAAACCTGCATGTCTTTGGAGTGTGGGAGGAAACCGGAGCACTCAGAGAAACACCACGCGGTCACAGGGAGACCGTACAAACTCCATATAGACAGCTCCCGTAGTCAGGTTCAAACCTGGGTCTCTGTGCTGTAAGGCAGCAGCTCTACCACTGCGCCACTGTGCCACCCAGATAACAATGTTGTCTGTCCATTCCCTCTGTAGACGAACACAAAGTGCTGGAGTAACTCAGCGGGTCAGGCAGCATTTCTGGAGAAAATGCTGTGATGTTTTGGTTCAGGACCCTTCTTCAGACATTGCAGCAGGTAGAGTGGGAGAAAAAAAGGAAAAGGGGACAAATCAGAGCAAACGGTGGAACTGGTTAACCAGCTTTTAGTGGTGCAAGGTGGGGTAAGGGGGTGGTGGTAGTAGAGGGAGGGGAGTGTTTGTAAGAGTTAACTACAATTGGAGAATTCAATGTTCAAGGGTTGTAAGCAACCCAAGCGGAATACGAGGTGCTATTGCTCCAGTTTGTATGTATTCTCACTCTGGCCATGGAGGAGGCCCAGGACGAAAAGGAAGGCCAGTGTGGAATGGGAAGGACCATTGAAATGGTTAGCAACCAAGAGATCCAGTAGGTTATGGTGGACCTCCACAGTTGCTGCCTGGCCCATTGAGTTTCTGCAGCACTTTGTGCTTTTGCTTGTCCTACTTATTTCACCAGGGGGCGGTAGGGTTTCTACATGTTAGACTTGCTGTCTTGCAGCACAAAAGACCTGGTTTTCGATCCTGACTACGGCTGCTGTCTGTACGGAGTTTGTACGTTCTCACAGTGACCACATGCGTTTTTTCCAGGTGCTCACAGTGACCACATGTGTTTTCTCCCACATTCCAAAAACACACAGGTTTGTAGGTTAATTTGGCTTCAGTAAAAATTGTAAATAGTCAAGAGCCAAGAGAGTTCTACTGTCATGTGTCCCAATTAAATTCTTACTTGCTGCAGCACCACAGAATATGCAAACATAATACAAAACGGAAGATAAATTGTCCTTGTGTGTGGGATAGTGCCAATATACGGGGGTGATCACTGGTCGGGGTCGACTAGGTGGGCAAAATAGCCTGTTTCCACACTGTATGTCTAAACTAAACTAAAGAAAGGTGTCTGAGAAAGAAGTTTCAGGAAATTTCCACAAACAAAAGTGGTTCCACTTCATTTACAGTAGGCAGAAGATGATGGCTTGCTAGGTACATGGGACTGGACTGCCTGAAAGTTTAAAATCCCTTTGGAAAACCAGTGTAACATATGCGTGGAGCGGCATTATAACTAAAGCAGGGAAATCACCCCCAGGATATGAAGCTACATTTTTTTTCTCTCTTCAGCTTATAATCTGCTGCGTGCAGTCAAGAGGATGATTGACGCACTTTGGTTTCATGGCAGCTGACTCCCATTTTCCCTCCAACATCTCACCAGCTTGCCAGAATGCTCAGATTATCATGGCCACAGATTTTTCAATTTTGGATAAATTTGCGAATTGCTTCCAAAAAGCTCTGGCTGAGGTCTTGGATCGCAGTATCTCCCAAAGAGTCTGCTGTGCGCTCAGTAGATTGAGCACCTGCCTCGTGTTGGTAAGGTCAGGAACCATACATGTACGTTCACAGATTGGAGCATCCAGGTTTGTATCTGGTCCAATTTGTCTCTGAAAAGATGTCCGTGAGCTGCCTTCAGCCAAGGTGAGAATCCACCCATCGTGTGGCGGCACAGTGGCTGCGGTCGAGTTGCTGCCTCACAGTGCCAGAGACCTGGGTTTGATCCTGACTAGGGGTGCTGTCTGTATGGAGTTTGTACATTTTCCCTATGATCGTGTGGGTTTTTTCTGGGTGCTTCGTTTCGCTCCCACATCCCAAAAACATGCAGGTTTGTAGGTTAGTTGTCTTCGGTATAATTGGAAATTGTCCCTAGTGTGTAGGATAGTGCCAGTGCACAGGGTGATCGCTGGTCGGCGTGGACTCGGCAGGCCAAAGGGTCTGTTTACATGCTGTATCTATAAACTCTAATGTCTAAAGCATCTGTCTCTGAATGATAAGATCAGAAAGCATACATTTGCATTCACAGGATGGGGCCTTCCCAGGATTGGTTATGCCCCACCTCAATTTGCCCCTGAAAAGATGTCTGTGAGCTGCCTTGAGCCAAGGAGTGAATCTACCCATTGTGTGGACGGCTAGGATTTGCAGGATTTTGTCCCAGAAACGTTGATAATTTCACAACCTAGAGTCCCGTACACATGCTGACAATGTGTTTCTCGATAGTGGAGGAGGTTAGGTTTGCACTAAGCCGTCAGATAACCCTAGCAACAGAGAGACACAAAGAAATAGGCCTTCCGGCCCACCAAGCCCACAGAGCTCTCAATTTTATCCAATCCTACCCTAACCCCTTTGTCCATTCTTCCCCATTCTTCCCGTCAACTCGCACCACAAATTTGGCCACTCATTTACACACCAGGTGTAGTTTACAACAGCCAATTACCCTTCCCTACCTGCCCATTTGTGGGGTGTGGGAGGAAACATGCATATACAGGGAATGGAGGGATATGGATCACGTGTAGGCAAAAGAGATTAGTTTCAACTTGGCATCATGTTCAGCACGGACATTGTGGACTAAAGGGCCGATTGCTGTGGTATACTGTTCTACGCTCCACGTAACCTGGTGGTATGTGCTTCCAAGGTTTTGAATCTTCTACCCAACAGGAGAGGGAATGACTGAGGCGTGGGTGGTCTTGATTATGTTGGCTGTTCTGACGAGGAAATAATAAAGTTATTATGGGACGATCATATCTCAATACCTGTTTAATTTTACAACGCTGCTCAGCAACACTCTATTATGGGATTTCTTCACTCAGTGTGTAGCATGCTGCTTCTGCTGCTGAACATCCACAACAACATGTTATACTGTAGATGTATCACCACACTCTATGTGGGGACACACTATAGTATGCCAGTTGGCTGCCCTGTCTTCTACATTATAACAGTGAACGCACTTCATAACTACTTCACTGGCAGTTAATTCATTTTGAATTTACTAAGTCTGTGAAAAGTACTTACGGAAACCAATCCTTTTGCTTCTAGCCTTCAGCGTACATTTAGGGCATATATTTGAAATAAAGCAAGACAAATGAATTTGATGGAGTCTGTCACCACCACACATGGTCCGCTATAACCATCAGTGACAGATCTATTCCGTCTTCTGATCTTCATGAATAACCGAAAATTGGACAAAGAAAACTGGCTCTGATGACTGATAAGATTCTGGAGAGCAAA
The DNA here is from genome assembly GCF_028641065.1 of Leucoraja erinaceus. Taxonomy (NCBI): domain Eukaryota; kingdom Metazoa; phylum Chordata; class Chondrichthyes; order Rajiformes; family Rajidae; genus Leucoraja; species Leucoraja erinaceus. The sequence goes on from NC_073388.1 coordinate 39,974,713, forward strand.
TTGCAACAGAAACTTAATGTGATTAATCGAGTTAGCATAATTCCATAGCCCTGTGCACTACCCAAGCCTCCTCCTAGTCAGCTAGATGAATAAATATGTTCTCTTTTCCACTCTGCCAACTTGCACTTAATTCAAGTTAATTTGTCACTGTAATTCCATCCTGATAGCTTGCCCATCTGGGGTTCCTGTGGGAATAGTCTTCCAATAACTCAACTCCTTTTATAGTCTGCCAGCTTACAGATGGGAACCAGTAAACAAAAACAGGATTCACTAACACAAGAGTCAAACACTCAAGATCAGCATCTCCTCCCCCTCAGTCCTTCCGGCTTTACAGTAAGCATTCAAAAACTTCCTTTCATGTTTGCTATCTTTACATGAGTTTGACTTTGAATTTGATGCTGTCTTCCAGGAAGTTTTGAACATACCTGTTTGTTCATTTCAGGATGCAAGTGAGACCAGCTTTTATAGTACATTCCTGGGTGTGCAAATCTCTGAAGATTTACCATGGATCCACTGAATTGATGGAATGACAAACAAAGCTCATCCGTGCCTTTACTTCCTTAGATGATGGTCGGTGTGGGCAAGTTTGGCCGAAGGGCCTGCTTCCATGCTGTATGACAATGACTCTATGATTCTAATTGAGGAGATTCAATATGTTGTTGAAGATGCTGTTCAACTTCTACAGGCGTATGGTAAAGAGCATATTAACTGGTTCCATCATGGCCTGGTTCAGAATTATGTACGCTCAAGAAAGATGGATTTTAAAAAAAGTGGTGAACATTGCCCGGTCTATTACGGGTACTGACCTCCCCATCATTGAAGGGATCTGCAAGAGACGCTGCCTCAAAAGGGCACCCAGTATCATCAAAGACCCACACTCTCAGGAGTCTGAAAAGCATGACCATCAGGTTCAAGAACAGCTTCTTCCCAACAACTTGAAGGCTGCACAATCCAAATCTATGAACTATAGACTCTGTTTGTACTAAGGACATTTGGCTTTTTTTACATGAGTATTGGGTTATTAATTTATTGTAATTGTTGTTTATTACATGTTATCTGTGTGTATTGTGCTTACATGCCTGTTATGCTGCTGCAAGTAAGGATTTGATTATTCCACTGTTGTCACGTATGTCAATGATATCTTGATTCTTGATTCTTGACTCTCTTGCCAGCTGGCCTTGAGAAGATGCTGGTGACCCACATTGACGAGATACAGTGTATGGTCCATTTTGGCAGAACACAAAGCATAACGTATATTATCACAGAGGTTCTAGGGAGCCCCAGTGAATATTTGCCCAAAGCTAGCTTGCAGGTACAGCAGGTAATTAGGAAAGTTAACAGAATGTTATTGTATTTTGCTGGGGGAATTAAGCACAAGAGGAAACACATTATGCTTCAGTTATTTGGAACATTGTTGTAATCCCATCTGGAGCACTCTGTGCAGTATTGATCTACTTATTTAAAGAAGGGTGGTAATGCATTGGACGCTATACAGAACAGCTTTTAAGACTAATACCTGTAATGGGCAAACTGTCAAATGAGACACAAGGAACTGTAGATGCTGAAATCTTGAGCAAAACACAAAGTACTGGAGGAACTCAAAGGGTCAGGCAGCATTTCTGCATGGAATGGGCGGCTGGCTTCCTTCTTCAGGCAGATGGAGTAGTGGGAGAAACCTGGAAAAGAGAGATGGGGGCAGGACAATGTCTGGCAAGTGATAGGTGGATATAGGTGAGGGGGTTTTGATTGATGGATGGGTGGAATAAGTGATAAAGGCTAGAGGTGAAAATTAGACAAAAGGATGCTGGATAAGCATAGAGATACAGCATAGAAATAGGCCCCTGGTTTAGTATCGTGACATATACCGAGATACAGTGAAGAGCTTTGTTTTATCACGTTGTATCTCGAAGGTAAAGTAAAATGAGAGTCTACTCTGCCATTCAATCATGGCTGATCTATTCTTCCCTCTCAACCCCATTCTCCTCATAACCCCTGACACCCTTACAAATGAAGAATCTGTCAATCTCTGCTTTAAAAATACCCTGTGACTTGGCCTCCACTCCCATCTGTGGCAATGAATTTCACAGATTCACTACCCTCTCATCATCATCATCATCATCATCATCGTTGAAAACATCAACGAGCACGGTGCCTTCCAATGCTATGTACGACAGTGATCGCAACTTCCACTAAAGTGTGGATGGCTGTTGGCTCGCTAGGAGCTCATCTGCCCTTTGACAGGTCTTGTTTTTTTGGTCCTGCTGGGGGTCCACAGCCGCCTCCTCACCTGGCAAACCAGGTGGGGGAGACGGTTTAGCCGCCGACTATCCGATCTATGGAGCAGATAGCACGGGATTTACATGGTACCCGTGGCGGGGGGTGGGGGGGGGGGGGAACTCCTCCCGACCTGACCCAACCACCCTCTGGCTAAAGAAATTCCATCTCATTCATTTTTTAAGGTATGTCCATTTTGTTTGGTCCTAGACTCACCCACTAGTGGAAACAGCTTCTCCACGTCCACTATATCCAGGCCTTTCACTTTTCGGTAAACTTCAATGAGGATTCTTCTGTACAATGAGTGTGGTCATACGCTCACCATACGTTAATCCAATCATCCCTGGAATCATTCAAGTAAACTTCCTCAGGACCCTCTCCAATGCCAGCACATCCCTCCCCAGGTATGGTACATGTGACAATTAAATTGAATCTTGAATCTTGAATCTTGAACTCAAAACTGCTCACAATACTCCAAATACCTTGTACCTTGTGTTTAAAATTGCTAGTTGGTCGAACTCCCACAGTTTCATTTAAGGCTATTATACGGTGAGATGTTACCATATCTTTTACCCTTGGCATTACATAATCATGGTGACATTTCACAAACTTGTAAGAGGCGACATTATGCATTGCATAGGTGAAACTAAAATCAATGAAAGGGAAGCTTGGAATGAATCGTAGCAAGGAAGTGGATGAATAATGCAGTTAGCAATTTCACATAATGTAATAAACTCCACACGAGTGCTTTCAAAATACAATCTGGGGCTTTCTTTAATGTTTTCAATTTTCCATTAGAGCTGAAATCTAAAAGAATGAAATGAGTAAAATAACTCAGTACATTGAAATCGTTATCTCTGGAATTTGTCCCGTCTCATCTGACTGTGTTTGAGGGGGACTTTTAGGAACATGGAGGACTTTTGATATGCAAGGTAATTTGGAAGGGGATGGGAAGGGGATAGGGGAGAGGATCGGGGAAGGGTGAGGTACAAGGGAAACAACAGAATGACTGCAAGAAAGCGACACCAACACGTAAAAGGCAGAGCACCAAACAAAAGCCTGGGGGAACTCAGCGGATCAGACAGCATCTGTGGAGAGAGTGGACAGATGACGTTTCATTCTCCCTGTAACTGCGTGGGTTTCCTCCGGGTGCTCCGGTTTCCTCCCACATCCCAAAGATGCGCAGGTTGGTGGAGACCCTTCTTCAGACTGATGGTGTAGAGGGGCAGAAAGCTGAACAAGAGAGTTGGGGGTGGGACGAAACCTGGCAAGTGATAGGTGGATACAGATGAATGGAGGTTTGTTTATCTAAACTCCATTCCACTCTATTTCATTATTTCTTAACATCACCCCAACCCCCACTTCCCTCAGTATGAAAAAGGGTCCTAACCCTAAAATCCCTTGTCCATTTCCATCCCCAGATGCTGACTGACCCGCTGTGTTCCTCTAGCACTTTGGTTTTGCCGTCTCTGTGTCCACATGAAAGGCTGGTTGTGGCCTGTGGTCTGTGATCAATGCTTTATATTGTCTTATTGAATAACAATCAGGCAGCACAGTTGCGTAGCCGTAGAGCCGCTTCCTTACGATTCAGACTATGGGTGATGTCTGGATGGAACACGTGCTCCTTGTGACTGCCTGTTTTCTCTGAGTGCTCCTGTTTCCTCCCACATCCCAATGACGTGCAGGTTTATAGGTTAATTGGCTTTTGAAAATTGCCTTTAGTGTGTAGGATAGAACTAGTGTGCGGGGTGATCGTGGGCCTGTTTCCACACTGTATCTCTAAACTAAACTAAAAATACCAATCAGACGACACAATGGTGCAGTGGGTGGAGTTGCTGCCTCATAGCGCCAGAGACCCAGGTTCGACCCTGGCCCTTGAGTGCTGTCTGTTTGCACGTCTATAAGGTCTATGAGTCTCTATAAGGTTACTTTGCCCGGCTTCTTACAATCCAGAGAAATAAAGATGTAACGTATCTGGTCTCTCCTTGTAACACACACTTTCTAAACTTGGGAGCATCCTTGCAAACCTTTCCAATTTAATAGTAAGATTAAACGAGAACTTACCAGTTTGAAGTTTGATCGTTATTTTATGAGGAGTAACGTTGAGGGATTATGTGAAGAGCCCCACCAGGACGCATGCGTGTCATTCTTCAAAGCAGCGGTGTGAAATCACAGATAACTGTAATGACTAAACATAGTAAGATTAGAGAAGAGATACCAGTTGAGTATATGATCAAGGGTGGGAGCGGAGGGCACGTAATCCCTCAACGTTACACCTCATAAAATAACGATCAAACTTCAAACTGGTAAGTTCTCGTTTAATCTTACTATTTTACTTCGGAGTCACGTGAATGACTACGTGAAGATTTTAAAGCTCTGTGATTTCATGCCGTGGAAACGAGTCCATGCATCACATCTGCCTTGATGACTGTAGGAGGAATTGTGTCAACATAATTTAGACCACGATTCGACATTGAAATTCATATCATTTATTAACACAAAATTATAACCCCTATTTATGGGGTAAATTAAATTACAGAACTTAAAATTGTTTCTGCAAATGTTCCAGGTTTCATGACTGGTTTATGATAAAATGTTTTTTCCCCTGACCATCCTGCTGCCTTGGGGATTTGGTCTATTGCCGATGTAGCTGCAGCCTGGTGGAATGAGATTTAAAAATATTAGTATCCACCACAGCCTGTGTTAGCACCTGTTTCGGCCATCTTGAGATGGTCTGGACCGTCACTCTTTTGTGTGGTTGCTTATGGCTGACTAAAAGTGCCTTCTCATTGCCTCTGATGATTTTAGTTTTCTCCATGTATAACGACAAATGTCTTACTATACAGAGATGATCATCTGTTGGGGATGACCTAAATTCTATATTGAGGCCTGCTGATCCCCGTCTGTTCTGCTTTACTAATTCAAAAATATGAAACGTAATATTTTCAGATGTAGTATCATGTTGTACAGTCTTAATTTATGTAATTTATGTAATTAGTGTACCCTTTGTGCCGTGACCAATGCCATTAGCATGACTGTTTTTAATGTCAGTCTATGTAGGGACAGAGCTGTTGCTGGAGACCAATTCCTGAGCATCTTCAGGACAATACTCACATCCCATATTTGGAAGTACCTGGTTCTTGGGGGATTGGTATTAAAAATTCCCCTCACAAGTTTTGTTACCAGTGGGTGAGTCCCAACAGAGTGACGCTCTGTTCCTTGCCATAGATAAGTTGATAAGGCACTTCTGGCGCAGTTGATGGCACTATAACTGAGTCCCTCATCATAATGGAGGCCTACCAGGTATTCCAGAACAGACGGGATGTTCATATCTAGGTAGGTGATGCTGTTTTTGTTACAAGACATCTCCCACTTCCTGATATAGACCAGATACTGTTTTTTGGTGGACTGTCTTTGGGCCGCCGAAATCATATTCACTGTTCGGTCCATCAGTCCCAGCTGTAGTAGAGGTATTTTTAAACTCTACAAATTAATATTCAAATAGTTATGGTATAGGTGGCTATCCCTTGTTATGGGATGAACCAACAAATCTGGTCTATTCGGGATGGTGATACATGGTTCTAATACCATGTTGATTATCACTGGGAACCATGGTTGATTAGGCCAATCGAATACTACCAAAATACCAGACGCAGAGTCCTGCTGTATTTTCCTTAATACCCGACTGATGAGGCAGAAAGGGAGGAATGCATAAATAAACAATTCCCCCCCCCCCCAATGCAGCGAAAAATGCATCAGTCGCCGCTGCCCCAGGGTCTGGTTCCCATGAAACATAATTTGATAACTGGTGATTAAGCCTGGATGCGAATAGATCGCTATCTGGTGTTCCATATCGTGCTGTAATATCAGCAAATACTTTTTATTCAACATTCATTCGGTGTTTTCATTAAATTTGCATGACCTGGAGCCTGCCACTAAATTTACTTTACCTGGTAGGTAAGTAGCTGATATCCAATATCTCTCTGGATACACCACTACCAAATTGTATTAGCCAGATTGTCACATGATGTCAATTTGTTTCCACCCATGTGGTTGATATATGCTACCACCGTGGTATTGTCAATCTGTAGTCTAACATGCTGGTGATATGACCCAGTACAATATGACTTTAGGCCATAGAATGCACCCAACATTTCCAGGTAGTTTATGCCCAGTGTTAGTAATAATTATGCCTCCTGAGCAGCCCATCTACCTCCACAGCTGGAGATGGAATTGGTGGCACCCCAACCAAGTGCACTGGCATCAGTTTGTAGCACCATAGAAGGGTTGCTGATAATGATTGGATTGAAACAAAGACAAATGTTATCTATCCACCATTTTAGTTCCATTATAGCTTTGATTGGTAGCTTCATTGGTCTGTCAAAATGACCAGCATTGATTTTGAGTGCTTGTATTTTTGCTCTCTGTAAATTTTGGTGATGTAAAGGTCCAAATTGTGTGGCTGGAAAAGCAGCCACCATTTTGCCAATTACTTTTGCTACCAATCTGATGGACGGTTACTGATGTCAATGAGGTTATTGCAAGCCCCTATTAAGTCTATAGCCTTTCCCTTTGGCAAAGTCACCGACATGTGAACTGAGTCAATGGTGAACCCCAAATAGTCCATTGTAGTGGAAGGCGTTAATTTAGATTTAACTGGATGGATAATAAACCCCAGTTTTTCAAATAACTGTTTTGTGGCTTTTACAGTTTGTTTGGCCAATTCCAAAGTTTTGCCCACAATAAGTATGTCATCTAGATATGCCATGACCATGTGTTTTCGTTTCCGTATTAACGCTAGGGCTGGTTTCAACATTTTTGTGAACAGCCTGGGGGCTGATGTTAATCCATTTGGCAGCGCTCTATATTGTCACGGCTGTCCCATCCAGTTGAATTTTAAGTAACATCTGTGGTCACCTCGTATAGGCACTGCATAGTAAGCATTTTTTAATCGATGCTAGCCATGAAGTAACCTTTGGAAATCAATTGTTTAGCAGTAACAAATGTTTCCATTTAAAAATGAATATATTGTACAAATGTATTCAATTTGGTCAGATCTATGATGATGCGACAACCACCATCTTTTTTGATTTTGGTAAAGATATTGGACACGAATTCTAGCGGTTCGTGTTGGGAGTTTTCAATTACCCCTTTTGCGTAAGGCCGCTGCAGTTCAGCCTGCGCTTCTGATTTTTCTTTACCGGAAAGTACGAACATTCGGTTCGGTATATGTTGAACTGGAGGGCTGTACTTGTGTATAATTCTATTGTATATCCCTGGATACTGCTTAAATATAAGTATCGGTAGTTAACATAATCCATGCATCCAGAAAGGAGAGTAATCTCCCCCCTCCCCAATCTCCATGCTCCCTGCAATTTGTAGGGAACCAGACCCACCTACCTCCATAGTTACCAGTGGCAGGTTTACTTATTTTTGTAAATCCTTCGTTGATGTTGAGGCGTTGGTGTCTGGGTTTGTGGTTTGGTTGATGTTGGAGGTTTGCGTATCTTCCAAGTAGTCCTGTCTGGGCCATGGCCTAAGTAAGACTCATGTTTGGTGTACCGGACCTTCGAGCTTTCACCAGTCAGTCTTGTTCTACTGGTGGGTGTGTAAGGGCGCTGTCTATGGCCGTGTGTTGCAAAGCAGTGCCAATGCATCCTGTTGGTCCTGCGACATGTCCTTCTCATCCAGGTTTTGGCCAGTCTGGTCTGGCTGTATGAAGTTGGACACCATGTCCAGTAGATTTTCACGTTCCTGCACCCCCTGCACACTTGATTTCTGTTCTGCAAACCCCTCTTCAGGATCAGCCCAGAACTGACCCCCAGTAGTCCCCTCTGACGAGGGAGAAGCAGCCCTACAAGAGGTGCTGCTGTGGGTTTTACATAGAGCCCACAGTGACTCAACTCCATCTCCCGGAGCCTGTCACGTTGGAGCAAATGCTCCATACACCGCTCCATCCGGCTCCAGCGCTCACGGTCGCTGGCCGCCCGCGGCTACTCAAAGTCGGACTCCTCTGAGTCCACGACTTTGATGGTTTTTTGTCTTGCCTTACCGCCCGGCCGCGGAGTGAATCTGGCTGGTGCGGAGGTGACATTGGGCACAGCTGATCCCATTGTAGGTGATTCAAGTGTCGCTGGCCGCTGCTAGCCCACCAGCTTTGTCGCAGCCCGTTGGTTTCTCCACCTGTAATCAGCATGGGAAAATACAAAAAGACCACAGAGTACTCTTAACTGCAGGTCCTGGTTTAAATTGTCGCTACGGGGGAACGTCGTTCCACCCCGCCTCCTGCCGTTTTCGACTTGTCAAAAGTCGACGGCCCCATCTGAATAGTCTCCCGCCCGGCCGTGGTGTTCTGGCCGGCGCGGGACTAAATGTCGGCACAGCTGATCCCTTACGGGGCTTGTGCCTTCAGCTGCTGCTGGCTCCCACAACTTCGCGGTCCTCCCCAGCCAGCTTTACTCGCAGCACTTGTGGACAATATTTTGTCCAGCTTCCCCCCCCCCTGTGTTAAAACAGCGTGGGGACAAAAACTACCGCAGAGTAAATCACTTAAATGCAGGTCGCGGCTTACCGCTGCGGGGGAACGCTACACCCTGCCTGTCGTTTTGCAAGCGTCCTGGCGGGGTTCTTCATGTAATCACTCACGTGACTCCGAAGTAAAATCACATCCTTGTATAGCAGGGCTTTCTGAATTGTACGCAGTATTCTGATGTAGTCTTAGGGTCATAAACGTTGCAATTATACCTGCCTCAACTACCTCCTCCAGCAGCTCGTTCCATATACCCACCACCCTTTTGTGCAAAAAAGTTAGCCCTCAGGTCCCTATGAAAAGGCGCTGTGGCGCAGCAATAGTGTTGCTGCCTTACAGCACCAATGTTGCTGCCTTACAGCACCAGAGAACTGGGCTTTAGGTGCTGTTTGCATGGAGTTTGTATGTTCCCCCTGTAACAACGTGAGTTTTCCCTGGGTGCTCCGGTTTCCTCCCGCATTCCAAAGACATATAGGTTTGTAGGTTAATTGGGTTTGTTAAAATTGTAAAATTGTCCCTAGTGTGTAGGATCACTGGTCAGCATGGGTGGGCTGAAGAGCCTTTTTCCGCGCTGTATCTCAAAACTAAATCTTTGCCCCCTCATCTTAAACCTATGAAAAAGTCCGTACAGCTGGATCATGGCATCCCATTCCAGCTTTATACTATCGCCAAAGATGATGTATCTAACAATACTATGATTCTACAAATAAAATCCTTCAATAGTGTTGACAAGGGGCATAGCTGTGAGTAATATTGAACAGTCAAAGCTGATAGAAGATAGACACAAAATGCTGGAATAACTCAGTGGGTCAGGCAGCATCTCTGGAGGAAAGGAATAGGTGACAATTCGGGTCAAGACCCTTCTTCAGTCTGAGTCAGGGGAGAAAGTAACTAGAGGTATGAAAAGATACAAAGAACAAATGAATTGGATTTATGAAAAGAACAAATCAAAGTCAACAGCAATGATCAAGGAAAGGTGGAGCCCACAATGGTCTATTGTTGGCTGTGAAAAAGGTGATAATGAGGGGATACGAACAGTGAAACTAAGCAGGATGACAGTGAAACTAGTTGGACGACTGAGTGGGGAAGTGATGGAGAGAGAGGGAATGCAAGGGAATTACTTGAAATTGGAGAAATCAATTATCATACCGCTGGGCAGTAAGCTGCTCAAGCGAAATATCAGGTGCTCTGTCTCCAATTTGTGTTTGGCCTCACTCTGATAGTGGAGGAGACCTAGGACAGAAAAATCAGTGTGGGAATGGGAAGTGGAGTTAAAATGTTTGGCGACCGGGAGATCGGGACTAGCTTCCGTGATAGAATGTTGAGTTATATCAATCTGTTTGTACCAATTCACCTGATAATACTTCTCAGCAAGGCAATTACTCTCCATCCTTCAAAGCCAACTAGCAATGGATTGTAAATGCTGGCATTGCCAGCGATGCTTACCTTCCGGGAATGATTTAAGATTAAAAAGTAACTTCTTATGTCACTTCTTATTATTTCTTATAGAACTTATAACGTTTTGGAGTGCAGGAGGATAACAGGTGATCTTACAGATGTATACAAAATCATGAGAGGAATTGATTGGGCAAACACATAGTCTCTTGCCCAGAGTAGGAGAATCGAGAACCAGAGGACGTAAGTTTAAGGTGAGGGGGGAAAGATTTAATGGGAACCTGAGGGTTAACTTTTTTACACAAGGGGTAGTGGGTGTATGGATCGAGCTGCCAGAGGAGGTAGTTGAGGCCAGTACTATTGCAATGCTTAAGAAACATGTAGGCAGCTATATGGACAAGACACGCTTAGAAGGATATGGGTCAAAAGCAGGCAGGTTGGACTAGTGCAGATGGGGCATATTGGTTGGTGCAGGCAAGTTGGGCCGAAGGGTCTGTTTCCACATTGTATGACTCTATTAAACCTTGGAGAAAAAAACCCTGACCATATTACAAACGCATAAATAATTAAAACAGCAATTACATAAAAGCAAGGACAACATTCAATGGAAAATAAGCAAGACCATGCCAAGTAGTTCCTTAAGTGTGCTCCCCCTCCAACAAGATCATAAACTCCACTGTCCTATCCAATCCCTATAATAAAATTAACTCAATCGCAGATGCTGAAAATTTGAAACAAAAACAGAAAATACTGTGAACATTCAGCAGCGCACCACAGTAGGACTACTGGTAGAGCCGCTGCCTCACAGCACCGGGGACTCAGGTTTGATCCTAACATTGGGTGCTGCCTGTGTAGAGTTTGCATGTTCTTCCTCATTCTGCATGGGTTTCCTCCATGTGCTCCAGTGTCCCCCCCCACATTGAAGACAAGCAGATTTGTAGGTTAATTGACTCTGTAAATTGCCCCTGGTGTGTTGGGAGTGTATGTGATAGTGGGATAATATTGTGGCGGCGCGACTCACCCGTTGCAGCGGCCCCTACAGCCTGTCTGTCTTTTTTTTATTTTTTGTCTAGTTAAATGTAGTGTTTGGTGTTTTTTAATAGTATTTTTAAATGTGTAAATGTGGGGGGCGGGGGAAACTGTTTAAATCTCTTCCCTGTCCGGGAGACCCGACTTTTTCCCTGTCGGGTCTCGGCTGTCGTTGGGGCCTAGCACCGTGGAGCGGCCTCCAGCCTGAACGACCCGGGGGCTCGGGAGACTGCGGAGCTGCGGAGCTGCGGAGCTGCGGACTACTCACCATCGTGGGGCTGGCCGGCCTCGGAGCGTGGGGAGCGGCGGTGACTCGCTGCTGCGACTCGACTCCTGGGGCTCGGAGGCTCCAGCAACGCAGCCGCAGGTCCGGTGGACTGGGACATCGGGAGCTCGCGGGTCTGGGAGGAGAGAGAGAGACCGCTTCCCGGAGCTCCCGCAACGCGACTTCTCCAGCCCGTGTCGCGGGGTTGGAACAACCCGGACCGGGGTCGAACATCGCCCAGCGCGGCTTCATGGCCGTGGGACTCACCATCGCCCGTGGGGGTTCCAACCTTGGACTTTCAGACCGGGAGCGGGGCCGTAAATCGCCCCGCGCGGCCTAAAATGGCCGTGGGACTTATCATCACCCGCCTGGGGCTTGGACATTGGGAGAGACACGGAGAACAGGGGAGAGAAAAGACTTGCCTTCCATCACAGTGGCTTCACTGTGATGGATGTTTGTGTGAATTTAATTATGTGTATGTCTGTAAGACAGTGTCTTTGTTTGTATGGCTGTGGAAACAACATTTCGTTTGAGTCTCACTGGGGCTCAAATGATAATAAATTTGTATAAATTTGTATTGTACATAGAACATGTGTGAATGGGTGATCAATGGTCGGCGTGGATTCCATGGGCCGAAGGGTCGGTTTCCATGCTGTATCTTTCAAGTCAATTCAAGGGCAGGCAGCAAATGTGGAGCGGAAAACAGAGTTAATGTTCACAGGACTGACTGACAAAGCTATTTGACCAAATGTTTCATCATCAGAAATCTCAAACAAGTCCCTAGATCTTGCCTCATCATCAGAATCTACGAGCACAGTTTTACACAACATGTGGCACAAAGAGTAAAGTATCCAAAGTGCAGCATACAGTGCTAAATCATTACAGTGTCATGGCAGAAGAAGAGCAGATAAAAAAGGAGAATGAGTACAAGGGCCGCAATGAGGTAGGTTGGAAGATTATTTCAGCCATGTCACACAAAGTCTTGATAAAAATGTTTAAATTTTGCATCCGTCAACCAAGTAAATGAATGAAGAATGACATTATTCTCAGTTCTAGGGTAAAATGCATACATTGCATTTTTCTATGTGTATAATGTTCTGACTCCACACTCACAGATTAAATTAAAATAACCAGAAAATAATCAGAAATTGTAAACTCCCAAATATTGGGATAAGATTCACAACTGGTGGGTGAACCATTGAAATGTAAGGGTGGAGGATAATCCATAACATCTTTTCTATCCTACAATTCCACCCGCTCCTTAAAATATGGGGCCACAGTCTGCCTTTATACTAATACGTTGGACATCTGAATCATATCCAACAAATTAAACTTTTCAGTAATAAGTAATTCCAACATTTAGTATAGTTTAGTTTAGAAATACAGCATGGAAACAGGCCCTTCGACCCACTGAATCTACGCCAATGATCTGTTTTTGGTACATATGACAAATAAACACTTACGTTGACTCTTAACATTTGATATTGGATTTTAAATGTTGAAATATAAATATTCAATCGTTCACATTCGTTCTATATTACCCCACTCTCTCATCAACTCCCTACACAAGGGACAATTTGCAGAGACCAATTAACCTACAAGCCCACACGTCTTTGGGATGTGGGAGGAAACCGGAGAACCCGTAGGAAACCCTCATGGTCACAGGGAGAAGGTGCAAACTCTGTATGGACAGCACCCAAGGTTAGGATTGAACTGGGGTCCCTTGCATAGTGAGGCAGCGGCTCGTCTTGTCAGGGCTGCGTCTTGTCACCCTGGTTATTCTCACTCTACACAAATCAACTCACATCCCAGTATAGATCAGTTAAAATATATAAATACGCAGATGACACAACCATCATAGGTCTCATCTCGAACAATAACGAAACAGAATACCGCACTCAAACACACAAAGCAGTCACTTGGTGCACAGATAATAACCTCCTACTCAACACATCAAAAACACACAAACTTATCATTGATCTCAGACGTAAGGCACAACCCAAGACCTCCCTACTCATCTCAGGCGAACCCATATCCACCACTGACTCATTCAAATTTCTTGGCACTCATATAAGCAATAACGTCAAATGGAAAATCAATTCAGATCACATTTATAAAAAAGCCAACCAAAGACTTTTCTTTCTCCGCCAGCTCAAGAAGTTCAGAGTGAGGAAACATCTCCTAATCCGTTTTCACACAGCCATCATCCAAAGTATGCTCATTTCATCTATAACAGCCTGATACAGCAGTTTAGACACTCACTCCCGTAATAAACTACAGCGCATTGTCAACAAAGCATCCAAAATCATCAGCACTCCCCTCCCATCAATAGAATCACTCAATCTCAAACGGTCTGTGTCAAGGGAGAAGAAAATAATTTCTGATCCCTCCCACCCAGCTCACCACATCTTCCACCTGCTGCCGTCAGGAAGGCGCTACAGCTCACTGCCCGCCAAAACATCACGATTTAAAAACAGTTTCTATCCACATGCAATTCGAATTCTGAATACCCTATGACAACATCACATAGCCACCTCGTGCATGTAATGTATACTGTTTGTTGTTGTGTTTTTATGTTTTTATGTTTTGTTTGACGGGAATCAGCCTACTGTATAACACCCTGTACTGAACCTGAATTCCACCAGTTTGACTGTGTGGTCATTAAATAATCTAATCTAAATCTCTACCAACTGCACCACTGTGCCGCAAAAAAAAATGGTCAGAAAAAAATGAGTCAATGACTCATAGAAAAAAAAATATTTCTCTGGTATGAATCATTTGTGTATGCTTTAACTAAATGTTGCAAATGACGTCCAAGATGGATAATGTTAGAGTGGTTGAGGAAGTCAATGGGGGAAAGATCCATTGAGAACTGGAATGTCTGTGCTTCAAAGCTTGTTGCTAACAATTCTGACCTTCTCTGCAAAGTGAATGTTACGATGATATTTCCTCCATCGCTGGTCACTAGGTATTTTTGTTATATCATCACTTCCATTGTGCGTAATGTCCCCATGGTAACTGATGGCACATAGAACCAATGAACAATCAAGTAATGATTTTGTTTTTGCAAACTGAGAAATATTAAGTTGTGTTATTTGAAAACAAACTCATGTTCGCATTTAACCTTGAAACTCATTCCATTTTCAACTTTAATTCCCATTGGGAGTCCTGAGCATTGGAACATGTTCTTTGCACTTTCTCCATGTGGAAGTGGGAGGATTACTTGCTGTAACACTCTCTGACCACTTTTTCCTCACTGCTCCTTAACTTTCCTCCTGACCCAATAAAATTTCCGAGCTGAGAGAATCCCATTGAGGTTTCTGGTTCAAATCTTGCAAGGGCCAAATCATTGGATGTACTTTAGGAAGGAGTAGATAATAGTCATAGAGCCATAGAGTTATAGGGTCATAGAGCATGGAAGTAGGCCTTTCGGCCCAACATGCCCATGTCAACCAAGATGCCTCATCTACTCTAGTCCCGCCAGCCTGCATTTGACCCATGTCCCTCTAATTTTGTCCTATTTATGTCCCCATGTTCAGGGAAAATATGTATTGGTCCTCTCTCATTGCTGTTTGTGGAAGCTTGCAGTTTGAACATTGCCTGCTGCAGTTCTTATGGTATCTTCTCATGTCCTAATGCTTTGACATGGTCTGCGTTTAGTTTTGCTTAGAGATACAACTCTATTGAAACAGACCCTTTGGCCTACCGCATCCATGCCAACCATCGATCGAACGTTCCCACTACAAAAAAGACAGCTAATATCACTAAAGACCCACACTACTGTGGCCACACTCTCATCTCACCACTGCCACCAGGAAGAAAGTACAGGAGCCAGAAAACCATGAGCACCATGTTCAAGAACAACTTCTTCCCAGCAACCATCAGGCTCTTGAAGACTGCACAACACTAACCGCAGCAACTATGATCTACTGGGGACTTTGCTTAGGTAGCACAATGCACTTTGTTTCTACACCATTATGTCCATATTATCCAATATTACTAATTATTAATTTATTGTATTACTGATGATTGCACATTTATTCGTCTGTTATTGCATGAATGTGCCCGTGAAGCTACAGCAAGTAAGAATTTCAATGTTCCATTGTCGGCACACATAGAGCCATAGAGTTATACAGCATCGAAACAGGCCCATCACCCCACTGACCCATGCCAACCAACATGCCCCATCTACAATAGTCACACCTGCCTGTTTTTGGCACACATCCCTCTAAAACCTGTCCTATCCATGTATCCATGTTTCTCAAACATTGCAATAGTACCTGTCTCAATTACCTCGTCCGGCAGCTTGTTCCATACACCCACCACCCTTTTTGTGTAAAGGTTACCCCTCATGTTCCTATTACATCCCCCCCCCCCCCCCCCCCCCCCCTTAGCTTAAACCTATGTCCTCTGGTTTTTGATTCCCCTACTCTGGACAAGGGACTCTATGCATCTACCCAATTTATGCATCTATAAGATCACCCCCCATCCTCCTACACTCCAAAGAATAGAGTCCAAGCTTGCCGAACCTTTCTCTGCGGCTCAGGCCCTTGGGTCCTGGTAACATCCTCATAAATCTTCTCTTCACCCTTTCCAGCTTGACACCATCCTTTCTATAACAATGACAAATAACACACATGACAATTAAACTTTCTTGATGACTCCTGTATAGTGTATTAAAATGTAAAGTTAAAATGGATTTAAAGGAAAGGAAATAAAAAGAGAACCAAGAGCCAGTCCGTGTAATTTAAATTGTAACATCAAGTCCTTGAAATTAAAAAAACAATCCATTTCAAACAGTTTTAGATAGAAATTCATTCCCAATTGTGGTGCATCGTGAAGGATCTGGAATTCAGAGGCTAAGGCTGATGTGCTGCCATTACTAAATGATGTGTTGCGTATATCAACTGGGAATGCATTTCTGGAAATTTAACTGCTTTCATTTGGATGAGGAAGATTTTTTGAGTCAAAAGCATTAAATCATTGCATTTTACTATCAGTTGAAGCACTCTGCTCCATTAAATTTCATCTGAGTTCCTTTTATAAAAATGTACAATGTAATGGCAAGTTGAGATTAGTGTTTTATCTCCATTTCAAGATTTTAAAACTTCTCATAAGTTCATGGGTGAAAGAGTGGAATTACTGAGCACACCAGCAGGCTCCCACTATGTACACTAGCACAATCCTGCACACTTGGAACAATTTACAATTCTTATTGAAGCAAATTAACCTAAACCTGTACGTTTTTTGGAATCTGGGAGGAAACCGGAATACCCAGGGAAAACCCACATGATCACAGGGTGAATATACAAACCGTACAGATGGCACCCGTCGTCAGGATTGAGCCTGGGTCCCTGACACTATAGAGCAGCAGCTTTACTATTGCACCATCGTGCTGCCCGATATTGTGACAGGTGAAAGATGGACACAGGCATGGGGTGGGGGGGGTTGGGGGGGGGGGGGTGGGGGGGGGGGGGGGGGGGGGGGGGGGGGGGGGGGGGGGGGGGGGGGGGGGGGGGGGGGGGGGGGCTGATAGGCAGATGGTTGCAACAAAAGCTAGAGACTAAAGACAAACAGTATGAGGCAGAAGGACTTTAGCACTTTGTGCCAGACTTTGACTGGGATAGAGGATGTTAGGTTAGGGGATTCATTTCTGTGGTCACCTATCCACGTTCTCCAGAGATGTTGCCTAACACTTTACGTCCTTTTGTGTAAACGAACACTTGCAATTCTAAATACTTACACACAACCCGCTTTGGCTTATGCAATCTTATTGAATGCAAGACAATGTTATCCTCTGGCTTGATAACTTTCCCGGCTTGATGTCTAGGAAGGAACCGCAGATGCTGGTTTATACTGTAGATTGACACACAGTGCTGGAGTAATTCAACATGTCAGGCAGAACCTCTGGAGAAAAGGAATAGATGACATTTCAAGTAGGAACCCTTCTTCAGCCTGAAAGATAGAGGTAGGGTTGGGGGTGGGAGGGGGAGGGGGGGGTTCTATTCATCTTCTAAATTGCTTTCTTTGATTGAACTGACTGACACAGCATGGAGACAGGTCCTTCAGCCCACTGAGTCCCTGCTGACCACCAATCACCTTTTCACACCAGTTCCATGTTATCCCACTTTCACATTGACTCCCTGCACACTAGATGCAATTTACAGAGGCCCATTACTCTACACACCTGTACGTCTTTGGGATGTGGGAGGAAACCAGAGCACATGGAGGAAACACATGTGGTCTCGGGGAGAAGGTGCAAACTCCAGACAGACAGCACCTGAGGTCAGGATCGACCTGGGGACTCTGTTGCTGTGAGGCAGCAGCTGTACCAGCTGTGCAACTGTGCAGTCCCTTGCTGTATCCACATGTTAATTTTCTCAGTTTTATGAACAACCATACCAAACCATGTCAAGTTTCATCATTTGTGGTTCTGTACCAATTTAAAACATTCTTTTTTTTACAATTCCTGCTATCAAAGTGAATTTCCCTGTATTGCATTTCATCTGCAATATTTTCCGTTCTCAGCTACATTCTTTTATTTATTTTTTTTACAATCTCTGCAAATCTCGTTTTCC
Organism: Leucoraja erinaceus; assembly: GCF_028641065.1. Taxonomy (NCBI): domain Eukaryota; kingdom Metazoa; phylum Chordata; class Chondrichthyes; order Rajiformes; family Rajidae; genus Leucoraja; species Leucoraja erinaceus. The sequence continues at coordinate 39,992,783 of NC_073388.1, forward strand.
CTCACAGCTTTGTGTCATTAGCAGGCTTTGGTAAAATACATTCCTCCTTGTCCCCTGAGTCTTTAATATAGACTGTAAATAGCTGAAGGCCCAATACTGATCCTTGTAAATCCTATTTGTAACAACCTGCCAACCTGAAAAATATGCATACATTCCAGTATTCTGACAACTGTTCCTTAACCAATCAATTATTCTCCATAATATATTACCCAACTCCTAGGATCCCTTAATTCATGAAACAATCCACTACCATTCAGATGGCATGAAGTCACTGCAATAAAGTTGATGCCTTACAGAGCCAGAGACCCAGGTTCGATCCTGACTATGTGTTGTCTGCACGGAGCTTAGAAATAAGGAAGGAGTTGAATTAGGCCATTCGGCCCATCAAGCCTACTCCGCCATTCTAACATGGCTGATCTATCTCTCCATCCCAACTCCATTCTCCTTCTCCCCATAGTCTCTGACACCTCTGTTCATTCTCGCTGTGTTTGCATGTGTTTTCTCTGGGTGCTCTGATTTCCCCCCACATTCCAAAGTCTTTTGACTTTAGACTTTAGAGATACAGCATGGAAACAGGCCCTTCGGTCGACTGAGTCCGCGCTGACCAATAATCACCCCGTACACTAGCACTATTCTGCACACTAGAACAATTTAACCTACAAATCTGTACGTCATTGGAATGTGGGAGGAGATGTACAGGTTTGTGGTTAGATAGACGCATAATGCTGGAGTGACTCCGCGGGTCAGGCATCATCTCCGGAGAAAAGGAATAGGCTTGTCTTGGATCGATACCTTCAGCTTTTTGTGCCTATCTTTGGTATAAACCAGCGCCTGCTGTACCTTTCTACAGAGTAGTCGGTAATTGGCTTCAGTAAATTGTCTTTAGTGTGAAGGATAGAACTAGTGTATGGATGATCATTGGTTGGCGTGGATTCGGTGAACCAAAGACCCTGTTTCCACACTGTATCGCTAAACAGGGTTAGGAGGGAGAGATAAATCGACCATGATTGAATGGCGGAGTAGACTTGATGGGGCGATTAGCCTGAAGGGGCTGTCTCACTTGGGCGACCTAATTGGCGAGTTTAGAAGAGTTTGAAAAAATGACATGTTGGAGACCTCCTTCGACTATGTAGAAGACTTCCTTCAATCTCCTTCGACTATGTTGAAGACCAGCTTCGACTAGCTACAAATAGCTACGACTAACTTCGGTAAAATTGGACACCGAATAGTGGAGAGTAAAGATGACCTTCTTCGACCTCCTTCGACCTCCCATCTACCTCCCATCGACCTCCCTTCGACTATGATGAAGACTATCTATGACTACCTTCGACTACCCTCAATTACCTACGACTAACATGCCGACCTACTACGACCTACTACGACTAAACCTACGAGTAAAAAAGAGTATCGATTTTTTCCATGGCGACCTTTTTTTACTCGCGGGCATTCTTTTACATATTGAGAAAAACGCAGCGACCTAGCTGAGGCCTTGAGTACGCAGAGACCACTCTCGAGCAAGAAGGAGAGTTACGAAGACCTCCTACGACTTGTGTCGACCATGCTGCGAATATGATTCAAGGGCAAACTCACCAGAACTTGCGGAATAGGTCACCCAAGTGGGACAGGCCATTTATTCTACTCCTATTCCTTATGACCTTATGGACTAAATTAAACATTGCCTTTTTGATATTCTGCCAGCCATGTCTTCAAAACCCCTACTGGATTTGTTAAACATGATTTTCCTTTTATTAAAAATCATGCTGATTTTGTCTTAGAATTTGTGTAGGAAGGAACTGCAGATGTTGGTTAGAATGTTTTATATATCCTGATATTACATACTTAATAATAGATTAAAGCTTTTTGTAAGTAACTGTTGTCTCACTAGTTATAGGTTCCTATTTTCTTTCATAAATAGAAATATTATACCTGTTCTTTTTCAATCTGCAAGCATTGTAAAAGACCTGACTGATTTTAGAGGATCTTCAGAACATATGTATTATTTCTGCCTCTATCTCATTACAACATCTGGGATGGAGGATGCAGAAATAAGGAACTGCAGATACCAATTTATAAAAGAAAGACAGAAAGTGCTGGAGTAATTCAGTGGGTCAGGCAGGGTAGGTGACATTTTGGGTTGGGGCCTTTCTTCAGACTGATTGTATCTATCAGTGCACCAGTGCTCTGATATGTACAATGCTCCAGCCTCATCTACACTCTGCCGTCCTGGCCCATTCCACCGGACCAGCATGACTGTGCAGCGATCACCAGGAGCAGTTATACTGGTGCAGCGTTTGCCGGGACACTACAAACTATGAACTGTCTTGGTTGCACTAGCAAATTTGGGCTTTTGTTTGCACTAAAAGAGTTTTTTTAATTTATTGAACTTTTTTTTCTTTATTATGTTATCCATGAGCACTGTATTTACAGACCTGTTATGCTGCTACAAGTAAGAATTTTAATGTTCTTTTGTTCAGCACATAGGGCTCTTGACTTAAAATGAAACGCAGTTTAATTGTGATCAATGGGTTTTAAAACTTTTTTATTTTTCATTATTGATCCAAAACTCATTGGGGAAAAGCGAGTAGATTTGAAAACCCCAACATTGGCTTTCCTCAAATTCATATCTGCAGGAGAAGAGAGTGAAAGACAACCTCTGCCGAATTTGCCCTTGACATACTCGCAGCGTGGTCGTAGGAGATCGTGGGAGGTCTTCGTAACTCTTCCTCATGCTCGTGAGTGGTCTCCGCATACTCGTGGCCTCAAGTAGGCTGTGGCGTTTTTTTCCAGCCTGATAAAAAATGTCCACGATTAAAAAAAAGGTCGGCATGAAAAAAATGGATACTTTTTACTCGTAGGTAGGTCGTAGGTAGGTCGTAGTAGGTCGTGATGGTAGTCGTAGGTAATCGTAGGTTAGTAACTGGCCCGAGAAAAAAATGCAAACATGACATCATTTTATCATGTGATCATTTTCCACTCGTAGCTAGTCGTAGTTGGTCTTAGGTGTGGAAGACTGGGGTCAAGGGGGGTCATAGAAGGTCGTAGATATAGTCGTAGGAGGTCGTAGGCATAGTCATAGGAGGTGTTTTACTTCGGCGAGTCAACACAACCTTAACATTTTTTCAACTCGTCTCTGGCGAACGTGGATAGGTGATGTTTTGGGTTGGGACCCTTCTTCAGACTCTGGGAAGGATGTTGAGAACTATTGAGGAACAGTCAGACACAAAGAGAGACACAAATGCTGGAGTAACTCAGCAGAACAGGCAGCATCTCTGGAGAGAAGGAATGGGTGACGTTTCGGGACGAGACCCTTCTTCAGTCTGGTTAAGGATGAGGGCAATGAGAGATATAGACGATGATGTGGAGAGATGTGAACAATGAATAAAAGATATGCAAAAAAGTAACGATGATGAAGGAAACAGGCCAGTGTTAGCTGTTTGTAGGGTGAAAATTGGGAAGCTAAAGCGACTTGGGTGGGGGAGGGATAGAGAGAGAGGGAATGCCGAGGCTACCTGAAGTGAGAGAAATCAATATTCATACGACTCTAAGCTTGCCAAGCGAAATGCTGAAGACACAATTGACAATAGACAATAGACAATAGGTGCAGAAGTAGGCCATTCAGCCGTTCCACACAAAGTGCTGGAGCAACTGAGTGGGTCAGAGAACATTGATAGGTGACTTTTCGTGTTGGAACCCTTCTTCAGACATTATTATTATTGTTACTATTGTTATTATTATTATTATTATTATTATTATTATTATTATTATTATTATTATTATTATTATTATTATTATTATTATTATTTTCTGGAGCTATATGTATACTGATTATTATGGTACTTCTTAAGTGAGGAAAGCAATGAATTATTGGATCTTTAGATAATTGCCATTCTTAATGTATCATCAATCTCAGCTGTGATTGCACTAAGTTTTTTTGACCATTAAATTTTACAAGGTATGAATAATTGGATTAGAATGGATTATGCATATTAATAAAGACCAACTAAATGACATATTGGCTAAAATGTTTAAACACCCATTATTTACAGGAGAACTAAGTAGCTTGTTCTCCATTCCCCTCTCATTTCCACTCATTTTACCAGTTCAGCAGTATTACTCTCAGCAATAATTGGTACGGAATTAAATTTTCTTTATCAGGAACATGGTTTATCGTTTCCATTTATCCATGTAGCTCCCAGTTTATATTTGAATCTAATCCCAGTCCCATGCCTCTGTTTATTTATTCGCTTCTGGAGCTACTTTCTGCCAAGATGCTGCTCAGTATTCCATCTGCTGCAAACTATCTACAATTAAATGAAAGATTTCTCACCCATTATGTTAAAGATACATTTCTGAAGTGCAATTGCTTCTTAATTTAAATTTGTGAAGTGACCTCACCAGCAACTGAGTTATGTGAGCTGTAAATTCAATGCCTGCAATAGTGTGGGCTTTACTTTTCTCCAAGCAAAGGTCTCTCTATATCAATATTATCTAGAGAAACCCCACGCGGTCACAGGGATAACGTACAAACTCTGTACAGACAGCACCTATAGTCAGGATCGAACCTGAGTCTCTGGTGCTGGAAGGCAGTAACTCTGCTGCTGCACCACCGTGCATCCAATGTATGGCTCCATGATGAAGCAAAGGAGGCTTTTAGAATAGAATGCAATTTATTGTCATTCAAACCTAGGTTTGAACGAAATATCATTTCTACAGTTTTGGTACATTGGCCTCATCAGTTAGGGTACTGAGTATAGAAATTGGGACGCTATGTTCCAATTGTACAAGACTTTAGTGAGGCGGTATTTGAAGCATTGTGGATTAAAGGAATTACTGATGCTGGTTTACACAAATAGACACAATGTGCTCGCATAACTCAGAGGGTCAGGCAGCATCTCTGGAGCACATGTTTCAGGCTGGGCACTTCTTCAGACTCCTGCTACTCTCCTGCAAATTCTCCTTAACGTATGCCTGCTTTGAAGAGAAGTTCACCTCCTACCTCCGATGGGAGTTCCATGAGACCTTCTCTCATTTCTCCCCCAATGTGATTCCTACTGTTTTACAGTTTGAGGAAGGGTTCTGACTTGAAATTTCACCTATCCATGTTTTCTAGAGATGCTGCCTGACCCGCTGAGTTACTCCAGCACTTTGTGTTCAGCTTTGTTACTGCTGCTATAGAAAATAGATCATTAGTCTGGAAAGACTGCAGAGAAAATTTACTAGGATGTTGCCAGGACTTGAGGGCTTGAGCTATAAGGAGTGATTTGGCAAGCTACTACTTTATTCCTAGCAGCACAGGAGGCTAAGGGGTAGTTTATACAGGTGTATAAAATCATGAGGGGAATTAATAGGGTGAATGTGTAGTCTTTTAGAGAAAGATTTAATAGGAACCTGAGGGACAAACTTTTCACAAACAGAGTGATGGGTGTATGGAACGAGCTGCCAGAGGAGGTAACTGATGCATGTACTATAACAGCATTTAGAGGATTTGGACAGGTACAAGAATAAGAAAGGTTCAGAGAAATCTGAATCAAATGTGGAGAAATGGGACTAGGTTAGAAAGGGCATCTTGGTCCGCTGGGCCGAAGGGCCTGTTTGCATGCTGTATGGCTCGATGACCCTAAGGAGACAATTGAAAACCATTGAATGTTGTAGCACAGAATTTTCTGCCTTCTAAATCCTGAAGACTGAGGGAGAGATAGAGCAGGCTGGGACTCCATTCCTTGGAGCACAGGAGGATGAGGGATGATCTTATCAAGATGTATCAAACCATGAGAGGAATAGTTCAAGTAAAAGCACAGTCTCTGGCCCAGAATAAGGGAATAGTAAGATTAAATGAGAACTTACCAGTTTGAAGCTTGATCTTTATTTTATGAGGAGTTACGTTGAGGGATTACGTGAAGAACCCACCAGCCTGCATGCGCATCAATCTTCAAAGCAATGGTGTGAAATCACAGATAACTTTTAGAATTAGATTCCTTTATTGTCATTCAGACCTTTCGGTCTGAACGAGATTATGTTGCCTGCAGTCATACACAGAAACAATAAAAACAAAACATACAATAAACACAAATTAAACATCCACCACAGTGAGTTCACCAAGCACATCCTCACTGTGATGGAGGCAAAGTCTTAGTCTCCGTCTCTTCTCTCCTTGTTCTCCCTCTGCGTTGAGGCGATCGATCCAGGCGGGAGATGCCCCCCTCCAGTCCAGCGGACCTCCGTGGTGATGTCGCCGCAGCCGAAAGCCGGACACCGTCTCCGCTCCGAGACGGCCCGCCATGGCATCAGCTCCAGGCCGCCGCCCCAGCTCCGGGTCCCGCAGTCTCCGCTCCGGGACGCCGCCCAGCTCCGGGTCCCGCAGTCTCCGCTCCGGGCCGCCGCCCCAGCTCCGGGCAGCCGCCCCAGCTCCGGGCAGGCGCCCCAGCTCCAGGCCACCGCCCCAGCTCCGGGTCCCGCAGTCTCCGCTCCGGGCCGCTGCCCCAGCTCAACAGTTGTTGAACTAAACATAGCAAGATTAGAGAAAACTAGAATACCAGCTGACCTTTATGATAGAGGGTTGGGAGTGGAGCAAACATAATCCCTCAACGTAACTCCTCATAAAATAAAGATCAAACTTTAAATTGGTAAGTTCTCATTTAATCTTACTATTTTACTTCGGAGTCACATGAGTGACTACGTGAAGATTTCAAAGCTCTGTGATTTCATGTAGTGGAAACGAGTCCATGCGTCATACACTGCATCAGTTGACCAATGATGAGTGAACATTAATAATGCATTCAGACATGACATAGATATAGACATGTTGATACTTTTAATGAACAAATAATGATAATAGTAACCCCCCTCAACCGGGAGGAAACTATAAAACAGAACCTAAAATAGAGTTGGCAAATACCCCCGGTCTGGCAATTGGTTAGTTCTAAAATGTTTGGAAAGATCGTTCATTTGACCATCCTGCAGCCGCTAGGATGTGGTCCCACGAAACGTCCATAACCCTGCTGCTGATGTTGTTACAGCCCTGGTGGAGTGAGACTTGAAAATGTCAGTGTTCACTCCTGTATGAGCCAGAACCCGTTTTAACCACCTGGAGATGGTCTGTACTGATACCTTCTTATGATGCTATATGTAACTAACAAAATTGCTAGTTCAGAGTCTCTAAGGCTCTTAATGACCTTAACATACTGGTGTAAATGTGTGACTAAACACAACCGAAGGTCCATAGGATATACCAACAAATCTAGTTTGAGACCTGATTCCGCTGGTCTACTCTGCTTGTCTAAGTCATAAACATAAAATGTTATTTTGCCTGCAGATATAATCATCCTGTCCAGTCACAGCTTATGCAATGACTGGACCAGTTGCACTGAACTCAGCGCCGCCATGAGCATAACCACTTTGTAAGTGAGTTTGACCAAGGACAGGGATGCAGCTGGAGCCTGCCGGTGAAGCAGCATAGCGCAATGTTAACTTCCCATATCTCTGCGTACCTGGGCCTGGAAGGTTTCGAGTTGAAGATACCTTCATAATCTAGACATCAGAGGGTGAGACCTGACAGAGTGGATTCTGCTCCCCACAGCCAATATGATGAGAAGGCACGTTAGGTACATTAAATGGCACATTAACTTAATGATTGTCAAAACCCCATATAAACTGAACTTCAAGACGTCAGTCATCCGTGCCGAATTATATGTAATATTAGCATAAAACAAAATACTTCCCATTTCCTTATGAGGAAAAGTACTGCTTATTTGGTGCTATCCCTGCAATCTGCAGTGAGCACGTCCATGGTTTGGTTTAACAACCCAAGCCGCAGGAACGGTCTTCTCAGAGCCTGCAAGTCAATTAATTGATTTTATCATGTAGAGGATGGTTTCCCGAGTCACGGCTAAACCAGCAAATTTTTGTGTTTAGAAATAATCATATAAAGTTCTATTATCATTCCCAATATCAACGGGAACCATGGCTGTATAGGCCAGTGAGGCACTACGAAAATGCCTGAAGCGGGAACTTGCCATATTTTTTTGCAAGACCCGTCTGATGAGGCAAAATGGAGGAAGACATAAAAGAACATTCCTCCCCAGTGTAGCAAGAATGCATCCATCGCCACTGATATGCCACATATTTATTTAAACTGGTAATTGAGCCTGGATGCAAACATCTCGATCTTTTAGTGTTCCATCGAGCCACAATGTCATTAAATATTTTGTGATTCAACATCCATTCTGTGTTGTCATTGATTTTACATGATGATACACCAGTGCCAAATGAGGTTAGGTAAACTATCACCAGATACTTTGACTTGATTGCACCCATGTGATTAACATATACCAACTCCAAAGTGTATCAACTTGGACTTGAGCATGCAGATTATGTATATTCGCACAAAACCTTTAATCCACAGAATGCACCTAGTGTCTATAGATAGTTGATACCATATAACTGAAGAATTGGTAACTCGTGCAAATCCCATCCACCTCCATAACTAGAGATGGTATTAGTAATTTTCCATCTTTGAGCAATAGCATCAGTTTGTAATTAACTGAAGATTTACTGATGAAAAGTTAGTGGGGCAATGCTGAATACTGTTCATCCACCATGGTGACTTTGATAGTTTCAGCTGGGAATAGCATAGGTCTGGTAACAATGACCCACATGGTACTTGAGGGCTTACTCCTTTGCACGCTGTATAGTTCTGATAATGCAAAGGCCCAAATAACACAGCTGAAAGCCAATATATTGCCAATTACACTTGATGAATAGAAGGCTGCTTGATAACAACAAGGTTGTTACAAGCTTCAATTAATTGCAATCTCTTGCCTCATGGCGAGCCCAGCCACATTAATAGAGTTAAAGGTAAATCCCAATAATCAATAATTTCAGTTGGTATCAAGTTAAATTTAAGTGGATAGATGAGAAACCCAATTTCTCAAATATAGTTTTGTGGCTGATACAGCTAATTTAGCAAAATACAGTGTTTAGAATATCACCCAGATAGGCCATAACAATTGTTTTTTAGCTCTGAGCAGCTGAAGCACTGGTTTTAGTAATTTGGTAAATAACCTGGGAGCTGAAGTTAGCCCATTTTGCAATGTTTTAACTGTATCATTGCCCCATCCAGCTAAATTTCAAATATCTTCGGTGCCTTGTGAATGGAAACTGATCCCATGGATGGAAGTTAAACAGTCACAAAGTTTCCTATTCAGAAATGTCTATACTGCACATGCGAGTTGAACCTGTTGACAATGAACAGGCCACATCTGCCACAATAGCGAGCCTGCCTTGAAAGGCAACTCCAGCCATATTTCCGAGAACTCTGGCCAATTTCCGCGCCTGTCTCGCTTGTATACTGTGCAGTGTCAACTAATCTCATGTTATCATTTAAATTTATTAACAGGTTTGAATCTTATGTTATCATTGCCATCTGTACAAAAAACAAGTGTAAATATTACCAACTTGTAAATGGTCCACATACCCCATGTTTCGGAAAGAACCAGACCCAACTACCTTCATGGTTATCAGTGGTTTTATGGTAAGCCCAAAGGCCCCTGATGCGGGTTCTATTTCCGTCCTTGATTTGGAGAGTAGGACTGCTGGGGTACGTGGATCCCATATTTTTCTTGAGTTCCGGCTTTGGGCCTTGGCCTATAAGACCCGCGCCCAGCTTTCAAGCTGCCACCAGCTTCAGTGAACCGCTTCCTGCCGTCTCCTCATCCCGGTCTTACCTGTTTGGACAGGTTTTCCGTGAAGAGAAAATTCGGCGGCTGGACATTGCTGGGCTTACATGAGCCTGCAAATTGGAATTTAAGGCAGGTCTGATGGCGTTCTATGTTCATTTTGACGTGTGCATTGCACATCAAGACCAGACCAGTAATCTTTAAAATTTGTTGGAGTTTCATTTCCTGGGTTTTCAGGCCGCCTCCAATATCACCCCAGATAGCGCTGTTTACTGCCGGCACTTTCAGGAACAATTGTCACGTGCATGGTATCTCACAGCCGGCACCTGTTCCTGTAATGATGTGACGTGAGGTAGCTGCTGCTTCGCGAGGGGAACTCTGGCCCCTCCGGGTTTTCTGCCAATGGCTGGAAGCCAACGTTTCCAGCAGGAGCTCCTTCGTTGGCGAGGATATCATAACCCTTGATGCCATGACAGAAAATTATGGAACCTCACGCATGTACTCCAGTATGTTCCCCGGATATACTTCCGAGTTTGGAGTCAGTTACCAACTGACCCCTCACACTCACCTTCACAGAGAGGGAGATTTGTAAGCAGCCCAGAAAGAGGTGCTGCCTCAGGCCCTCGAGGAGACCTGTGCTGATATGGCTCCTCCATGGACCATATAAGGATGGAGCATTACCTTAGTGGGATAAACACCCTGCGGACGCTATCCAAGCTCTGGGTAAAAAACGTCCGAGGACGTACCCATGTCGGAGGGAACCCTCCTGGCCTGACTTCCCAATCCAGCCCTTTCACACTCCGTTTGGCTGTTCCCCTCTGCGGGCTGCCGGAGTCTGAAGTCGCCGCCGGCTACCCACACTTCCGTGGTCCGTAGCCGTGTCTTTCCACAGTCCCCGTATCCGAGGTTCCGCGAGCTGGGTTCCCCGCGGTCTTCCCACGGTCCCCGAAGCGGTGTTTCGCAGTCCCCACTGCTAGGCTTCCCCGAGTCACTCACGTGACTCCGAAGTAAAATTGAAAACTAAACGACATAGGTTTTTGGTTCGAGGAAAAAGATTTAATGGGAACCTGAGGGGTAACTATTTTGTACAAAGGGTGGTGGGTGTATGGAACGAACTGCTGGAGGAGGTTGTTGAGACAGGTACTTTCGCAATGTTTGAGAAACATTTAGACAGGTACATGGATATGATAGGTTTAGAGGGATATGGGCCAAATGCAGTGTAGTGTAGATGAGGCCTGTTGTTTGCTGAAGGGTTTGTTACCACACTGTGTGACACATTGACTTTGATTGTGACTCTATGACTGTATAACTATGACTATGATTATGACTATAGCTATGACTCTATGACTATAGTTTAGACTCTATGACTATGATTATGTCTCTATGACTCTATGTCTCTGTGACTGTACCTTGCATCATTTCTTCATTTCATTTATAACTGTGCAAACTTCAGAGAGTCAGAGCAGTTGGTATAGTTGGTAATAACTCTGCTTGTTCTCAGCAAGGGCATGGTTGCATCATGGTCAACATTCTCAGCACACAGAGCCCCAACCTGATAATGCAGGGATATGAGACTGAATCCCATCATACCTAAGATAGACATAAAATGCTGGAGTAACTCAACGGTTCTGGCAGCAACTCTGGTGAATAGGGATAGGTGACGTTTCGGGTCGAGACCCTTCTTCAGACTGAGAGTCAGGGAAGAGGGAAACTAGAGGTATGAACAGGTACAGAACAGGTCACAACCAGTACAATGGCCAAAGAGCCCACAATGGCCCATTGGTTAGGTACATTGCAAAACCTACCTGAATCGTCGTTGAGAATCTGCCCCAGCCCGTGTGCGCGATTTTGGCGCTGTTTAGAGGGGGCGGGTTTAAAACGCGATTTTTACTAGGCTGTTCCAATCGAAGATGTTCAGCCTAGTAAATCATTAACGAAAAATCGCTGAAAGACCCTGTCGCAAAAGGTATTATTAGTTTTATAGGCCTTGAATAATAGTTATAATAGTTTTAAAATCACTCTCTCAACCCGCGACCTCTCGCAGCCCCAGGGTTTTATAAAGCAAACAATTAAAGGTATGTACCTTATTTTTACATTAAAAGGGGCTTCTTAAGACCCCTTTATACAAAGTTTACTATAGCGAGTAGTTCATTTCGGGCTCTTTATATCCCGCAGTATTTTTTTGGGCATTTGAGGGCACAAATCTACCGCAATGTGAACGTTCTAAAACAGCGCATTCACAGGAACCCACTAGAAAGCTGATTTAAATGGACTTTAATTCACAGCAATTGAACACTAAATTGCAGACTTGATTTTTTAAATCTCAAAAATTTGTAACATTGCTACATTGGTGGCTGTGGAGGAGGTGATAATGAGGGGATGCGAACAGTAAAACCAGCAGGACAACTAGGGTGGGGAGGGACGGAGAGAGAGCTAATGCAAGGGATATTCATATCTTCATCATAGGTTCTGGGGAATAAATATAGTTGAGATCGATGGCACAGAAGTAGATACATCACCCCAACAGACTGACCCCTTCTAAATCAACCCATTCAGTCCAAATGCCGTGCAAATTACCTTCCTTGGAAAACCTATCCAATTTCATTTTGAAACTCCTCAATAACTCTATATCCAGCAACCTTACGGGCAGTGGGCTTCCAATTAAACCCATTCACCACCTTGACAACGCGTCCTCGCATCCTTACACACCATTTTAACTTCCTCTCAGCAGTTGATTAACAAGATCAGGAATGCATTCCTACCATCAGTGATGGTGTCCATGAATTTAGAGATTGGTATGATGATCTCGGCGGTGGCACAGTGGGGCAGAGGTAGTGATCCAGGGTCCAGCCTGACTACGGCTATTGTCTGTACATTCTTCCTGTGACTGCTTGGGTTTCCTCCAGGTGCTCTGGATTCCTCCCACTCTCCAAAGGCATATAGGTTTGTAGGCTATTTGTCTTTGGTAAAAAGAAAATTGTAAATTGTCCCTACTATGCAGGATAGTGCAAGTGTATGCAGCGAGTGCTGCTTGAAGAGAACTCAATGGGCTAAAGGGCCAGTTTCCGCGCTGTATCTTGAAAAGCTACAGTAAAAAAAAGTCTTAAAAATGAGCAGCATAGAAAGAAATCTACACTACCTACCTGGCATCGATGACAAGTACCTGACTCCAGACCAACCACTGTGATTTAATATCCAGTAGATCATCTCTACAGCATCTCAATGGATGGACAGGTTATATTCACTTCCTCAATTAGCTCAAGAACACCAAGTATGGTCTCCTGTTGGTGGTATTCAGGCCCTGCTGCAGTTGCCTGGCATCTGCTTGACTGTATTGAGCCTTCAACAGGTTTTGGAGTTATCTCTTGGCATTTCTGATGGCCTTATGGAGATTATACTTGGCCTTCTTGCAGTACAGGTTCATGCATCTTCAAAGCATTAGATCAAGACATCAGCAGAGAATGAATCTCCCTGTTCATCCAACATTTCTGGATAAACTGTAATTGTCTTTGACAGAACAGTCATCAAAACATTTCTTGATGAAACCAGTGACTACTGAAGTAGGTTTAGTTTATGTTTATTATTGTCACAAGTACTGAGATTCAGTGAAAACTGTATGAGTGGCACAATGGAGCAGTGGTGGAGTTGCTGCTTTACAGCACCAGAGACCCGGGTTCGATACTAACGATGAGGTGCAGTCTATATGGAGGTTGTACATTCTCCCTGTGACCACATAGGTTTTCTCTGGGTGCTCCAGTTTCCTCCCAGACTCCAAAGATGTGCAGGTTTGTAGGTTAATTGGCTTCGGATCTCTGGTACTTTAAGGCAACAGCTCTTGCTGTGCCACTGCGCCGCCCTGCCTTCTCCTCCAGAAATGCTGCCGGACCCACCAAGTTACTCCAGCATTTTAGTTCATCCAGAGCATCAGAGTTTTCTTCCTCAGAGGGTTGATGACCATGTATGATTCATTCAATACTTCCTTGGTATAGGCTTGTGGTGGTGCATTGACTAGCGACCATATGGTAGAGGTGAACTACCATGGTAGATTAAAGGGACAATATTTTTATGAACATACATCCTGAGTCCGGGAAGCAGAATTAAGTTAAGAGCACAAAGCATTGACCAAAAAGTGGACATCTCCACCTTTCAACTTGCTGGAGGATTTGGTCCTCTGAAATTGCCTCCATTATTTCTCCAGGCAGCATGCTGCATATCACAACAATAAATGCTTCGAACAAAACTCTTGTCTCCCACTTTACGCCTTCTTGCCATTTTGATCATCTGATCGACAGTCAGTGACACAAACATTCAAACTGAATCGAGAATCTTGAGACTGCATCTTCAGAGAGAAACAGAGTTTTACAGCAAAGAGGAGTGATTTTGCTCGAATACACCTGTGCACAATTATCGAGCTGGCGTCTGGCACAGTGGGTTACTGACAAGCTGCTGAACATTGAAGCAGACACATGCATTGACAAGGCCTGCAGTGCAATTGAAAAGAACAGCTGAACCCAGTGAGGAGGCACGGGGCAGGTGCAGAATTCCACACCGGGGTGAAATGCCAACAGGCTCGGGGAAAACAACAACACGATTATTCACAACTCATTGTTTACAAATTCTTTCACCTTCAGTCTTTTAGAGAAACAAGGAATTTTTCAAACTCGTAGCATCTCAGAGAGATCTTAGGCCAGCACAATGCCGCAGCCTTAAAGTTCCAGAGACCCCGGTTCAATCCTGACTATGGGTGCTGTCTGTACGGAGTTTGTACATTCCCCCTGTGAACACATGAGTTTTCTCCGGGTGCTCCAGTTTCCTCGTACACTTCAAAGACATACAGGTTTTGAGGTTAATTGGCTTTGGAAAATATTGTAAGTTGTCCCGTGTGTAGGATAGTGCTAGTTTATGGGGATCACTGGTTGGCACGGACCCGGTGGGCCGATGGGCCTGTTTCCACAAGGTAACCCTAAAATAAACTAAAAGATTTATATATTTCATCAATATAATTATAAATAACTCAGATGACACTAAAACAGGGTAAGCAGTGGAAATAGTTAACAAAAATTACAGCCGGATCTTGATCAACTGTGTCGAGAAACAGTTAATGGAGTTTAATGCAAATAAGTGTGGGGTGTTGCATTTTTGGAAGTCAAACCAGGGTAGGAACATCACAGTGAATGGCAGGACACTGGAGAGTGATGTACACAGGGCTGCCAACATTGGGTGAGAGTTGAGAGTGAGAAATTGCGAGGGAGCGTGGCGACCGATGGGGGGGGTCGGGGGTGGGGGGGGGGGGGGGGGGGGGGGGGAAGAGGGGGAAGATGGGAGGATGGGAGGAGTGTTCAGGGTTTTTGGGTTACGGCCCGTGTGCCGTAGGTTGCCAAACCCTGTCCTAGATGTTTGGCCTCATTATGGTCCTCCCCATGTTTTACAACCGATTCACCTGGTTAGTTTTATCTCCGGCTGCTTCATGTTGTCGGCGGCTGCACATCCAACCAAGAGAGAAGAGAAGAGAAGAGATGCAACGTCACTCACAGCCGCCAACTGACGCACTTCCACAGACCGCACAGATCGTTGTGATATGGCGCAAAAATACAAACTGTGCAGGGACTGAAGACAGCGTGAGAATTCTGTCACCAGCGTGAGAATTGGCTGAAATGCGTGACTCTCACGCTCAAAGCGTGAGAGTTGGCAGACCTGTCTAAGGCCAGGATGTGACAACAGACGCATAGGGAGACACATACACAAAGGAAGACACACACACACACAGGGAGACAGACACACACACACACAGGGAGACAGACACACACAGGGAGACAGACACACACACACAGGGAGACAGACACACACACACACACAGGGAGACACACACACACACAGGGAGACAGACACACACACACACAGGGAGACACACACACACACACACACACACACACACACAGCACACACACACACACACACACACACACACACACACACACACACACAGACACACACACACACACACACGGGGAGGCACACACAGGGAGACACACACACACACACACACACAGGGAGACACACACACACAGGGAGACACACACTCACACACACACAGGGATACACACACACACACACACACACGGGGACACACACACACACGGGGAGACACACACACACACACACACACAGGGAGACACACACACACAGGGAGACACACACACACACAGGTGTACACACACACACAGGAATACACACACACACACACAGGTGTACACACACACACACACACACACACACACAGGTGTACACACACACAGGGATACACGCACACACACACATACACACAGGGAGACACAGACACACACACACACAGGGAGACACACACACAGGGAGACACACACACAGGGGGAGACACAAACACACAGGGAGACACACACACAGGGAGACACATAGGGAGACACACACACAGGGACACACACACACATGCACACACACACAGGGAGACACAGACACACACACAGGGAGACACACACACAGGGAGACACACACACACACACACACAGGGACACACACACACACACACACACACACACACAGGGAGACACATACACAAAGGAAGACACACACACAGGGAGACACATACACAAAGGAAGACACACACACAGGGAGACACACACACACACACAGGGACACACACACACAGGGAGACACACACACACACACAGGAGACACACACAGGGAGACACACACACAGGGATACACACACACACACCTTTCCTTCCCCCCCTCCATCCTCCCCCTCCCTCCCTCTCTTCCCCTCCCTCTTTTTCCTCATGCTTCCTCTTTCTCCCCTTTCCCCTTCCCTTCCTTCATCCCCTTTCTACATTCCCTCCCCCTGTCTCTCTTTGCCTCCATCCCTCCCTTTTTTTCTTTCTCTCTCTCTCTTTCTCCCCTCCCTCTCTTTCCCCGGCCACCCAATGGGGAGTCTGGCGGGCAGGGTGTAGCGTGGATTGGCGGCGTTGGCACTGCCGTGTGTTGAAGGGCAGGAGGGAGGGAGGGAGCGAGGTTGCCGCGGTAGCCGGAAGTGCAGCGCACGGAGACGGCTCACAAAAGCGCTGGCACCCGCTGCCCGGGACCGACGCGCTTCCCCAATCCATGCAGATCGCTGTCATGCGGCGTAAACTTGAGACAAACTGTGCAGCAAAGATCCTATAGCTCCGCTATACACATACACAGCTCCGCTATAGGATCTTTGCTGTGCAGGGGCTGAAGACAGCCTGTCAGCGTGAGAATTCTGTCTTCAGCGTGAGGGCGTGAGAATTGGCTGAAATGCGTGAGTGTCACGCTCAAAGCGTGAGAGTTGGCAGCCCTGTGTACAGCAGAGGGATCTAGGAATGATAGTACATAGTTCCATGAAAGTGGTGTCGCAGGCAAATAGGGTGACAATAGACAATAGGTGCAGGAGTAGGCCATTTGGCCCATCGAGCCAGCACCGCCACTCAATGTGATCATGACAGTTTCAGATCCTGGTTGATCTTTATCTTTCCCTCTCAACCCCATTCTCCTGCCTTCTCCCCATAACCTGTGACACCCTTTCCTTCTAACTAAAGCCCTCCAGACTTGGCAACAACCATCTGGATCATTTCTGGAATATATTCACGAGTTTTTGAATCTCTGAAACAGCCCTGACATTTATTTTAAAAAGAGGGCGATTTAAATGGACTGAAATTATGTAGGTCACATATCGAGAGCAGCTTCAACTGAATTTGATACATCATCACACTCAACACACTTTTCTTTTGTAATAGGGGAATCCTTGCTGTAATTTGCACCTTAATAAAATTCAAATTGTTTGACCCTGTGTGAGAAAACTGTTCAGTAATGGCATGTTGCAACTCTCTCTCCTTTGCTAGCAATTTACAATAGCAAGAACTCAGGGCAATGTTCTGATGTGAATTGCAACATTAAGTAGAATATAGAACAGCAGAGGAACGGGCATTTTACACCATAATGTCCATGCCAAACATGTTGCAAACCCCCCCATTCCCTTCATATCAATATGCCTATCTAAAATAAATCATTTGGACATGGATAAAATAGGTTGTGAGGGATATGGACCAAATCCAAACAGGTGGGAAGAGCGTAGTTGGAACATGTTGATCAGCGTGGGCAAGTTGGGCCATAGGACGTGGAGAGAGGAGGAGCAGGGAAAGTGTGGCATGTAATAGGTGAACATGGATCAGGAGGGGTTCAGATAGGTATATGATTGGACAAATGCCAGAGATTTAAAAAAAGCTGTGAGAAGAGAATTGAAGATTTGCAAATTGTGAAGTCAGAGGAAGGAATATAGGTGGAAGGGAGGGGGAGAGGAGAAATATGTGCAATTCCAGTTTGGGGACCAGGAGTGGAACAGGTGTAAAAGGAGTTGTAGGGGAGAAAGTTGAGGGAGGGAGGGTTATTAGATATTGCCTAAAATTGTAGAATTCAATGTTCATATCTTTGGGTTGTAAGCTGCCCAAGCGGAATATGAGGTACTGTATTTCCAGATTTCATGTGACCTCATTCTGGCAACGGAGGAGGCCCAGGATAATGGAATTAATGTGGGTAGCAACCAGGACATCCATTAGGCTTTGGTGGACCAAGTACAAGTATTTAGCGAAACAATGGCCAAGTCTACACTCGGCCTTGCTGTTTGTACGTTGTCCCTGTGGGTTAGATGAGGTTAAAGAAGGTTTGGTCGGGAGAGCTGGAACATTGCCACCTTTGATAGGTACAGTGGCACAGCAATAGAGTTGCTGCCTTGCAGCTCCAGTGACCCGGGTTCGATCCTGACTACGGGTGATGCCTGTACGAAGTTTGCACGTTCCCCCTGTGACTGCGTGAGTTTTTCTCCGGGTGCTCCAGTTTCCTCCCACACTCCAAAGACGTACAGTGTTGTAGGTTAATTGGCTTTGGTAAAATTATAAGTTGTTCCTAGTGTGTACGATGGTGTTAGTGTTTGGGGTAATCACTGCTCAGTGTGGACTCAGTGGGCCGAAGGGCCTGTTTCTGCACTGTATTTCCAAAGTCTAAAAGTCTAAAGACTGTGGGTAAAATTCAGCACTTCATAGCTCAGGCACATTCAGATATAATGTATGCAGTCCCAAACAAAGCTTCTCTAAGGCTTCTCTGATGGGAAGACAGAAGAAACTAAAAACATGTGCTGACATTAAATATACAGCGATTAGCAGCTGCAAATGATAAGATCAGAAATGATCTGAATTATTCATCCAAAATGTCTTAATCTTCGTTTGGTGTACAAGGTCTTTGTTGTTTGGGGAATTGCAAAAGCAGCTTAGTTTAGTTTGGTTTAGTTTAGAGGTACAGTGTGGTAACAGGCCCTTCGGTCCACTGAGTTCGTGCCGACCAGTGATTCCTATACACTAGCACCATCCTACACACACTAGGGACAATTTACAACCAAATCCATTTAAGCTACAAACCTGTTTGTCTTTGGAGTGTAGGAGGAAAATGGAGCACCACAGGGAGAGCGTACAAACACCGTACAGACAGCACCCGCAGTCAGGGCTGAATCTGGGTCTCAGGCTCTGTAAGGCAGCAACTCTCCTGCTGTGTCACTGTGCCACCTTATTTGCTGAGGCTGTTTGGAGAATTAATGGCAGTAATGTTGCAGCTGCAATGGAGAAGATGTCAGAAGTCATTCGTCCAGTAATCTGCTTCCATGGAGTTAATAAATAAGTTACTGATCAAAGGGTCAAGGCAGCCTATTAGAGCCTTATTTCCAGTTTTGATAACATAGCCACTGCCTCCAGATATTTGCTTCTATTGATAGCACAAAGTCCTGGAGTAGGTCGAGGGCGAGGTGCCTGCAAAGTGTGGCTCAAGAAAAAGACCTGGATGGTGGAATAGGCGGAAGATGATGTCTGATCAGTGGGTAGAGACAATAACGGTGGAAGAAGCTGCAGCAGGGAGAGACTCCCCTCATGGTGGAGTCCATGCCATTGGACCCAGGTCTGCCTCTGTCATGGACCGGGCGGTGGCTGTCCGTGCATCAGTCTCTCCATAGGAAAAGACACCACCAACTTGGAGAGACAAAAGTCTGTGCCTCCAGGACTGGCCTCTTCAGCCATCTCAACTCCCACAGACAGGACCCACCAGGAGGCAATCATACTCCACTTGGAGTGATCATCCATGACCATGATCTCTATTACTCTTTCTATTTTGGAGAAACTGTTAGGTTGCAGTAATAGCGCCACCTTTGTGTCGGAGGATTGTTAATGATCATGAATAAACCACAGTACATTGTGCAGCCTATATCCGGTCACCAGCATGTCAACTCGTGCTTTATGTCTTAGCATAAGATATCTCAGTTGCAGTTTTCTGATCAAATGAGTAATTCTCAAGCCAGGCCAATGGCCCATAAACAGATAGAATCATCACTGAATCACTCCAGATAACCCACTCTAATTTCAAATAACCCCTGCATTCCCTTCCTCATCCCTCCCTACTAGTCCTCCCAGTTCCACTGTTCGCATCCCCGTATTCCTTCATTGTCACTTCAACCCCAGCTAATAATGGGCCATTATTGGCTCCACCCTTTCTTGGTCATCTGTTGCTGCTCCAGATTTGTTCTGCCATTTTCCTACCAGCAGTTCCCTCCTCCCCCACCTTCCCATCCTCTACTTTCAGTCTGAAGAAAGGTCCCGACCCAAAACGTCACCCATCCTTTTTCTCCAGAGATGCTGCCTGACCTTGCCTGCCTGGTACAGGTGTCAGAGGTTATGGGGAGAAGGCAGGAGAATGGGGTTAGGAGGGAGAGATAGACCAGCCATGACTGAATGATGGAGTTGGGCCAAATGGCCTAATTCTACTCCTACCACTTATGACCATATGACCTCATGACCCGCTGAGTTACTCCAGCACTGTGCGTCTATCTCCGGTATAAACCGGCATCTGCAGTTCCTTCCTGCAACTCTCACACACTTGCTCTCTAAAGGCATGCCATGTTACACAGAAAACCCATCATTAGTCTAAGGCAGTTCCCTTGTGTTGGCAATTTTACCAGGTGCTAAGGTCTTGCTGGCAGCCAGCTGGATGAGTGCTTCAGTGTGAAGCTCCAGGGACCAGACGGAATGCCCAATAACTCTTTTCATTGAGCTTCAACTCACTGGAAGAAGCATTCTGTTGGAACTGGGTCACTGCTGCATTTTATGAGAGGCTCCAGTTCACAATGCTGGCCTGTTGGCAAAATAAATGGCGCTGTTCTTTTTTGTGGATGGGAGTTTAGTAGTCCAGAAAGATTTATAATTGCTAATATATGAATTATGGCCAATATGATTCAGTATGATTAATGCTGCTGAATGGAGTTACATTATACTTTACTCACACTATAAAAGGTGTTGACTAAATTTAGAAATAATAAACCATGTTTTAACTTTCATGAGTCAAATCAGGATGTCATACCCCTGATATTCTGATGACGTGATGTATAAAATATTACTTATTTACAGCTTCATTCGAAGTACTGTTCAATTATTTTCTTCTAAAGGTGCATCTGGTGCCTTGTTCATTGTAGTCATTCTTGTCATTATGTTATAATTCTTGATGTATTTATTGACTTTGGTGTTTTCAGCAGTTCTTTTGAGCATTAGAAATGGAGGCAGACATTTTGCTTGTAGCTCAGGACAATTTATAGGCTTTAAAGGTCCCACGTGGGCGACCTAATCTGCGAGTTTAGAAGAGTTTGCCCTGGTCTCAAACTCGCAGCATGGTCGACACAAGGTCCTAGGAGGTCCTATGAGGTGGCTGGAACTCTGCTTCATACTCGAGGGAGCTTCCTGCCTACTCACGGCCTCAGCTAGGTTGCGGAAATATTTTCAGGATGTTGAAGAATTTTCCACAAGTAAAAATTGGTCGGCATGGGTCTTTTTCACTCGTAATGCAGTGGAATGGGGTCGCTATTTACTTACAGGCAGTCGAGGGCAACCGTAGGCAATCTCCTTCACTGACTGGACATTTTGATTGGCTCATTGGAGTTTCACGACCTAGGAAGACCTACCGGTAGGTAAAATGCCCGCTAACTTTATTATACTTCTTAAAAGAGTCTCCTCTCCTTCTCCTCCCCCCCCCCCCTTCTCCCCTTCTCTCCCCCTTCTCTCCCCTTCTCTCTCCCCTCTCTCCCCCTCTCCCCTTGTCTACCCCCCCCCCCCCCACCACAGCACTCTCTAAAGGACTTACCGTTACTATGGCAGCTGTTTACCTTCAACTTCATCGCGCAGACAGCGCTCCTCCGCTTCCCTGGCCCCCACCCTCGCAATGTGTGCGTGTGTGTGTGTGTGTGTGTGTGTGTGTGTGTGTGTGTGTGTGTGTGTGTGTGTGTGTGTGTGTGTGTGTGTGTGTGTGTGTGTGTGTGTGTGTGTGTGTGTGTGTGTGTGTGTTGTGTGCGGTCGTCGTTGATGCTGCTCGCAGTTTGGTCGATGCAGCTCACGGTTTCAACGCGGCCGGTCGATCCAGCTCGAGGCTTTTCAGGATAGTGCCCTCGAGCTTGAAGGTCGAAGACACTCTTCTGGACTCGCGGATTAGGTCGCCCAAATGGGACAGGCCCTTTACAATAGTAAAGTACAAAGTTGATGGAGGAACTTCTAGGGTGGCAGAGTGGCACAGCGGTAGAGTTGTTGATTTACAGCGCCAGAGTCCCAGGTTTGATCCTGATTGCAGGTGCTGTCTGTGTGAAGTTTGTGCATTCTCCCTGTGACCATGCGGGTTTTCTCTGGTTGCTCCGGTTTTCACACTCCAAAGACATGCAGGTTTGTAGGTTAATTTGCTTCCATAAATCGTAACATTTTCCCTAGTGTGTAGGATAGTGCGAGTGTACGCGGTGATTGATGGTCAGTGCGGACTCGGTGGGCCAAAGGGCCTATTTCCACACAATATCTCTAAGTCAATTTGTTACAGCACTTGCTCAAAGAAAAAATCTTCCAGACCAGAAATCAATCTATCAAGTTGCATATCTTTCTCATCACCATCGATGGTTAATTAAAGATATTTTGTAGCCCATTTTCACATTTAGAAAGCGGACAGATCAGTTTACCCATTGAAGGATTAGGAAAGGATGGCACAATGTTGTAGCTGATAGAGCTGCTGCCTCACAGTGCCAGAGACCCTAGTTGGATACTGACCTTGGGTGCTGTCTCGGCGGAGTTTGCATGTTCTCCGTGTAGCCGCGTGGGTTTCCTCCGGGTGCTCCGATTTCCTCCCACATTCCAAAGATATCTAGGTTTGTAAGAAAGGTCTCAATCTCAAACATCACCAATCCATGTTCTCCAGAGATCTGCTGAGTTAATGTGTTCTAATTGGTTTGTAGATTAATTGGCCTTTGTAAAATGTCCCTAGTATGTAGGGTGTGGATGAGAAAGTGGGGTAACATAGAACTAATGTTAATGGGTGATTGATGTTCAGCGTGGACTCGGTGGGCCGAAGGGCCTATTTACACACTGTATCTTTCAACTAAATACTGGGACTCTCTGCATATTAATTGCTAGTGGTTAATTATTTTTTATTGAAAGACAAAGGGGTAAGAAATTATATCCATTATTCCAAACTGCCCTCCAGACTTTTATTTTTTCTGACGGAGGATAGAAATACTGTTGGTGGGTCAAAGTTTATTTAATACATCCATTTCAATCTGAGACAGAGATGTTAGAGGTGTAAAATCCAGCGCTAAATGTTGAATCGACTGACATGTGGCATTACAGTAATTGAAAGAATTGATTTATTCAACAGAGATGTCAAGTTGATTCATCAGAGGGAAGTGTTAACATTTTGTATCCTTCAACAACAACCTCCATTAGTATAGCATTAATCAGATAAGTAAAATTTGGCAGCATGGTGGTGCAGCGGTAGGTTTCCCGCCTTAACATCTCCACTGACCCTGTTTCAATCCCGACTACGGGTGCTTCCTGTATGGAGTTTGTATGTTCCCCCATGATCGCGTGAGCTTTTTCAGTTTCCTCCCACACTCTAAAGATGTACAGGTTTGTAGGTTAATTGGCTTGGTATGGGTGTAAATTGTCCCCAGTGAGTGTAGGATAGTGTTAATGTACAGGGATCGCTGGTCAGTGCGGACTCGGTGGGCCCAAGGGCCTGTTACCGCGCCGTATCTCTAACCTAAACTAAACAAAAGCACACCACCTCATCCGTTCATTATCAAGAAAAGAATGCTCCTGAGATTCAATTTAGAGATACAGTGCGAAAACTGGCCCCTCGGTCCACTTATTCCGCACCAACCAGAGATCCCTGTACACCAGAACGTACACTACGTGAATTATCCTAGTAATGATTGGATTAGCATATGATGAGCATTTGATGGCACTGGGCCTGCACTCGCTGGAGTTTGAAAGGATGAGGAGGGACCTCATTGAAAGTCACTGAACAGTGAAAGGCCTTCATAAAGTGGATGTGGAGAGGATGTTTCTACTAGTGGGAGAGTCTAGATTAGGAGGGCACAGCCACAGAATAAAATAATATACCTTTAGAAAGGAAATGAGGTGGAATTTCTTCAGTCAGAGGGTGTTGAATCTGTGAAATTAATTGTCACAGATGGCTGTGGAGGCCAAGTCAATGGATATTTTTAAGTAGGATGACAGATTCTTAATTAGTAAGGGTGTAAGGAGTTATGAAGAGAAGGCAGAAAAATGGGGTTATGAGGAAAAGGTAGATCAGCCATGATTGAATGGTGGAGTAGACTTGTTGGGCTGAATGGTCTAATTCTGCTCCAATAACTTATGGACTTTTGAACTAGTTCTATCCTACACACTGAGATCAATTTACAGAAGCCAATTAACCTGCCGGAGTGAATACAACAGTTGCTGTAGAAATGGGTGCAAATGATTCAAATTATTGCTCGTTAGCCTCATAATTATGGTTCACAAGTCAAACTCACCACAGACATTGTGGGCCAAAGGGCCTGTTCCGGTGCTGTACTTTTCTACGATCTACGTTCTGTTCAACCCAAAATAACATAGAATTTTGTGAAGTGCTGGAGTAACTCAACAGATGAGGCAGCATCTCAGGAGGAAATTTATAGGTGAAGTTTCGGGTTGGGAATGAAGAAGGGTCCCGACATATGACGTCACTGATCCATGTTCTGCAGAGATGCTGCCTGACCTGTTGAGTTACTCCAGCATTGTGTCCTTTTTGTTTTGGAAACCAGCAAATATTACAGATCTGCTTAAGAAGATGATGGATAAATACATGTTCATATGTTTAGACCAACAGAGCATAAAGAGACACAGACAGGTCTGATAAACAGTGGTTTGTGGTTGTACATCTTAATTCCAAATCTGCCAAATTCAAAGACATTTCGGCTTTATAGTTCTGAGAATAAAAGGTGATTTCATTGAAGTTTGCAAGATGCAAGCAGAGCTTTTTTTAATTTCAAAACTAAAATATATTAATTACAAATAAGCAAGAAATATAAGAACACAATGAAAAAAACAAAAATGTAGAAACAAGGAACAGCGGATGCTGGTTTCTATCATAGATAGACACAAATTGCTGGAGTAACTCAGCATGACAAGCAGCATATTTGGGGAAAATGGATAGGTGATGTTTCGGGTCAAGACCCTTCTTCAGACTGTAAGTTGGGGGGGGAGGGGAGAGGGGGGAAAAGACCATGCGCCTATGTAAAAGAGTCTTGATTGCATCTATAATATCTGCCTCTTCCACTACCCCCAGCCGCACACTCCAGCCACCGACCGCTCTCTGTGTAAAATACTTACCCTGCACATCTCCTCTAAACAATCCTCCCCTGGTCTTTACGCTAAGCCCTGCAAAATTTGAGTCTTTGATGAGTATTTCATGAACGAACGATGCAAGGGGCCATATTGAATCGAGTAATGGGTAAAGAACCAGGTTTAGTGAATTACTTAATGGTGTGCGAACATTAATCATATGTTGATAATAATGTAATTAAAAATGATGAAAGGATGATAATATAATCAGCTACTAATAGTCTTGATTTGATAGGTTGGATTCAATGCAATGGGACAGAGGTTTAGTTTAGAGAGTTTAGTTTAGAAATACAGCATAGAAACAGTCCCATCGGCCCACCGATTCCACGCCGACCATCAATTACCTATTCACACAAGTTCGATGATATCTAATTAACTTACAAACCTGCACGTCTTTAGGATGTGTGAGGAAACCGGAGCATCTGAAGAAAACCCAAAAGACACAGAATGATCATGCAAACATCACACAGCAGCACCCGAGGTCAGGATTGTCTCTGGCGCTGTGAGACAGAGGCACTACCAGCTGCACCACGTTGCTGCCCCTAAAGCAGACATGATTGGTCATTCGTTGCAATGGCAAATCAGTCATAGGTAATGAACAGTGTATGAGTGGGAGCTGTTCAAAACAATTTAACGTGGAGCATTGTGCCCATGCAGAATAAGGCAGCTATGGATGGCTGAGGATGGCAAAGATAAACATAAATAAAGTTAAACAAATTTGCTCTGTCGTGCTGATCCAAAAATCATGGTGACTGAAAGATGATGTCATTCCCGAGATGCGCTGTGGAGCTGATTGACCCAGCGGGGACAATGCCGACAACGAGGAGGGACCCGCATTGCCACTGGCGCGGAGGGGTCTATGACACCACGAGTAACCAGGCGGGGGGCCACCGTGAACCAAAGGGGACCCACTCCACCGAGAGCAAGAGGGCCTGCGGCGGCGGCAGTTCGGCTTTGCCGTTGTGAGAAGATAGGACTGTTCTATTCACTTTTTGTAACTTTGTTGGCGCCAGAAACATGGCAACTCTTTCAGTACTGCCCAGGTGAGGTCTGCTGTATGATTTACCAGATTGTATGCAAAAGCAAAGAATTTATGCGCACCTAAGTTCATGCGACAATGAAGTATCATCATCACTGTCATCATCATCATCATTATAAACTACAAACATAAAAATGGGGACATGCTGGTGCAGCAGCCTTACAGAGACCTGGCCAGAGACCTGGGTTCGATCCTGACGATGGGTGCTGTCTGTACAAAGTTTGTACATTCTCCCTGTGACTATGTGGGTGCTCCAGTTTCCTCCCAAAGAAATACAAGTTTATAGGTTAATTGACTTCAGTAAAAATTGTAAATTGTCCCTAGTGTGTAGGATAGGGCAGGTCGCAGGTGTTTGGGGATCGCAGGTCAGCGCGGAATGGCCTTTTTTCCACACTTTTTTCTAAACTAAACTAATAAAATATGGCAAAATGGATTGTAACAAGAGTGCACGTGCAACACATTTATTGGAACATTTTTTGTGACATTTATATTAAGTAATAAAGACTGACAAACACAAAGTAATAATAATGAAAATCATGAAATGTCAAACATTGATTACCTTCAAACCACTGTTTCAATTAGAGGGAAAGGTTCTAGAATGCCAGGCATCATCGAGAGCCACCAATGTTTACTGCAAACCAAATAACAACGGTGACATCTCATTCGCTACTTGAAGAAGGTGGGAGAGGGAAATGAAGGGATCATAGGCTTTTTAGTCTAACGACTCCGGTAGAGGATATAGTTAAAACGAGAGAGAATGCAAAGAACTGCAGATGCTGGCTTACATGAAAAGACACAAAGTGCTGGAGTGATTCAGCAGGCCATGCAGCATCTTTGGAGAACATGGACATGTGCTATGTACTTCGGCATATTCTAGGTAAATTATGGTTTGATTTACCTAGAATAACTGACAATTTATTGTATATATTTTTTGTTATATTGTTGCATTTAATGTAAGACTGCTGCAAGTAAAAATCTTGTTGTCCCAGTTTAGATAACAATTAAAATCTCTTGACTCTAAAGGTTTGTTTCCATGCTGTGTGTCTCTATATCACTCAATGAGTATTTCAGGTCAAAAACTGGTAACCTTGGTAAATTGATTGATTTGACCAGAATATTGGAGGCATTAGAACTGCAAATGCTGATTTGCACCAAAAAAAAAGCCACAAAGTTCTGGAGTAACAGTGGGGTAGGCCACTTCTCTGGAGAATATGGATAGGTGACATTTCAGGTCAGGGCACTTCTTCCACCTGACTCCTCATCAGTCAGAGTATTGAAAGTTATGAGGTCATGTTGGAGTTGTATGGGACATGGGTGAGACTGCATTTAGGATATTGTGTTCAGTTCTGAGCACCATGTCATTGGAAAAATATTGTCAAGCTTGAAAGGATTCAGAAAAGATTTACGAGGATGTTGCCAGGACGATAGGGTCTGAGCAAATGGGAGAGATTCAGTAGGCTGGTCTCCATTCCTTGGAGCATATGAGGATGAGGGGTGATCTTATAGAGGTGCAAATTATGAGAGGAATAGATTGGGTAGATGCACAAAGTCTCTTGCCCAGAGTAAGGGAATCGAGGACCAGAGGACATAGGTTCAAAGTAAAGGGGAAAAGATTTAATAGGAATCCGAGGAGTACCTTTTTCACACAAAGGGTGGTGGGTGTATGGAACAAGCTGCCAGAGGAGGTAGTTGAGGCTGGATCTATCTCATCGTTTAAGAAACAGTTAGACATGTACATGGATAGGGCAGGTTTGGAGGGATATGGACCAAGTGCAGGCAGGCAGGACTAGTGTAGCTGGGACATGTTGGCCGATATGGGAAAATTGGGCCGAAGGGCCTATTTCCACACTGTATCACTATGACTCTATGACTCTAATTGCAAGAATTGGAATTGGTGTTTAAGATGCGGGGGGATGTGGGGGGAATAGAGGGATATGGATCATGTACAAGCAATTGAGATCAGTTTAACTAGGCATGTTCAACACAAAGATTGTGGGCTGAAGGCCCCGTTCCTGTGCAGTACTTTTTGATAGATTAGAATCAAAGAACTGCAGATGCTGGTTTATACTAAAGGTAGACACACAGTGCTGGAGTAACCCTTTGGGTCAGGCTGCATCTTTGGAGAAAAAGGATAGGTAACATTTCAGGTCCTGACCCATCTTCAGGGGGAGCGACACGGGTGAGACTGGTCCTTGATTCTGCTGGTGACCTTGCCAAGGAAGTGTGGGGTGTCGATGGATTCAATGGAAGGGAGTCTGGTTTGTGTAATGATCTGGGCAATGTCTACAAATCTCTGCAATTTCTTGAAGTCTGAAATCCAGTCTGAAGAAGGGTTCCGACTCAAAACGTCATCCATTTTCTCCAGAGATGCTGCCTGACCCTCTGAGTTACTCCAGCACCTTGTGTCTATCTGCACTGTTCCATGTTATAAGTGTTAGCACAAGGGGAAAATAATAAAGGTATTTATAGATTAGCAAATAGGAAAACCTTTGGCATATAGATTTCAATGGTAATGAATGAATCACCATTTCAAATTAATAAAGAATAAAGCAGGACATTTAAAAAAAACAATGAAACACAATGAAAAGCTTTGTAATACAAAATAATCAAAAGGATAGAACCTTTTGACATTATGCATGACTAATTTGGCAGCTGTTTCTTTGCCATAGATAATATTCATAGTCTAATTGTTGTGGGATAATTGATAGACATTGACTCTGTCAATCTGTAATCTTATGACCTGTGAATGCATCCTTCAGTTCTTGCTTTTATTTTTTCGAGGACCGTGTTAGAAGATAGACATTGTACTACGTATTTATAAAAACCCCAGTTAGACCTTACCTGCGAATTGTTTAGCACGTTGGATTGAGTGTTTGGAAAATACAGTATGGAAACAGGCCTTTCAGCTCATCATGTCCACACCGACCACCCTGCTGGTTAATGCTGGTTAAAAATCACCCGTTGTCACATGTTCTATGTTAATCCACTTTCTCATCCACTTCCTACACACAAAGGGAAATTTACAGAAGCCAATTAACTTACAAAGCCGCACGTCTTTGGGATGTGAGAGGAAACCTGAGCACCTGGAGGAGACCCACACGGTCACAGGGAGAATGTGCAAATTCCACACAGCACCTAAGGTCAGGAACAAACCCGGGTCTCTGGCACTGTGAGGTAGTGGTTCTACCAACTGTGCCACCGTGCGGCATTAGGGAAGCACAACTTGATATTGGTGATAAGCCAGTAGAGATTAAAAAAAATAATAATAATTTAGCCTTGAGCTAAATGCCAAGCAAGCATTACACCAGCTAAGTATTAAGAAGTTTCAGAAGGAACTGTAGATGCTGGAAAATCGAAGGTAGAATAAAATGCTGGAGAAACTCAGCGGGTGAGGCAGCATCTATGGAGTGAAGGAAATAGGCAACGTTTCGGGCTGAAACCCTTCTTCAGATGAAGTGATTGGTTAACAAGTTAACCAGAACAGGATGCTGACCCTGATCTGCCCTGGTCTTTTCTTGCTTCCAGTTCCTCCCCCATACAATCAGCGTGAAGGATGCTCCTGACCCGAAACGTCATCTGTTCATGTTCTCCAGAGATGCTGCCTCACCTGCTGAGTTACTCCAGCACTCTGCATCTAACCAGAGGAATTGATGGGTTCCATATAGGATGGATAATCCAACACAGGGAGCCTTTCTACATTATACATTCTAGTATAATGTAGAAATGAAGAACTGCAGATGCTGGTTAAAAACCAAGAGGATACAAAGTGCTGGTGTAACTCAGCAGGTCAGGCTTTTCAGTCTGAAGAAGGGTCTTGACCCAAAACAACACCCGAGATGTTGCCTGACCAGCTAAATATGAAAATCAATCCTTTCAAGGTAGAATTTTGGAACTCTGGAATTGCAATTGACGCTGGGCTCATTTTAAATATGAACTTAAAAGATTTCTACTAACCAAATGAATTGCAGAATCCAGGTAAATGAAAGGGAGTATACGGCAATACAAGGAACTGCAGATGCTGGAATCTTGAGCAAAGCACAAAGTCACTCAATGGGTCAGGCAACCTGTGGAGTGAATGAACAGATATTTGGGTTGGGACCCTTCTTCAGGAACGATATGGAATCAGGCCACAGATTAGCTGCAGTTGCATTAGTTAATCGAATGGCCTACTCCGGCACCTATTGTTTATTGTCTGTTAACTGTAATCGCTAACTGTTAGCAGGAGTGACTCATGAGATTCAGTAACCCCTCCGTGTGGCAACGTTTCCCCTTGTTGTTTGTTGCTGGTTCTTAGCTCAATGTTGTCGTCTCTACCAGGCCAAGGCATGCACGAAGAAACATCAGATGTGGCCATCATTAAATCTGCACAACGTGACACTCTACTCTTATTTTGCACTTTCCGCTTTTAATTATTCACATGTAATTGGAGCTGTGTGTGTGTGTAAGAGAGTATATGTGTGGCAGTGTGAGAATGTGTGTTTGCATGTTTGAGTGTGTGAGTGTGTCATTGTGTGTGTGTGTTTGTGTGTGCACGTCAGTGTGTGAATGTGTGTGTGTGAGAGGGTACAGCATGTGTTTGTGTGCGTGAGTGTGCGAGAGTATGTGTGAGCGAGTGTGTATGAGTATGTGTGTGCATGTGTGAGTGAATGTGTGTGTGATTGTGTGAGTGCGTGTTTGCAAGTGAGTGTGTGTGAGTGCACATGAGTGTGTGTGCATTCAGTCATGCTGTGTGCCATGCAAGGATGGCGTTTTGACTAACTGCATATAATTCTCAAAATGCTCCTATGGTATATATAACATCCATTGCCGAATTGTTGTCAGATAATTAAAGTAGGCTGTGTCTATCTGTTGATCGCTTACTCACCCTGTCAGTTTTGTGCTCACTCGTGTGCTTGGATATATAAAGTAGGAGTGAAGAGAAACTGTACCGTCCATAGTAATCAGAATTATGACCTGTGATAGCGGTTTTTATAATATTTATTATTCCACTAAATACCAACTTTACCCTCGGTTAAACGAGGCTCTGTAACCTTGTAAAATATGAGTCTGACGAATGGCAAAATGACAGCACCTTGCAGCTCCTGTCCACAAATAAGAAGGTCATGTATTTTATTGCACCTTTCTTGAGCACAGGATGGCCTAAAGAACCTTACAGCCAATTGAGTAATGTTTGACTTGTTACAGTTTGGGAAACACACCAACATCGTCGTACACAAGCAATCAAAAAAAAGCAGCCATGCGTTTAAGAGACATAGAGTCGGAGAGATCTACAGCACAGAAATAGACCCATAAGCCAACCAAATCTATGTCAACAATCGACCACAGAAGGAACTTTGTAAGCTGGGCTTGCCATAATCGGTAGGGGCATTGAGTACAAGAGTCAGGAAGTCATGATGCAGCTTTACAGGACTTTAGTTAGGCTATATGTGGTTAAGGTAGACAAAAGTACTGGAGAAACAATAGACAATAGACAATAGACAATAGATGCAGGAGTAGGCCATTCGACCCTTCGAGCCAGCACTGCCATTCAATGTGATCATGGCTGATCATCCCCAATCAGTACCCCATTCCTGCCTTCTCCCCATATCCCCTGACTCCGTTAATTTCACGAGCCCTATCTAGTTCTCTCTTGAAACTCAGTGGGTGCAGCAGCATCTATGGAGCGAAGGAAATAGGCCAAAACTTTTCTTCAGACTGATGATAGTGAGGTCAAGAAATGGTTGGAAAGTGTCGGAAATGGTCCAGGTGTATTTGAGTGCCGGATGGAAGTTAGTGGTGAAGTGGATGAAGTCAGTCAGTTGTGTGTGGGTGCAGGTGGTAACACCAATGCAATCGTCGATTTAGCGGAGGTAGAGGTCAGGGATGGGGCCCTGGTATGTCTCGAAACAAGGATTGTTCGATGTACCCTACAAAGAGGCAGGCATAGCTGGGGTCCATGCATGTGCCCATAGTTACGCTTTGTTTTTCGAGGAAATGGGAGGAGTCAAACGAACATTTATTAAGGGTAAGGACCAGCTCCGCTAGGCGGAGGAGAGTATCTGTAGACGGGGATTGGTTGGTTCTCCAGTCGAGGAAAAACCGGAGGGCTTTGAGACCCTCCTGGTGGAGGATGGAGTTGTAGAGTGACTGGACGTCCATGGTGAAGATGAGGGGATGGGGGCCTAGAGAACGGAATCCCCGGAGACGACGGAGAGTGTCTGAGGTGTCTTGAACATAGGTAGGGAGGGATTTAACCAAGGGGGATAGGGTGGAGTCGAGGCATGTGGAAATGAGTTCGGTGGGGCACGAACAGGCAGAGACAATGGGTCTACCAGGACAGTCACATTTGTGGATTTTGGGGAGAAGGTAAAATCGGGCCGTGCGGGGCTGGGGAATGATGAGGTTAGAGGCTTGCGAGGGCAGGCAGCCGGACTGGATGAAGTCAGTGATGGTGCTAGAGATAGTGGCCTGGTGCTCATCTGTGGAGTCACGGTCCAGGGGTAAGTAGGAGGAGGTGTCTGAGAGTTGGCGCGTGACCTCAGCTTTGTAGAGATCGATGCGCCAGACTACCACGACACCACCCTTGTCGGCGGGTTTGATAACCCAGTCTGGGTTATTGCGGAATGAGTCGATGGCTGTACGTTCAGGGGGGAGAGGTTAGTGTGAGACAGGGGAGTGGAGAAGTTGAGGTGGTTGATGTCCCGCCAGCAGTTTTGAATAAAAAGATCTAAAGCCGGAGGGCCAGGAGGGGGGTTCCACGAGGAGGGGGTGCGTTGGAGACGGGTAAAGGGAAAAGAGAAGAGGGGGCGAGGAAATCCAATGGAAGAACGCTGTGAGGCGGAGGCGATGGTAGAAGAACTCCACGTTGTGGTTGGCGTGGAACTCATTGAGTTGGGGACGGAGGGGGACGAAGGTAACGCCTCTGCTGAGGACAGACCATTCAGTGTCGGAGAGGGTGAGGTCAGCGGGGATGGTCATGGGGGATGGTGAACACACGGCAGGGATGGGGGTTGGGGCCGGACGAAGTCAGGTGTGTGGACTGAGGCCGAGGCGTTGTCTGGTAGGGGGGGTGGTGGTTGGTCAGGGAGGAGGGGGGCATGAAGACTGTAGTGTGGGTGGGGAAGAGCTGGGGTCACATGGTTTGAGGGGGATGGGGAAGACCCAGTGGAACAGCCACTGAGGTTACCAGGGTTAAGGGACTAGCACTAGGACACCTAACACCTGCACGTCTTTGGGATGTGGGAATAAACGTTGTCATGTTGTTACAGGGAGAACATACAAACTCCCACATTCCAACACTTCCAGGTGCTCCGGTTTACTCCCACACACCAAAGACATAAAGGTTTGTAGATTAATTAGATTTAGTAAAATTGTAGCTTGTCCCTGGTGTGTAGGATCGCTGATCAATGCAGACTTGATGGGCCAAAGAGCCCATTTGCACACTGAATCTTCAAAGTCTAAAGTAAAGTGATTTCCTTTTTACCTCCAAACCTGCACATCTTTAGGATGTGGGAGGAGCCCATGTGCTCACGGTAAAAATGTACAAACTCTGTACAGACAGCACCCGTAGTCAGGATTGAACATGGGTTTCTGATGTTGCAAGGCAACACTCTATCCCTGCCGCATTGGGCTGCCCTACTGGTCACCACATTACAGGAAGGATGTGGAGGCTATGAAGATGGTGCAGATGAGATTTACTAGAATGCTGCCTGGATTAGAGGGTTTAGCATATAAGGAGGGGTTGGACAAACTTGCATTATTTTCACTCAAATCTGAGAGGTGAAGGAGAGACCTGATGGGTATGTAAAAGTATCAGAGACATAGTTAGGGTCGACATCACATAAACAAACCTCCCTTCCATTGAGTCCATTTACACCACGCTGTCTCATGCATGGTCACTGTAATGAGTCGAGTCGTGCACACATCAAGGTACAACACATCTATAATAATTAAAAGTCTCATCTTGACCACTTCCTGTCTGCACTGTCCTCCGCTGAGCAGGCCCCGAGGATTTTTCCCATCAATGAAAAATAAAAAAAGTTATGAGTGTTTAAAAAACCTTGAGATCCTCTCGCCTGTCCATCATCGCCCCTTCAAGGTGGCAGGGGGGAGGGGTAACGCCCCTTCCTGGGGGCGGCAGGACTATAAAACCCCTGGATGCCTGGACGTGACTCAGTCACACTGCAAGATCGCGAGGGAGAGACCATGACTCTCATTCTAAGCTGTGAATCAACTGAACTGTGAGAATGCAATGTACTTGCAATAACTGATTTGTTAACCTTTAATTAAAATGAAATGAGCTGCTGGGCCTGCCCTGTGCTTGAAAATGCAATGGCAATGGAAATGAAATGAAAATTACTGCTAGAGGCGCCGCATTGAAGGCAGTCTCTGCCTACAGTCTGTTTGTTTTTTTCTATCTTTTTTAAATTTTAGTTTGTCTTAAAAGTGTGTATTTGGAGTTTCTTTACTTTTTTATGTGGGGGAGGGGGGTAGGGTAAGGAGGAAACCACTTCTCAGTCGCTTCCTGACAAGAACGCGACTATTCTCCGTGTTGCGTCCTCGCCCCCCTCTTCTTGGCCTACTACTGAATCTGAGCGCCCTTTCCTGCCGGGGACCTAGACCTGAGCTTCAGCAGCGGAGTCGCAGCGCTGGATTCACTGCGGAGCGATGCCGTTTGAAGTTCCGGAGTGCTGGGCCCGCTGTTCCAACATCGTGGAGCTGAGAAGTGAAGAGCTCCCAATGCAGACGGCGCTGACCTTAATATCGCGGAGTCCCTGGGACCCTTTGCTGAGGGCCGCCAGCTTGAATCTCTGCCAAGCGCGGTCTGTGGACTGCGGGAACCGCAGACTCTGGTAAGAAGCGGCCGATCCAGATGCCAAGCCATGGAGGTTGTTCTCCTGGTCCGATGTCATAGTTCCATCCCGGCGAGAGGGCATGAATATCGGGTCACCCGTAGCGACGACTGCGGAGGGCTCGAGAGGCTCCAATCATGGATGTAAATTAAGAACAACAGAGGAAGAGGACTGACTTTGGTGCCTTCCCTCACAGTGGGAAACTTTGATTCTGCTGTGTGGGGATGTTTTATGTTGGACTCTATCGTGTGTACTTTATTTTTAATTGTATGGCTGTATGGTGAACACACATTTCACTGTGCCAACTGACACATGTGACAAATAAATGTATCTTTTATCTTGTAATAAATAAATATATCTTGTAAAATGCAATGAGCTGTTTGGCCTGCCCTGTGCTTGAAACTGCAATGGCAATGGAAACTAAAGGAAAATGCAATCAGCGGTTTGGCCTGCCCTGTGCTGGAAACTGCAATGGCAATGGAAATGAAATGTAAATGCAATCAGCTGTTTTGCCTGCCCTGTGTTTGAAACAGCAATAGCAATGGAAGTGAAATGAAAATGCAATGAGTTGTTTGGCCTGCCCTGTGCTTGAAATTGAAATGGAAATTAAATTACTTGTTTGGCCTGCCTGAAACTACTAATTTCGGCCCACAAGGCCCGTATTAGCCGAGAAACCAGTCCCTTTTGCCCAAAATGTCCGTATTAGCCCATGAGGAGCATATTGGCCCAAAAGGTCCATGCCAGGCCAGGAAAAATCCAGAAAAACTGCCTTTCACTGAGATTTCACTCAGATTTTTTTTTAAAGAACCCCGTCGACCCATCAAGCCTATACTAGCCCAAGAGGAGTCCCTTCGGCTCATCAGTAAATATCCCTCCTGCAAGTATTAAACCTCACCCCAGTATTTTTCTCCCTTCCTTCATTGGCTCCCTGTGAGATCTAGGCCAGGATAGACTTTCCTCTTTTATTGCTGTGATCTGCAGAAAAAGATTAAAAATGTCTAAAATTGATTCTCCACCCTCTGCCCCTTCTCTATCACTGTCTCTCACCTGTTTTGGGCAGAATTTCTGACAATGCACCTTTTACCAGTATAGTGTGGCTGTTTTATAGCTGCTTGAAGTCCCTGGGGTTGATATAGATACGGATTTCTTCCTTATTTTTCTTCATGGTGACCACCATGGTCGAAACCCAGTCAGATGGGTCAGTTACTTTAGCAATGACAACGAGAGAGACCATCTACTGGAGCTCATTGTGTACTCTGTCGTGCATGGCATGCAGAACATGATGTGGTGCTCGAACCACAGGAGTGACTTTGGGATCAACGGCGATGTTGTATTTGAGGGGCAGCTTATCAAGCTCATTGTTAAACAGTTCTCTATAATGAGAGAGTATCTGCTGAGTGGTGCCCCCAGCGAGAAAGAGTTGATGGACAGCACGGCCAAAGTAGACTAGGCCCAGATCGTGGCATCCATTGACACCAAGCAGAGTTTCAGAATCTCGCTTGACAATATAAAACTTAAGGGTATGAGACTGTAAGTCTATGATGCAGTTTAAATCAGTTTCCCCAAGCATAGGAACGAATCACACTTCTGACACCATGTAATGAGTCGAGTCGTGCACACGTCAAGGTACAACACATATTTATTACAGCACTTTTACAGCATTGGTCTGCAAGGTGTTATAGTAACTAGCAGCTACTCTGACTGAATAACGTAAGCAAACTCCTGGTAATATAAACTGTATAGTAGGCGGAGCCTCTACTAACAAGCACTACAATTGGTTAGTAAGATGTAACCAATCCACAGACACCGGCAAAATCATGGTCGAGCCGGACCCTGGCCACTCCCTCTTCTCCTCTCTCCCATTGGGCAAAAGGTGTAGAAGTGTGAAAACCCACACCTCCAGATTCAGGAACAATTTTGTCCCAGTTATTGTCAGGCAACTGAACTATGAATGAATAAGTGAATGAATGAATGGATGAATGATGAATGATATCTTTTATTTCGAACGATTAAAAAAAAAAGAAGAAAAGAAAAGATGAAAATGAATAAATAAAAGGAAAAATTATATATATATATATATATATATATATATATATATATATACATACATAAATACATACACACATACATACATATACATGTACATATATACATACATACATATACACAT
The DNA here is from genome assembly GCF_028641065.1 of Leucoraja erinaceus. Classification (NCBI taxonomy): domain Eukaryota; kingdom Metazoa; phylum Chordata; class Chondrichthyes; order Rajiformes; family Rajidae; genus Leucoraja; species Leucoraja erinaceus. Next base: position 40,030,267 of record NC_073388.1, read on the forward strand.
ATACACACATACACACATACACATATACATAACATATATGTACATACATAAATTAAAAAATCAAAAGCCAATTTCAACATAATACACATTAGACTCATTCGAAAAGGGATAGGAAGAAGCCTATGCTTGTCAAGTCCTACCCCCATTCTTCACCATTAACAAATGCAAAATTCAATAAAATAAACTAAACAGACAATTCAAATAAAACTACTCCAATCATTAAGAAAAAAATAACAAAAAAAGAAAAGAACAAAGTCTATCCTACCAACTACCTAGAGAGCAATCCTGAACTACTATCTACCTCACTGGAGACCCTCAGGCTATCTTTGATTGGACTTTATTAGACTTTAGATTGCACTAAACATTGTTTGTGTTATTCAATTTACCATGTATCTGTACACCGTGGAAGGCTCAATTTTAATCAGGCATTGTGTTTCCTCTGACTGGTTAGCATGCAACAAAAAGCTTGTCACTGTACTTCGGTACGAGCGACCATAAACAAATCTAAAAAGTAAGAGCTTTTTCTTTCCCAGGGTGAAAGTGTCGGACTAGAGAGTATAGCATTAAAATGAGAGGGGCAAAGTTTTAAGGAGATATGCGGGGCAAGTTTTGTAAACAGAAAGTGGTGGGCACCTGAAACGTTCTACTGAGGGTGGAGGCAGATACGATAGTGGTGTTTAAGAGACTTTTAGATAGGTGCATGGACATGGAGAGAATGGAGGCAAGGATCATGAGCAGATTGAAAAGATTAGTTAAACTTGGTATCATGTTTGGCACAGACATTGTGGGTTGATGGGCCTGTCCCTGTGTTGTACTGTTTCTGTGTTCAATGAACATCCATTTATCCATTCAATATTAATTCCATTTTCTTTATTTTCATCACCAAAGTTGGCACTGTGGCGCAGTGGTAGAGTCAGTGCCTTACACCGCCAGAGATCCGGATTCACTCCTGAATATGGGGGTTGTCTGTATGGAGTTTATACGTTCTCCATATGACCGCGTGGGTTTTCGGCAGGTGCTTGGGTTTCCTTCAAAGGCGTACGGGTATGTAGGTTAATTGGCTTTGGAAAAAATGTAAATTGTCCCTATTGTGTGTAAGAGTTCTAGTGTACGGAATGATTGCTGATCGGTGAGGAGTCGGTGGGCTGAAGGGACTGTTTCCATGTTGTATCTCTAAAGTCTACAGTAAAGTAATTTCCTTTTCATTACGTATGAAAAGCATCCTCCCTGCTTCCAGCCATTTAAGCCTTCCCAAACATCAGAGAATGTTGGCCTGGACAACTCAATTTCTCAAGTGACCAGGTCTCAATCCCTGGACACAGTCTAGAAAATCGTTACTGCAGCCCTTCTACAATAGGTACATCCTTTCATAGTTAAGGAGACCAACACTGTGCACAATGCTCCAAATCATTGATGTTATCACCACAAAGCTACAAAGAAATGAATCGTGCTCTCAGAACTCCGCTGCCTGTATGTCAAGAAAATCCTCACTTCTGTGGAAGATAGTGTGTTTCTTTTATATTACAGAGAAGAGATGTTTTTCAAAGAGATATTAAGGATTACGAGTTCCCAAATGAGAACTAAAACGTTCCAGTCTCTGACAAGCCAAATGTAGCCTCCCAAGGCACTTCCTCAAAACATATTTTAACAACATTTAACAATGAACCATGTGACTATAATTAAAAATGTATTCAACATCTTTTCACAGAAGAACATTTTTTTACGAGGAGAATTGGGGAGTTTTGCAGATGGAATCATAGTGATTAGTGATAAAGTCTCATTAAACATTTAATGGAGAGATTTAAAGTCTAAATTGCATAAGGCACAAACTAAAGGAATGCAGATGTTTAATATGTATAGACGAGCAACTGCAGACGCTGGTTTACAAAAAAGAATACACAATGTACTGTAGTAACTCAATGGGTAAGGCAGCATCTCCAGTGAGCATCGATTGGTGATGCTTTAGTCGGGTTGCTTCATGGGCTGCGGTTGAGTTCAATTCTAGAACTTGGGAGGGCTGAGAGGATGTAGGAGTTTAAAATATAATTTAATTTAATTTAGAGATACAGTGTGGAAACAGGCCCTTCAGCCCATGCCGACCTGTAATTACCATGAGGGCATAGCTTTAAGGTGAGAGTGGCAACGTTTGTAATGTATGACTGAAGCAAAGCACAAATTTCATTCTCCTATCTGGGACACATGACAATAAACTCTCTTGAATCTTTTGAATCTTGAGTGGCGCAGTGGTAGAGTTGCTGCCTTACAGTGCCAGAGACATAGGTTCGATCCTTACTATGGGTGCCATCTGTGTGGAGTTTGTAGGTTCTTCCTGTGACCGTGTGTGCTTTCTCTGGGTGCTCCAGTCTCTTCCCACATTTCATAGACGTGTAGATTTGTAGGCTAATTCGGTCCGGTGGGCGGCGCGACTCACGTCGCAGCGGCCTCTGCAGTCCGTCTATCTTTTTATTATTTTTTGACTTGTTTCAATGAAGTTTTTATTTTTTTTTGACAGGGTGTGTGTGTGGTGGGGGGGGGGGGGGGGGGGGGGGGGGAAACTTTTAAAATCTTTCCCCTGCACGGAGAACCCGACCTTTTCCTTGTCAGGTCTCCGTTGTCGTTGGGGCTGAGCAACGTGGAGCGGCCTCCAACAGGAACGACCTAGGGCTCCAGTTGCGGAGCTGCGGACCTACTCATCAACGTAGTGCTGGCCGAGTTTGGAGCGGCAGGAGCGTTGGTGGCGCGCTGCTGCGACCGGACCCCCGGAGATTCGGAGACTTCAACCGCAGGTCTGGTGGACAGTAATACCCGGAACCCGCAGGTCCCTGCTGGGAGACCGCTTTTCGGGGCTTCCGCAACGGCAACTTCTGCTGCCCGGGTTGCGGGGTTGAAGATGACCTGGAGCGAGGCCTTACATCACCGCCCCGCACGGCTTGGAATGGCTGCGGGACTTTGCTAACGCCCGCCGGGGGCTCCAACAACAAGACCCGGAGTGCGGCCTTGCACTGCCCGGCGTGGCGTTAATGGCCGCGGGACAATTACCATCGCTCGCCGGGGGCTTTGACTCTGACATCGGGAGGGGAATGGAGAGTGCAGGGGAGGGATAAGTTTTTGCCTTCCATCACAGCGAGGAGGAGATGCGCTGTGATGGATGTCTGTGTAAATTGTGTTGTGTCTTGGGACTTTTTCTTGTGTGTATGACTGCAGAAACAACATTTGTCATTTGAACCTCAATGAGGTTCAAATGACAAATAAAATTGTATTGTATTGTATTGTATTGTAATTGGCAGGTATAAATTATCCATAATCTGCAGTGCACCAGTGATTGTTGATCAGCCTGGTCTCAGTGGGCCGAAGAGTCTGTTTCCACGTTGTATCTCTAAAACAAGTTTGTTACACAGAGAGTGGTGGAAAGCACTGCCAATCGTGGTGGTGGAGGCAGATACGATAGTGATGTTTAAGAGACAATTAGATAGTCACATGGATATGCAGGGAATGTGGGATATGGATCACGTGCAAGCAGAACAGATTAGTTTAACGGCATCATGTTCGGTCTGAAGAAGGGTCTCGACCCGAAACGTCACCTATTCCTTTGTTCCATAGATGCTGTCTCACCCACTGTGTTTCTCCAGCATTTTTGTCTACCTTCGATTTTTCCAGCATCTGCACTTCTTTCTTAAAACCTATGTTCTACTGGTATGTTTTGAGGATAGAAATAATAATTCTCACTCTTAGTGTACATAAATACTTAAAATATTTGAATATAATCTTTTATCATGTATAATTATATACTTTGAAATTATAGGTGGCATACAAGTGATATAAAAAGCTATTAATTGTGTTTCAATCTATCACAGGTGGCACATTATACACAATGATTCAATAATTCTCCCATGGTCTTCAAACATTGAAATCTAACGTTAAGGCGAACCTTTCTGTGTTGATAAACAAAATCACAGCTTGAAGTAAGAGTTAATAGAGCAGCAACAGTGACCACGTCGAGGTAGCGGACTTGAATAAGAGAAGTGCGAATGATTTTTCATGCTGTTCCATTTTTCCTTCATGTTATTGACTTTTTCCAGCTGTGAGGCCATCTCTTGTGATGTTTGAATATAAATGTACTTGTTAATGCAAGCAACCAACAGGCAGTCTGAAGAATCTATGCATTTATGATGGATCTAGTCAAATTTGATGAGTTGGTTGGTGTTGCTTTAGAGTTTAGAGTTTAGAGATGCAGCATGGAAACAGGTCCTTCAACACACCGAGTCCGCACCAGTATCAATCGCACATTTGCACTAGTCCGATGTTATCCAAATTTCTCATCCACTCCCTACACACTGGGAGCAATTTACAGGGGCCCATTAGCCAACAAACCCGCACATCTTTCGGATGGGGGAGGAAACCCACGCAGTAACAGGGAAAATGTACAAATTCCACACAGACAGCACCTGTAATCAGGATTGAACCCGGTTCTCTGGCACTGTGAGGCAGCAGCTCTACCACTGTGACACAGTGCCACTTTTCAATTACCATTGGTTTATTATTGTCATGTGTACTGAGATACAGCGAAAAACGTTTGTGTGCTTGCTATCCAGTCAAATCATACAATACATGAGCATAATCAATCCACACACTAGTACAACAGGTAGAACAAAGAGAAAAATACCGGAGTGCAGAATATAGTTTTGCAGCATTGTTGTGCTACAGTTCCAGAGAAAAAGTCCAAGGCCCACAATGAGGTAGGTTGAAAGATCAGGAGTACATTGAAGCTTTTGGGAGGACTGTTCAATAGAAATATTAACCATAGACGTGGCCTAATGAAGTTTTAAATGGCAGGGCATTAAAGTTCCTTGCCTTCCCAAACTAAGAAAATTAAACTAAGCTAAACATGTTCAAACTCTAGATCATTGTTTGTGTTAATATATCAAGGTGGCATAAAGAAGGATATTGGTGGCACGGGTTAGTTTAATTTTCTTGGTTTGGGAAGACTGTAGACTTTAATCACCTGTAATTTAAAACTTTATAAGGATACATTTATGCTCTTATTTCTATACAATGTTAAAGAACCAGATACTACCAGCTCATCTGGTAAAGCCACTGCCTTATCGCGCAAGAAACACCAATTTAATCCTTACTCGGATTCTGTCTTTGCTGTGTTTGCTTGTTCACTCTGTGACCACGTGTGTTTCCCCCCACGTGTTCCTGTTTCCTCCCACATCCCAAAGACATGCGGGTTTGCAGATTAATTGCTCTCTGCAAATTTCCCCTCGTGTGTAAGGAGTGGTTGAGAAAGTAGGAAAATGTAGAATGGGTGTCATGGGTTACGGGGAGAATGGGCTTGAGAGGGAAAGATAGATCAGCAATGATTGAATGGCGGAATAGGCTTGATGGGCCAAATGGCCTTATTCTGCTCCTACATCATGAACTGATGAACTAGTGAGAATGGGTGTCCATTCGTCCGCATGGAAACAGTGGTTGAAGGGCCAGTTTCCATGCCAGATCAATCAATCAATAATATTCCATCCAATTATTGCTTAGAGAAACATGGCTTACCTGATTAGTGGTCTAACTTTGTTGGGTGAGATCCTTAAGAAAGACAATTTTGCATTTCTGTAACACTTTTCGCACAGGGATGTATCAACATATTTAAGCTTAGAGATGCAGCAGGTAATAGCAACAGTTCATTACCCCTCATGCATGCAGGTAACAAAGGAATCAAGGGTGAGCTAATGGATAAGTGCAAGAAAATCAAATGTTGGGGGTATTGGGAAATGAGGAGGGGGGGAATGGGCCTGATGCGATAGATCTGCTGGGTGCTGGCTTTTAGCTTCAGTTTAGTTTTGTTTAGAGATACGGCATGGAACCAGGCCATTCGGCCCACTGGTTCCGCACTGACCAACGATCACCCGTACACTAGTTCTATCCTCCTGTGACTGCATGGGTTTTCTTCAGGTGCTCCGGTTTCCACCCACATCCCAAATGCGTGCAGATTTGTAAGTTAATTGGCTTCTGTAAATTGTCCCTAATGTGTATGATAGAACTTGCGTATGGGGTCATTGGTCGGCAGGGAGGCAGTAGGCCGAATGGCCTGTTTCCACTCTATGTTTTTCAACAAAACTAAGATGAGATCAGTTAAACTTGGCATCATGTTCATCACAAAAAATTGTGGATGGAAAAGGCCTGTTCCCAATGTTCTGTTCTATGTTCTATGTTTCTTCTATATTCTTTGATCTATATTCTATGTTCTATGTTCATTGTTCTATGTTCTTTATTCTATGTTCCATGTTCCATGTTCTATGTTCTATGTTTCTTCTATCTTCTTTGATCTATATTCTATGTTCTATGTTCATTGTTCTATGTTCATTGTTCTATGTTCTTTATTCTATGTTCCATGTTCCATGTTCTATGTTCTATGTTTCTTCTATCTTCTTTGATCTATATTCTATGTTCTATGTTCATTGTTCTATGTTCATTGTTCTATGTTCTTTATTCTATGTTCCATGTTCTATGTTCTATGTTTCTTCTATCTTCTTTGATCTATATTCTATATTCTATGTTCATTGTTCTATGTTCATTGTTCTATGTTCATTGTTCTATGTGTTATGATATATTTGTTCTATGTTCATTGTTCTATGTTCAATGTTCTATGTTCATTGTTCTATGTTCTATGTTCTATGTGCTATGATATATTTGTTCTATGTTCTATGATATATTTGTTCTGTGTTCTTTGTTCTATGTTCTATGTTCTATGTGCTATGTTCTATGTTTGTTCTATGTTATTTGTTATATGTTTTATGTTGGTTCTATGTTCATGTTAACATCTCACATAATACTGATACACCCTGTCAGTGGTGCCAGGGTTTATCTCCTGGACATTTGTGCTCATGCCTCTAGAAAGGACACTGCCTGTGCTTCCAAGTGCACTGTAGATGACACCTCTGCTCTATATGGGAATATTTTATATTTTTGAGATGCTCCAAAAACACTTCAGAGACACGGTGACTTGCTTTCAAGTGTAAATTTGTTGTATGATACGGGAAAATGCAGCAGCACAATGCTTGGCACTGCAAGAATCCGCAGACAGAGATGGATGACTGGATAATTTGTTTTCTTTGGATGAGGGCTCAGCATGGAACAGAAGTTGTAATCATTAACTGATGGTAGTTTTGAAACAGTTTTGGCAATTCTACTGACAGCATAGATTCCATGAAAGAGGGAGATGGTTGGGTGATTTATCTGTCAATTATACCATTGCATGCTGCAAATGATGGATGCGCTTATGTTTGGTTTAGTTTAGTTTAGTTTAGTTTAATTTAGTTTAGGTTAGTTTGGAGGTAAAGCCTGGCAACAGGCCTTTCGTCCCACCGAGTCCATGCTGACCAATGATCACCTGTACACTATTTCTATCCTAAGGATGATTTACAGAAGCCAATTAATCTTTAAATCTGCACATCCTTGGGATGTGGTTGGAAACCGGAGCACCCGGTGAAATTCCACTCAGTTAGAAGGAGAACATAGAAACTCCAAACAGACAGCACCCTAATCAGGATCGAACCCGGGTCCCTGGTGCTATGCTGCAGCAACTCTACCATTACACCACTACTCTGCGCCAAATTGAATCTAACTATCCTCCAGCCACTGCAATTATTGAGTAGTTATTTTAGTTTTATTGGAGTAATTTGGGTCCTCTGATTTTTTTAGATGGATTCTGTGTTCTGGTGTACATTTCTATGTATGTCATACCATACCAGCGTGTACAGGAATCTTGGAGGATTCTTGGATGAATATTCTCACAAGATTATATTCAGGCACTGTGAGGCAGTAGCTCTACCGCTGAACTATTGTGCCGCCCCAAACAAATGTCACAGCATCAACCAGTGTAGTAGATTATACTGGGGCAGTACACAAGAGTCGTCATGTTTCCGATGCCATTTTGTATGAGTCAAGTACAAAGATGCTAAAGATGTACAGTTATAATTTGGCCAGAATGCCCCGTTGTCCTGGGTCGGAGTTGCAGGGGTCGGACTGACCAGGTGATGTTGTTGGTGTTCTCCACCACTGCACCACGACTCTCCAGGCCGTGTCCGATCCCTGCAGTCAGCCTCTTCATAAGTTCATAATTTGTAGGAGCAGAATGAGGCCATTCGGCCCATCAAGTCCACTATGCCATTCAATCATGGCTGATCTATGTTTCCCTCTCAACCCCATTCTCCTGCCTTCTCTCTATAACTCCTGACACATGTACTAATCAAGAAACTCCACCTTATTCTCCGCCTTAAAAATATCCATTGATGGCCTTCACAGCCGCCCGTGGCAATGAATTCCACAGATTCACCACCCTTTGACTAAAGAAATTCCTCCTTATCTCCTTTCTAAAGGTATATTCTTTCATTCTGTGACTGTGCCCGCTGGTCATAGACTCTCCCACAAGTGGAAACATCCTCTCCACATCCACTCTTGCAGTGGCGCCTGGTCTGATTCAGCCCTGCTTGCTGCTATATTTTTAATATATTACCTCTGCATATCGTGTTTACTAGCCTATTATGTTGCTGCAAGAAAACGTTTCATTGTTCCGTTGTTAGTATGTGACAATTAAACTCTCTTGGCTCGGGCTGGGATTCCTCTGGAGAACTTGGGGAGGAAGCCATTTGGTGAGATTTATAGATGAATCACAGATTAATCACACCCGTAACATCATCTTTTGTGCTAAACCATTGTATTTTTTATATCTCTTTGAAAGTAAAAAACTGATTTAAAAGCTCTAAGCACTAAACTAACAGTCAGACGACATTCTCAATTTCTTGGATATTCCCTTCCATTCCAGGTTAATACCTTGTCTGTTTATATATCGACGAGTTTGGTGCAGTGTCTCTGGATTTACCTTAGACTTCAGACTTTATAGCTACAGTGCAGTAACAGTTTCATCATATGGCCCATCGAGTCCACATAGACCAGTGATCATTCTGTACAATAGCACTATCCTACACACACGGAATAATTTACAAATTTTAGCAAAGTCAATTAAGTCTGAAGAAGGGTCTCGACAAAAAACCTCACCCATTCCTTCTCTCCAGAGATGCTGCTTGCCCCGCTGAGTTACTCTAGCATTTTGTGTCTATCTTGAACCTACAAACCTGTATGTTTTAAAGTGTGGGAGGAAGAGAGAAAGGTTGAACAAGTTAGGGCTTTATTCTTTGGAGCACAGAAGGTTAAGGGGGGACTTGATAGAGGTTTTTAAAATGATGAGAGGGATAGACAGAGTTGACGTGGAAAAGCTTTTCCCACTGAGAGTAGGGAAGATTCAAACAAGGGGACATGACTTGAGAATTAAGGGACTGAAGTTTAGGGGTAACATGAGGGGGGACCTCTTTACTCAGAGAGTGGTAGCTGTGTGGAATGAGCTTCCAGTGAAGGTGGTGGAGGCTGGTTAGTTTTTATCATTTAAAAATAAATTGGATAGTTATATGGATGGGAAGGGAATGGAGGGTTATGGTCTGAGCGCAGGTATATGGGACTAGGGGAGATTATGTGTTCGGCACGGACTAGAAGGGTCGAGATGGCCTGTTTCCGTGCTGTAATTGTTATATGGTTATATGGTTATATGGTTAGGAACCTGGAACAACTGGAAAAACTCACACGGTCACAGGGAGACATACAAACTCCACACAGACAGCATACGTGGTCAGAATCGATCCCGGGTGTTTGGCGTATTGAGGCAGCAGCTCTACCGCTGTGCCACTGTGATGTCCTTATGCCAGTGTAATTATCAGCGGAGTGGGTGCAAAGGAGAGAGCCCAAGTACGCACTTAAAGTCAGAATGTGCCCTGCTACAGCATTGCAAAAGGATTCAACGACACAGGCTTTGGCATTTTCTTCAACTTTGGTTTCAGCCTCAAAACAGCTCTCTGCTGGCAGCACAGAAAATGAGTCAGTATTAGTGCCATAAAGTGATACAACGTAAACATAGGCCTTTTGGCCCAACTTGCCACACCGACCAAGATGCCCCATCTACACGTCCCAACTGTCTGCCTTTGATCCATATCCGTCTAAACCTTTCCTACCCATGTACCTATCTAATTGTTTTTCACTCATTGTGATATTGCCTGGCTCAAATACCTCCTCTGACAACTCGTTCCATACACCCTCACCCTTTGTGCCATGTGATTACCCCTCATATTCCTATATAATCTTTTCCCCTTCACCTTAAACTTGTGTCCTCTGATACTAGATTCACCTATTCAGGGCAAGAAACACCCGTCTACCCAATCTATTCCTCTCATGAATTTATACACATGTATAAGATCACCCCTCATCCTCCTGCGCTTAAGAGAATAGTATCCCATCTTGCTCAACCTCCCCCTACAGCTCAGGCCCTCGAATCCTGGCAACATCCTTGTAAATCTTCTCCGCACCCTTTACAATTTAACAACATTTTTCCTATATCATGGTGCCCATAACTGAACAGAATATTCTAAATGCGGCCTCACCAATGTCTTATATATCTGCAACATGACCTCCCAACTTCTATACTCAATACTCACATGGTGATGAAGGCCAATGTGCTATAGAGGGAGTACAGAGAAGGTTCACCAGACTGATTCCTGGGATGGCAGGACTTTCGTATGAAGAAAGACTGGATAGACTTGGGTTGTACACGCTAGATTTTAGAAGATTGAGGGGGGATCTTATAGAAACTTACAAAATTCTTAAGCGGTTGGACAGGCTAGATGCAGGAAGATTGTTCCTGATGTTGGGGAAGTCCAGAACAAGGGGTCACAGTTTAAGGATAAGTGGGAAGACTTTTAGGACCGAGATGAGAAAATCATTTTTTACACAGAGAGTGGTGAATCTGTGGAATTCTCTGCCACAGAAGGTAGTTGAGGCCAGTTCATTGACTATATTTAAGAGGGAGTTAGATGTGGCCCTTGTGGCTAAAGGGATCAGGGGGTGTGGAGAGAAGGCAGGTACAGGATACTGAGTTGGATGATCAGCCACGGCTATATTGAATGGCGGCGCAGGCTCAAAGGGCCGAATGGCCTATTCCTGCACCTATTTTCTATGTTTCTATGTTCTAAATCTTTTGACCACCCTAAATACCTGTGGTTTGGGGATCTCTGCTGTGAAGAAGGATGCACCAATTTGAGAGAGATCAGCATCTGCTCCGAGATGCTGGGTGGATGGGCACCTGCACTTTGGTTTAGTTTAGAGATTAGTTTAGTTTAATTTACTTTAGTTTAGAGATACAGCACGCAAACAGTCTCTTCAGCCTACCGAGTTCACGCCGACCAGCAATCACCCATTCACACCAGATTTCTGTTATCCTACTTTCTCATCCACTCCCTACAAACTAGGGGCAAGTTACAGAGGCCAAATAATTTATAAACCTGCACGTCTTTGGAACGTAGGAGGAAACCGGAGCAACTAGTGAAAACAAACGCAGTCACAGGGAGAACATACAAACTCTGTACAGACAGCATCTGTGATCAGGATCAAACCCGGGTCTCTAGCGCTGTGTGGCATTAGTTCTACCAGTTGTGCCATTGTGCTGCCCATTGTAAAAGGATTGTTTTATCCAAAGTAGATTGAAAAAAACAGGCACAGTTTACATAAATGCTACTTGACCCACTGAGTTACTCCAGCACTTCATGTAATTTTTTTGTAAACTGGCATTTGCAGTTCCTTGTTTATATTCATGTCATAGGTGCAGAATTAGGCCATTTGGCCCATTGAGTCTACTCTGCCATTCTATCATGGCCAAGCTATCTGTCAGGGGAAGGGAGGCTGTCGAAAGCAATGGGTGAATTATTGTATGCTGTAGTCTGGTTTGCTTGCTTGCTTGGAGTGTTCAGAGATTATGTGGATGCCTCAGCTTATATTAACCTTTCTCCTGCTCGAATCTCGTTCCTCGCCCTCAGCTATAAATGTGCCCAACAGCTAATGGTCTCAGCGTGCTGGGTGAGTACCCATATTCCGTGTCCCAGTGGGGGCAGCCCCTTTAAATAAAAGCAAACAGTTGTCTGCGTAGTCCTTTTCTAACGGGACCAGGAGTAGTACGGCCAAGTACTGCCACCAAACCCTCTCTTGATTGGTGGAAAAATATATCCCCATGTTGGGGGTGTCCAGAATCAGGGGTCACAGTTTAAGAATAAGGGGTAGGCCATTTAGGACTGAAATGAGGAACAGCTGATTCTGGATGATCAGCCATGATCATATTGAATGGTGGTGTTGGCTCAAAGGGGGTGAATGGCCTACTCCTGCAGCTATTTTCTGTGTTCTATGATTGCCTATGTGACTGTTTTAATGGGTGGCAATCCTGCCATTCTCCCTAATCAGGGTGGAAAAGAGGCTCCACTTCGACCTCACCGGGGCTGAAGAGTCCGGTAACACAACCTGTCATAGTAACTTTGAGGGGTATGGCCCTTTCTTGGGTAATAGTACCTGTGGCATATGCACCATGGCAGATTTCCCACACCCGGTTAATGGAACCTACTGGGTATGTGACTTGCGGGCTTACCCCTAGCTCCCAGGAATGGCAGGAGTGTACTGGTGGCCATTCACACTGTAGCCCTCTACAACTGTGTGGCTCTAGATTACATCCTTGCTTAGAAGTTGGGCACTTGGGCTTTGATCGGGCAGGAATGATGAGCTTATATACTCGATTGTTCAGATAACATCATCAACTTCACCGACCACATCCAGGAAGATTGGAAGGTTCGGAGAACAATGTCACAGCCACAATTACCCGGGAAGATGGTGGCCTTTCGGGACGTTTGGAGGTCTGAGGGCAACAGTGGTGCATTGGGGACTCACCATAGGGGCAGTTCTGTTGGGACTAGTATTATTGCATTTTATGTGTGGTTTAGCAACGTGCTCGCATGGACTTTAATAAGCCTGCGGGCCAAATATGACGGGGGTCAGACTATTTGAGGGGTGAAATGTAGCGAGAGAGCCTGGGTTGTGAATAGTCTGTAGTTATCAAATGGTTAATAGTGCTTTGCTTGGCATCAAGAGAGGATTGGAGAGGCTGAGGGTTATTGGTGGCCTAATGGCGCATTTCGGAATGATATTAGCTAGAAATAGTGCTGTGGGGCTCACGGTATAAAGCAGACTCCTGCAGCATGCTCCTTTGTTCATCGAAGAACCACCAATGGATTGGGATCGCGACCCATGTCTTGGAAGTGGGTATAGAGAGGGAGGTGTACTGCTGTCGAAGGAACCTTGCACATCCCTAGCTATTTCTAGTTAATATCATCCCTAGATAAGTAGTTTACTCCATATTGCAAATAAACTTGATTTATACTGCAAGGTCTCACTGATGGGTTGGGAATAGGTGAAGTTTCGGGTCGGAAACCTTCTTCAGACGGTCTGAAGGTTGTCGAAGGGTTCCGATCCGAAACGTCATCTGTTCTTTTTCTCCAGAGATGCTGCTTGACCCGCTGAATTACTCCAGCATTTTGTGTCTACCTTGGTTTAAACAAAACTAGTTTGGTTCTCAGGTTAAGAAACCAGATTAATCTTCAACATTAGCTCTTCAGCAAATAATTCAGTGGGATTTAGTGCCCCTGCTAGTACCTCAGGATAAATGATGTCCGTTTGCAGCTGACACTGAATATATGAATTTATTAACCTCAATTAGCAGGCAAAGCTATTATCCATTTTTTGCAAGTCATCATTGATTAGTACGGGTCAGAGGTTATGGGGAGAAGGCAGAATGGGGTTAGGAGGGAGAGATAGATCAGCTATGATTGAATGGCGGAGTAGACTTGATGGGCTAAATGGCCTAATTCTACTCCAATCTCTTATGATCGTACGATCATTCAGGCAGGCTTGATCGTACCAATTACTTATTGATTTCAAACCATAATTATCAATAAATCAATATGAACTCATTAGTGGATGCAAACCATTCACAGATGGGGGTCATCAAGTAATTTATGTAATCAATAATCCACACACAATTACATAACAGCAGAGAAAGGCAGGGAGTTTATAAAGTGCACCAAATTTCTGGCGCCTTTGGTTCCAGAGCCTTGCTGGATTACTTTTATATATTTGTTGCCAGACCAATAGAGATCACGGCCTCCAAGAGGAGTCCAACGGTACCAGAACGGTCTGCATAGGCCGCTGAGGGTCCGAGATACAGGCCCACAAAATCAGCCTCGGAAGTCAGCTATGGGGACGGATCTGCCGGCTCTGGCTGGGCCGGAGTTCCAGAGCCTCGGCCGCAGGGGGGGCAAACTTGACCCGCAGATCAGTCGGGGAACTCTGAATGAGGTTGAGATCGGCCATTCACCTGTTTCATCGACCATTCACCATATTTTCGGCGAGGGGGGGGGGGGTCTTCTGGGGGGGATTTCAAGAACACTCTCCTAATTTTGTTCAGAATAAAGATGCCTGAAAATCGGTGGTAGACCTGTATTAGGTAACTCCATTCAATTAAACAACAACCATTTAACAGATTACCAAATTATAATTGACTGACATAAATTAATTCAACTGGATCACCTAGTTTAGTTTAGTTCAATTTAGTGGTACAGTATAGAAACAGACCCATTGAGTCCACACCAACAATAAAACTAGAAGATGTAAAAGCAGAATTAGGCCATTAAGCCCATCGAGTCTGCTCTGCCAATTGTTCATGATTGATTTATCTTTCCTTCTCAACACATTGTCCTGCCTTCTCCCCATAACCTTTGATGTCGCCACTGATCAAGAACTTATCAATCTCCGCTTTAAAAATATCAAGTGTCAGCCTCCCAAGCCATATGTGCAAAGAACTCATTAGATTCACCTCCTTTTGGCTACACAAATTCCTCCTCATCTCCATTCTAATCCTCTTGACCATCGATCACCCATTCACACTAGTTCTATTTTATCCCACTTTCTCATCCACTCCTTACTCAGGGCAATTTACAGGAGTTAATTAACCTACAAACCCGCACGTCTTTGGGATGTGGGAGGAAACCAGAGCACCTGGAGGAAACCCATGCGCTCATAGGGAAAACGTGCAAACTCCACACAATCAGCTCCCGAGGTCAGGATTGAAACTAGGTCTCTGGGTCTGTGAGGTAGCAGCTCTACCAGCTGTAATCAATAATGCACTCACAATTAGTTAACGGTAAAAAAGAAAGGAAATATAAAAATTACTGAATAACTCCACATAATTAAATAATAACCAGTTAACACACTACCAAATTATAAATGAGACTGACATAATTTAATGAAATCAGGTGAAATTCCGGTTATCTGCATTGGAAAACAAACTTATTAAGATGGGTTTAAAAATTGTGCCCCCAACGTGACCCCACCACTCGCCACATCTTCCCATCTCCCCACATGTCTGCCTTCCGCAAAGACCGTTCACTCCGTAACTCCCTTGTCAATTCTTCCCTTCCCTCCCGTACCTCCCCCTCCCCGGGCACTTTCCATTGCAACCGCAAAATATGCTACACTTGTCCCTTTACCTCCCCCCTCGACTCCATTCAAGGACCCAAGCAGTCGTTCCAGGTGCGACAGAGGTTCACCTGTATCTCCTCCAACCTCATCTATTGCATCCGCTGCTCTATATGTCAGCAGAACTATATCGGTGAGACCAAGAGGAGGCTGGGCGATCATTTCGCCGAACACCTCCGCTCGGTCTGCAATAACCAACCTGACCTCCCGGTGGCTCAGCATTTCAACTCCCCCTTCCACTCCGTATCCGACCTCTCTGTCCTGGGTCTCCTCCATGGCCAGAGCGAGCAACACCGGAAATTGGAGGAACAACACCTCATATTCCGCTTGGGGAGTCTGCATCCTGGGGGTATGAACATTGAATTCTCCCAATTTTGTTAGCCCTTGCTGTCTCCTACCCTACACCAGCCCTCGGGCTGTCTCCTCCCATCCCTCAGCCTTCGGGCTCCTCTTCCTCCTTTTTCTTTTCTTCTCCCCGCCCCCCCCCCACCCCTCATCAGTCTGAAGAAGGGTTTTGGCCCTAAACGTTGCCCATTTCCTTAGCTCCATAGATGCTGCTGCACCCGCTGAGTTTCTCCAGCATTTTTGTGTACCTTTAAAAATTATGCCTGATTTGTAGCTAAATTTATACGTACACTTAATATGTTGAAGTAATTTTGACCATTTCTTGTTGATGTGCTAACCACCTGGAAACTGATCCTGGCATTTTACTTCACTTTAGACTTTAGGGATACAGCGCAGAAACAGGCCCTTCAGCCCACCATCCTCACTGACCAGCGATCACCCCGTACACAAGCACGATCCTACACATGAGGGACAATTTACAATTTTACCAAAGCCAATTAACCTACAAACCTGTATGTCATTGGGGTGTAGGAGGCACTCGTGCACCCAGGGAAAACACATGTCATAATGGGGATAACATACAAACCTCATACAGATAGTACCCGAGGTTAGTATCAAACCCAGGTCTTTAACACTGGAAGTAGGCAGCAACTCTATCACTGCGCCACGGTGCCGCCCCACAGCATGTTGTGATTGACAGCAGTGCAGAGCTTCATTTCCTTGTGTGTTTGCTACTTGCAATAACCTGCTGTGAATCGCAACTGAACTTGGATGAATAGATGAAACTTATGATCTTCATAACTAACTCGTAACATAATTCACACAGAGGGTGTATGGAACGAGCTGCCAGAGGAGGCAGTTGAGGCAGGTATTGTAACAACATTTAACAGACATTTGGACTGGTACATGGATAGGAAAGGTTTAGAGATATAAGGGTCAATGGAGTGGGACGAGTGCAGATGGGGTATCTTGGTTGGCATGGACAAATTGGACCTGTTTCCGTGCAATATGACTTTGACTCTAAAAAGACTTTATGCTGCATAAGCTGAACTATGCATGAATTAATATGATTTAACCATTGCCCATGCTTTGGGTATTATTTCAAATTGCAAAACAGAAATGTTCCCATGATGTATATTAAACAGATGTTGGGGTCAGATGCCCTCTATAAAGATCAGAGCTTCAGTGCTATGTAACTACAGACCTCTCATTGAGTCACTGACTGCATGAGGTCCGGACACAGAGCGAGACTGCCAAAGAGTGGTACAGTGTGTTTACTCCACATGCAAGAGGGGCAGCACAGTGACGCAGCGGTAGAATTGCTGCCTTACGGCACCAGAGACCCGGGGTTGATCCTGTCTATGGGTGCTGTCTGTACAGAGTTTCTACATTGTCTCTGCGACCACGCAGGTTGTCTCTGGGAGCTCTGGTCTGTTCCCACATTCCAAAGACCTGCAGGTTTGTAGTTTTATTGGTTTTGGTAAAGAAATGTAAATTGTTCCTAATGTGTTGGATAGTCCTAGTGTGCTGGGTGATCGCTGGTCGGCATGGACTCGGTGAGCCAAAGGGCCTGTTTCTGTGCTGTATCTCTGATGTCTAAAAGTCTATAGTAAAATATATCGGTGTCAGCAGCGGTCCGTAAAGATCAAAGATCTACTCGGGTCTCTCACGCAGTGAGGCTACAGTTCCACTAGTTACACCACTGTGCTACCTCTTGATTTGGCATTGGTAATGAAATTGATTGGTACTTTTCAGGGGTCCAATCCAAGAGGCAGCACAGTGGCATAACTGGTCGAGCTGCTGCCTCACAGTGCCAGAGACACGGATTTGATCTTTAATCTTCACAGAGGGCAGCTGACACCAATATCTTTTTATTTTTTTTTTTTTTTTTTTTTAAATTTTATTTGAGAATAAGAAAAAGAAGTTAGATAGTAAAGGATAGAAAAATGTGAAATATATAGTGTGTGAAGAAAGAAAACGAGTAAATGAAGAAAGTTGAGAGAGAAAATAGTGAAAAGAAAAGGAGATCATTATTTATAGTCTTGACCAACCCTCGTCCAGTCCTGAAACAGTTATTTTTTACAATTGTGTTGCACCATATGATTCCAAAAAAACGACAAATGGAGACCAACTCGTTATGAATTGGTCTGATTTATCCATTAGGAGGAATCGCATTTCCTCAAGATGAGCGGTGTCCAACATACTTGCAATCCACATTTTAAGCGTTGGTATTGATGTACCCTTCCAAAATTTAAGTATTAATTTTTTTGCTATTATTAAACCATAATTAAGGAATAGATTTTGAGATGCGTTCAATTTATTCCCATCTTCCATTACACCAAATATAATCATTTCAGTATTAGGTTCCATTCTTGTCTTGAATAATTTTGTAAGTATTTCAAAAATATCATTCCAAAATCTATAAAGTTTTATGCAGAAAAACCAATATCTTTTTAATATACAATACGGGGACATTTCTGTTTGCAATATGAAACATTGCTCAAGGTAGGGACCGTGGTAAAATCATACTAATTCATGCATAATTTAACTTATCGACCATGAAGTACTTTTATTTATGTTATGTTATTTATAAAGGTCATAACCTTTAAGCCATTCAGCGGTTCACCCATTAAAGTGAACCATTCACAGTGCATTATATTGCATGTAGCAGACACACAAGATGCTGTGTGTGTGGAGTTTTCACGTTCTCCCTGTGACCGCGTGGGTTTCCTCCAGGTGCTCCGGTTTCCAGATATAGAGATCTAGGTTAATAACCGAGTGTGCAGGAAGTGGCTAAGAAAGGGGGATAACATAGTGCGAACAAGTAATCAATGGTTGACTTGGACAGTCGGCTGAAGTGCCGATTTCCATGCTATATCTCTCAGTCATTCAATTTCCCTTGGGTCAGACTGCAAATGATGTGAAAATCGATTGTTTAGCCAATAGCTTTCCTTCGTGAAGCAGGGAATGTGGGTTTTAATACCCTTAGTGGAGAGCAAATCACAATTTAGAGAGACTTTAGAGAGATGCAGATCACTGAGTCCACGCCGACCAGTGATCACCCCGCACACTAACACTATCCCACACATTAGAGATTATTTATAACGTTGTCAATTGACAATTTTCCAAAGCCAATTAACGTACAAACCTGTGGGTCTTTGGAGCACCCAGAAAAAACTCACACTGTCACAGGGAGAACATACAAACTCCGTACAGACAACATCCGTGGTCAGGATCGAACCTGGGTCTCTGGCATTTTAAGGCAGCAACTCTACCTGCTGCATCTCTGTGCCGTCCTGATGCAGTGTGGGAACAGGCCCTTCATTCCACCGAGTCCACGCCAACTCCTTATATTGTTTAAAAAAAGCTGCCTACATTCACTCTTACAGATCTTACGTTAAAGAAAGATAAAGCTGATGAGGTTTATAGGAAAGGAGCTGTAAGGCAGCAGCTCTACCACTACGCCACTGTGCCACTCCCTGATTATTAAGGCAACAAAGAGAAATTTCATGATTTGGTTTGTGACTTTGGATTTAATCCACGTAATGTACCCAAAAGTGGTCAAAGTCTAATTTCCAACTATCTATGTCATTCTGCACAAGCTCGTAAGGACAACGTGTACTCTCTTCCCTCTACTAAACTAACATCATTTAATTCTGAATATCACCTGGCAAATCTTCATGAATAAGGTAATCTACAAAATGTTGATCGCTTACAGTTGAATGTCTTTCGCATAATGCAACAGCAATATCAGCAATAAGCAATTTCAGCAATAAAATAAGACACAGGAGACTGCAGATGCTGGAGTCCTGAACAATATACAAAGTCCTGGAGGAACTCAATAGATCAGGCAGATCAGATTTGACCCCCATATCTAATAATATCCTATTATTGTACCTGCCTCAACCATCTCCTTGTTTACTACTTCAAACTAATGTATTAGTCGAATAGCAGAAAAAATGTTGGGGTTCTAGTGATGGATTAATTATTTCATATTTATGCACAATACTGTTTCTGCCACCTATTTGCCTAATCATGCAATTAATTAAGATTACCTTGAGATTTATTTGCATTATCCTCAAACCTCGCCCAATTTTGAGTTTTAATTTTAGTTATAGTTTTGTTTTAGAGATGCAGTGTGGAAACAGGCCCTTCTGCCCACGAGTCCATGCTGACCATCAATCATCCATTCACACTAGTTCTATCCTACACACCAGGGGCAATTTACTGAAGCCAATTAACCTACAAACTGGCACGTCTTTAGAATGTGGGAGTAAACTGGAGCACCAGGAGAAAACCCGCACATTCACAGGGAGAACGCGCAAACTCCATAAAGACAGCACCTGAGGTCAGGATCGAGCCCGGGTCTCTAACATTGTGAGCTAGCAACTCTACCGCTGTGCAACTGTGCCACTCTGAGTTGTCGAAGTTAACCGTGCATCCATATTTTTGACACATATCTACCACAGCACTGACCCACCCAATCTATCGATTGTATTTGAGTTTGAACTGATTAGATCTATGTATTGTATATCTGATCATTTGAATAGCATGCAAAACAAAGTTTTTCAACAAACCACGGTACATGTTCCAATAATAAACCTAAACTAAAATGACTGATGTCAGGCTAATTGGTCTGCAGTTCCCTGTGGTTCCCTGTTATCACATTCCCCTTTTCATTGTATATTTGTCACCCACCAATCTATCGGAAACATTGCAAAATCTACCCAATTTTGTAAAAGGATAACCAATTTAGCCACTAATTCCATGGCTATGCTTTTAAATAGCCTGTAATTATTAGGCACTGGGGATTTATTGGTTTTCAGTTCCATTAATTTTACCAGCACTATTTTTCACAAATAATAATGATCTAATGATTCACAGATTCTTCTGATTCAGACAGCTTGAGGTCATATTTGTATTCAATTATTATTTCTCAAGTATAAGGGGGCAGCAGAGTGGCACAGCGGTAGAGTTGCTACCTTAGTGTGCCAGAAACCTGGGATTCATCCTAACTACTGTCTGTGTGGATCCTGACTACATTCTCACTGTGACCACGTGGCTTTTCTTCTGGTGCTTCGGTTTCCTCCCACACCTCCAAAGACATTCATGTTTGTAAATTGTCGGAAAGAACTGCAGATGCTGGTTTAAATCAAAGGTAGACACCAAATGCTGGAGTAACTTAGCAGGCCAGGCAGCATCTCTGGAGCATCTCGGGTGACGTTTCAGACTGATTTCAGACTTCAGACAGTCTGACGAAAGGTCTCGACCCAAAATGTCACCCATTCCTTCTCTCCAGAGATGCTGCCTGTCCCGCTTAGTTAGTCCAGCATTTTGTGTCTACCTCAGGTTTGTAGGTTAATTGGCTTCCGTACATTGTCCCTAGTGTGTGGTGTATAGGTTAGACCTAGTAAATGGGTGATCGTTGGTCAGTATGGATTTTGTGGGCTGAAAGGCCTGTTTCCACACTGTATCTCTAAACTATCACTAAACTAAACTAAACTAAACTGAATAAAACATAACAAAATGCAAAGAGAAAAAAATTAAAGCAGATATTATTAATATTAATGATTTATGCACACCTATTTCTTAGATATATAAAGGTTTATTTTTCGTCTAATTGTACAGTCATTGAAACGTCCTCTCATAAATCCACCAATTTAATGCAATCCTGAAAATTCAAATTGATAGCAATCAAAAGTAAATGCCAAGCAATAACCTGTTTTCATCCTGTCAGATTAATTAAAAAATAAAATTGAATGACTGCGTGGGATTAGCAAACTATTTTCTCAAACTCAGGAAACTTCTGCAGTTAAATGATGCAGTCACTTCTGAACATAATTGGTTGAAGCATGCCTCCGATCTGAGTCCCAGCCACTTTCACTCTGTGCCCTATATATAATTGATGCTGGATAGGTTCCTATTCTCTGCCACTGCAGAAGAAGATTAGTTTGAATCCGCACCCATCGAGTGAGAAGGAAATTCTGCTGACAGGATTGCCAAATAAATTCCGGTAGAAATTAATCTTGCATGGTAGCATGAACTGGCAATATTGTAATAGCAGCAACTGAGTCTATCAGGTATAATCACAATGTTTAAAAAACATTTGGACAGGATAGTGGATAGGAGAGGTTTAGCAGGGAATAGGCCAAATGCAGGCAGGAGGAACTAGTGTAGACAGGGTATATTGGTCGGTGTGGCCAAGTTGGGCCGCAGGGCCTGTTTCCACGCCGTCTGACTGAGTCTTACGATAATGTGAGAGTAGAGGACGGGGAGGGTTCTACAGAATGAGCATTGAAGAGGAGTAATCTGCAAAATCGCAGTTCAAGTGGGCATGGTGGCACAGCAGTAGAGTTGCTGCCTTACAACGCCAGAGATCCAGGTTCGATCCTGACTATGGGTGCTGACTGTATGGAGTTTGTACGTTCTCTCCATGCACTGCGTGGGCTTTTTCCCGGTGCTCCGATTTCCTCTCACACTCCAAAGAAGTAGAGGTTTGTAGGCTAATTGACTTCGGAAAAATAGTAAGATTAAACGAGAACTTACCAGTTTGAAGTTTGATCTGTATTTTATGAGGAGTTACGATGAGGGATTACGTGAAGAGCCCGCCTCAGGACGCATGTGCGGCATACTTCAAAGCAGCGGTGTGGAATCACAGATAGACACAAGTATTTGAAGTAACATAGTAAAGACAAAGAGACATCAATTTATCAGTTTGATCCATATATTGAGGGTGGGAGCGGAGGGCACGTAATCCCTCATCGTAACTCCTCATAAAATACAGATCAAACTTCAAACTGGTAAGTTCTCGTTTAATCTTACTATTTTACTTCGGAGTCACGTGAGTGACTACGTGAAGATTTCAAAGCTTCTGTGATTTCAAACCGTGTAACAGTTTTATTCACTCACTGCCGAAGTCTTTGAGGGAGGAAGTGTGTTATCGTAATCAACCAATGAATCTGTTTATAGAAAAACTATGGTATTTTACAATAACAATGAAGAAATTTAAATGCTCCCCTGGGCTAATTTAAATATTTGCAGATTGGAATCTTTCCTGCAAATAAAAAACAGGTTTTGTCAACTGTTTATAATAAATTATTTCTCTGAACGTTTTACCCCCACCATTCTGCTGTAGCCAGGATGTGGTTTATAGGCACGTCCATTCTTTTGCCGTTGACGTGGAAGCTTGTCCTGTGGAATGAAAACTTTGTACATGTTAGTTTTATCCCAGGAGCTTTAGTACCTGCTTGAGCCATCCCAAAAAAGGCTCGTTACCCGACCACAAGGTTTTTTGTGACCAACCCACAAGGCTTTTCATCTCCCTCGAATATTTAGGTTGTGTCTATGTAAGGTAATAGGGTCATGGCACATTACCGTGTTTTCTGGCGGGTAAGCCCGGATTTTATGACTGGATAAGGTGTTCCTGGTCTGGTTTGACCATTCCCTGGACAATGATAGAGATCTGGTCTGAAGCTATGAGCATGGTGGCCAGTTGCAATAGGAGTAGTGACTGGACCCTCTGTGCTGCTCCGTATGCCTTCAACATATGTGTTTAGAGCATAGAAGGTTCAGGTTGAGGGATCTGGCTGGTGGGTATCCCCTGAGGTATGGTTGTACCACTGTGACATCCCATATATGGGTGTACCTGGTCTAGGGGTTTAGAGTTTTAATACCCTTCAAAGCTTTACCACCAGCCAGTGACCCCATGGCCTGTTGTCCTGTAGCTGTTTTGAAACAACAGGCAGGGCAATTCTAGCTGTGTTGATGGTACTGTAGCCGAATCCTTCATTGTGATGAAGGTTCTCCAGGAATTCCAGTTCGTAGTAACTGAATCAGTTGAGTAGGTTATCCCTGTATCCTTGCAGTACTTCTCTTGATGCTGGGCAAGTGCTGTAGTCCAGTGGATGTTCAGAAGGATGCTGACATGGTGTCGATGGTTCAGTATAACAATCCCAGTCCCAGATGAGGCTTGTGCAGAATCTGCAACCCAGGAGCTTGATTTCCCATGGCACAGATGACTTGTGCCCGGCTCCGAGTGTTAATAATTCTGGGTACTGGGAAATACCATCGAAGTTTCAACAACCATGTCATGGCGTATAGTGAACAATGGCTGCGTAAGTCCGTCAGGTACTATCAAATACCTGAAGCAGAATCCTTTTGTACTGTGCGTAGTCCTCGATTGGTGAGGCAGAAGGGAAGAAATACATAGAAATAATTTCACCAATGCAGCGCGAACGCATTTGTCTATGGATTATTATAAATACATTCTTGATTGACAACATGACCTGTAGGTCAGAAAAGTTATAATATATAGCTGACGAGCTTTCTGCTGGTAACTATCTGTCCCAGAGAAATTGGCAATGAAGATTCCACTGCCCCAGGGTCTGGTTTCCCCCGCGACATACATAGGACATCCCCAAACACCTGGTGATATAGCGTTGATGCAGATAATCGATATCAGATTCAGATTCAATTTTAATTGTCATTGTCAGTGTGCAGTACAGAGACAATGAAAAGCATTAATATCTGGTGCGTCATATAGCTTGATAGTTTTGTTTAAACTTTTTTATAAAAACATCTAATTGATGTTGTCCTTAAATTTATGTGACCTGGTGTCTGTCACTGTATTTTGCTTACCTGGCAGGTAAGTTGCTGATAGTCAAATACATGTTTGGACACACCATTGCCAAATTGTTTTGACCAACTTGTCATATGATACCAACTTTATGCTGCCCATATGGTTAATGTAGGCCACCTCCGTAGTGTAGTCTATTTATAACCGTACATGCAAGTGCTTTAAAACCCATAAAATTCACCCGAACATTTTTTAGATAATTAATGCCCAGTATAAGTGGTAACCCCATCACTGTCTTTCTGATATTACTTCAGTGGGTAACTTCATGAGATGCTCAATGACAACCTATATGTTGTTTTTGATACTAAGGTCTGAATCATGTAGACAGAAATGCTACCATTTTTTCCCAATTACTCTGTTACTTGTCGAGTAGTTGGTAGTTTGTTGACCATAAATTTGTTTCTTGTTTGTGCCAATTCAACTATGTTGTCTCTTGGCAACATTATAGTTACGTGGACTGAATTAATATGAAACCCAAGTTAGTCCAGGAAAGAGCTCTATATGCTGGTAGGAACCAGACCCACCTACCTCCATGGTTATTGGCGGTTTTTTCTTTTCTGTTTTCTGAGTGCTTTTGTTCTGACGACGTGCTGGCGACGTTGGGGGGAGGCGCATTTTCCAGGGGTTCCGCGGCGGGCCCTGATCTAAAAGATCTTTGGGGATAATGCGGCCCCAAGCGTTCACCAGTCCCATATTCTAGACGTCGACTGGTGGATGCCGTGGGGTGCTGCTGCTTGGGTATTGGAAGTCGTGGTTTGCTCGTCCCGGGGCCTGCCCTCATGATGCCGAAGGTTTTTGATGCCTCTTCCATCTCCTTCAGCTTTTTGTTCAGATCTCTCCCAAATAGCAGTGAGTCTGCCTCCGCAGCTGGGGATTTACTCAAGCCTGCAAATTTTGAGATTGAGGGCAGGTCTTATATTTCCCTCCGGAGATTGTTTAGTTCAAATTGTGTGGTACACCTTAATACCAGCACTTCCTGCTGGTATGTGTTCATCTTCGTTGTCTCCACAGAACGAGCATAGGCTGTGATAGCTGACGTCAGGAGCCTTCGGATCCGCTGTAGCTTGAGTTTTTATGCCCGCATAAGGGCCCCCACATTCGCAGATTTTGCTGTTGAGGCTTTTTTCCCCTTAAGGGCCTCACAGTTCTCTGGTGCTGTATATTCTTGCAGCACCTCGGCGAGCACCTTCTTCAGTAGAGGTTTGTTGGATAGGTGGTTAATACTGGCTGCCATTTTTGGCTCCAGCGGTGCTCCAGCCCGTGGGGTTGCTACGAAGCGGTCCACCACACCCAACAGCTGTTCCTGATCCTGCACCCCATGCATACTCCCGATTTTGTCCGCCTGCCCCATTTCCAGACCAGCCCTGCCCTGGTCACCAATGCTAGCCTCCTGCTCCAACCCGTGGTATGAGGGTAGCAAAGGGCAGTGCCTGACACGACACTATGGAGGAGGTGCCTGTCCTGTCTCGCCGGGAGCGCTGCTGTTCCCGGTGGACCTTCTCCTCCAGGAGCTGCTAAATGCAGCTCAGGCGGCTGTCTCTCTTCTGCTTTGGTAGAGACATGTCCCCCTCCGACGAATCGGAGACGACCGGCCGTTTGGCTTCCTGGCCGCTTTCCCAGTCCGCCGTGCAGGCTCTGGCGAGACTGGGCTTGGCTCGGTCTCAGGGATAGCGAAAACCACTCTGCGAGCGACGCTGCCGCCGGTTGCTGCCCCGCTGGTAGAGTTGGAGCGGGGCAGTTTCTCTTTGCGAGTTTTCTGCGTTGTGTTCCTGAAACCTGCAATAAAACACAACTGCAAACTCACCTTTCCAATGCCCAAGAGCCGCTCCTGCAGCTCAGGCGGCTGTCTCTCCCCCTCCTGGGTGGAGAGACGTCCCCGTCCGATGTCGGCACCACCGGCCGGTTTTACATACATCCAGCCCGCTGCTCAGGCGCTAGCGGGCTGGGCTCGGTCGCGGTGTCGGGTTAGCGGACCGCCCGCTAAGCGGTCCTACCGCCTGTTGCTGCCCAATGTGTTTCCTCCGTCGAGCGGGAAGGTGCAGCATTTTTCCCCAGCCCGCTGCTGAAGTGCTGACGGGCTTGGTGCAGTGTCGGGAGCGGGGCGCTGATTAGCGGTCCTCGCTCTCTCTCTCTCTCTGCACTCGGGCTGCTGCTCTCCTGCACTCGGGCTGCAGCGCACTCCACGCCAGCACTGCGTAGTGGGTCCCCTCACCGGCTCCGAATGGTCGGAAGCCTCCGCCCGCCCGCCTGCCTGCCTCACCTGGCCAGTACTCGAGGGCGAGCGAGGACTGAGGGGAACCTCCAACGCAGTGCAAGCGCCGTCTTCCTGCGCTCTCTCTCGATGTCGCCCCTGTGGAGTGTTACCGGCACCGGCACAGCTCCCATCCATGGTCCGCCGTGAGTGCGGTCCTGGTGGCGTCTTTCCCCCCCTCCCGCGAACGGAAAACTCCTCCCGGAGTCCAAGGGGGCCGCTTGCATGCCCTGCGGGGAACAAGCAGACGCGAAGGGGCTGTTAAAATAAAGGTAAGTACTTACCTAAAGCTTAGTTTTTCTGGTTGCTGCGGGAGCCCTGTCTCCCGCCTGCCGCTGTTGCCTGCTGAAACGTAATGCCGCACATGCGTCCTGAGGTGGGCTCTTCACGTAGTCACTCACGTGACTCCGAAGTAAAATTGTAAATTGTCCCAAGTGTGTGTAGGATGGTGCTATTGTGAAGGTGCTGGTTGGCGTGGACTCAGTGGGCCTAAGGAGCTGTATCTCTGAAGTATGCTATACAGACGGGAGTAGGATTGGTCTGGAGAAATTTGGAAACCTTGTGTCATGGTGTCAGAACAACAAACTAGCAATGAGCAATTGATGGTAATGGGTTTGTACTCGCCGGAGCTTAGGAGGATGAGGGGATATCTCATAGAAACTTACCGAATAGTGAAAGGTCTGGATAGAGTGGATATGGATAGGATTTTTCCACTGGTGGGAGAATCTAGTGCCAGAGGGCACAGCCTAAAAAGATACCCTTAGAAAAGAATGGAGGAGGGATTTATTTTTTCGGTCTGTGATGAACCTGTGGAATTCATTCACACAGATGGCTGTGGAGGTAAAAATCATTGGATATTTTTCAAGGCAGAAGTTGACAGACTCCTGATTAGTAAGTGTGTCAGGGGTTATGGGGAGAAAGAAGGGAAATGGGGGAAAGGGAAAGATAGATCAGCCATGATTGAATGGCGGGGTAGACCCAATGGGCCAGATGGCCTAATTCTTCTTCTATGACATGCGAGCTTATGAACTCAGAGGATAATTGGTATAAGGACATGCTACCAGAGGAAGTATTTGACACAGTACTATAACAGCACTTCAAGGACAATTGGGCAGGAACAAAGATAGGAAATGTTTTGAGGAATATAGGCCAAATGCGGACAAATAAAACTCTTAGGTGAGAAATCTTGGTTAGCATGGACAGGTTGAGCCAAAGGACCTGTTTCTGGATGTTTTCAAGAAAGATTTAGATATAGCTCTTGGGGCTAACAGAATCAAGGGATTTGGGGAGAAAGCAGGAACAGGGTACTGATCTTGGATGATCAGCCATGATCATATTGAATGCTCGAAAGGGCGAATGGCCTACTCCTGCACCTATATTCTATGTTTCTATGTTTCTATGTTTCTGTGATGTGCAATTTTATGATTCTATAACTATAAATTGTTAAAAAGTAAGTAGGAAGTTGCTGTGCATAATTTGACTATCACGTTTCTTAAATTACAACAACAATGGCATTTCAAGAAATGCCTAATTGTTGATGAAATCATCAGGAAATTATTTCCAAGTAGAGGTCAAATGTGGATAGATTTATGTAATTGTACATTTTCAATCACGGGGCATGAACTAAATGGACTGCATCCATCTTTAATCAGTAATCAACAGTCATCTTTAATCAGTAATCAACAGTCATCCCCGTCTGTCAGCCCCATGTAGTGGAAAGCTTCTATCCTGCAAACAATAGTTATCCTTCATTATTTACAAAAACAATTTCCAACCAGATCTTGCTCTACAAGTTAGACACAAAGTGCTGGAATAACTCAGCAGGTCAGGCAACATCTCTGGAGAAAAAGGAAGGGTGATGTTTCGGGTCGGAACCTGAAATGTTACCCAACCTTTTTCTCCAGGTCGGTGGGGTGCTACGAGTCGGCTGACCTGCCAGCAGCGTGTTCATTATTTCAGCGAGTTTCAATTATCCCGACGAGAGGACCTATACATCGGGCTGTTCATAGCGGCGACTACGGATTATTCATGGCCCCGACAACGGGTGAACAATTAGGAGGACTGACTGAACTTTGCGCCTTCCACCACAGTGAAGAATGCTGTGGTGGATGTTTGAGTTAAATCTTATCGTGTATTGTGTGTTCTTTTTAATCGTATCACTGCTGGCACAATCATTTCATTGCACCTTCGGGTGTATGTGACGAATAAAATTGACTTTGACTTTGACAGAAATGCTCCTGACCCGTTGGGTTATTCCAGCTCAGTGTCTATCTTTGGTATAAACCAGAAACTGCTGTTCCTTCCTACCCATCATTGCTCTACAAGTTATTAATTAACATCAATAGATTTTAAGCAATGATACTCTATTTCATATTTACACATTGTGCTATGAACTGGAGAATGTGACAATATAAAATCAAATAAATATCCTGAGGCATTTTAAACACATTCTATGTATTCTACTTGGTCAAAATCTATTACTTCTGAACTAACTTGTTGATAAGATTTCTCCTTGGAGTCAAGGTGCAACTTCTGATGGAGTGCTCCAAAAATGTTTCACCATCTATCAGCCAACACAATAAACTCAAGGTCCCATCTGTCCTTCCAGTCCAGGCATAAATGTTTTACAATGGAAATCAAAAAAAAAGACGCAATTCTAATCTTCTTCAATATCCTTCACAAATAAGTCTGAAAATATCAACCTTTATCTTATTTGCTCGATCTCCTGGGTCCTGTTTAGTTTATGGGCCTGTCCCACTTACACAACTTTTTCGATGACTGTCGCACCCGTCACAGGTCGTCGCACGTCGGTGAAAATTTTCAACATGCTGAAAATTCAGCGGCAACCAGAAAGACGCTGTGACTCTTTGGGCGACTGCGGTGACGACTCACGAACATACAGGCGACACCCTGGTGACATGTCGCGGGGTGAAGCCTGCATGGTCATGAGTAGTCGCCCAAGGAGTCGTACCTTGTTCTGGTTGCCGCTGGATTTTCAACATGTTGAAAATTTTCGGCGAACTGTAACGACCTATGACGGGTAAAATTCGTCGCCGAAAAAGTAGTGTAAATGGGACTATTTGTCTTAGTCTATACCTGGTCGGAGATGCAACTTTTCTCCGGGCTGTATCCTCGCCCCTTCCTCGCGGCCTACCACCTGGACTGGAACGGCGTTTCCTGCCGGGACTGGCCAGAACTTCGCCTTTAGCGGCGGTGCAGTGCTGGGGCGCCATCGCGGAGTGGCCAATGCCTTGCCAGGATCGCCGTGCGGTGGGCTCTGGAGTGCTGAGACCGCCGACTCCCAACATCGTGGAGCTGTGGTTGTGGAGCTTCCAGCTGCGGCGGCGCTGACTCTGAACACCGCGGAGCCTGGGATCTCTCGCCGAGATCGCCAGTGTCGGAGTTCCAACCAGCGTGGCCTGTGGACTTCGGGAACCGCGGTCTCTGCCAGCAAGTGCCGTTCCTGGCACTCCAAGCAGCTCAAGAGTGTTCTCCCGACGCCGAAGCCCCATCATCCGGCGAGAGGGCCTGAACATCGGGCCGCCGTTACGGTGACTCCGGAGACCTCAATAGGCCCGACCATGGGTGAACAAGGGGAAGAGGACTGGACGTTGTGCCTTCCCTCACAGTGGGAACCATTGTGGGGGGATGTTTTCATGTTTTATGTTCAATTATTTTTTAAAGTGGTGTCTTATTTTTATTGGTGTGCAGCAAGTAATCTGAATTTCCCTGACGGGATTAATAAAGTATCTATCTATCTATCTATCTATCTATCTATCTATCTATCTATCTATCTATCTATCTATCTATCTATCTATCTATCTATCTATCTATCTATCTATCTATCTATCTATCTATCTATCTATTTTGCAAAAACTTAAGAGGTCAGTTCCCAGTGACATCAAGATTATTTTATCAGGATACAGCACAGTATATTTTGGGAAAAAGCTCCATTAAAGACCGCAGGAAATTGTAGAGAATTGGGGATGCTGCCCAAACCATCACACAGACCAACCTCCCTTTGATTGATTCCACCTACACTTCACGCTGCCTCGGCAAGGCCCCCAGCATAATCAAGTATGAGTCTTATCCCAGTCACTCCCTCTTCTTCCCTCTCCCATCAGGCAAGAGGTACAGAAGTGTGAAAACGCACACCTCCAGATTCACAGACAGTTTCTTCCCAGCTATTATCTGGCAACTGAACCATCACATTAACAACGACGCAGTCATGAGCTACTATGTACCTCACTGGAGACCCCTCGGACTATCTTCAATTGGACTTTACTGAATTTTATCTTGCACTAATTATTATTTTCTTTATCCTGTATCTGTGCATGTGGACTGCTTGATTGCAATTATGTATTTTATTTCCACTGATTGGTTACCACACAATAAAAAGATTTTCACTGTATCTCGGTACCCATGACAAT
Organism: Leucoraja erinaceus; assembly: GCF_028641065.1. Lineage (NCBI taxonomy): Eukaryota > Metazoa > Chordata > Chondrichthyes > Rajiformes > Rajidae > Leucoraja > Leucoraja erinaceus. The sequence continues at coordinate 40,061,378 of NC_073388.1, forward strand.
AAACAAAACTAAACTAAGTTCCTCGGCTGAATGGAACACAAGGGGTGATCAGGCTCCAGATGGTAAAGCCGAGGCCACTGGCTTTGAACATTGGTGATTCTGTCCCACCGCTTCTAGACATCTCTGACAATCAACTATAGAACAACCATGGAACATTGAACAGTACAACTCATGAATAGGCCCTTCAGCACACTATGTCCCTGCTAAACCAGATGCCGAGTTAAACAAATCTCTTATGCCTGCATGTGAACTATATGCCTCCATTCCCTGCATATCCACATGCCTATGAAGGCATCTAAAACACTACTATCGTATCTGCCTCCACCACCACCCCTGGTAGTGTGTTCCAGGCACCCTGCACTGTCTTAAAGCGATGCCCTCTAGCTTTGTAATTTTGCACCCAGGAAAAAGGTTCAGACTGTCTATCCTTTCAGGTCTTTCATAACTTTATGTACTGCAAAATTATTTATATGTTTTTTCTTCCAATTTTATGCAAACCTTAACATTCTCAGCCAGCTACCGATGGATTATCCTACTCGTAGAGTTTTTATTCCTCAATGGAATATATCTTTGTTGAAGAATATAAAATATCTCCTTGTATATCTATCACAGCTTATTTCCCATGGACTACTTTTAAACAATTTTCCAAATCCACTGTAACCAACTTTGTTTTTTTACCTTTGCCACTGAATTATTTTAGTGTAAGACAACCAATTTGAGCCTTCTTTCTTTCAAAAATGAACAAGAAAGTGCATATTGTTCTATGATCACTCTTCCCTAATGTTATTTTACTATGAGATCAGTTATTCACTTCCTTATCACACATTACTATCTTAGAGAGAATGCTGTTTGTTCCAGAGACAAGACCATCAAAGGTGGAGTCAAGGGAGTTGTTTATACAGATTACAACTAACTGAGAAACAATATAATTTAGGTTTAGGTTTAGGTTTATTATTGTCACATGTACTGGGATACAGTAACATTTTTATTTTGTGTGCCATCCAATCAAATCTGAAGTCTTTCAATCTGGAGAAGGGTCCTGACCCAAAACGTTACTGATCCTTTTTTTCCAGAGATGCTGCCATTGAGTTATTCCAGCATTTTGTGTAATTCAGTATTCAGTATAAACCAGAATCTTCAGTTCCTTTGTGCACACCTATAATACATGAATACAATCAAGCCAAACTCAAGTACAAGAAGGAGAGTGAAAGATACCAGAGTACAGACCATAGTTCTCAGCATTGTGACAGAACAGTTCCAGAAAAAACGTCAATGTCCACAACAAGGCAGGATGGAAACTCAGGACTATGCCTTAGCTTATGGAAGGACCATTCAGAAGCATAATGACGGGGGAAGAAGCTGTTGCTGAGTCTGGTGGTGTGTGCTTTCAAGCTTCCGTTTCTTCTGCCCTATGAGGACAGTGGGAAGCAGAAAGGACCGGGGTAAGAATGGTCCTTGATTATGTTGGCTGCTTTCCCAAAGCAGCGTGATATGTAAACGGTGTCAATGTTGGCGAGTCTGGTCTGTGTGGTGGACTGAGCTGCATCCACAACTCTCTGCAATATCTTGCAATCTTGGGCAGAGCTGTTCCCAAACCAAGCTGTGACGCAACCCGGCAGTACGCATTCTATGATGCATCTGCAGAGTTTGCACCGGGCATTTGCTATCATCTGACAAGTTCATTCATCTTTTACCATCAAAACTTGGATTACTTTCATGATATACCACTTAATTTTCTTTTGAACTGCAGATATATAAACTTTATTCGTGAGAAGTCCATTTCGGAGTTAGTTTGTACACCAACGTTCTTTAATTGCCTTTCTGTGTGAATATCTAATTATTTTCTTAAATTCAGTTAAAATTGATGAGATCATTTGTAAAGAGAAACTTGGTGTCATTTGTGACAAATGGTACAGTATGTGTGTTTCCCAACTTGAAGTCACACTTGAAGTTTCTCTCTAATAGATTATCTCTCCACTGCTATCTTTAGGCAGGAGCATTATACACAAACGAAAACTTAAAATCAGAACATGTATTTGATTAAATTGTGCATGAAAATATGAAATGGTTTTGTCTTGGGTTCCAGTGGAGATAAAGCCGACAATAAACTGAAGGAAGATAGCTAAGAAAACACAGCAGTAATTTAGAAGAAGGTATTGCAGGTGCTGGTTTACCAAGTGGTGGAGTAACTGAACGGGTCAGGCAGCATCCCCAGAGAGCCTGGAGAGGTGATGTATTGGGTCAGAACACTTCTTCAGACTGATTGCGGGGATGGGGGGAAAGAAAGCTGGAAGAGTTGCGACGTAATAGCGCGGTGGTAAATCTACAGCTTACAGCATCAGAGACCCGAGTTCTATCCTGACTACGGGTGCTGTCTGTACAGAGTTTGTACGTTCTCCCTGCGACCATGTAGGGTTTGACCGGGTGCTCCTCCCACCTTCCAAAGACATGCAGGTTTGTAGGTTAGTTGGCTTCTGTAAATCCTCCCTGGTGTGTAGGTTAGAACTAGTGCATGGGTGGTCATGGGTTGGTGCAACTCAGTGGGCCGAAGGGCCAATCTCCAGGCTGTATCTTCAATCAAAACTAAACTAAAAGAGTGGAGGGTCAGGATAAGCATGGCACGTCATCAGTGAACACAGGCGGGGGGGGGGGGGGGGGATTGATAGGCAAATGGTTGGGCAAAGGCCAGACATGAACACACACAAAATGTGAGATGAAAGGTTTACAGAGTTGAACATTTTGGAAAATAATATTCCATTGAAAATATAAAAGGCAAGTTTGTTTTATAAGAACAGGAACATAAGAAATAGGATCAGGCAAAGGACACGAGCTTTTGAGGGTCCACGCAGTCATTCAATATGATTATGTCCGATCCAATTTTTGCCTTTGCTCCATGGTCTTTCCTGTGTTTTATTCACTCAAGAGATGTCAGCTTCACAGGCTGAGCCAGCCTTTAACTACCCATCCATTACAGCCCTTAAGGAGGTAGTGATGAGATGGACTTGTTTCCAAAATATGTTACCGCAGTCCTTGAGCTGTGATTCATGCACCATGCTGAAAGTTTATTACCATATGCCCAAGGACTGTAAGCACAGATACAATGAAAATCTTGCTTGCAGCAGCATCGCAAGCACAAACACAGACACACACAAAAATATAAATTATACGCACATTATCCAAGATAGCAAAAATAAGAAGACAGCACAGAAAACAAACACATATTCATACAAAAACACAATTATGAAACAAGTCCATGGTGGTGCAAGATGTGGAAGGTGGTGTTTCATTGTCAAGGTAGCATTATTAGGGTTGTGCAGGTCAGTTCAAGAACATGATAGTTGCAGGAAGGTAGCTGTTCCTGAAATTTATGTTGTGGGACTTCAGGTTTCTATACCATCTGTCTAACAGTGGTAGGGAGAAAAAGGCACGCCCAGGGTGGAGGGGATCCTTAATGATAGATGCCACCTTGAAGCACTGCCTCATGTAGATGCTTTTGTCAATGGGGAAGGCTGTGCTCATGGTGGGACGGGGCTGGTCCCACCACTCTCTGCAGCCTCTTGTATTCCTGTGGGTTGCAACCAGTCAGGATACCTTTTGCATCTTATTTGTATCTGAGGATTTTCTTCGTCCATTTGACTCACTGTTCCGTGGGGTGAGGATTGGGAATAAAGTGATTTGATTGTGATTAAGGGAGCAAGAAATCTACACAACACTGGTTTGCTAACACAGATTTTACTTTAGGGTCACATGAGTGACTACGTGAAGAGCCCGCTCAGCACGCATGCGCGGCATTGCGTTCAGCAGTGCAACAGCGGCCACATCAGGAGTCAGGCGCTCCCGCTACAGGTGAAAGAAGGGACCGTCAGGTAAGTACCCTGAGGTCGGGTTTTCTTTCACAGGGAGCCTTCTGCTTTATTTCAAGCAGAGAAGAAAGGCTCTTGGACAAACCTGTCCCCTGCTCGACTCCACGGAGGAGCGTTCCATCTGGGGGAGGGGCAGCAACAAGGCGGTAGGACCGCTTAGCAGGCGCTCCGCCATCCCCAACACCGTGCCGAGCCCAGTCCCGCTAGCGCCTGAGCAGCGGGCTGGAAGTAAAACTACCGAAGAAGCGTCCGGCCGGTGGCTTCTGACTTGTCGGACGGGGACGTCTCTCCACCCGCCCGGGGAGGGGAGACAGCCGCCTGAGCCGCTGGAGCGGCTCCTGGAGCAGGAGCTCCAGTAAGACGCGCTTTGTGAGGAGCGCTCTCGCAGGGGGAGTTCAGGCACTCCCTCCACAGTGTCTTGTGCACTGTCCATTGCTTTCTCCTTACCCGAGGGTAGCTTTGGTGACCAGGACTGGGCTGGTCAAGAAGAGGGGATGCTGGCTGAAGATGTTGGGAGTATGCAAGGGGTGCAGGAACAAGAAGAGCTGCTGGGTGTGGTGGACCGCTACGTGGCAACCCCACGTGCAGGAGGCCGAACAAGGCCAAACTAGCGGCCAGCATTAACCACCTCTCTAACAGGCCCCTACAGGAGCAGGTGGTCAATGATGCCTTAGAAACGTATACAGCTCCAGAGAACTGTAAGTCCCTTAAAGTGCCAGCTGTAAACAGCCAAAACTGGGGGCACATTGGGGCAAATATTCGGAACCAGGAGCTAAAACTGCAGCGGATCCTCAGGCTCCTGATGTCAGCCATCACATCGTTTGCTCGTTCCGTGGACAAATACGGAGATGACCACAACCTTCGTAAACACATCATAAGACCTGCCATAAAACCCTAAATTTGCGGGGTTGTGCAAAACCCCAGCCACTGAGCCAGACCCACTGCTCTTTGGCAAAAACCTCACAAAGCATATGAAGGATATGGAAGAGGCCTTAAAAAACTTTCGGTCTCATGAGGGCAGGCCCCGGGACGAGCAAACCAAAAACAATAATTCCCAAGCAGCAGCACCCCATCGCGTCCATCAGACGACGTCTACCATAGTACCATCCTACCAGCGTATAGAAAATAGGGGCTTAATACTAACAGGGGGGAGTTAACACCTGTTTAAAGAAGCACGGGAGTCTATCACGAGTGATCAGTATATACTCAATGGCATTAGTGGATACAAAATACAATTCATACTAGGAAAATTGCCACCAGTTCAACATTCACCCCAGAGGGTATTTTCTCTCTCAGTTAAAGAAAAACGAGAGGGACAAGCTGAACTGGTGAGACTAATTACAAAGGGTATCATTGGGAAAAACAAAACATGAACCCTTGGAATTCGTATCAAATATATTCACTAAACCCAAAAAAGATGGTGGATGTCGCATCATCATTGACATCACTAAATATGTTTGTTAAGTATATACATTTCAAAATAGAAACATTTGTTACTGCCAAACAACTAATTTCCAAAGGATACTTCATGGCAAGCATTGATCTTAAAGATGTTTACTATTCAGTAACATTCACACGGATCATCGCAGACACATGAAATTTACCTGGATGGGGCAGCAATGGCAGTTTAAAGCGTTACCCAATGGTTTAACATCAGCCCAAGATTATTCACCAAGATATTAAAACCAGCTCTGGCAATATCAAGAAGACAAAAACATATTGTCATGGCATATCTTGATGATATCTTAATAGTAGGCAAGACCATGGAATTGACTATGTCAGCTGTATCAGCTACCAAACAGTTGTTCGAAACCCTGGGATTGTCTTACATCCAGATAAATCTAAGTTGAAGCCATCCACAATCGTGGACTACTTGGGCTTCACAATTAATTCAGTCCACGTGACTGTAACATTGCCAAGAGACAAAACAGTTGAATTGGCACAATCATGCAACAATTTAATGGTCAACGAATGACCAACTATTCGACAAGTAGCTGAATAATTGGGAAAATGGTAGCAGCATTTCCTGCTATAAATTCGGACCTTTGCACTATCAAAACTTACAAAGAGCAAAGGTACAGGCACCAAAACGACATGCAGGTCATTATGATCGTGTCATGAAGTTACCCACTGAAGCAATATCAGAACTACAGTGGTGGGCAAAAAACGTTTGGCATAGTTTCAGCCCTATTATCATCACTAACCCTATGTTAGTTATCCAAACAAATGCCAGTGCTCAAGGCTGGGGAACAACTAACTCCATAACCAGCACAGGTGGTAGATGGACTAACCCAGAGTCATCATTACCACTTACAGTGGGCATTAATTATCTAGAGATGTTGGGTGACTTGTATGGTTTAAAAGCATGTGCATCAAATATGCATCACTTGCATGTACGGTTACAAATAGATAATACTACGGTGGTGGCCTACATTAACCATATGGGCGGCATAAAATCAGTATCATGCGACAAGTTGGTCAACACAATTTGGCAATGGTGTGTCGAAAGACATATTTGGCTATCAGCAACTTACCTGCCAGGTAAGCTAAATACAGTGGCAGACACCAGGTCACGTAAATTTAATGACAACATCGAATGAATGTTAAACCCCCAAAAATTTGCAAACGTTATCAAGCAATATGGCACGCCAGATATCGATTTATTTGCATCAAGGCTAAATCACCAGGTACCTATGTATGTCGCTTGGGAACCAGACACTGAGGCAGCAGCGGTAGATGCTTTCGCGCTGGATTGGGGAAATTCTTCTTCTATGCATTTCCTCCCTTCTGCCTCATCAGTCGGGGACTACGCACAATACAAATGGATATTTTTGATAGTACCCTACTCAGCCATGGTTCCCAATAATCCATGACATGGTTGTTGAAACTCCGATGGTATTCCCCAGTGAACCAGAGTTATTAACACCCAGTGTCGGGCACAAGCCACCCGTGCCATGAAAAAAACAAACTCCTGGTTTGCAGATTCTGCACAAACCACTTCTGGGACTGGGATTATCAGACCAAACCGTCGACACCATGTCAGCATCCCTCCAAACATCCACTAAAAAACAGCACTTGTCCAGCATCAAAAAATGGGAGAAGTACTGCTTGGATACAGGGACCACCTACTCAACCGCTACAGTTACCAACGTACTGGAATTCCTGGTGAACCTTCACCACGATGAAGGACTCAGCTACAGAGCCATCAACACAGCTAGAAGTGCCCTGTCTGTCCATTTAAAACCAGCTTCAGGACAACAGGCCATGGGGTCCGTCCCGCTGATGGTCAAACTAATTAAGGGTATTTACAACTCTAACCCCCTAGACCAAGGTACACCCATATATGGGATGTCAGTGTGGTCCTGACATACCTCAGGGGATGGCCACCAGCCAGATCCCTCAACCTGGAACAATCTATGCTCAAAACACTCATGTTGATGGCACTTGTATCTGCACAGAGGGTCCAGTCACTACACCTATTGCGACTGGACAGCATGCTCACAGCTCCAGACCAGATCTCTGTCGTTATCTAGGGACTGATCAAACAGAGCAGACCAGGAACACCTAATCCAGTCGTGGAATTCTGGGCTTACCCGCCAGAACCACGGTTATGTGCCATGACCCACCTACTGTCCTACATAGACACAACCAAAAATATTCGAGGGAGATGAAAAGCCTTGTGGGTCAGTCATAAAAAACCTTATAGTCGGGTGACGAGCCAAACCATTTTGAGATGGCTCAAGCAGGTGCTAAAAGCTGCTGGGATAAACACTAACATGTGCAAATCTCACTCCACCAGGGCAGCATCCATGTCGAGGGCCAAAAGAATGGACGTGCCTAGAGACCACATCCTGGCTACAGCAGGATGGTCGTGGGAAAGACCGTTCAGAAAGTTTATAATAAGCAGTTGGCAAAACCTGCTTTATTTACAGAAATTTTTTTTATAGACTGCAAATATTTTATTTAAGCCCAGGGGAGCAATTTAATTTCTTTGTTGTTATTGTTAAAAAATACCATTGTGTTTTTCTACAAATTGGTTGATTACAATAACACACTTCCTCCCTCAAGGACTTCGGCTGTGAGTGAAGTAATAACTGTTACACGGTTTGAAATCACAGAGCTTTGAAGTCTTCACGTAGTCACTCACGTGACTCCGAAGTAAAATAGTAAGATTAAACGAGAACTTACCAGTTTGAAGTTTAATCTGTATTTTATGAGGAGTTACGATGAGGGATTACGTGCCCTCCGCTCCCACCCTCCATAATATAGGTCAAACTGAAAACTGATGTCTCCTTTTATTTACTATGTTTATTTCAATAACTGTGTCTATCTGTGATTCCACACCACTGCTTTGAAGTATGCCACGCATGCGTGCTGAGCGGGCTCTTCACGTAATCCCTCATCATAACTCCTCATAAAATACAGATCAAACTTCAAACTGGTAAGTTCTCGTTTAATCTTACAATTTTAGCTCACAGACTGGAAACAATTTCTACTAATGGAGGATGTGGCCTTTAGACTCAACTATTCTGAGAATATAGAATACATATACAACATTCAAAAGGAGAGGTTTTCTCTGGAACACTGGAGGTTGATGGAGGAATATACAATTATGAGAGGCATTGATAGGGTAGACAGACAGAATCCTTTTCCCAGGGTGGAAATGTCAAAGATGAGAAGGCATGAGTTTAAAGTGAGTGGGGCAAAGTTTAAAGGAGTTATGAGGAACTGCAGATGCTGGGTTTCATAAAAGAGACACAAAATGCTTAGCACGTCAGCCAGCGAACCTGGAGAACACAGATAGGAAACATTTTGGGTCGGGACCTTTTTTCAGACTGATTATCTTAAATGGGAGATATGCTGTCTTGCTGGATGGAGGTTTTTGTCCAAATAAGGGTTATTGTCCAAAAAGCCGTGAGTACATTCCCTCCACAGATGCCCACAGCCTGACCCTCTGAGTTCCTCCAGTACTTTGTGTTTTGCTCAAGCTTCCAGCATCTGCAGTTCCTTGTGTCTCTCTGATAGTGGACAACTTTGTTATATCTGACAGGGATAACAACTACTCAATAAGAATCAGAGCATTAATAAATTATTAACGACCAACAGGATTCTGCTGCTGTTAGTGGTAGAGAGTCTGGTCCCATTCCTTCTCTTTCTAGAGATGCTGCCTGTCCTGCTGATTTACTCCAGCATTTTGTGTCAATGTTCGATTTAAACCGGCATCTGCAGTTTCTTCCTACACTGTTAATGGTATCCCCCCACACCCACTTCGTCTCACCCATTAGTGTATTTGTTTGTTCCTTTCTTCCCCATGTACTCCCTTGAAGGGAACTCTAATAGTCATCCTGAGCTGGTAAAATTCCAAACACCATCGTCTCCGTTCTCCTGAATTTTATAAGCTCTAGGTTTCTACTCCTTACCAACAGACAAAATCAGTGCAATACTTTTGTCTGAGATGGAAAATAAGACCTGTTTGACTGGATATGCCTGTTGCTGTTTTTGCTTTCCATGCTTGAAGTCACATGCCACTAGATTCAGGAACCAATTCTTCCCTGCTCATATCAGACAACTGGATGTACCTCTCATAAGTTAGGGTGTATTCTCAATGTTCCAACTTTATCTATAATAAGTCACTTTTATTTGTCTGTGTTTTTATATACTGAACTTTTATTGTTTATTATGGGTTTTACAGAGCACTACATATATATGGTGTGGTGCTGCAAGTAAAAATGTCATTGTTCTGCCTTGGGACATATAATAATAATAAAACACTCTTGACTCTTGACTACCTCCTTGCACTTTTTCTGTGTAACTGTAATGATATATTATATTCTGTACTCTGGTATATATATATATATATATATATATATATATATATATATATATTGGTTACACTTGTGTATGGATTGATTGTATTTATGTATTGTATGATTTGACTGGATAACACACAAACAAAGTATTTTCACTGTATCTCGGTACAGCTGCACCATGGCAGACAGGGAGAGGCTTCAGAGGGTAACCAGGACAGCGCAGAGGATCATTGGCTGCCCTCTCCCCTCCCTGATGGACATCTACACCTCCCGCTGCCTTAGCAGGGCAAAGAAGATCATCAAAGACAGCTCCCATCCTGCGTTTGGACTGTTCGACCTGCTGCCCTCTGGAAGGCGCTATAGGTGCATCAAATCCAGGACAAACAGACTCAGGAATAGTTGCTTTCCGAGAATTATATTTACTATAAATTCAAATTCACACATGCACTGACTACACCGCCCAACACGGACTTCCATCTGTATATATGTATATATGTATGTAGCGCCGCAGAATTTGTGCACCTATTCCCCCCCCCCATCTCCCTTCTGTTTTTTGTTTTTTCTGTTTCTTGTTTTTTGTGCTAAATTGTATGTATGCACTGAGTACGAGCAGCTTTCAGTTTCACTGTACATGTATAGTGACAATAAATGGCATATCTATCTATGGGACAATATGAAATCAACACCAACATAGAACTGAAGTGTAAAACACCAAAACAGACCACTCACTAATCCATGGCTCCACATGTTTGCTTAAAATGGTGAACATTGCCGAGTCCATCATGGCTACTGACCTCCCCTCCATCGAAGAGAGTCTACAGGAGTCGTTGCCTCAAAAAGGCAACCAGCATCATTGGAGATACACACCACCCTGGTCGCTGCTGCCATCAGGAAGAAGGTAAAGGAGCTTGAAAAATGTATGGTAAAGGTGCAGGAGCAGTTTCATCCCTGAGGGCATCAGGCTATTAAACAATACAACCTCCAAATAAGCTCAGAATTACATAGACTTGGGGGCATTGGTTTTATCTTTTTGCACTATTATTGTTTGTTCATTTGTTTTACATGTATGTATGTATGTATGTGCGCATATATATATATATATATATATATATATATATATATATATATATATATATATATATATATATATATATATATATATATATGCATGTATGTATGTATGTATGTGTTTATGTATGCATGCATATATATATATATTATGTGCGTGTGTGTATATATACAATTAAATTCTTAATTGCAGCAGCATAACAGAATATGAAACAGTGCTCTGTAAAAAATATAATAAACAAAAAGTTGTAGTAATTCACGCGTTGTGAATAAAACGATCTTTATTGGCAAGGTATCTAGCAATGTCTCTGCTGCTGCTATAGGACACACCTGTGGACTGATGATGGTCTTCATTCGCAAAACTCAATCACATGACCATTCCATCTCTCCTGATGAGGGTTAGATCTATGTGGTTCAACCACTTAATGGCGCCAGATGAACCCCCCCCCCCCTCCCCCCCCCAGAACAGGAGGAATGAAAATGAGAAGGCAGACGAATGAGGCGCTGTCCCCGCACATCGACTAGCAGTGATTGTGCCCTGAGGAAATCGGCACCCAGCAATGGCTGGAAGATGTCGGCAACGGTGAAAGTCCAAGTGAAATGGCAGGATCCGAAAATAAGGGAGACCCTGCGAACATTCGGATGGAGTTGCCATTGACAGTGGTAAGAGGCCCCCGTTTAAAGGAACGTGTGTTGACTCCTGATGGGGGCAAAACGCTGACCTCCTCACCCGTGTTGACAAGGAAACGCTGCCCCGAATGACGATCCCAGATGTAGAGGCAATGTTTTTGGCCGGCCACCGCAGCCACTACTGGCAGCCGGCCGTGGCATTTCCTGGATGAGTGCAGGGTGGGCGGCATTGACGAGCCTTGGAACCCCGGCGTGGTGGTAAAAGCACCACGTATCCTTACCGGCGTCGCTCAAGACCGGCTTCCTGGCTGGACCCTCGGTGGAGTCTGAAACGGGCCGCTGAGCCCGCTGAGGCACTGCTGACATCCGATCAATAGAAGCACCACCCTGCTGTTTGGCCTGCCACAGCTCGTCCGCACGTTCAGCCAGCTGAAGGTGGTCAGTGAAATCTTTGCCCGCGAGGGGCAGGCGGATGTCCTCGGACATCTGTTCCAGGAAGACGTGCTCGAAAAAGAGGCAGGGCCGATGACCATCCATCTCGCTCATTAGCACGGATGGCTTGCGATCGCCAAGATCACCCGTGTGCATGGGTCTCGTGGGCCGGTCACGGCGGCTGAGCTTGAAAGTGTGCAATAGGAGCCCTTTGAGGCCATCGTACTTGCCGTCAGCTGGCGGCTGGCGAAGGTAATGGACGAGGCGACCGGCAGCGACCTGATCCAGCGCACTGACCACATAGTAATATTTGGTCTCGTCACTCGTAATGTGGAACTGGACTTCAGCCTGTTCAAACCACACGCTGTCCATAAAACGGGCTGCTTAATTGAAACTGCATTCTGATGGGCTGGGGCATTGGCGGCTGCGTTTTGCTGGGCGAGGTTGTCGGCAGCTTGCATTTTAAAATTCCAAAATAAAGCGTTTTGGATCGACCGGGTCACCACTGTAGCAATTCACGCATTGTGAATAAAACAATCTTTAATGGCAAATGCAACTGTTAAACACACACACACACAAAGTCCGAGCTGTAGCAAGGTCTCTGCTCCTGCTGTAGGACACACCCGTGGACTGATGATGATCTTCACTTGCAAAACACCCGCCAAACTCAGCCACGTGACCGTTCCACCTCTACTGACGAGGGTTTGATCTATAAGTGGTTCAACCACCAGATGGCGCCACAAACTTCAGTGTATATATGTACAGAACGTTGTTTATTTTTATAATTTTTACAGAGTACAATGTTTACATATTCTGTTGTGCTGCTGCAAGTAACAATTTTATTGTACTGTTTGAGACATTATCTATCTATCTATCTATCTATCTATCTATCTATCTATCTATCTATCTATCTATCTATCTATCTATCTATCTATCTATCTCTCTATCTATCCATCTATCCATCTATCCATCTATCTATCTATCTATCTATTTATCTATCTATCTATCTATCTATCTATCTATCTATCTATCTATCTATCTATCTATCTATCTATCTATCTATCCTATTACTAATCCAGTTGTGTTGTTTTTAAATTTGTGCAAAAACGGTACGCTATATCGCTAGGATTTATTCGCCACCTTACTCACCGTTCTCCTCTGCTCCAAGAGCACCAAGTTTTGTTCCGATCAGTGGAATATTAGAAAAATTTAAAAATTGTGAGATCAGCAGATTGGTCTTCTCGCCTGTCAGTCACCATTAAGATAATGCCCCGGTACCCACTATCAATCACCAGGGTGAAAGAATAGAGCCCCGGAGGCTGAGCTGATTCCATGAGCCGCACTGAGCCCCGAAGCCGTGGAGCGATGTGCGGCCGGGAACGATGTGTTGGCCGGGACCCATTACCGCCAGGATCCGTGGCATGAGTGCGGCCAGGAGATGTGGCGTGAGTGCGACCAGGAAGCGCTGAGTGAAGCCATAGCCCCACCACCCCCGTCCACACATCCCCTCTTTCCCACCACACACACCCCTCCCCCTCCCCACTCCCACCGTCCCAAACACCTCATCCTCCCTCCCACACACACCCCCTCCCCCTCCCCACTCCCACCCTCCCAAACACAACTCTCCCCCCCCTCCCACACACACCCTCCCCTGCAAACCCCTCATCCCCTCCCCCCACATCACTTCCCCCCACACCACTCATCCCATCCCCCCACATCACCCCCCCACACCTCTTGTCCCCTCCACCCACAACCCTCGTCCCCTCCCCCCACACCCTTCCTCCACTCCCCACTCCTCTTCCCCTCGCCCTCCTCCCCTCCCCCCACAACCCTCCTGCCTCCCCCAACACCCCCTCCTCCCCTCATCCCCCCACACCCCTTCTCCCCGTCAGTCAGGGTGTCCAGAAAGCCGTGAGTAAGTCAAGGAGTGAGTCCAGAAAGCCGTGAGTCAGTGAATGAGTGTCCAGAAAGTTGTGAGTGAATGAGTGTCCAGAAAGCCGTGGGTAGACAAAATGCCTGAGAAACTCAGTGGGTGAGGCAGCATTTATGGAGCGTAGGAAATAGGCAACGTTTCAGTCGAGACCCCACTCTTCAGATTGATGTGAGGGTGGGGGGGTGGGGAAGGGGGAGGGGAGAAGAAAGCCGTGAGTCAGTGAGTGAGTCCAGAAAGCCGTGAGTCAGCTGTGCCTGCGCTGCTGGGGGCTATGGGTGAGTGGTGGACTATTGCGTTGGGGGACCAGGCCTCCCGTGTGAGAATGGGACCCAACGGTATAGTGGTATCTTCAGCCATCACCCATCTTCCTCTCAATCCGTCACTCTCTTAATTTATTTCTCCATCATTCAATTTCCTCTCAATCTCCCTTGGGGCAAAGACTTAACAAATTCTAACCACTCCCTGCGTAAATCTGTTCCTCCCGACTTGGATTATTTTTAACAAAGACGAAGATTTGATTCACTGTGTTTGTGCTGTTTCCATCTGCCTTGCATTTTGCAATGACCCACTTCCTTCTATTTCTGCAGCCTCAGACTGACTGCCTTGCAGGGATTCAGATATTAGCAAGGATTGGGTTGATGTGGAGCAGTCTGTGATCCGCACATTCTGTGTCTCAGTTGACACATCCATGTTGAAAAGTTTCTCGAAACCCCAAGTGATGGAGACTGCACTAACATCTACTCACAGCACATAAATTGAAAAGATTCACCTTGGGTCACTTTGGGTTATCGATTCAATTTATTACTTTTATCCATGTGCATACCTGACTGCAGTCTTACACACACAATGTGCAGCATTTTAGACTGCAATACATATTATTCCGATATCTATTATTAATTTAGTTTATCGTCACATGTACCGAGGTACAGTGAAAAGCTTTTGTTGCGTACTAACCAGTCAGCGGAAATACTCTATATGATTACAATTGAGCCACCCACAGTGTACAGATACATTCATCAGTCAGAATATTGAGTATAGAAGTCGGGAAGTCATGTTGCAGTTATATAAGACATTGATGAGGAAACATTTAGAGCATTGTGTTCAGTTTTGGGCACCATGTTATAGGAAAGATGTTGTCAAGCTGGAAATGGTGCATTGACCAAATGGGTCAAATGCAGGCACAGATCAAATGCAGGCAGGTGGTAATAGTGTAGATGGGACATGTTGGTCAATGTGGGCAAGTTGGGCCAAAGGACCTATTTTCATGCTGTATGACTGTATGACTGATTCTATGACATGATAAAGGGAATAACGTTTAATGTGAGAAAGTCTAGTAAAGTCCAATTATATATAGTTTGAGGGTCTCCAATGAAGTAGATCTTGACCACTTGTTTTTAATAGGATGGTCTAGTATCCTGATAACAGCTGGAAAGAAACTGTCCCTGAATCAAGAGGTATGCTTTTTCACACTTCTGTACTTGTTTATATTGTAGCCATCATGTCAGGTAATGCTTAGTAATCTCCAACCTCAGCTGTGAGTCAGATCATCCAAATCATTGAAGCAGTTTGACTCTCCAGTTTGGCTTCAGACAGCAAAAGATCAGAAGACGTAAGAACCATCCTCCATCTTAAGCATGCTCTGCAATTCAAAAGGACCATGGATAATCTGATGTTGGCTTTAACTGGGCAAGACTGGGCAATGTTGATATAGACTGGGCAATGTTCATGGACTCGGCAACGGACTTGAATGAATAGACCACAGTCGTTACAGACTTCTTAAAGAAATGTGTGGAGGACTGCATCCCCACATAAACCATCCGAGTGTTTCTCAACCAGAAACCTTGGATGAACTTTGAGATCTGCACTCTCCTGAAGTCCAGACACCGGGCATTCATGTCCGATGATATAGTGATCTACAAGAGGTCTGGATACGACCTTGGTAAGGCCATCAAAAAGGCCAAAAGGGACTTCTGCTCCAAACTGGAGGATGAGACAGATGTTCGGCAGCTGTGGAAGGGCCTGAATGCAATCACCTCCTATAAGGTGAAACCAGGAGGCAGATTGAATGTCGGCAAAACATCACTCCCTGACGAGCTCAATGCATTTTACGCACGCTTTGATAGGGAGAATACTGATGTGCTTTCCCGAGCCCCCATTCGCTGTGATGGTATTTCAGTCTCAGTCACAGAGGCTGACGTCAGGAAATCCTTCAGAAAGGTAAACCCTCGAAAAGCACCTGGACCTGATGGTATACCTGGTCATGTTCTAAAAACCTGTATGGACCAACTGGCTGGAGTTTTTACGGACATTTTCAACCTCTCACTTCTGAGGTCTGAGGTCCCCACCTGCTTTAAAAGGGCATCAATTATAACGGTGCCCAAGAAGAGTAAGGTGACGTGCCTCAATGACTATTGACCAGTGGCACTAACGCCGGTGGTGATAAAGCGCTTTGAGAGGTTGATCATGGAGCAAATCAACTCCTACCTCGACAAAAACCTGGACTCACTGCAGTTCGCTCACTGCCACAACAGATCAACAGTGGATGCGATCTCGCTGGGGATGAGTCAGAGTACAGAAGAGAGATCGAGCAACTGTCCATATGGTGCCAGCACAATAACCTGGCCCTCAACACCAGCAAAACCAAGGAACTGATTGTGGACTTCGGAAGGAGTAGGATGGGGACCCATAGTCCCGTTTATATCAACGGGTTGATGGTTGAAAGGGTCAAGAGTTTCAAATTCCTGGACGTGCACAACTCTGAAGATCTTTCCTGGCCCGAGAACACTAATGCAATTATCAAGAAAGCTCATCAGCGCCTCTACTTCCTGAGAAGTTTACGGAGAGTTGGTTTGTCAAGGAGGACTCTCTCTAACTTCTACACGTGCACAGTAGAGAGCATGCTGACCGGTTGCATTGTGGCTTGGTTCGGCAACTTGAGCGCCCTGGAGAGGAAAATACTAGAAAAAGTATTAAAAGTGGGGAAGACGCTGTTTCTGAACCTGGATGTTGCAGTCTTCAGGCTCTTGTACCTTCTACCTGAAGGAAGCGGGGAGAGGAGTGTGTGGCCAGGATGGTGCGGGTCTTTGATGATGCAGCCAGCCTTTTTGAGGCAGCGACTGCAATAGATCCCCTCGATGGTATGGAGGTCAGAGCCGATGATGGACTAGGCAGTGTTTACTACTTTTTGTAGCCTTTTCCGCTCCTGGGCGCTCAGGTTGCCGAACCAAGCCACGATGCAACCGGTCAGCATTCTCTCTACTGTGCACCTGTAGAATTTCGAGAGAGTCCTCCTTGACATACCGACTCTCCGTAATATTCTCAGGAAGTAGAGGCGCTGATGAGCTTTCTTTATGATTGCACCAGTGTTCTTGGACCAGGAGAGATCTTCAGAGATATGCACGCCCAGGAATTTGAAGCTCTTGACTCTTTCCACCATCGACCCATTGATATAAACGGGACTGTGGGTCCCCATCCTACCTCTTCCAAAGGTGTTGAGGGCCAGGTTATTGCGCTGGCACCAGAGAGAGGGCAGAGTGAGAGAGGGCAGAGAGCGGGGGGCAGAGAGCGAGAGGCAGAGAGAGAGGCTGACAGAGAGAGGCTGACAGAGAGAGAGAGAGAGAGAGAGAGAGAGAGAGAGAGAGAGAGAGAGAGAGAGAGAGAGAGAGAGAGAGAGAGAGAGAGAGAGAGAGAGAGAGAGAGAGAGAGAGAGAGAGAGGAGAGAGAGAGAGAGAGAGACAGAGACAGAGAGACGGAGAGAGGGCAGAGAGAGAGAGAGGGCAGAGACAGGGAGAGGGCAGAGACAGGGAGAGGGCAGAGACAGGGATAGGGGCAGAGGGATAGGGCAGAGAGAGAGAGAGGGCAGAGACAGGGAGAGGGCAGAGACAGAGAGAGGGGAGCTTCCTGCCTTTTGGAGCTGGGGTTTCCGATTTGCGGTGTCTTTTTGAGACGGGGAGGGTTTAAACAGGGAGATGTCAGAAACAGGGGAGGCAAACATAGGGAGAGGGCAAAGACAGAGAGAGGGCTGCGGGCGGACGTGGCCTCGAGGGAGGCTTGCAGGCATGCGGTCATGGACCCGAGGACCCCGAGCGAGAGGGGCGCGGCTGCTGGGAGCGGGCGGCCGGACGAAGTCACCCGCAGCACGTGAACACAGCGTGCAGCCATTTTCATCACGTCATCAGCCAAAGCCAGTCGGTTTTATTTTCTACCTTCTTTCAGATTTTTGAACATTTTGATTAATAACTCGAGAAACAATGCATTCATTTTTCAGATGAGGCAATTTCGGAGTCCACAGGATAAATCTAGACAGGCCGAAGGAGCTGTTTCTGTGCTGCATGACTGAGTTCATGACTCAATAGATAGGTGAAGTTTCAGGTGAGGAAACTTCTTCAAGGTCACCCTTGACTTCCTTGTTATATTACTGTGTAAATAAATGGGAGCCTACTATATTTAGTTACAACTATAATATTTGTTCAATAGTTTAATAGTGCTTTATCTGTCACATATGCAATTACATAGTGAAATTCATTTTGCATATACTACACATGCAGGTGCCACTATTTATGGTGCCATTATTCAAAGACAGGTCGACATGCGCGCTCGATATACTGGAGCAGGTCCCGTGAAATTACGTCCCTCTCCTCTCCTCTACTTTCCTTGCCGGCCATCTTTGTGCCCACCTTCTGTACCCAACCTTTAAGGTGCCAGAGGTATTTCCCCGGTTCACCCTCCTATTGGCCGACTCCTTGCCACCTACGTCACTAGCTCCCGTCCGACGAGCCTTCGGGCCGGTGACCAGTCCCGTTGACTGCCAAGAGCTGAGCGATTTAGAATCACAGAGTTACAGAATGGAAACCAACAATAAGGTCCACCTCAGCCTTGCCAACCAAGTTGCCACTGTAAGTTAGACCCATTTGGCATGTGTCTTTCTAAACCCTTCCTATCCATATATCTGTCTATCTGTCTTAACTGCATTAAATTCTATAGCATCCTCATGTATTGCATTACTCACCATTGATCTATATTCCTGTGTGGAAAATGTGCATAGAATAAATCTCAACACACAGGGATGAAGAAGAGATATGAATCTGGATATAGAGATATGGAGATCTGGAAATAAATAGACCAAATCTGGTGACAGTGAGGTTGAGTGAGTAAAATGTCATTGTAATGTGAGGTACTCACTACGATTCTTGAGGAAGTATCAACATAGATCTGTGATGATTGTGTGAACTGATTACGTGGAAGGAGATTGAGTGCAGAGTTCTGGCTCAGAATGAACTGGGAGGACAATTACTTTATGGGGGTGTTTGGGAAATGGAATACCTTTGATGAACACAACGTGACTCAGTAACTCAGTGGGTCAGGCAACATTTCTGGAGAATATGGATGGGTGATGTTTTAAGTTGGTTCCCTTCTTCAACAATTTTCTGAAGGCAAGGAAGGCAAGAACAACATTTAAAATACACTTGGACAGGTACATGGATAGGGAAGGTTTGGAGGAATATAGACCAAATGTTGGAGAATAGGACAACCTTAGATGGGGCATCTTTGTCGGCATGGACAAGTTGGACTGAAGGGCCTATGTCCATGCTGATATATAAAATTATCAAAGACTGAGGAACGGAAAGCCAGGTATCTCCTTACAGTGAAGTCTGCCACAGTAAGCTTGAGAAGAACACCACTTCAACTACATCTGGCCCTGTGACAATCTCGTGGCCACAATATGGAATTCCACAGCTTCAGGTAACTTGATTGTTTTTTTGTGTCAATTGTCTGTCTTTGGATTGTTTGTTTTCTTCTTGTTTTTCCCCCTTTTCTTTTTTTTTTACAAATACTTTATTCAAAAAACAATATCAACATACAAAGTAGTATATCGTTCATATCAAAAACTGCCTATATCAGCAGTTTACAAACAAAGACAAAAAATTCAAATTAAATTCCCGCCATCCTTATCCATAATACAATCGACCTCCCGCGGTGACCAGCATTCGCGGAAGGCCCCCAGCATTCCCGTGGACCCTGTGTGTTCCCTCTCCAGGGACACGCGGGCACGGACGTAACCTCGGAAAAGGGGTAGGCAGCCGAACTCTGTGCGGCCGTCAACTGCCCACAGCCTGGACCCGCAAATGGCCATCTTGGCCAGGCCCAGGAGCAGACCGACAGGGAGACCCCAAGCTCCCTCCCGACCTCCCCCCCCCCATACCGGGCGCCCAAAAATCAATAGCGTCGGACTAAAGTGGAGCCAAAACTAGAGGAGCAGCCCCTTCAGGTAATCGAATGGGGGTTGCAACCTCTCGCACTGTACATACAAATGGCCCCCTTTGGGAGTGGAAGACTTGCCCAGCCTGACCTAACAGAAATGTATTTCTATGGAAACAGGTCCTTCGGCCCACAGAGTCCGTGTCGACCATCGATCACCCCGTACACTAGCACGATCCAACGCACAAGGGGCAATTTAGAATTTTTCCAGAGGGTCAATTAACCTACAAACCTGCATGACATTGGGGTGTGGGAAGAAACCGAAACCTGGTCATGCTGGTTTAACCCTACGAGGGACACCACCCTTCCTTACACTCCCTGCTGTGCAACAAGCTTCTTCTGTCTCCTGACAATGGCTCTTTGCCATTTGACATTGCCAGAGTAGAAATACCAAAGACTAGAGGACATAGAGTTGTGAGAGGGGCAGGGTTTAAACGAGAAGTATGGGACAAGATTTTTACAAATAGGTGCTTGGAACGTGCTGCCAGATGTGTTGGTGGTGGAGGCAGATAGTGGAATTTAGGAGGCTTTTAGATAGACTCATGGATGTGCAGGAAATGGAGGGATTTGGAACACATGCAGGAAGAGATCAGTTTAACTTGGCATCACTTTTGGCACATGTTTTGTGGGCCGAAGGCCTTGTTCCTGTGCTGTACTCTTCCATGTTCTATCACACGTTGACTGTTTCTCTTCCTGCTGAATATTTGCAGCAATTATTTGCTTTTTGTTTCTCCTTCACGGACAGGTGAGAAAGGATTGATTGAATATTTTCCAACAGCTGGGTAGAGTGAGTCAGGGAACAAAAGTTTGTTGATCTTTGAAAAATTCAGTGCACACCATGAGATGAGATCAAACAGCCAGATTCACAGATAAAGGTTGCGAAGCCTGAGGCAAGAAATGGGTGAGGCAGTGAAGATTCCTCACAAGGCTTAAGAAAACACCTAATGAATGCAAATGCAAGATGTCAATTGAATGGCCCCAATTCACCCTGTGCTAGGCAGCTGCAGACATCGAGGAAGGTTATATCATAGTCATAGTCACACAGCGTGGAAACAGGCCCTTCAGCCCAACTTGCCTATACTGACCAATATGTCCCATCTTCACTAGATCCACATGCCTGCAATTGGTCCAGATCCCTCTAAACCTGCCCTATCCATGTGCCTGTCTAAATATTTCTTAAACATTGCGATATTACCTGCCTCAGCTACCTCCTCTGGCATCTCGTTCCATACATCCACCACCCTGTGTGAAAAATTTACCCCTCAGGTTCTTATTCAATTTTTTCCACTCTCACCTTAAACTATGTCTGCTTGCACTGGGCAAGAGACTCTGCGTGTCGACAGATAGGTCGAGATTGTTGGAACAAGGGCTTTAGATATTAGTTTGCTTTCGATTAGTTTAGTTTGGAGATATAAGTGTGGAAACAAGCCCTTCTGCTCATCGAGTCCACACTGACCGGCGATTAACCATGCACACTATGGACAATCTCCAGAAGCCAATTAAACTACAAACTTGTAGGTCATTGGAATGTGGAAGGAAACCGGAGCACCCGGAGAAAACGCACGCAGTCACAAGGAGAACATACCAACTCTGTAGAGACAGTGCCCTTAGTCAGGACCAAACCAGAGTCTCTGGCGTTTTAAGGCAGCAACTCTACAGCTGCACCACTGTGCTGCCCACATATGTTATAATATGCCCAGACCACCGCCACACCATGCAGCTGCTGCAGGCTGCCTTAGATCCACTTGCTTGCCCGGCCACTCTAGGGCCTCCCACCACAAAAATGCCGTCCATTGCTTCCAGCAGCCACTCTTCCATTTCTGTGTGCCGAGGGCGCCATATCCCGCTTTGCGAGCCCATCACGGAACTTTAGGGAGCATTTCAAGGGCACGGGAGGTGAGATCACAGCTGCCGACTTTAGCTTTGTCTCCCGCCACCAGCATCTTGGAAAGAATTGATCACAGACTGAAGCAGGAAGTTCAAGAGATTTAACATTTAAATTGATGATGTTTCTCTAGAAAGAAAATTGTCATTTTCCTTACTCCAATATTCAACATTTGCTAAAACATTATCACCTCTTTGGGGAAATACAGTGAAGGTCAATTGTGTATAATTCTGTCCTCAAGTGTCATAAGACTCACTGAATTTAATTACAAATGAAGAACAAAGTAAACATTCGATGGCACTTGAAAGCAGCACCATGGCACAGCGGTAGAGTTGCTGCATTACATGCTGTCAATGCTGACCAAGATGCCCCTTGGAACTTTAAGAGATATTTTTGCCCAGTGCTTGGACAGATCGACATAATGTTGCAGCAGTAGAGACACTTCCGTGCAGTACTAGAGACACGGGTTCGATCCTGATACGGGTGCTGTCTGCGCAGAGTTTCCTCCCACACTCAAATGATGTACAGGTTTGTACATTAATTGGCTTTGATAAAACTTGTAAACTGTCCCTAGTGTGTAGGATAGCGCTAGTGTACGGGTTGATCGCTGGTCGGCATGGACAGTGGGCTGGAAGGCTTTTTTCCATGCTGCATCTCTAAAGGCTAAAGTAAAGTCTAAAGTCAGGGGCCACTGACTTAAGAATAGTGGGAGAAAGTGCAAAAAACAAAGGGGTTTGTTTTATGATCTTGCTGTGCCTGTGATGTATTAAGAGGTGTCAACAGTTGAAATGTTAGATTAAATTCTAGGATGCTGCATTTTAAAAAGGATTAAAAAAGTAATTTACATATTCAGGAGCATTGACTAGCATGTATGCTCACTGAGGCGATCATTAATTATAATCCATCATCTTTCAGATGCGAGAAACATCAACTCATCGAACATTCAAACAACTTTCTTCAAACCTCTGACAGGGTTAGCAGATTTAAAATAAATTAAAGTCCTTAATTCGCCCTATAAATGTCTCATTACGTATGTATTAAACTTGGGTTCATCTCGGTTGGCCATTTTAATTAGTGACTCATTACATGTGATGAGTTGAGTCTAATTATGTTCAATCAACACTTCTCTACAAAATCATATAATGGGAGGATGCTGAGGTGCAAGGTAAAATAATGGTCTCAAGAAGGGTCCAGACCCAAAACATCACCCATCCTTCCTATCCAGAGATGCTGCCTGACCTGTTGAGTAACTCCAGCATTCGGTGGCTATCTTTGGGATACAACACCTGCAGTTCTTTGTTTCTACAATATTATGTCCACTCCACCTCATCACTCATAGGTTCCTATAGTTATAGTTTAGTTTAGTTTTAGCAGGCCCACCAAGTCCACGCCAACCTTCGATCACCCTTTTGCACATTATCCCACTTTCACATCACTCCCTGCACTATGGACAATTTACAGAGGGCCAATTAACCTGCAAACTGCACATCTTTGGAATGTAGCAGGAAGCCGGAATGCCTGGAGGAAACCCATATGGTCACAGGGAATTCAAACTCCACACAGGCAGTAGCCGAGGTCAGGATCGAACCGTGGTCTCTGGCGCTGTGAAGCAGCACCTCTACCCACTGCACCACAGATGTATTCAGAGCTACTCAAGGTCCAGCTTAGAGATATCAATCCGAAAGGGATTGGGTGACCGTTTTGTGAAGCACCTCTACACATTGTGGAGGGATGATCTTGAGTTTCAGGTCATCTGATACCTCACAGTAGAAACAAATGACTGCAGATGCTGGTTAATACACAAAATGGCACAAAGTGCTGGAGTAACTCAGCATCTCTAGAGAACTTGCGTAGGTGTTGTTTTTGGTCTGAAGAAGGGTCTGCACTCAAAACATTTCACGAGAGATGCTGCCTGACCCGCTGAGTTACACCAGCGTTTGTGTCTACCTGTTCCTTTAATCCACACTTCCCTCACACCTCTCTGTCTCTGCCTCCGAGACTTCCATTGAAACCCAACGCATCTCATCTTCTCCCCAGGCACGTTGCTGCTCTTTGGATTCAATATTGATTCAACAATTTCAAGTAATCAACACTTTTTTTTAATCTGTCTTTGTGGATTTTGCTGGATATTTCACTTTCAATTTGATATTTTTTGTTTCTTTTCTCTTATATCTCTAACTGTAGGACTTTAAAATAATGGTTACCTTGACAACTGCTGTCAGCATGATACCAAAGATGTTCCTGATCACCAGTCCATCTCGTCCCGTCTCTACCACTTATTACAGGCCCATTTTCTCACTTTCACTGTTTTGATTAAAGGTCATTGATTTGAAATATTAGCGCTGTTGCTGTTTCCAAGGATGTTCTCTCACTTGTCCCTGGTTTAGCCCAGGATATTCTTGGGAACAGCAAGTGTGCTGTGAACACTAAAGTCAAGCCAAGTCAATAAAAAGAAACGTCAAGTACTGGAGTAACTCAGCGGTTCAGGCAGCATCTCTGGAGGACATAGATAGGTAACATTTTGGGTTCTTCTCCTGATTCAAAACATCGGCTATCCATGTCCTGCATTGCATTTCCTCTCCTCCCCTCTCTCCCTCCCTCCCACACCCTAGTCATCCTACCAGACATTAGCTTGGATGCTGTAGAATCGGTATGGGTGGAACTGCGAAATAGCCAAGAGCAGAAAATGCTTGTTGGAGTTGTATACAGACCACCAAACAGCAGTAGGGAGGTTGGGGGTAGTGTCAAGCAGGAAATTAGGGATGTGTGTAGCAATGGTACAGCGGGTATCATGGGTGACTTTAATCCCCATATAGTTTGGACCAAGCAAATTGGTAACAGTGCTGCGGAGGAGGATTTCCTGGAATGTATACGGGATGGGTTTTTAAGCCAATATATAAAGGAACTGACTCGAGGGCAAGCCATCCTAGACTGGGTATTGTATAATGAGGAAGAATTAGTTAATGATCTTGTGGTTCGGCAACAATTACCATAATATGGTGGAATTCTGCGTTAGAATGGACAGTGACACGGTTAATTCTGAGACTAGAGTCCTGAACTTAAAGAATGGAGACTTTGAAGGTATGAGACGGGAATTAGCTAGGATAGACTGGAAAATTATACTTAAAGGGTTGACAGTGGAGATGCAATGGCAAAGATTTAAAGATCGCATGGGTGAACTCCAAAAATAGTTTGTGCGTGTCTGGCAAAAAAATAAAACGGGGAAGGCAGCTCAACCGTGGCTAACGAGAGAAATCAAGGATAGTGTTAAATCTAAGGAAGAGGCATATAAATTGGCCAGAAAAAGCAGCAAACCAAAGGACTGGGAGAGACTTCAACAGAGGAGGACAAAGGGGTTAATTAAGAGGGGGAGAAAAAAGCATGAAAGAAAGCTTGCGGGGAATATAAAAACTGATAAAAAGTTTACTTGGATATGTGAAAAGGAAAAGATTAGTGAAGACAAATGTTACAATCAGAGACAGGTGAATTTATAATGGGAAACAGGGAAGTGGCAGAACAATTAAACGAGTGCTTTGGTTCTGTCTTCAGTAAGGAAAGCACAAACAATCTTCCAGAAATACTAGGGGACCGAGGGTCTAGTGGGAGAGGTTAACTGAAGGGAATCCACATTAGTCAGGAAATGGTGTTTGGTAAACTGTTGGGACTGAAGGCAGATAAATCCCCAGGGCTTTGCATCCCAGAGTACTCATGGAAGTGGCCCTAGAAATCGTGGATGCTTTGGTGATCAGTTTTCAATGTTCTATAGACTCTGGATCCGTTTCTGTGGACTGGAGGGTAGCTAATGTAACACCACTTTTTAAGAAAGGAGGGAGAGAGAAAACACGGAATTATAGACCAGTTCGCCTTGCATCAGTGGTGGGGAAGATGTTGATTATTAAAGATGTAATAACAGCGCAATTGGGAAGCAGTGACAGGATCAGTCAAAGTCAGCATGGATTTATGAAGGGGAAATCATGCTTGACTAATCTTCTGGAATTTCTTGAGGATGTAACAAGTAGAATGGATAAGGGCCAGTGGATGTGATGTATCTGGACTTTCAAAAAGTCTTTGACAAGGTCCCACACAAGAGATTAGTGTGCAAAATTAGAGCACATGGTATTGGGGTTAGGGTATTGACATGGATAGAGAACTGGTTGGTAGACATGAAACAAAGAGTAGGAATTAACAGGTCCATTTCAGAATGGCAGGCAGTGAGTAGTGGGGTGCTGCAAGGCTCGGTGTTGGGACCCCAGTTATTTACAAAATATATTAACAATTTAGACACGGGAATTAAATGTAACATCTCCAAGTTTGTGGATGATACAAAGTTGGGTGAGCTGCGAGAAGGATGATATGAGGCTGCAGGGTGACTTGGATAGGTTGGATGAGTGGGCAGATGCATAGCAAATGCTGTGTAATGTGGATAAATGTGAGGTTATCCACTTTGGTGGCAAGAACAGGAAGGCAGATTAGTATCTGAATTATGTCAGATTAGGAATGAAACTTGGGTGTGTTTGTATATCAGTCACGGAAAGTAAGCATGCAGGTACAGCAGGTAGTGAAGAAAGCTAATGGCATGCTGGCCGCCATTATAGGATGATTTGAGTTTAGGAGCAAGGAGGTCCTATTGCAGTTATATTGGTCCCTGGTGAGACCGCACCTGGAATATTGTGTGGAATTTTGGGCTCCAAATTTGAGGAAGGACACTATTGCTATTGTGGGAGTACAGCGTAGGTTCACCAGGTTAATTTCTGAGATGGTGGGACTGACATTTGATGAAAGAATGGGTTGACTGGGTTGGTATTCACTGGAATTTAGAAGGATGAAAGGAGATCTTATAAAAACATTACTAAAAGTCAAATCTTGACCACTTCCTGTTTCTCTGTTTCGTGATTTTAGAAAAACGTTGCCACTTACGGCTGTGATTTTTGGCCATCTTACTCAGAGTCCCCCTCCGCTGCGCAGGACACGACGATTTTTCCCATCGATTAAAAATAAAAGAATTATTAAAGTTTTAAAAATGTTGACATTCTCTCTGCTGCCCGTGCTGGTGGGAGGGATTATAAAACCCGGATGTGTTGTGCCTCACTCAGTCTTTGCAAGATGGAGGAAGCGAGAGGGTCATGTCTCTCTGAGCTGTGAATAACACTGAACACATGTCTACTCAACTGTGAGTGCCCTAAATGTGGTTCTAAAATGCTTGCAAAAAATGTATTTCTTGGCTCTAAAATGTTTGCAGAAAGTGTATTGGTTCTAAAATGTTTGCAGAAAGTGTATTTCTTGGTTCAAAAATATTTTCAAAAATTGTATTCGTTCTAAAATGTTTGCAGAAAGCGTTTGTCTTGCTTCTAAAATCACTTGAAATAGTTGCTGGGGGTTTGGGTTGATGTAAAAGCACTGCGAATGGTTGCTGGGGGTTTGGGTTGAAGTAAAAGCACTGTAAATGGTTGCTGGGGGTTTGGGTTGAACTAAAATCTCAAATTGATTTGACTCAAATCCCCGGTGTATGCTGCTTTACAAAACAAAATACTGGGTGTTGGAGTAACTCAGCAAGTCACACAACATCTCTGGAGGATACAAATAAAATGCTGGAATAATTCAGTGGGTAAGGCAGCATCTCTGACAAATAGAGGTTGGGGGGGAGTGGGGTGGGTGGTTGGGGAAGGAGGAACTGGATGCGAGAAAAGGCTAGAACAAATCAGGGCCGGCAACAGATGCCCTCAGGAAGGGTGAAGTTCATCATGGCCCAATGCTGGCTGGAGAAGATGTACTGACGACAGGAATACAAGGATGCGAACAGTGGAACTGGTGACAACATAGATACATAGAAAAAATAGGTGCAGAAGTAGGCCATTTGGCCCTTTGAGCCAGCACCAACATTCAATATGATCATGGCTGATCATCTAAAAGCAGTACACCATTCCTGCTTTTTTTCCCCATATCCTTTGATTCCTTTAGCCCCAAGAGGTAAATCTAACTCTTTCTTGAAAACATCCAGTGAATTGGCCTCCACTGCCTTCTGTGGTAGCGAATTCCACAGACTCACAACTCTCTAGGTGAAAACATTTTTCCTCATCTCAGTCCTACATGGCATACCCCTTATTCTTAAACTGTGACCCCTTGTTCCGGACTCCCCCAACATCGGGAACATTTTTCCTGCATCTAGCTTGTCCAATCCTTTAAGAATTTTATATGTTTCTACTAGACTAAGTGGGACCAGTTGGGTCCCATGTTCACACGGGAAGGCTGGTCCCCCAATGCAATATTCCACCAATTCCAATATTGATGACCAATGGGGGAGGGGGGCTTTCTGGAGCACTGGTATTTGTGTTGTGGGCTGAAGGGACTGGTCTCCAGAGGGCTAGTATGGAGATTGTGAGCTAAATGGATTCTTGGGGTGGCAGCTCAGTCCCTCAAGCCTGATGTGCTGGCAGCTGACTCAAGGCTGGTGGGCTGGCAGTTGACTCACGGCTATTCCTTGAAATTCCACTTCAACCAGGGTGCAAGGCCACCGAATTCAAGTGCAGTTTCCGACCACTTCAAGCAGGGTGCAAGGCCATCAAATTCAAGTGCAGTTTCATACCACTTCAAGCAGGGTGCAAGGCCACCAAACTCAAGTGCAGTTTCATACCACTTCAAGCAAACTCAAGTGCAGTGTCATACCACTTCAAGCAGGGTGCAAGACCATCAAATTCAAGTGCAGTTTTCATTTCAAAGCAGGGTGCAAGGCCACCAAGTTCACCAGCCCGTTTTATTTCAAAGTACACGGACGTGACGCGCGCGAGTCGGAGTAGCCCGCATGCACGTCAATGGCAGGTAAGTGCATGGCGCGCGCGAGTCGGGGCCGCTCGACAGCAGGCTCTGGAGTAGCTGATGAATTTCCCGGTGGCTTGGGCCCCCGTGGAAGCTCCATAGGGAGCTAGACAAAAAAAGAATTTGCGGCTACCGCCGTTCGAGCTCCGAATGGGAGCAGGCGGCTGAAATTGGAGGCCGCCATGGGGCTCCATAGGAGCTGGGATGAGATATTGCGGCTGCCGGCATCAGAGCTCCGAACGGGAGCAGGCAGCCGGATTTGGAGCAGCCGTGGGGCTCCGTAAGGAGCTAGGATTTCTTAAAGTGTGGCTGCCGGCGTAACCAGTTCAACAATCGCTGCAGGAGATTTAGCAGCAGCGGGTGAGTTAAAAATAGTCATGGCCAGGAGCTACCGCTCGGGTAAGCTCAGTTGCCGTAGCACCGTGCAACTTTAAAACATAGTTACTGCTAGCTGAGGGGCTCAGCTATGCTACAGCAGCATACAGTGTATGCTTTATTTTGGGGCGGGTATAAATACAGTTGGCATTATAGCGGTTGCCACTCGGTCACGTTTGTGACTATAGTAGCAGATAGCATTCAAAGGTCATGTTTAATTCTTTGGCAATATAACAATATATCTTATCATACAAATAAAGTTTATGTTAAGAATGATAATTACAAAGGACATTTATTATCACATAGTGAAATTGGACTTGACATTGTAGTCCAGAGCTCTTAGCTTAGGAAGCCTTTTTTGAGCTGTGCCTATCAGACCCATGTGGGAGCTACACCTGGTGGTGTCATGGTAATTTCCGCTCACTAGAGGGGACTGTTGGAGATTTTTTTATAAGAGACTCCAACTATGTGGATATCGATAGAGCAGTTGAATCTCTGATTTAATGGGGATATGCTTCTTTTAATCATATGAACGTAATTGCCTGTGACACCACCTGGCAGGGTTGCAGTATTTCTCCCACTCTGTCTAGCGGACTATCGGGAAAGGTGACTCCTATTATAATGTCGGCTCATCCGAGTCATATGGGGGCCAGAGGCGCTCCAGTCCTTCCCTGTAATACTCCGTTGTGGCTCCAGAAGAGAGCAAGGATTCGGAGTCACTCGCAGGTGCAACTGTCTGGTAAGTATAATGATGATACCAACAGAGCACCAATATGCACAGCTAGTCCCGGTTCGGCTGCTGAAGGGAGCATTCTGACAACCCCGAGTCGGGGCAAAGTCAAAGCCAAGTCTGTGGGACAAGTCCTGTCAGATGATTTGGGACATCTATGGCAGATGTGATTGTGCGTTTGTCTCAATTAGAACATCTGATGAATCAGATGACGGCACAAGAAATGCTCCATGTTACGAAGGCAAGTCAAGTCAAGTCAAGTCAAGTCAAGTTTATTCATCACATACACAGACGAGATGTGCAGTGAAATGAAAAGTGGCAATGCTCGCGAACTTTGTGCAAAAAGACAAACAGGCAAACAACCAAACAAACTATAAACACAATCATGAACACACACATATTATTTTACATATTAAATATTGGAAGGAAAAACGTTCAGTAAAGTTAGTCTCTTGCGAGATTTACAGTCTGAATGGCCTCTGGGAAGAAACTTCTTCTCAACCTCTCCGTTCTCACAGCATGGCAACGGAGGCAGTTTGCCTGGCCGTAGCAGCTGGAACAGTCCGTTGCATGGGTGGAAGGGGTCTCCCATGATTTTGTTGGCTCTGGAGTTGCACCTCCTGATGTATAGTTCCTGCAGGGGGGCGAGTGAAGTTCCCATAGTGCACTCGGCCAAACGCACTACTCTCTACAGAGCCTTCTTGTCCTGGGCAGAGCAATTCCCAAACCAGATGGTAATATTTCCGGACAAGATGATTTCCACAGCCACTGCGTAGAAGCACTGGAGGATCCTCGGATACACTCTGAATTTCCTTAATTGCCTGAGGTGGTAAAGGCGCTGCCTTGCCTTACTCACGAGTGTTGCGGCGTGTGATGTCCATGTCATATCCTCAGAGATGTGGACTCCCAGATATTTAAAACAGCTCACCCAATCCACAGGATCCCCATTTATCCTTAATGGTGTGTACGTCCCCAAATGATGTGCCCTCCTAAAGTCCACGATCAGCTCCTTCGTTTTTTTGATGTTCAAGAGGAGGCTGTTATCCTGGCACCAGAGTGCTAGATCAGCCACCTCCTCCTGCCTCAGGGTTGCAATAT
This sequence comes from Leucoraja erinaceus, assembly GCF_028641065.1. Taxonomy (NCBI): domain Eukaryota; kingdom Metazoa; phylum Chordata; class Chondrichthyes; order Rajiformes; family Rajidae; genus Leucoraja; species Leucoraja erinaceus. The sequence continues at coordinate 40,092,273 of NC_073388.1, forward strand.
TCCTCCCACTCGGATGAAAGGAGTGGTGGAGATGGTGCCAAAGTATATGCACATATGCCTGAAGCAGCTCCTGGTTCAGGGTTGCAATATTCCTCCCACTCGGATGAACGGAGTGATGGAGATGGTGCCAAAGTATATGCTTCATGCCTGAGGCAGCTCCTGGTTCAGGGTTGCATAAGTCCTCGCACTCGGATGAAAGAAGTGATGGAAATGGTGCCAAATATTATGCTCCGTATTACGGAAGCATGCACAGGCAGTTCAAGTCATATGCCTGTAGCTACCCCTGGTTGGGGTTGGAATATTCCTCCCATTCGAAAGACTATTGGAGATGGTGTCACAAAATATGCTCTGTGTTACGGAAGCATGCACAGGCAGTCCGAGGCATACGCATGTGGCAACGCCTGGTTCGCGGTGCACTGTCTCCCACTCTATGAGAGTGTCAGAGATCAGTATGGAACTGACTCTGAACATGACTCTGAACATGCCTATGTGCCTGAATCCCATGACTGTTTCCACACTGCATTTCTAAACTAAACTAAATTATCACCAGAAGAACTGGGGAATCCAGCCTTTTAGGCAGAATTAGGCCATTCAGCCCATCAAGTCTATTCTGCCATTTAGTTATGGCTGATCTATTTTACTTCAGAGTCACGTGAGTGACTACGTGAAGAACCCGTCCAGCACGCATGCGCAACATGAGCGTTCACGCAGTGCAACAGCGACGAACGGGAGTACGGGCGCTACCGCTACAAGCTTGAAGGAATGGACCATTAGGTAAGTACTTACCCACAGGTTCAAACTCACAACTTTGCTCCTCTTTGTGCACCAGGGGAAACTGGAGCAAAGCAGCACAGAGAAAAACCGCCCCCGTTCGACTCCAGGGAAGGAATGTTCCGTCAGTGGAGGGGGCGAGAGGCGGCACCTGGAACGCACACGCTGCGGTCCACAGTCAGGGTACTGAGCTGATGCCCAGTCCACTAGAGCTGCCTGACCAACAGCAGTGGACTGGAGGGAAATTAAAAAACCGGCCGGTAATCCCTGCATACTCCGACAAGGAGACTCGTCGCCCGAGAACGGCAGAAACGCCGCCCGAGAACGGTAGGCAGCCTCTAGAGCAAAGTTGGCAACCAAAACTCGGGCTGGAGACAGACACGGAAGATGGAACCGGCACTTCAAACTACTGCTCGAGAGCGAGTAAGTGTCTGTTTTCCAAGCCTAGAGAAAGGTAAAAAACTCCAGCGAGACTTGCCTCGGGAGCTGGGGCAAGCTCGGCAAGTGAGCATAACACTCCCCGCTCCAGTGCACTAACAGCACTGGCCATCTCCCTCATCAGAGGAGATCGATGGCGACCAGGGCTGGGCTGGTCATGAAGAGGGGTCACTGGCTGAACAACATTGGGAGTATGCTTGCGGTACAGGATCAGGAAGAGCTGCTGGGTGTGAGATACCGCTATGTGGCTACACCACGAGCGAGATGGCCGTTTCAGTCTAAACTGAAGGCCAGCTTACTACCTGTCTTTCCAAAAAACCTCTCCAAGACAGGTAGTCATGAGGCGTTGGATTTTATCACGTCTCACCAAAATTGCATTTACTCAAAGTGCCTACCATTATTGGGGGTACATTGAGCAGGGCATTTAAAAACCCAAATATCTTAAATTGTATTTGATACCCCTGACGTCGGCTATCATTTTTGCATGCTCATTCCAGAGGGGCAGGGTAGTATGGCAAAACACCTGACCCTACTGTTCAACACAGTATGCAACCGCAACCTCTGGAAGTCATAAAACCTGCCCACAACCTAAACAACTGTGAGAACGCCGACCTCACAACCACAGATCCTGCTATCTGGTAAGGTTACCAAATCAAGCCTAAAAATTGGATGAATTATCCAAGATATTCAGCATCATGAGGGCAGGGCCTGGAATGAGCAAACCACACAAAACCAGACAGCAGTACCTCCATGCATCCACCAGTAGGCGTCTACTTAATGGTACTGGTGAAAGCTCGAGGCCCGCATGACAGTCCCCGTAAGCCTCTTCAGGCCAGGGTCCAGAGCGGGCCCCATGGAAAATGTGCCACCGCCCAACAACACCACCCCGACAGACAAGGAACCAGAAACCGAAGAAATGAACACACCACTAAACAACAGTGAAGACAGATAAGTATGGTTCCTACCATCACATAAAAGGTGAAGGGTTTGTAATAACAGGAGTGGGGGGGGGAATCACACCTGGGTTGGAAGCATGAAGAAATATCACACTTGGTAGCTATATATCAAAAGTATTCAAGGATAAAAATTGAATTAAGAAACTTGCCACCAGTTCAGCATGCACCCCAAATGGGTTTACCCTCCCACTAAAAAAGAACATGAGGGACAAGCTGAACTGGAGGAGATATACAAAGGGGTCATAAAGAAGTCTAATATGAACCTTTGATACCAAAAAAACCCAAAGATGGTGAATGTCGCACCATCATTGACCTAACCACTTGAATATTTTCACCAGGTATACACACTTTAATGGAAAACTTGTAACTGCTAATCATGGATTTCCTAGGATACTTTATGGTAGACATCGACTTTAAACATGCATACTGTTCAGTACCCATTCATAAAAGATCTGCGGAGATACCATAATTTACCTGGATGGGGTAACTATGGCAGTATAAATTATTGACAATGGCTAAATATGAGCCAAAACTGTTTTCCAAGATATTCAAACCAGCCCTGACACTATTAAGGAACATATCGTCATGGCATGTCTCAATGATATTAACAACAGACAAAACCATGGAAATAGCTAAATCAGCAGCATTAGCTACTAAAATGTATTTAGCCTGGGCTCTGTCATACAATCCAGATAAATCTATGTTGACACCAGCCACAACTATGGACTGTCTGGTATTCAATTAACTCTATCCACTTGTCTATAACATTGCCAAAAGGAGAGTCAGCATACTGGCACAACCTGTAACAAATTAATGGTAACAATCAACCAACCATTCAACAAAGTGGCAAGAGTAATTGGGAGTTAGTAGCAGCATTACCAGCTACTTAACTTGAACCTTTCCATTAGAGCTAAGGTGCTAGTGTTTAACCAAAATAACCCATATCCAGAACAGGTGGTAAATGGACTAATCTGGAGTCGTCATCACTACAGACACTGAGCATAAAACCTAGTTGGAAATAATGAGTGCGTTCTATGGGTAAAAGCATATTGTTCAATAGTGCATCATTTTGCATGTTCGTTTATAAATTGACAACATCACAGTGGTGGCATATACCAAACCACATGGGCGGAATAAAATCAATATCATGTGACAATTTATTTAACAATTGGTAATGGTATGTCGTCAAACATATTTGACTATCAGCAGCTACCAGGTGAGCTAAATACTGTAACAGACATATTAAACCAAAGGTACACAAAAAAGCTGGAGAAACTCAGTGGGTGCAGCAGCATCTATGGAGCGAAGGAAAACCAAAGTATTTGCTGAAATTACAAAGCAATATGGAACACCAGATATCGATTTCCTTGTATTCCAATTGAATCACCACATATCGATGTATGTCGCATGGAACCAGACCTTGAGGCAGCGGCAATGGATACATTCCAGCTGAACTGGGGGCGGGGGGAATCTAACCTCTATGTTCTCCCCTTTTCTACCTCATCAGTCAGGTACTACGGCCTCATCAGTCGGGTACTACGCAAAATACAGATGGACTCTGCTTCAGGTATTTTGATAGTACCTGACTAACCTTCACAGCCATGGTTCCCAGTGGTCCTCGACATGGTCAATAAAACCCCAATGACTTTTCCCAGTAGCCCAGACTTATTAACTCACCCAGTATCAGGCATAAGCCACCCATGCCACGATAAATTAAACTACTAGATGACTGCTGGGCCTGGGTTGCAGAATTGGAAAGACCACTGCTGGGCCTGGATTTGTCAGACAGCACTATCGACATGATGACAGCATCCCATCGCATATCCACAAGGGAACTATACTTGGCGAACATCAAGAAGAGGGAAGATGCTGTTCAAATACAGGAACTACATATTCAACTACAACATAACCTGTACTGGAGTTCCTGGCAGGTTTTCACCACAATGAAGGACTCAGCTACAGCACCATTAATACAGCCAGAAGTGCTCTGTCAGCCTACTTAACTCAGGCACCAGGACAACAGGCCATAGGGTACCACCAGTTTGTGATCAAACTCAGGAGAGGCAAATTCAACTCTAATCCACCAGACCTAGGTACACCCAAATCTGTAATGTCAGTGTGGTCCTGACATACCTTAGGGGATGGTCATCAGCCAGGTCCCTCACCCTGGAACAGCCTACCCTGAAGACGGTCATGCTGATGGCCTTGTCTCAGCACAAAGAGTCCAGTTCCTCCATCTACTACGATTGGACAATATGGTTATAACACCAGACCATGTTACATTTACCATTCAGGGGCTGGTCAAACAGAGCAGACCAGGAACATCAGGTCCAGTCATGGAATTCCGGGCATACCCACCTGAACCATGGTTATGCGTCATGACCCACTTATTGAATTACATCGACACAATAAGAAATCCCGAGAGAGAGAAAAAGTCTTATGGGTCAGCCACAAGAAACCTCATTGTCGGGTGACGAGCCAAACTATCTCAAGTGGCTCAAACAGGTACTGGGAGCTGCTGGAGTAAATACTAACGTATATAAATCTTACTCCACCAGGGCAGCATCCACATCGGTGGCTAAGAGGATGGACATGCCTATGGACCACATCCTGGCTACAGCGGGGTGGTCTAGGGAGTATACGTCCCAAACATTTTATAACAAGCCTCTGGCAGAACCTGTATCGTTTGGAGAAAAATTATTAGAATCTGCAAATATATAATTTATATGCCTGGAGGAGCATTTTGGTCTTGTTATTGTTAATAACACCATTATTGTTTTACAAACAGATTCATGGTTGATTACGATAACATACTTCCTGCCGCGAATGACTTCGGCAGCGAGTGAAGTATGAACTGTTACACGGTTTGAAATCACAGAGCTTTAAAATCTTCACGTAGTCACTCACGTGACTCCGAAGTAAAATAGTAAGATTAAACGAGAACTTACCAGTTCGAAGTTTGATCTGTATTTTATGAGGAGTTATGATGAGGAATTACATGCCCTCCACTCCCACCCTCAATTATAGAGATCAACTGGTATTTAAGTTCTCCTTTTCTTTACTATGTTTATTTCAATTATTGTGTCTTCTGTGATTCCACACCGCTGCTTTGAAGTATGTCGCGCATGCATGCTGGACGGGTTCTTCACGTAATCCCTCATTGTAACTCCTCATAAAACACAGATCAATCTTCGAACTGGTAAGTTCTTGTTTAATCTTACTATCTTTGACTCTCAACCCCATTCTCCTATCTTTCCCTCATAACCTTTGACACCTGTACTCATCAAGTATCTATCAAACTCTGCCTTGAAAATACCCAATGTCTTCGCCTCCACAGCCATCTGTGCCAATGAATTCCAGAGATTCACCACCCTCCGACTATAGAAATTCCTCCTCATGTATATTTTGAAGGTACACCCTTTTATTCTGAGGTTGTGCCCTCTCATTCTAGATTTTCACATTACTGGAAATTTCCTTTTCCACGATCACTTTATCTAGGTCTTTCATTATCCAGTAAGTTTCAATGGGATTTTCAATGGGATTTCTCCTCCCCTCCCCCCCCCCTCCCTCCCCCCCCCCCTCCCCTCATCCCTCCCCCCCCAAATCTCTTGTAACAGGCCCCCGGACAAACACCCCCCCTCGATACCCCCGCTACCAATAAACCTTCCATGAACCCCTCCCCCCCTCCCCTCCCCCCATCCTAAACTCCAGCAAGTACAGGCCCAGAGTCTTCAAATGCTCCTTGTAACAGGCACACAGACTCGGACAAATACGGAGGTCTGTGCATTTCAAGGTGATCACCTCTCATTTTCGATACTCAAGGCTTCATAGACCCAATCTAGTAATCTCACCACTACCAATAAACACTTATCCATGAACAAATTTAGCACACACTTTCCACACTCCCTCAATCACCAGCTTTAGCTGCAACTTCTGCCTGCTATGTTTAATGTGTAGCTTTGCCATGTCTATGAGGAAGTTGATCTTCATTTATTGCTGAAAGCAGCTTTGCAATCTTTCAAGTTAATTCAATCTCACTTTCTCAATTTTGTTAACAAGCATTCAACCCCAAAACCTTAAAAACTAATTGAACCTTCGGCAAGATATAAGAAGCCTTGTTGCACAGTGAAACATTGGAAGGGATGAAAGAGCGATGATATTGATTCTGTATCTCCCAATGTTCTTCAGCTCTTCAATTCTGCCAGGGATGAGCAATATCTCCCTTTTTTTAAGTAGTTGGAGGGGTCACCGCTTAAGGCTAGGGGAAATCCTTTTTGCAAGTAAGTCTTTTTTCACAGAGAGTGCGTTGATATCGGGAACTCTCGGCAACGAGGGTAGTTGCGGCCAGTTTTTATTCTCTCCTTGTTTTCTATAATTTTCCCATTGTGAGGCAGATGTTATTTTCCAGCGTGATGCATGGAATTACCTGATAGGTTTGTATCATTATGCTTCAGTGACTTATAAACCAGTTAAGAAGATATTTTGTTACATCATGTCTTTTATGACATTAGGATCTTCCAAAATGTTCCACTGGCAAAAAGTTCTTCATACAGACTTACACCAGATATACAATACAAAGGAAGTAAATAAAATGTAGAAACATAGAAACATAGAAAATAGGTGCAGGAGTAGGCCATTCGGCCCTTCGAGCCTGCAACGCCATTCAATATGATCATGGCTGATCATCCAACTCAGTATCCTGTACCTGCTTTCTCTCCATACCTCCTGATCCATTTAGCTACAAGGGCCACATCTAACTTCCTCTTAAATATAGCCAATGAACTGAAACAAAGAACTGCAGATGCTGGTTTATACAAAAATTAGACACATAATGCTGGGGTAATTCAATTGATTAGGCAGTATCTCTTGAGAGAAAGGACGGGTGACGTTTTTGGTCATTCTTCCGGGAACATGGGTTGTCACCTTCTGTCATAGATGAGGCCCTCACACGTGTCTCCTCTCTGTCCTGTAGTTCTGCTCTTGCTTCCCCTTCCCCCCAGATGTAACAAGGACAGAGTTCCCCTGTTCCCCACCTTTCAGCTCACCATCTTCTGCATCCAACACACAACAGTTAGAAGAAGGGACCCAACCTGAAACGTCACCCATCCTTTTACTCCAAAGATGCTGCCTGTCCTGCTAAATTATTCCAGCACTTTGTGTCCAATTGAGGAAGCAATCTTGACCCATTGAGGATTTAGGTTTAGGTTTAACAATGGATTTAAGAGAGAGTTAGATCGAGCTCTAGGAGCTTGTGGAATCAAGAGATATGGGGAGAAGGCAGGCATGGGTTATTGATTGGGGATGATCAGCCATGATCACAATGAATTACGGTGCTGGCTCAAAATTCAATATAATTATGGAGAAGGTCAGAACTGGACCAAGGGTTGAGATATTTGATTGGAGAAAGGCTAACTTTGAGGAGATATGAAAGGATTTAAAAGGAGTGAATTGGGACATTTTGTTTTATGGGTAGGATGTAGAAGAGAAATGGAGTCCATTTAAAGGTGACATTTTAAGAGTACAGAATCTTTATGTCCCTGTTTGGTTGAAAGGAAAGAGAAATAATTGGAAAGAGCCATGGTTTTCAAGGGAAATTGGACACTTGGTTTGGAAAGAGAGAAAGATCTACAATAATTATAGGCAGCATGGAGTAAATGAGATGCTTGAGGAGTATAAAGAATGTAAAAAGAATCTTGAGAAAGAAATTAGAAAAGCTAACAGAAGATGAGGTTGCTTTGGCAAGTAAGGTGAAAGTAAATCCAAAGGGTTTCTACAGCTATATTAATAGCAAAAGGATAATGCGGGATAAAATTGGTCCATTAGAGAGTCAGAGTGGACAGCTATCTGCAGAGCCAAAAGAAATGGGGGAGATATTGAACAATTTATTTTCTTCGGTATTCACCAAGGGGAAGGATATTGAATTATGTGAGGTAAAGGGAAACAAGTAGAGTAGCTATGGAAACTATGAGATTCAAAGAAGAGGAAGTACTGACACTTGAAAAATATAAAAGTGGATAAGTCTCCAGGTTCCGACAGGATATTCCCTAGGACTGAGGGAAGTTAGAATAGAAGTAGCATGGGCTATGACAGAAATATTTAAAATGTCATTAGAAATGGGAATGGTGCCGGAGGATTGGCGTACTGCGCATGTTGTTCCATTGTTTAAAAAGGGTTCTAAGAGTAAACCTAGCAATTATAGACCTGTTAGTTTGATGTCAGTGGTGGGCAAATTAATGGAAAGGATACTTAGAGATAACATATATAAGCATCTGGATAAACAGGGTCTGATTAGGAACAGTCAACATGGATTTGTGCCTGGAAGGTCATATTTGACTAATCTTTTTGAATTTTTTGAAGAGGTTGCTAGGGAAATTGATGAGGGTAAAGCGGTGAATGTTATCTATATGGACTTAAGTAAGGCCTTTGACAAGGTTCCACATGGAAGGTTGGTTAAGAAGGTTCAATTGTTGGGTATTAATGGTGGAGTAGCAAGATGGATTCAACAGTGGCTGAATGGGAGATGCCAAAGAGTAATGGTGGATGGCTGTTTGTCAGGTTGGTGGCCAGCGACTAGTGGGTGTCTGTCTCAGGGATCTGTTTTGGGTCCACTGTTGTTTTTCATATACATCAATGATCTGGATGATGGTGTGGTAAATTGGATTAGTAAGTATGTAGATGATACTAAGGTAGATGGTGTTGTAGATAATTAAGTAGATTTTCAAAGTCTATAGAGAGATTTAGGCCATTTGGAAGAGTGGGCTAAAAGATGGCAGATGGAGTTTAATGCTGATATGTGTGAGAATTGAGGAATGCAGTTGAACAGAGGGATCTAGGAATAACTGTGCATAGTTTCCTGAAGGTGGAATCTCATGTAGATAGGGTGGTAAAGAAAGCTTTTGGTGTGCTGACCTTTATAAATCAGAGCATTGAGTAAAGAAGTAGGGATGTAATGTTAAAATTGTACAAGGCATTGGTGAGGCCAATTCTGGAGTATGGTGTACAATTTTGGTTGCCAAATTATAGGAAAGATGTCAACAAAATAGAGAGAGTACAGAGGAGATTTACTAGAATGTTGCCTGGGTTTCAGCAACTAAGTTACAGAGAAAGGTTGAATGTTAGGTCTTTATTCTTTGGAGCATGGAAGGTTAAGGGGGGGCCTTGATAGAGGTCTTTAAAATGATGAGAGGGATAGACAGAGTTGACGTAGATAAGCTTTTTCCATTGAGAGTAGGGAAGATTAAAAGAAGAGGACATGATTTCAGAATTAAGGGACAGAAGTTTAGGGGTAACATGAGGGGGAACTTCTTTACTCAGAGAGTGGTAGCTGTGTGGAATAAGCTTCCAGTGGAAGTGGTGGAGGCAGGTTCAATTTTATCATTTAAAAATAAATTGGATAGGTATATGGATGGGAAGGAATGTAGGATTATGGTCTGAGTGCAGGTAGATGGGACTAGGTGAGAGTAAGTGTTCAGTACAGACTAGAAGGTCCGAGGTGGCCTGTTTCCATGCTGTAATTGTTATATGGCTATAAAGGGCTGAATGGCCTCCTCCTGCACCTATTTTCTATGTTTCTATGTTATCATTGTCACTTGTACTGACGTCCAGTGAAAAGCTTTGCAAGAAGATATCCAAACAGATCCGATAATCCTATACATAAATATAATCGTCAAACTCAAGTACAATAGTGTATATTGTTAGGTTTATTTGTGAGATGCAGTGTAGTAAAAGGTTGACCAACAATCACCTGTTCACTAGTTCTATTTTTTCTCCCAGTTTTGCATCCCAAACACACTTGGGGCTATTAACAGAAGACAATTAACCTACAAATCTGCACATGGAAGGAAACCGGAACACCCAGAGAAATCCAACGTGGTCACGGGGAGAACATGCAAACCCTGTCCAGACAGCATTGGCAGTCTGCATTTGACAGCCTTTGTTTCTACCACCAATGCCTCAGCTTAAAATTGTCACTGTCAGAGCAGCACTGGGAGCACTAACTCTGATATGTAGTTAGGTCAGTGTAGTGGTGCTTGAGTCTACAAGCCTGTCTTAGAGCCGACTGCCTTCGCCAACTCAGTGGCAACTTAAAGACCACTGTGTCTATCTCAGACAGACTCCCCACCATGACTCCATCTACACTTCACGTTGCCTCGGAAAAGCAGACACCATAATCAAAGACTTATCCCGGTCTTTCCTACTTTTCCCTGCTCTCATCCTACAGAAGATAGAGGAGCTTGAAGCTCATACCACCAGACTCGGGAACAGTCTCTTCCCCTCTGATATCAGACCTCGGAACGGTCCTTCCATAAGCTAGGCTACTGGCAGGTTCACCTCTACCACATTTTGGACATTGGCCATTGTCTATGGAACTGATGCACTACAATGTTAATAACTAGAGCCAGGATGTTTAGGCACTAAAAATCTCTGAAATAGGCAGGCAAAAAGGCATAATAAAATTACAAAAAAGGCACGAAAAGACATTTATTGACAAAAAAGGCATTAAGAGGCATATTTTTAACCAAAATATGGTTAAAAATGATAATGATAATTATAAAGGTATACTACATTAAAGACCATTAAAGGTTGCCTGGTTGCAGATAATTACTAGCATGTTTTTCAAATTATCTGGTGTTAAACTATGCCATCTGTCAGACAGAATATGCTTCAGTTGTGAAAAACGTATTTTATCCCCAGCTGAGGTCACTGGTGCATACCCGAAACAAGCTACAAACTCTATATTCATGTCGATATCTTGTGCATAATAACTACCTTTGAGAACTTTAGCTATGTTTTGTATTTCTTCAAGATCTTTGTTAATTAAAATCACTCTCACATTTTTCCTTATATGTCTTTACCTACATCGCCAGGAACTTTATGAATATCGTCAGTCCCTAATGTCTCACCACGTTTCTCAAGGGAAGTGATAGCTTGTGGGAAGTTTGCAAAATTGGAAGCAATAAACACAAGATCACGGTGGAGGGAATTTTTCTGCATGATTTCACTGAAAATCCTGACTGCAGCAGATTCTTCTTCTTCAAAACAGTTGATGATTTATTTTATCTTTTCAAAATTTGCAGCATAGTAGAGTACAGCAGAAAGCCATGTACCCCACCTAGTTAAAATGGGCTGAGGAGGTAGCGGAATTTTGAGTGCCCTTTCCTTGAACAACTGCACACATGACGGTGCTTTGAGGAAGATTTTTCTTGACATTGGAAACTAGGCGATTGACATTTGGAAACGCCACGTATGTGCTCGGCAATTCTATGGAATCCGTGAGCTAAACATGTCTTTTTTATTTTTTTATTTTTTTTATTAGAAGTTAATACAGTACAAAACAGTACAGTGGAACCTAATTTTAGGTGCCAACTATGTCATACCATAATCCATTCTATGTACAACCTCTAGTTTTATGTTATGAGAAGGAAGTAAGTAAGACAAGAAAAATAAAACAATAGAAAGAGGAAGAAGTGGAAAAATAGATGGTAGAGAGTAGAAAAACATGAAGTGTGTATATAAAAAAAAAAAAAAATAAAAAGTGGAAAGTAGAAATAGAAGAGAAGGCCCCTTAAAAGAGAATTTTTCAAATCTGTATTCGGAGATGTATATTTATTCACGTCATGAACTGAAATCAGCAATCTTTACGGTACCGCTAAGCATGTCAAATGCAACATTTTTGGGAATACAACTTTAAGAGCATGAGCAGCTTTTTTCATGTACGGAGCTGCATCAGTCACAAACAGAAGAACATTCTCGTGTTTTATACCATCTGGCCAAAGTACAGCAATTGGAGATGTAAAGCAATATTTGAGCTGTTTGACTTCTCCAATACTTCCGATGTCAACAAATACTCCTTTGATGGTTGACCTGCCTCCAGTGTACCGATGATCACATTGGAAACATATCTCCCCACAGCATCAGTTGTCTCATCTATTGAGATCCATATTTTGTTGCACGCAACTTCATCTCTAATTTTCTGCACAACAATGTTTGTTTTTTTTTGTTTTTTTTTAATTTTATTTTTATTAGAAGTACAGTAAATGACAATAATACACATCAGATATATCTTATTACATTTGTTGTACCACTTCGTTTTTCGAGCTTTAAAAAAGATAGAAATAAAAGAAGTAAGGAAAGTGAGCAAGAATCGTGAAGGTGCGGGAAAGTGTTGGGAAAAGAAAGCCCCTTAGGGAAGAAGTTAGAGAAGGAAGTAAAGAAAGGAAATAAGACCCTAGAAAGAAAAGAAAAAAAAGGAAAAACAATCGCTCTATTGTAACACAAAACTCGCAAAAAAGGATATACCAACCGTGTTTTTAAAAAAATATATATTTTATACCCCCCGTTACCTGATCCTGGTACCATTTATATTTTAAATTACTATTGCACCTTATACTTGTAATAGTTCCATAAATGCAGACCACATCTTTTGGAAGTGGTCTGCTTTGCCTGCTAGGAGGAGTCTCATCTCTTCCAAGTGTGGTGTTTCGAACGTTTGAAATCCACATTTTTATTGTTGGTATTGGAGCATTTTTCCAAAATTTGAGTATAAGCTTTTTTCCCCATCATTAGCCCGTAATTAAGTAAGTTATTTTGAAACACGTTTAATTCGGGGTTACCTTCCGATATTCCAAAAATGATCCATTCTGCTTTTGGTACAAGTTTTATTTTAAATAATTTTGTGAAGATTTCAAATATTTTGTTCCAGAATTTTTGGATTTTTACACAAAAAACAAAAGAGTGCGCTATGGTAGCTTCTTGTGACTGACATTTATCACAAATGGGTGAGACATTGGGGAAAAGTTTATTTATTTTAGTTTTTGAATAATATAGTCTATGTAATGTTTTATATTGAATTAGATTATGTCGTACGTTGATCGGGCATTTATGCACATTATGGTAAGTGTTTATCCCAGCTCCCTTTTGAATTTTTTATAGCTAGTTCTTGTTCCCAGTCTCTTCTAATACCATCGGTTGTAGGTATTTCTATATTTAAAATAATGTTGTATAAGTATGATATTAGATTTGCTGATTCAGCCTTTGTCTTCATGGCTTCATCCAATAAGTCTGGGGACATGTTATGATAATCTTTTGTGTATTTTTTCTGCACAACAATGTTGAAGTTGCTATCAACATATTTTTTCTGTAATGATGACTCGCTCGGTATATATGTTCCTCTGTGTATTTCTCTAGAAAAACTCTGAGAGATTTGTTTTCCAATTTCCACAGTGGAATTCCAGCATCTGTGCATGATTTGCACAGATCACTCGAAAACTCAGCTTTGCGACTGGAGCCAGCAGTAAATGTTGTGAGGAGACAAGCTTGCATATTTCCTAACTTCAGTTTCTCTGCTGCCGACTTGTGTTTAGCTGTCTGTACATGCTGGGAGACTAAATATTTCTTCTCATGATTCACTGCTTTCTCACATGCTTTGCAAAATAGAACACAGTTGTCTGTAGAGAATATATCACTCCCGTACATTCGCTACCAGAGGAAAACCCCCTGCTCCTTGGACAATCGTCAGCTGACCAACGACCTGAACGAGTTCTACTGCAGGTTTGATAAACAGAAACTTAAACCTGGTAACCCAACACCCACTCCCCAACCAACACGTCACATCTATCCACAGCCCAACTCCAGTTTGAAAAGACTGGACCCTTCCCCACTTACTCCGCCCCAATCACCACTTGACAACTACTTAAAGCCTTCAGACTGCAAAGACTGGAGCCTTTCCCACGCACCCCTTTCCAATCCACTTAACACCCACTTACAGCCGGTAAATTTTCTTGTAAGTTACATTAACACAGCAAAAAAAGGCTGATTTAGGCACTCAATCGTGAAAAATATATTATCTTCCTAAAATCATCAAAAAAAGTATGAAAAGGCACTTATGGCATTTATGGCAAAATCCTGGCTCTACTGATAACTATAGTCTGCACTCCGTATCTTCCCCATTGCTCTATCAGCACAGTGGATCAGCGCTAGAGTTTGCACGTCCCAACAACGTGTAGGTTTGTAGATTACATGGCTTCTGTGAATTACCTCAGTGTGTAGTATAGAACTACAGGGGTACAGGGTGATTGCTGATTGCTGGTGATCCAAAGGCCCTGTTTCTACACTGTATGTCTAAACTAAGCTAAATTCCTCAACCCAATGTGATCTGTAACCGAGGCTGATGAATAAAACTTGCTTTCTCTTTTTGAACCGATTTCTCAGTTATCCATCAAGCAGCTCTGATTCGCCACCCTGGAGAGTAGATAATGCTGATTTTAAAGAGGAGACACAAGTGACTATAGATGTTGGATTGTAGAGCAAGACACAAACTGGAACAAGCAGGAACTCCAGGGATCAGGCAGCATCTGCGGAGGGAAAGTGATTGTGTCATCTTGGGATGAGACCCTGTTCAAGGACCTGAAATGTAGACTGTCCCTTCCCTTCCACAGATGCTGCCTGTTCCTATAAGTTCATAGAAGATAGAGCATAGAAGTTAGAATAGTCCAGCATAGGAACAAACCTTCAGAAAACAATTTATTTGCTGAACATGATCCAGTTAAGGGTCTGTCCCACTGCGGGGACCTAATTCACGACTTTAGAAGAGTTTGCCCTTGACCCATACTCACAGCCTGGTCGACACAAGGTCCTAGGAGGTTTTTGTATCTCTCCTTCATGCTCGAGAGTAGTCCCTGTGTACTCGAGGCCTCAGTTAGGTCGTGGTGTTGTTTTCGACATGCTGAAAAATGCCCTTGAGTAAAAAAAGATCGCCATGGAAAAATCTATATTTTTTTACTCATAGGTTTAGTCGAGATAGGTCGTAGTAGGTCGGCATGTTATTTGTAGGTAATCAAAGGCAATCAAAGGTAATTGAGGGTAGTCGAAGGTAAAGCTCGTTGAGTAAAAAAAGGTATGTAAACCGACCAGTAATGTTAAATGCCCGTTAAATTTTATTAAAAGTTGTCTGGCTTCTTAAAAGTGCCTCCACTCCTTCTAACCACCTTCTTCCCCCCCCTTCTCTCCCCTTCTCTCCCCCTCCTCTCCCCCCACCCCTCTCCACACTCTCTAAAGGACTTACCGTAACTGTGCCAGCCGTCTTTTACCTTCCTGTTCATCGCAGGTGTGAATTTCAGACAGCGCTCTCCCGCTTTCCCTGGCCCCCACCTTTGCGATGTGTTTGTGTGTGTGTGTGTGCAGATGGTCGATCCGGCCCGCGGTATAATCGCTGACGGTCGATCCAGCTTGAGGTTTTTCAGGCGAGTGCCTTCGAGCTTCAAGGTCGAAGACAGTTGCTGAAAAGTCGTGTTAGTGGAACAGGCCCTTTAAGCTAATCTCCTCTGCCTGCACATGATCCATGTCCCTCTTTCCCCAGCATATTCATGTGCCAACTGGAGCCCATTAAACAACTTTCTCTAGTAACTTGTAGAAACAAGGAACTACAGATGCTTATACCAAATAAAAACACAAAATGCTAAAGAAACTCAGCGGGTCAGGCAGCATCTCTGGAGAAAAATGATAGATGACATTTCGGCTTGGGACTCTACTTTCAGCCTGAAAAAGGGTCCCAACCTAAAACGTCACCTCTCCTTTTTCTCCAGAGATGCTCCCTGACCCACTGAGTTAATCCAGTACTTTGTGTCTATCTTCTTGAAGCTTGTTGTTGGCCAGATGTAAATAACACATCTGTGGATCACACGGTGGGTGTAACACATTGATGAGCGATCTATGTCCACCTCATCATTTCCTTCCACAAATGCTGCCTGACCCAGTGAGTTCTTCCAGCACTTCTGTTTTTTGGCTTCTCCCAGCCAGCACTGTGATGCCTTGAACCAGCATAATGCCCATCGATTTCCCTGCAGTATTTTGCGAAGTAAATCTCTTTCAGTCAGAGCCAGCCCATTCATGGGAACATCAATTCAGGCCAGGTTGTAGGTCTCTGCTCTTTTGTGTTTTACGTATATGTGCAGATACAATCATTCCAAAAAGGAAGAAAGATTCTGAGGAGAGTAGGGGGCAACCATGGCTGACAAGAGAAGTTAGGGATAGAATAAAATTAAAAGAAAAGATGTATAACACAGCAAAGAGTAGCCTGAAGCCAGAGGATTGGGAACATTTCATAGGACAACAGAAGGAAATAAAACAGGCAATTGGGGCCGAAATGTTAAGAGAAAAAGAATAGCAAAGCCAAATGTGGGTCCCATGAACGCAGAAACGGATGAAATTATTATGGGTACCAAGGAAATGGCAGAAGAGTTGAACAGGTACTTCAGATCTGTCTTCCCTAAGGAACACAAACAATCTCCCAGATGTACTGGAGGACAGAGGATCTAAGGGGGCAGAGGAACGGAAAGAAATTTTCATTAGGCGACAAATAGTATTAGGTAGGCTAATGGGACTGAAGGATGATAAATCCCCTGGGCCTGATGGTCTGCATCCCAGGGTCCTCAGGAAGATGGTTCTAGAAATAGTGGATGCATTGGTGATCATTTTCCAATGTTCAATAGATTCAGGATAAGTTCCTGTGGATTGGAGGATAGCTAATGTTATCCTACTTTTCAAGAAAGGAGCAAGAGAGAAAACGGAGAATTACAGACCAGTTAGCCTGGGAAAGATGCTAGAGTCAATTATTAAAGAGGTAATAATGGGGCATTTGGATAGCAGTAAAAGGATTAGTCCAAGTCAACATGGATTTATGAAAGCAAAATCATGCTTGACTAATCTTCTGGAATTTTTTGAGAATGTGACAAGTAAAATGGATGAAGGGGAGCCAGTGTATGTAATGTATCTAGACTTTCAGAAAGCCTTTGATCAGGTCCCGCACGGGAGACTGGTGACTAAAATTAGAGCGCATGGTATTGGGGGTAGGGTGTTGACGTGGATAGAAAATTGGTTGGCAGACAGGAAGCAAAGAATAGGAGTGAACAGGTCCTTTTCAGAATGGCAGGCAGTGGCGAGTGGAGTGCCGCAAGGCTCGGTGTTGGGGCCGCAACTGTTTACCATATATATTAATGATTTGGTAGAGGGAATTAGGAGCAACACTAGCAAGTTTGTGGATGTCACAAAGCTGGGTGGCCGTGTGAACTGTGAAGAGATGTTAGGAGGTTGCAGTGTGACCTGGACAGGTTGAGTGAGCGGGCAGATGCATGGCAGATGCAGTATAATATAGATAAATGTGAGGTTATCCACTTTGGCGGCAAAAACAAGGGGGCAGATTATTATCTTAATGGGGTTAGGTTTGGTAAGAGGGAGGTGCAGCGAGACCTGTGTGTCCTTGTACACCAATCACTGAAAGTTGGCGTGCAGGTACAGCAGGCAGTGAAGAAAGCTAATGGAATGTTGGCCTTCATAACAAGAGGATTTCAGTATAGGAGTAAAGAGGTTCTTCTGCAGTTGTATAGGGCTCTGGTAAGACCACATCTGGAGTATTGTGTACAGTTTTGGTCTCCTAATTTGAGGAAGGACATCCTTGTGATTGAGGCAGTGCAGCATAGGTTCATGAGATTGATCCCTGGGATGGCGGGATTGTCATATGAGGAAACACTGAAAAGACTAGGCTTGTATTCACTGGAGTTTAGAAGGATGAGGGGGATCTTATAGAAACATATAAAATTATAAAAGGACTGGACAAGCTAGATGCAGGAAAAATGTTCCCAATGTTGTGCGAGTCCAGAAGCAGGGGCCACAGTCTTAGAAAAAAGGGGAGGCCATTTAAGGCTGACGTGAGAAAAAACGTTTTCACCCAGAGTGTTGTGAACTTGTGGAATTCCCTGCCACAGAGGGCAGTGGGGGCCAAATCACTGGATGAATCCCACGGTACGAGTTCATTCCAAGAGCTCTCCCGAGTTTGCCCTGATTCGAACTCGGAGATTTATGGTAATGGCCGCTCATCGGTACTTGGGGCTCTCGTGGACATTTTTCAACATTTTCAACATGTTGAAAAATTTTCAGGATTCTTCCCGAGCTTGCCTGCCATTAGCGAGTCTTCCCGAGTACCTGCCGTTGGCGTTATGAGCCGCTAAGAGACGTCCCCGAGCTCCGACATACCCGCTACGTTAATTCTCCGTGCTTACCACGAGTTTAATTTTTTTTTAACTCGGGAGAGCTCTTGGAATGAACTTGTACCGGGGGACAGGGCCATTAGATAGAGCTCTAGTGGCTGGTGGAATCAAGGGATATGGGGAGAAGGCAGGCACGGGTTATTGATTGGGACAATCAGCCATGATCACAATGAATGGCGGTGCTGGCTCGAAGGGCCAAATGGCCTCCTCCTGCACCTATTTTCTATGTTTCTATGTTTCTAATCCATTACTTCTTCTTACAGCTGAGAAGAAGGGCTTGAGATGAGATAATTAAATGCTTGACCAGAGAATAGTACCAGATATTGTTTCCAAGGTTTCATTCACGTTTAATATCTGAAATTAGATTTCACTCTTCTTCAGTGGCTTTAAACAATTGACTTCCTGGAAAATAAATATGAAGTTGTCTCAATATATTTGAAATAGTGGACATAAAGAACTGTGAAAGCTGGTTTATTTAAAAAAATACACTAATGTTGGGGTAACTCATTGGGTCAGGCAGCATCGTTGGAGAAGATGGATTGGTGATGTTTCGGAAGGGTCTCGACCCGAAATGTCACCTATCCACTTTCTCCGGGGATACTGCCTGACCAAGCTGAGTAACTCAAACACTTTGTGAATTTTTCTTTGATCCACTCTACTGCTTTTTCAGCTTTTTCTCCCCTTCTCCCATCAGTCTCAAGAAGACCGTCAACCCGAAACGTCACTGAACCCAAACCCGAAAGGGATGCTGCCTGACCAGCTGAGTTACACCAGCACTTTGTGTCATAGTTGAAACAGTGTCTGGGTGGTTAACACCCTGAAAAGGGCACTAAACCAGGTTCAGTCTGTGTCCTGAGAGGACATCACTTAACACAGGTTCTGCCCAAACCAACTCCATCACAGGTACAGAATGTGCAATGTTCTAGTGGTGCCCACTAATGTTTCATTGTGAGTATTCTATTCAAAGAGTTTATTCATATCTATAATACTAAAAGTCTGATCTTGACCACTTCCTGTTGTTCTGTATACTGATTTAAAAAAAATGCTGCCACTTATGGCTGTGATTTTTGGACATCTTACCCAGTCCCCCTCCGCAGCGCAGGACAAGAGGATTTTTCCCATTGATGACAAATAAAATAGTTATTAGTGTTTAAATGTTGATAATCTCTCTCCTGAAGGCCACACCGCTTCTGTAGGGACTATAAAACACGGAAGTGTTGAGTGCCTCAGTCAGTCTCTGCAAGATGGGGGAGCGAGAGGGTCATGTCTATCAGTCTGAGCTGTGAATAACACTGAACACATGTCTACTGAAACTATGAGTGGTTTTACTGACCTGTCAGTGCCCATAATGTGATTAGAAAATATGGTTTGTAAATGCTAAATCTGTGTTGCCTTTGGTTTGGAAATGCTAAAGCTGTGTTGCCTAATTAAAGGTGCCTTGCCTAATTAAAGTTGCCTCGCCTAATTAAAGTTGCCTCACCTAACTAAAGTTGCCTTGCCTAATTAAAGTTGTTGCCTAATTATAATTGCCTTATCTTCTATATAATTAAAAGTCTAATCTTGACCACTTTCTGTTTGCGCTTTATATAGATTTTAGAAAAAAATGCTACCACGTACGGCTGTGCTTTTTGGCCATCTTACTCAGAGTCCCCCTCCGCTCATCAGGTGCCGAGGATTTTTCCCATCGATGAAAAATAAAAGAGTTATTAGTGTTTAAAAAATGTTGTGATTCTCTCCCCTGTCAATCACACTATGAAGCCCACGCCCCTTCTGATGGGAGGGGGCGGAGGGACTATAAAACCCAGAAGTGTGGGCGTGGCTCAGTCTCTGCAAGATGGAGGAGGGAGAGGTCACGACTTGCTGTCTTTAGTGGCCTTGCACCCTGCTTGAAATGGTATGAAACTGCACTTGGATTTGGCGGCCTTGCACCCTGCGTGAAGTAGTAAGAAACTGCATTTAAATTTTGTGGCCTTGCACCCTGCTTGAAATGTAATTTCAAGGAATAGTCGTGAGTCAACTGCCAGCCCACCAGCCGTGAGTGAGTGAGCTGCCAGCACAACAGACTTGAGTGACTGAGCCGCCAGCCTAAGAATCCATTCGGCCCACAATGTCCATACTAGCCCTCTGGAAACCAGTCCCTTCAGCCTACAACACCCATACAAGTGCTCCAGAATGTCCTGTCCCCCCCCCCCCATTGGAATAGGTGGAGATGTGGAATATTGCGTTGGGGGTCCAGCCCTCCTGTGTGAATATGGGACCCAACGGGTTCCAATTACTCTAGTATTCTTATATTCATGGTTAATTCATGGAGTTTTACAGCATGGAAACAGGCCCTTCAGCCTAACCTGTCCATGCAGACTATAAGGACTCAGCCAGATTCAGCACAGGCCTGTTCATCATCACAAGAAACTACAAGAAATTATCCAACATCAACAGCATCTGTGGTCAAGATTGACACGGAATCGGTGGGCCGAAGGGCTGTTTCCGTGTTGTATCTCCAACCTAAACTAAAGTTAGCAAGGTCTATATTTGTATCTAACTAATGGGTTACAACTCAATCTACTTTCTAAACATCAAAATAATTCAAACACAAAGGTTAGAAATGGCTGGTAGCGCCACTGCCTTGCAGTGCCTGAGATTCAGGTTCAATCCTGACCTCGGGTGCTGTCCATATGGAGTTGGCACATTTTCCCTGTGACCGCGTGGGTTTAATTTAGGTGCTCTGGTTTCATAGAGTCATACAGTGTGGAAACAGGCCCTTCAGCCCAACTTGCCCGCAACAGCCAACATGTCCTAGCTACACTAGTACCACCTACCTGCATTTGGTCCATATCCCTCCAAACATGTCCAATCCATGTATCTGTCTAACTGCTTCTTAAACGTTGGGATAGTCAGAGTCTCAACTACCTCCTCTGGCAGCTTGTTCCATACACCCACCACCCTTTGTGTGAAAAAGTGACCCTCAGATTCCTATTAAATCTTTTCCCCTCCACTTTTTCCCCTCTAGTCCTTGATTCATCTACTCTGGGCAAGAGACTCTGTGCATCTATCTGATCTACTCATCTCATGATTTTATCCACCTCTATAAGATTACCCTTCATTCTCCTTTGCTCCAGGTATACTCAACCTCCTATACCTCAGACCTTCTGGTCCTGGCAACAGCATTAATTTTATGTGTACCTTTTCCAGCTTGACATCATCTTTCCTATAACATGGTGCCCAGAACTGAACACAATACTCTAAATGCGGTCTCACCAATGTCTTGTACAACTGCAGCATAACTTCCCAACTTCTATATTCAATACTCTGCCAATGTACCAAAAGCCTTTTTGACCACCTTATCTACCTGCAACTCGACCTTCAAGGAACCATGCACCTGCACTCCTAGATCCCTCTGCTCTACATTCCCCAGAGCCCCGCCATTCACCGTGTAGGTCCTGCTCATGTTAAACTTCCCAAAATGCAACACCTCACATTTCCCTGTATCAATCAACCATTCTTCAGCCCTCCTGGCCAATCGATCAAGATCCTGCTGCAATATTTTACAACCAACTTCACTATCTGTGAAACCACCTACTTTTGTATCATCAGCAAACTTGCTAATCTTGCCATGTATGTTCTCCTCCAAATCATTGATGTAGATGATAAACAGGAACGGGGCCCAGCACCAAACCCTGAGGCATACCATTAGTCACAGGCCTCCAGTCCGAAAAGCAACCTTCCACTATCAATTTCTGCTTCCTTCCATGAAACTAATTTTCTATCCATACAGCTATCTTTCCTTGGATCCCATGTGATCTAACCTTACAGAGTGCCTACCATCAGAACCTTGTTAAATACCTTACTGAAACCCATGTATACAACATCTACAGCTCTGCCCTCATCGACCATTTAGATCACATCTTCAAAAAACTCAATCAGATTTGTGAGCTACGACCGCCCACATACAAAACCATGCTGGCTATCCCTAAGGTAGACAAAAATGTGTTATATTTTATGTTAAAAATTTTTTTAATGTTGTGTCTTATTTTTATTGGTGTGCTGCAAATGGCAACTCAAATTTCACTACACCAGAAATGGTGTATGTGACAATAAATGTCCTTTGTCCTTTGCCTACGTGTGGTCTCACTGATGTAGAGCAGCTGACATCTAGAGCAGCGGTTGCAATAGATGAGGTTGGAGGAGGTGCAGGTGAACCTCTGCCGCACCTGGAAAGACTGCTTGGGTCCTTGATTGGAGTCAAGGTGGGAGGTAAAAGGACAAGTGTAGCATTTCCTGCACTTGCAAGGGACGGTGCCCAGAGGGGGTGGTTTGGGTGGGAAGGCACAAATTGACCAGGGAGTTATGGACGGAGCGGTCTCTGCGGAAAGCAAACGGGAGATGTGGCAAGTGGTGGGATCACGTTGGAGGTGGCGAAAATGTCGGAGGATTATTTGTTGTATGTGATGGCTGGTAGGGTGGAAGGTGAGGACAAGGGGGACTCTGCCCTTGTTACAAGTGGGGGGGGGATAGGGAGTGAGAGCAGAGTCACAGGGTATAGAAGAGACCCTGGTGAGAGCCTCATCTATCGTGGAAGAGGGGAACCCCGTTCCCTGAAGAATGAGGACATCTCCGATGCCCTGGTTTGGAACACCTCATCCTGGGTGCAGATGCGGCGTAGACGGAGGAATTGGGAGTAGGAGATGGAGTCCTTACTGGAAGCGGGGTGGGAAGAAGTGTAGTCCAGATAGCCATTGGAGTCAGTGGGTTTATAGTGGATGTCGGGCAGTAGTCAAGAAATGAGGTCAAGAAATGGTAGGGAAATGTTGGTCCAGGTGTATTTAAGTGCCTGATGGAAGTTAGTGGTGAAATGGATGAATTCAGTGAGTTGTGTGTGGGTGCAGGAGGTGGCACCAATGCAGCCGTCGATGTAGCGTAGGTAGAGTTCGGGAATAGGGCCATGGTACACCTCGAACAAGGATTGTTCGACGTACCCTACAAAGAGGCAGGCATAGCTTGGGCCCATGCGCGTGCCCATAGCTACACCTTGTATTTGGAGGAAATGGGAGGAGTCAAATGAAAAGTTATTAAGGGTAAGGGTAAGGACCAGCTCCGCTAGGCGGAGCAGAGTATCAGTAGATGGGGATTGGTTGGTTCTGCGTTTTCTCTCACTGACTATCCCTAATCAGCCCTTGTCAATCCAAATGCCTGTATATCCTATCCCTCAGAAAACCCTCCAGTAATTTTACAACTACAGATGTTAAGCTCACAGGTCTATAGTTCACAGCATTTTCCCTGCTGCACTCTTGAATAGAGGCACCCTCCAGTCTTCCGGTACCTCTCCTGTATTTAAAGACGACTTGTAAATTTCCCACATCCCAAAGACGTGTAGGTTTGCAGGTTAACAGCCCTCTGTAAATTTCCCCTAGTGTGTAGGGAGTGGATGAGAAAGTGCTATAACATTGAACTGGTGTGAAAGGGTGATCGATTATAGGTGAGGACTCAATGAGTGGAAGGGTCTATGTCCGTGCTGTACTTCAAACTAAACCAGACTACATAAACCAGACTAAACCCCTCCAGATGATTCCATACATTATTTGAAAGCTTATTGCAATAACAATTATGTAAATGGAATATAAATGGAGATATTAAAGCTCATTATCTTTTTTTCAATGTGTTAGAGAGTCTAATTAGATTCTCATTCTCAAAGTCAGTGTTCAGCACTGAGGCAACTTGTCAAAACAATGGACCTCGGAATTTTCTTCAATTAGTTATTTATGTGCAGAGAGGGAATTTACATCTGGAGAGGTTATGGCTTCACCATATTCTGCTCTTCGACAAAGTACCTGCTTTTTAACTTATCTAGTCATAGTCATACAGTGTAGAAACAGGCCCTTCAGCTCAACTTGCCCACACCGAGCCACGTGTCCCAGCTACACCAGTCCCACCTGCCTGTGCTTGGCCCATATCCCTCTAAACTTGTCCTATCCATGCACCTTTCCAAATGTTTTTCAAATGTTGTGACAGAACCTGCCTCAACTACCTCCTCTGGAGAGCTCATTCCATACACTCACCATCCTTTGTGTTAAAAAAAAGTTACCCCTCAGGTTCATATTAAATCTACCCCCCCTCACCTTAAACTATGATCTCTAGTTCTTGATTCCTCGACTCTGGGCAAGAGATGTGGATTTATCCCATCTGTTCCTCTTGTGGCTTTGTACACATCTACAAGATCAGGCTCTATCCTCCTGCCCTCCAAGGAATGAAGTCTGAACATGCTCAACCTCTCCCTATGCCTCAGGCCCTCAAGTCCTGGCAATGTCAGTACCAGCTTATGGTATTAGTACTCACCCTTACTGCTCTCTCTTGTCTGCAATAAACCACAGAGTTGTGGACACAGCCCAGTCTATCACACAAAAGTAGCCTTCCTTCCATCGATTCCATCTACCTTGGGAAAGCTGCCAACATAATTAAGGACCACTCAAATCCTGGCCTTGTCTTCCTTCACTGCTCTCACCTCTTGCACTCAGAACTGAACATCTGAAGTGGAATTTGAACTTGCAACTTTCTTAAAATCCATTTCAACCAGAGTTTTGCCACAAAAAATCTGCTAAAGTTTCACAGCAAGATCCCAGTTATTATCAGACCCCCCCCCCATTGCTCCCCATTCACTTTGTTTGTACACAGTGCCTGAACCAACTTCAGCACTGGACATTGCAGTTCATCAATGAATCTGTCCTTAAAGGAACAGCACACTAAATTCAACCAGATTACATTCAGGTGAAACAGGTAAGTAATACCTCTTCAATCACTACAGTTTCTGTGTTTGCCTGCACTTTCAAGGCTCCTGGTTTCAGTTTAATGTACTAACTTGATACAATGATACGATACCATGATAGTATTATTTGTTGTCTGCAGTCATACAAACAAGAAAAAGAACCAAGACACAACATAATTTACACAAACATCCATCACAGCGAATCTCCTCCTCACTGTGATGCAAGGCAAAGTCTTATCTCTCCCCTGCTCTCCCCATTCTTGTTCCGATGCCAAAGTCAAAGCCCCCGGCGGGCGATGGTAAATAAATTCCAGTTGGAATATTTTGGAGAACCAAGTAACCAAGAACCAAGAACCAAGTCCCGCGGCCATTAAGGCCGCGCCGGGCGATTCAAGACTGCGCTCCGGGTCTTGATGTTAAAGCCCCCGGCGGGTGCTAGCAAGTCTCGCAGCCATTAAAGCCGCGCCGGGCAATATAAGGCCCCGCTCCAGGTCATTTTCAACCCCGCAACTCGGGCGGGAGAAGTTGCCGTTGTGGAAGCTCCAAAAGCGGTCTTCCACCAGGGACCCGCGAGTTCCCGATGTCACCGTCCATCGGGCCGGCGGCCGCAGCCTCCAAATCTCCGGGGTTGGGCCGCATCAGCGCGCCACCACAGCTCCTCCCGTTCCAAACTCGGCCAGCTCCACGATGGTGAGTAGTCCACAGGCTCCGCGACTGGAGCCCCCGGGTTGTTCCGGTTGGAGACCGCTCCACAGAGTTAGGCCCCAACAACAACGGAGACCCAACAGGGAAAAGTTTGAGTCCTCTGTGCAGGGAAGAGATTTAAAAGTTACCCCCTCCCCCCACACATACCCAGTTTAAAAAAAAACACTATAACTACACTCAAACGTGACAAGAAAATTAAAAAAAAGACAGACGGACTGCAGAGGCCACTGTGACGTGGGTCACAACATTAGGAAAACACGGTGTTGGAGTAACTCAGCAGTCAGGCAGCATCTGTGGAGGACATTGACTGATTCTGCCACACGGATTAATTTCCAATACATTTTTCACCACATGTTTGCTTGTCCGTATTTACTTTGCCATTCCCTTCCTCTCTTATTAAGTCTTCCATTTCAACAGCAGAACATGTATTGACCACAGAAGTTTGTGCCACATGCTAATGTGAGGAACAGCACGACATATTTTGCTTGGGCAGCTTACAACCCAGCAGTATGCACATTAAATTCTCTAATTTTAAGTAACTTTTAGTTACACTCTATTCCCTCCCCTGTCCCCCCTAGCCACCTTCCTCCACACCAGTTGTTTTACCAGTTCCACAGTTCTCCACATTTATCCCACCTTGAGATCACACCATCTTTAGCCAACAATGAACCTACCAGGACATTGTCCCGCCTGCTGTCATTTGTCGCCAGCCGTGATTGCTCCTGGTCTTTTCTTGCCTCCAGCTCTTCACCCACTCTTCTCCCCCCCACCCTCTACTTTCAGTCTGAAGAAGGGTCCCGACCCGAAACTTCATCCATCCATTTCCTCCAGAGATGCTGACTGACCCATTGAGTTCCTCCAGCACTTAGCATCTCTCAGATCCTATGCTTGCCTCTTTCCTTCTTTTAGGAGATCAGGATTATTTGTGTCTGGTAATTTATTCACATTTAAAGATGCCAAATTACTTAAGATGTCATTTCGACCTTAGTTTACATTTCACTTTCGGATTCCTTAATGTCTGTCATCTTCCACTCTTCTGAGAATATTAATGCAAAATATTCATTCTGGACTATAGATATCTTCCTCCTCCACACTTGGGTTACCAATTTCCTCTCATATCCTCTTTCCCTCTTACATATTTATAAAATGTCTTTTAATGCAGCAATTATGGGTACCTCCCAGAAAGAGAAGCTTAAAATCAACCTGGTGAGTGGGCTGTAAGTGCAGTGGTGTGGAATGGAGGCGTAGGCAGTGATGATCAATTCAAGCCGGACGACAGTCGTGAGCATCAAATTCCCAGCTGACGCAGCATGGTAGACATGCTACAGTGACAGAGTTGCCACATTTTGACAGATGATAAAATTACAGAACTTGTAAGTATTTTGGAGGCAGAGAAAGAGAGATACGTTCATGTTCGTAAGACATAGGAGAGGAGTCTGAAAAAGGCTTCCTACCCAAAACCTCACCTGTTCCTTTTCTCCAGAAGTGGTCCCTGACCAGCAGAGTTACTCCAGCATTTTGTGTCTATCCCCCAGAGATGTCGTCTGACTTCCTTCGTTACTCCAGAATTTTGTGGGTTTTTTTTGGTAAAGCAGTTCCTTGTGTAGGTATGTTACAAAACTTACCTTCAGCGGCGCTGTAATTCTGCCACTGGCCGTGTGCGCGATTTTGGCGCGTTTGATGGGGGGGGGGGGGGGGGGTTTGAACGGGGTTTTTTCCGACCTGGTCCTGAATTATATTTGTTGGAGTGCAAGATGTTGTTAAAAAATCGTTCCTACGGCTGTTCTGTGTGTTTTAAAAAAAAATTCACCCGACAAGTTAATTGCTGGAATGATTTTAAAATCAGCTTCTGAAGCGTCAATGCCGACAACGGGGATGGATTTTATGGAGGACCAGGTAAAAGAAAGTAGTTTATTTTTATATATAAAAGTGTTTCTTAAGATGTGTTTAATTCACATTTTAAGTTGTGAAACGGTGATTCCCCCCCCCCCCCCCCCCTCCCCCGAAGAACCGGCAGTGTATATGCAGATATGGGGGACTAAAATCACCGCAACCTGAACATTCCAAATTGTCCCGTTCCAGAAAATCCCACTCGCAAGCTGATTTAAATGGCCATTATTTTACAGGTATTAAACATTAAATTCCTTCCATTTGGCCTATAGACCCATGACAATGAGATTTAAAAATTATGTTATATTCTGAATTCTTGTGTGAATGTTATTTGGACACTTAGGCTATTTAAAAATGTTCATCTATTCTTAAGAAATGGATAGATGTTTAGATCTAGTAATTTAATTTTGTAATTAGCTACAATTAGGTAACTAACTAATTACATGCTTTAATTTCAAGTCATCTAAGTAAGATTGTTTCATATTTGTTTCAGAATGCTTCAATCTATATTAACTGAAAATTTATTTCAGTTCTCTTAAATTTTAAGAAAGTTATCGGCCTTTAAATGTTCTCGATCACAGCTTTTGTGTTAAGTCATTGAAAAAGCAATAGGGAACAAGATGCCAATTTCCGAGTATGAAAATGGCCATAACTTTTTTAATACTGAAGATATGAAAGTGAATTAGGTGTCAAGTTAAACTTCTTTTTATGCTTTATCTGATGGGATAAATTAAAGACTTGATTTTTAAAATCTCAAAATTTTGTAACATTGCTACCTTGTGTCCTCAAGTCATGTTGTGTTTATGGCCATATGCACAAGAATGGCGAGGTACAGGTACAATAAAATCTTGTAGCAGCGTCACCATGAAACCTAAAGACATAGGAGCATGATTAGGCAATTCAGGCCATTGAGTCTACTCCCTATTCAATCAAGGCTGATCTATCATTCCCTCTCAACCCCATCCTCCTGCCTACCCCCTGTAACCTTTGACACCCTTACTAACCAAGAACCTGTCAATCTCTGATTTAAAAATACCCAATGACTTGAGCAATGAATTCCACAGGTTCACCACCCTCTGGCTAAAGTCTCAAAGACTAAAGGGCCTGTCCCACTTACGTGTCCTTGGCACGGAAATTACATGACCATGTGGTCACGTTGAGGCACACGGGCATCGTATGGCCGCACAGGGCCAGTCCCACTGAGAAGCGCGGAGAGGTATGTAGTTGTGCACGACATCGCACGGGGCTCCGAAATTTTTGTAGCGAACTAAACCAGAGATCAAGAAGAAAACCAACGCAGGGCACGGGGAGAAGATACAAACTCCGTACAGTCAGCACCCATAGTCAGGACTGAACCTAGGTCTCTGGCACTGTAAGGCAGCAACTCTACTGCTGCTCCAACGTGCTGCCCTATTTGAATTGACATTGGGTACAAAGGGAACAAACGGACATGGAGCACGTGTAGGCGGAAGAGATTAGTTTAACTTTGCATTACACTACGCATGGGCATCGTGGGCTGAATGGCCTGTTCCTGTGCTATGCTGTTCCATGATTCCATGGGGGGGAGGTGGGTCCCGAGAAAATAGGGAGACCCTAGGGAGACCCAGCTGGGGGCTGCTGAGAATGTACGGGGACCCAACAGGGGGCTGCGGAGAATGTAGCGGGACCCCACTTGCAGCGGCAGGCCTGGTTTGCCGCTGCAAGAAGATTAGCTTTTGTGACTTTGTTAGCACCAGATCTGCTGTATGAATTTACCGAGTTGTATGCAAGACAGAGCATTTCATTGTACCTAGGTACATGTGACAATAAAGTATCATTCAATCGTTGATTTTGAGCTACATTAAATAAAAATAAGCAGTTTCTCTGGTGTTGAGCTGAGCAAAGATTTTACCAGCAGGCAAGGCTTTTTTTTTATTGAAAAAAAATATCTGTAACTTGGGAAAAAAACTGAACCTGACCAGAAGCTATATTATTTCTGATTTACAAAATGAAAACCTTCTACTTCATCAGCATTAAAATGGATTAAATTAAGTCCTATTTTGCTGTAATTTTGGTGACTGTAATTCATCTTCATGTGAGATATGTACGTCAATAAGCTCTCTCTGTTGAAATCTGGGGTAATTTGGAATTCTGAACTCTGGCATCAATAGTTTTGCATACATTTCCATGTGTTTATCAGTGCAAAGTGCCCCGATGGACTGTTGCTGAAAACATTTTGATCACAGTGAATGTAGTCGCTGAAAATTGATTTATTTTCCGACATTTGAAAGTTCTAAGCCTGTTGAAATGTCAAGGTTATCAAGAGCAGTTATTTCACACAGCTCCACAAAAGGGAGACGTGTACTTACGAACAACTTGTGTCACACTGAAAGAATTGCTTTTGGTGTTGGAATGTGGCTTACTAATGAAAGTGCTGAGGTTGGATGTTATCGAGCTGCAAAGGGTGCAGAGAAGATTTACGAGGATGTTCCCAGGAATTAGCGTGACGTTTAAGAAACAACATGTAGACAGGTACATGTAGGATAGGTTTAGAGGGATATTAGCCAAATGCTGGCAGATGGGACTAGTGTACATGGGGCATAGTGTGGTCAATTTGGGCAAATGGGCCTGTTCCCACGCTGTATCACTCTATGACACTGGTATTGGTTTTGATTTTTTGTTTTCCTATGTGCCAAACCTTTGTTTGGCGAGCTATCTGGGCAAAACATACCATAAAGGAGTACAACAGGAAGTGCAAAAAGAGCCAGGAAATAGGGTGCGGAAAATAGTGTTACAGATACTAAGAAAGCACAGATTTAAAATAGTGCAAGGGTCACAAGGAAGTTGATTGGGAGATCAGGAATACTGTACATCATAAATTTATGAGAGATCTGTATAAGAGTCTGATAACATCAGGAAATAAGCTATTCTTGATCTGGCAATATGGGCTTTCAAACGGTTGAGGGGAGAAGATGAGTGCAACTGGTCAGTGATTATATGGGCTGCTTTCTCAAGGCAGCGTGAAGTGTAGATGAGGTCATTGGAGGGCGGCTGATTTATGTGATGGACTGCAGGCATGGAAATCGCTCTCAAAACATGGCGGGGCATAATTTCATGGCAGTCGTGTGCGCATGCGCTCACACACAAGGCTTCGGCCATGGGCCCTGCGGATGGCATCGGGAGCTGACTTGGCTGGTGACTGACTCCGAACTCCAGCAACAGCAGATTCGTCCGCCCTGAATCATGGGGCTTCAATCGGTCCGTTCGTGGGGGCTTCAACAGTGGGAGGCAGCAATTTGACTGCGGCGCAGTGGAAGATCCCGCGGCCGGGCCGGGCAATGAAAAGCCCCGCGAACGGCCAATTCAAACTCCGCTCTATGATCTTTGCCCCATGGACATCTCCCTGCTCCAATCACCACGCTCTATCCTCAGTCCCACCCCCCTATTTCTGCCCCTGACCCATACCTCCTACAATGATTTGTGCTGAATCATCATGTGTCCCCCCCCCCCCCCCCCCCCCAGTTCCTGGTGACTGATGTCTCTCTCATGGACGCACCTAGAATCAGCGCCCTTGATCATTAGTCCCACCCCCACTGTCTCGCGGAAAGCGGAGATTTTCAATAGCACAGGGTTTTAACAGGGTTTTAAAATACAAATTACATAAAATGGGGGGGGGGGGGGGGGGAAATCATCCCCCCGCCTCTCAAAACCTGCCTCCCTCCGCGGATTTCCTCCTCTAATGGGCTGGGCTGCACTCAACTCTCTGCAATTTCTTGTGGTGAGAAAGATGTGGCAACTGTATGGTGTAGGCCAGCAGCATTCGGCCCATTGACTGTAAATTGGGACATAAAATCATGAGAGGAATGGATCGGGTAGAAACACAGTCTTTTGTCCAGTGTAGAGGAATTGAGAAGGTGAGGAGGGAATAATTTTTTAGGTTCCTGAAGGGTAACTTTTTTTACAAAGGGTGATGGAGGTATAGAACAAGCTACCAGAGGAGGTGGTTGAGGCAGGTACTGTCATAAGTTTTAAGAGACATTTGGAAAAGTACGTGCTGTATGCCAGAGGAGGTAGGCACAGCAGGTATTACTGTCTGATGAACTAATGTTTAAGTGACATTTGGGCAGGTACGTGGATAGGATAGGTGTAGAGGGATATGGGCAAGTGCGGGCAAGTTGGACAAATGTAGATGGGGCATGTTGGTCGTTGTGGGCAAGTTGGATCGAACGACTTGTTTCCACGCTGTATGAATCTCTCCATGACTTTCTATGAGATCACGAAAAGTGATACTGCAAAGCAAAGCTAATTTCTTTACCTGTCATTGGTAGCTTACAGGGTTTACTAGAATTGCCAAATACATTAAATGTATGTGGAGTTAATAACATGACAGAAAATTGTACTTAGATTTACTTCTGACAAACGTCTTCAATTAAACATGAGCATAAGCGATCTCGTGGCAGGAACTACTACATTTCCTATCTTCTTCAGATGTATTATAATTACAATGAGCTGGACTGCAGCTATAATTCTTACAATGCAACTTTCTCTCCCGCAGCTACGAGGAGCTACTGACAAGAGCTGAAAATCCCCAAACACTGCAGAAATCTCCAGCACCGAGAGTAAAATTCAGCTCAACTTCAAACTTGAAAGAATAGGATCAGCAGTGACATTTCCAACAGTAAATGATGGATTTTACTGAGGTTTGGCGGAATTGCACACTTAATCTGTTTGCCTTTGAAGAAATTCACAGCTATTTACTGCAGAATGAATGTCGGATACAAATGAAGCAAGAAAAACATCTGAGCAATCAGAAGGGAATTTGAATTTGTTTTTAAAAACTGCAATACTTTTTTAGCAATGGACATACTTTTGGGAATACGTTAATGATAAGGCTGAAGAATTTAGTGTCATCTAGAACATTGGAGATTGAGGAGAGACTTGAGGAGAGAGTATATAAAATTACGGGAGGAATAAATATAATCTTTTTTCCCAGGGTGGAAATTACTAGAAAGCAAAGTTATAAGGTGAGAGGGGGAAAGTTTAATGGAGATTGGCCCTACTAGGGATAGTGATGGAGGTAAACATGTGAAGAAGGGTCCCAACCCAAAGGTCATCTATCCCTGCTCTCCAGAAATGCTGCCTGACCCGTTGAGTTTTACTGGAGAACCTGGATCTCTGGAAAGCATGGATAGGTGGCGTTTCAGACTGAAGAAGGGTCCTGTCCTGAAACATCACCCATTCATGTTGCACAGAGATGCTGCCCGAACTGCTGAGTTACTCCAGCACATTGTGCTTTTTTTTTAGAAAGCAGCAACTGCAGTTCCTTGCTACTCAATGAAAGTTCACAGATGCTGAGATTAGTGTTGTGTGGTGTTCCAGAAACCCGATGTTACCTTTACTGATAGGCAACAGAATTGTAAGTTCCAGTAGCTGCTAACTTTGTTTTAAATTCCTTTATTGTCACATGTACCGAAGCACAGAGGTTTTGTTTTTGCATACAGATCAGTAAGACTATTTCCATACATAAATACAATACCCGGTTAAGCACCTAATGTACAGAAACAGCCCACTGAATCTATATGCAAGAGACGCCAGGTTTTGACACTATTTCACAGTCTCAAAAGCAGCTGGCCATAAGGCCCATTGCAGCCGTCACCTCCATCTAGTTGTACCGTGAACCGCTGTCCCTCTGATAACCAGCCCACCTTCAATCTCTGTGCCCCGGGGATGCATCCCACAATTTAGTTTAGTTTATTATTGTCACATTGAACCACAGTGAAAAGCTTTTTTGTTGCGTGCTAACAAGTCAGCAAAAAAACTATACGTGGTTACAGGCAAATCGTCCACCATGTACAGATAAAGGACCTTGCAGCCGACCTTGAATGTGCACAGGTGATAATCCCCCCCCCCCCCCCCCCCCCCCCCCCCCCATTCTCATTGGTGCTGCAATGGATTTCACTGGAGAAATTCAGGCTAAAACTCTCTACAATTATTTGAAAAGCTATCAACTGGAGGATTACAGCTTTGCAGTGAGGAAGGTTGGTATAAGTGGTGCAACGTTGTGCCTTCGAGGAGGGGCTAAGCCAACGGCAGGAGAATGGACATCTGAGGATGGAACTAGAAGGGAGAAGAACTAAACTGGGTTCAGATATGGGGGCAAGTAGAAACAATGCAAAAAGGATAAGTGA
This sequence comes from Leucoraja erinaceus, assembly GCF_028641065.1. Lineage (NCBI taxonomy): Eukaryota > Metazoa > Chordata > Chondrichthyes > Rajiformes > Rajidae > Leucoraja > Leucoraja erinaceus. Next base: position 40,126,000 of record NC_073388.1, read on the forward strand.
CTAGTACGAGCGGTAATGATGATGATCAGATTGTACAGGCATAAGAATGCTTAAGCCGGAAATATCAACTTTATTTTTTTATGAACTCTCCTCTGAACTTCCTTCAGACTTCAATTATCTGCAATACTTTGATTTTCAAGAGTCTCAAGACTCAATAATCAAGAGTGTTAAATTGACATATGTACCAGCAACAGAGCAATTACATTCTCACTAAAAGCCCTTTAATGCAATAACACGCATATAAATATATATAAATACAGATATATGTATATGTATATATGCGTATATGTATATATATATATGTATACATATATGTATATACATATATATACATATACACATATATATGTATATATATATATATATGTATACATATGTATATATATATATATGTGTATATATATATATATGTGTATGTGTATATATATATACATATGTATACATATATATATATGTGTATATATATGTGTGTAGATATGTATGTAAATATATATATATGTATATATATGTGTATATATATATGTATATATGTGTGTATATATATATATGTATATATATATGTGTGTGATATATATGTGTATATATATGTATATATGTATTTATATATGTGTATATGTATATATGTATATATATATATGTGTATATATATTTATATATATGTGTGTGTATATATATATGTATATGTGTGTATATATATATGTATATGTGTACATATATATGTATATGTATGTGTGTATATATATATCTGTATTTATATCTGTATGTATATATGTATCTGCATGTTATTGCATTAAAGGGCCTTTAGTGAGAATATAATTGCTCTGTTACTGGTACATATGTCAATTAAGCACTTGATTATTGAGTCTTGAGACTCTTGAAAATCAAAGTACTGCAGATAATTGAAGTCTGAACGAAGTTCAGAGGAGAGTTCATACAAAAATAAATAAAGTTGATATAAATATATGCATAGCAATCAAAAATACAATAAATTAATAATGTTAATACTAGTTAACCATAATAGTGCATACTCGTCCATTGGGCAATCAAAGACGCTGTCCATTGAAGATCATGGTTGCTGAGGTACACAAAAAAGCTGGAGAAACTCAGCGGGTGTAGCAGCATCTATGGAGCGAAGGAAATAGGCAACATTTCGGGCCGAAACCCTTCTGGTTGTGGTTAATGTTGTACAGTGTTCATGAAACCTGATGATTGTTGGGAAGTGTTTTTCCAGAACCTGGGCACTATTTTCGGACACCTATACCTTCTTCACGATAACAAGATTACAGTGTGGACAGGGTGATGTGGGTCCTTGATGATGCTGGTGTCAATCCTGGCCAAAATAGCCAGAATAGAGCCAAAATAAAGCAGAGGATTCATGCATTTCAAAGCCTTTTTGGTAAATTCTCTATTTCTGTATAAGAAGCCACAGGCTGCTGACTGGTGCCGGTAAGTCTAGGTCCCAGATCAGTGTTTCAGATAAGAAAGGTATAGGTATCTCTTCAATGCTCAGTATGTATGAGAATCTTGCAGAGGACCTTGCAAAGTATTGTAAATGCATTAGGTTGATTGGATTGCTGCACAGGGATTGTAAATAATGTAAATAATGTTGCAAGACAGTTACCCTGCTGTTTGTTGATTGGCCAAAGTGTTAAGCCTTGCAGAATTATTTTGAGTTCCAGGGTAAATGTTGCATTATTCAGAGAATTAGCTTCCTTCCAGAAGCTTCTGTAAAAAACATTGTTTTAGATTCTCTGTAATTGGATTGTGGAACTGTCAATAATGTATTGATGTAATTAATATGTTTGATTGGATTGTAAGGGGACCACCCCAATGTAGTTCGGCCCCTCAAGGTTCGTGGACCTATAAAAGGAAGCCCCATTTTGGATTGGTGTCGATCTTCTGGAAGGGCGCTTGGGACTGTGTGACCTTTTGGGCAGTGTCTGCTTGCACGAGGCTGAAGGGCTTGGCCAGGCAGAGACAAGGATCGAACCTGCATTGGTTTAGGTATCGTATAGGGGAATTTGCTGTTTGTTCTAAAAATACAGTTTAGTTGGTCCAGTGCTTGAGTCAGTGTTTTTTACTGAACTAGACTAAAGAGCTTTAGGAGCGTATTTGCATTAGCTGTATTTTTTTAACTGGTGGGGAGATCAGTACCAGTGATGGACTGAACAGTGTCAATCCTAAGTTTTCGTTGTTGCTTTATCATTCAGTTTAAATATTATTCTTCTGAATCTTGTTGGGAATGCGATGCAAGAACAAATTTATTCCAGAAGGATATGGAGTTCAGGAACCGTATTGGATGTATTGCCACAAATCCTTCTCCTCTGCGACTTAGAGTTAAGGATTGAGACAGACAAAATGGAGGGAAGTAGTTGAATCAGGGTCAGATTTGCTCCTGTAAGAGAGTTAAGGATAATTGTTTTAAGGTGAGGGGGGAGATATTTAATAGGAACATAAAGAGCAATGTTTTCCAATCAGAGGGTGGTGGGTATGTGGGATGAGCTGCTAGAGGAGGTAGTCAAGGCAGGTACAATACCAACATTTAAAAGATACTTGAACAGGTATATTGATAAGAAGTTTAGAAGGATATGGGCCAAACATGGGGATATAGGACTAGATGAGGCATCTTGGTTGGTATGGACGAGTTGGACCAAAGTGCCTGTCTCCCTGTATGATTCTAAGAGGAGATACAAGAGGGAGAAAGGAATGGTAAGCCAAGCAGTAATAGAGGTAATTCATATTTTCTTACGATCGATCAGTTTAAAATGTTCTCACAGGGCATATTTGTTCATTGTTGCATTGACAATTTCCTTTTTTTTTTAAAGTAAACATCTTATGTTGAATACTAAAGATAAAGACAAAGTGCCATAGTAACTCAATGGGTCAGGCAACATTTCTGCAAAATATGGATGTGACGTTTTGGGGTGGGACCCTTCTTCAGTCCTGACATTAAACTTCATCTATCCATCTTCTCCAAAGTTGCTCCCTGATCCCGTGGAGTTAGTCCAGTATTTTTTGGCAATCTTTGGCATAAACCAGCAAATCATAGAGTCATAGATTCATACAGCATGGTCCAACTTGCCCACACAGGCCAACATGTCCCATTTACACTAGTCCCACATGTGTGCGTTTGGTCCATATCCCTCCTAACCTGTCCTATCCATGTACCTGTCTAAATGTTTCATAAACGTTTTGATATTATCTGTCTCAACTACCTTCTCCAGCAGCTCATTCCATTCACCCACCACCACTTTAAAAAGTTACCCCTCAGGTTCCTACTAAACCTTCACCCCCCCCCCCCCCCCCCCCTCCCCCTCTCCCTCCCCATTACATTTATGTCCTCTGGTTCTCGATTCTCTTACTCTGGTCAAGAGACACTGTGCATCTACCCATTCTATTGCTCTCATGATTTTTTACACCTCTATAAGATCAGCCCTCATCCTCCTGCACTCCAAGGAATAGAGTCCCAGCCTGCTCAACCTCACCCCATAGTTCAGACCCTCGAGTTCTTGCAACATCCTCAGTAATCTTCTCTGTAAACTTTCCAACTTGACAGCATCTTTCCTGTAACATGGTACTCAGAACTGAACACAATATTCGAAATGCAGCCTCACCAACATTTTATGCTTCAACATCACCTCCCTACTTCTATACCAGTGTCTGTCCTGAATTTCTGGGGTAATTTTAATATGAAATTTATGTGTGAATCCTGAAAATTCTTAAAAAATAATGTTTTACACTCGGGACAAGATGGGTTTTGAAGATTTGGCAAAGATCGATACTGGCTGTTTCACACAGTGGACTACAATACCAGTGGGAACAGATTGATGTTGAGTTACCTACATCTTGCGTGCAGTTACAAGAAGCAGCATAATCTATGAGCAATTAACACGATTCACCCAGCAGTATGTTGCTCGTTATAAAAGTTGTCACGTGATAGAAAGCCTGCAATAACATGAATTTTAAGAGTGCTTTTAACATGGTAGAGCTCCCTATGGTAATTCACAGAAGCATTAGCAGATAACTTATGATACAGAGATGCATAACCGAGGTATCAGCAAGAATGGGAAGTAAAAGCTTTGACAATAAGTTAGGATTTAGAGAGCATTTTAAAAACAAGGGAGAGGCCAAGTGAATTGGAGAGGGCCAGTCAGAGATCAGTGGAATATTATTTTAAGAAAGTGCTAATTTCTGTTCCAGAGAATCACATTTCTCTGCTTCTGAACCTTCCCCGATCAGATCCTGCCATGGGCAGCATAATATCACTGTTAGTTGCTCTGAGAACATGGAGGGCAGGATCTCCAGTTGGAAGGAAGGGTGCCCAGCACCATTGGATGGACACTTCCCCAGTGAACAGTTCAAGTTGGCGTGGCTGGGTCCAGTCGCCGTCATGGGAGCGCCGCGGAAACTTGTGTTCATTTTTAATTTAATTCTAAGTACTAATACTCTAGCACTAATAATGTACGACTGGCAATCACTCGTAAAACTAATGTTAGCGTAACCGAAGCCTTTTTAAACACTGTACTCACCGATCCAGAGTGGCCGGCAGAAATCAAAAGAGCGTGTCGCGGCTACAACAATGGGAGCCCGGCTCTGAGAAAAAACTGGTTAAAACATCGAGGTAAGCAGGGGGGGGGGGGGAATTCAGATTAGGCTGAGAGTCCAAGCCTTCCGTCCACCTTTGCCCAGCATTCTTCTATTCTTCTGGCGAACGTCCAGTCCCTGGAGAACAAGCTGGATGACCTCAGGGCGAGGATCAGATTCCAGCGGGACATAAGAGACTGCAACATCTTCTGTCTGACCGAGACATGGCTGACCCTGTTGGTGCTGGATCACGTCATCTGCCCAACCGAGTCCTTCACTGTTTTCCGTGCGGACAGAACGGAAAAATCCAGGAAATCAAAGTGTGGAGGTGTTTGCTTCATGACCAACAGTAACTGGTGCAGCCCAAGGAATATTAAAACGCTTTCTCATTCCTGCTCACCGGACCTGGAGCATCTGATGATCTCATGCTGTCCATTCTAACTTCCCCGGGAGTTCAGCTCAGTGATCATCACAGCCGTCTACATTCCACCGCATGCGGACACCGGCATGGCACTATCGGCCCTACATGATGGGCTATGTCGACACCAAAACAAGAACCCTGATGCGACTATGGTGGTGGCTGGAGATTTTAATGTCAAATCTCAAAAAGGTCATGCCTAACTTCTGCCAACACATCACGTGTGCCACCAGGGGGGAAAGAACTTTGGACCAGTGCTACAGGAAAGGATACTAGGCTGTTTCTCTCCCTCCTTTTCGAAAATCTGACCATGTTGCCATTATCCTGCTGCCGGAATATAAACAACGGATAGTACGGGAAGCGGCAATGACGAGAGACGTAAAGCGGTGGTCTGACCATTCAGAGGCCATGATACAGGATGCACTGAGTGATGTTGACTGGAATATGTCCAATCAAGTTCCAGAGACGTCAGTGAGTTCGCGAAAGCGGTCACAGAATTCATTGCAGAAATAGCCAATAACATTGTCCCCATAGTTGCCATTTCCGTTGCCTTGAATGTTCGCACCACTGCTTACAATTCCGGCCTGGCACCCGGCAATATGGACGACTACAAGGCCCACCGACTGCGAAGGGCAGTGAAGGACGCAAAAAGGAGGTTCAGGGACAGGATGGAGTCGCAGATGGAGCAGCAGGACACCAGACTTTTGCTGGGGCTACGGACTATAACTAGCTACCGGAGCAGCCCCCCCCTCAGCCGGAAGTGCCGGCACCTCCATAGCTGATGACCTGAACTCCTTCTATACACGATTCGAGACGAGCAACATCATCTCTAAGTCACCGGCTAACAACAACACCACCAGCATGCTGGCTGGCGAGGCTGGAAGGAGGCCCACCGCTGGGGATGTGCACACATTCTCCAGCCTGCTTGAATGAATACCGACTGGTGGCCATCACCTCGGTGGTCATGAAATGCTTCGAGAGGCTGATCAAGAATCACATCTGCGCCTTTCTCCCTCGCAACATGGACCTGCTACAGTTTGCATACCGGCCGATCAGATCCACGGACGATGCGGTCTCCCAGGTTCTGCACACCACTCTCTCTCACCTTAACAGCCAGAAGGGGGGCTATGTTACGATGCTGTTCATAGACTTCTGCTCAGCTTTCAATATGATAGTACCCACCAGACTGGCTGAGAAACTGCTGAAACTGGGGGCTTAACCTGTGCCCTGTGTGCCTGGGTCCTGGACTTTCTCACTGCCAGGCCCCAGGTGGTCAAGTTGGGGAGACATACCTCCAACCCCCTCACCCTGAACACATGATCCCCCCAGGGTTGCGTCCTTAGCCCCCTACTGTACTCCCTGTACACACATGATTGTGTGGCCAGGTTCAGCAGCAACTCCATCATCAAGTTTGATGATGACACTGTGGTGATGGGCCTGATCTCTGATAACGATGAGAAGGCCTATCGGGAGGAGGTGGCTGATTTGGCACTCTAGTGTCAGGACAACAGCCTCCTCTTGAGTGTCACAAAAACTAAGGAGCTGATTGTGGATTTTAGAAGGGCACAACATCCGAGGGCATACATGCCACTGGAGATAAATGGGACTACTGTGGATAGGGTGAGCTGCTATAGGGAGTCCACATCACAGAGGATCTGACATGGACAACACACACTGCCGCACTGATGAGTAAGGCAAGGCAGCGCCTTTACCACCTCAGGCAGCTGAGGAAATTCAGAGTCTCTACTCTGTCCCTGCTGAAAGCATCTTGCCCAGCCACATCACAAACTGGTTTGGGAACAGCTGCAGGACAGGAAGGCTCTGTAGAGAGTAGTGTGTTTGGCTGAACGCACTACGGGAACTACACTCGCCCCCCTGCAGGACCTATACACCAGGGGGTGCAGATCCAGAGCCAGAAACATTATTGGGGACCCCTACCACCCCAGCAATGGACTGTTCCAGCAGCTACGGTCAGGCAAACGCTCCGAAAACAGAGAGGATGAGACGATGATTTTCTTCCCACAGACCATCAGGACTGTAAACTCTGATCTCACCAGGGACTAATTGACTGGATAAATTTACTGTTGTGTTGTGCCTTTTGTACAAAATTATTTTCTAACATGTAAATACTGATTCTGTTCTATTTTGTTCTGTAGTTTTTGCACAATCCGCAGGCATTGCCACTTTGATTTCACTGCACATCTTGTTTTTGTGACAAATAAAGTTGACTTGACTTGACGATCCCTGAGTTTCAATCAGAAGAAGGAGGTAGCCCCATCTATCAGTAACTACAGCTGTCTGCTAGAACATGTAGCCCAGTCCATCACTCAGACTAGACTCTCGACCATTGACTCCATCTACACTTCACAATGCCCTTGGGGAAAGGGACCCAACATAATAAAGTCTGAAGAAGGGTCTCGACCCGAAATTTCAGCTATTTCTTTCCTCCAGAGTTGCTGCCTGACCAGCTGAGTTACTCCAGCAATTTGCGTCTATCTTCAATATAATCAAAGATTCTTCCCACCCTGCTCTTTCCTGCTCTACCCTCCCATCCAGTTGAGCATATAAAAGCTTGAAAGGAAGCACCGCCAGACTCGGCAACTGCTTATTCCCCCTGTTATCAGGCTTCTGAACGGTCCTTCCATAAACATAGAAACATAGAAAATAGGTGCAGGAGTAGGCCATTTAGCCCTTCGAGCCTGCACCGCCATTCAAAATGATCATGGCTGATCATCTAACTCAGTATCCTGTACCTGCCTTCTCTCCATATCCCCTGATCCGTTTAGCCACAAGGGCAACATCTAACTCCCTCTTAAATATGGCCAATGAACTGGCCTCAAATACCTTCTGTGGCAGAGAATTCCACAGATCCAAGCTAGGGCACTGTCCGATTCACCTCCACCCCATTGCGGACATTGGACTTTCTCTCTTGTAGATATGCAGCATGGAAACAGGCCTTTTGGCAGGAGCACCCAGAGAAAACACACATGGTCATATGGAGAATCAAAATAACTTCATACAGACAGCACCCATAGAAAGGATCGAACCTCTGGCGCAGTAAGATGGCAACTCTACTGCTGTGCCATTGGGTTGCTCTTGTTTATAGAACTGGTGCACTACAATGTTGAGAAATATATTCTGCACTCTGTATCTTCCCCTTGAGCACAGCTACTGCTGAGATCATGGAAAGGGTCAGATGGGGGTGTGGATCAGAGTGCAGGCACCATGAGGGGCAATTGAACTTCGGGGCCAGTGGTCTATACCCTTGGATGCCAGGGAAGTGGGGGATTAGATATGCGAGAGGTGTTGTGGTGGTGAACAGTCGGATAAATGAACAGGTTTAGTTTTGTTTAGTTTCAAGATACGATGCAGAAACGTGCAAGTCCACACCAACTGGCGATCACCACATACACTAGCACACTAGGGACAATTTACAATTTTACAGAAGCCGATTAACCTCCAAACCTGTCCGTCTTTGGAGTGTGCGAGTAAACCGGAGCACCCAGAGATAACCCACGTGGTCACAGGGTGAACATGCAAACTCCACATTCACATTTTACAAAGAACTGCATTCATCAAATTGAGTCCTTGCATCTCCTCGTGAAAGATAGTGTTGCACGCCATTTAACGTTCGGTCAAGTAGGGTACTTCAGCACTAAATGCTCAGTTACCAGGAGCACTAAAGTTTGACACAACATGAGTCACCTCCCTGGGCTGCGCCGCGGAGTCGGACAAAGGAGGACCCAGTGGGCCGCAGCCTGCCGGGGGAAGCTCAGAAGCCGCCGAGTTCGCCCCCAAAGAACAGAGCGCTAAGGAAGAGGGAGCCGCTGATGATGACAGACGTCAGGAGTGGACTGGTAGGAGAAGGATCAGGATATCAGAAATTCACACTAGTGTTGTTTGAAAAGGTGATGCTTCTGGTCAGGACCCTTCTTCAAACATGCCCGTTTCTTTATTAGGTATCTGCTGTGTCAAAAAGGCAAGTGTCATGATTTGTAATAAGGGCACATTGAAAACCTTCCAGGAACCAATGTTTCCATCTTACAGTGTCAATCTTGGATAGTGTAGTGGCCACACACAATCAGACTGAAGAAGAGTCCCAACCCAAAACATCACCTGCGTATGTTCTGCAGAGATGCGGCTTGACCTGCTGAAGTACTCTAGCAATTTGTGTATTTTTTTGTGTAAACCAGCATCTTCTGGTCATTGTTTAAGAAGGAACTGCAGATGCTTGAAAATCGAAGGTACACAAAAAAGCTGGAGAAACTCAGCGGGTGCAGCATCTTCAGTTCATTGTTTGACTTAGTTTAATTGTTTAGTTTAGTTTAGTTTAGTTTATTCTTGTTATATGTACGTAGGTACAATAAAAAACCTTTATGTTGCGTGCCATCCAGTCTTCAGAAAAAGCTATACATGATTACTATCAAGCAATCGTCCATAGTGTACAGATACATGATAAATTGAATAATGTTTAGTGCAAGATAGTCCTGTAAATCCAATTAAAAAGAGTTCAAAGAGGTACATGGGAGGTCAGGATTGCTCTCTAATTGGTGAGACCGAATGGTCTATTTCTGATCCTAGAATTTAAGAGCTTATGGTATCTGTAGTTCCAAGTGCAAATGCACCAGAGGTTGTACAATATAATCTAGAACCTTTCGGCACCTAATCACCCCACATCCTTCCAAAGAGCCATTTTGTTGCTGCCATTCACCACATCCCTGTGCTGCCCTCCTTTTAAGTATTTAGATGCACCAATTTAGAATTATACAGTTACATAATTCACTTGCTTAATAAAAGTTTTAGATAATAAAGGATACCTGTGCAGATCATTGGTGCTACATAGCTCCTTCATTACTGTCACAAGCATTAGATTTATTGTAAGGCAAATGTTCGAGCAAATTATCACTGAAATGATTTATCCCGTGGCATCATTTGTTTATCTGCGGAGCTCATTGTTGTGATCTTCAGTGGCTAAATCAACGAGCAAAGTGTGAGCTGTAGCTTTGCCTTTGTGAATCCGAAATGTTATGTGCAATGTTCTGCTCTGATGCAGAAGTCCATATTGTCCCTTCAAAGATACAGAGGGATATTGGGGTCCAAGTCGCCGGCACAGTGGCCCAGTGGTAGAGTTGCTGCCTTAAAGCCCCTGAGACCTGGGTTCGATCCTGACTACTGGTGCTATCTGTACAGAGTTTGTACTTTCTCTCTGTGACCCCGGGGGTTTTCTCCAGGTGCTCTGGTTTCCTCACACACTCCTGAAACTTACAGGTTTATAGGTTAATTGGCTTCTGTAAAATTGTAAATTATCCCTAGTATGTAGGATGCTGCTAGTGGTTGGGGTGATCGCTGGTCATCTTGGATTTGCTGGGCCGAAGGTCCTGTTTCCACGCTGTATCTCGAAACTAAATTAAACTATACTAAACTCCTTGAAATTGGCAACATTCTAATAGAATGGTAAAGAAGGAGAAAGGTTTGTCCACCAATTTGCCAATCACATCCTCCACACCTCTATCCACCTCTCAATTTATAAACGGACCCGCCCACCTCTCTTCCAACTTTATCCCCATCGCGCCACCCAACCCCCTCCCCGCCCACCACCCCTCATCAACAATCAGTCTGAAGGAGGGTTCCAACCTGAAACATGGATATGGAGGAATATGGATCACGTGCAGGCAGAGCAGATTAGTTTATCTTAGCATCATGTTTGGCACGGACATTGTGGGAAAAGGAGCCGTTTCCTGTTTTGTACTTTTCTATGTTCTATGTTAGGTGCTCTGTGTTCTGTGTTGTCTACTTCTACTTGGATTAACTTGTCAGTGGTGGGATTACTCTCTGGAATACATCCATTGCTTCTTTTCTTCCATTCTGCTAAGAGAACAGAGGATAAAAGAAGGTTCTAAATGAACAAAATCACATCATCTTTTCATGCCAGAAATTGCCTTCAGTCGTCCTATACACTGGAGACAGTTTGGCTTAAAACCAAAATGGTTCATTTTTTTCTTTGCTGTTTGAGTCACTATGTTTTACAGCAACAGTAGGAGGTCATATCTGACCTGAGAAGATATGTGCATAATCTTATTGCACATTACAATGTGAAAGAGTCACTGTAGTACCAGGGAAAATCTGTCTCCCATCAGCACATCCAAGAAGCCTTAGGAATCCACTACAATAGGTTTCAATTTCAGAGGAAGATGTTTAAGTTTAGTTTAGAGATACATCGCGGAAACAGATACTTTGGCCCACCGAGTCCGCACCAACCAGCAATCCCTGCACATTAACGCTGTCCTACACACACTCTGGACAATTTACACTTATACCAAGTCAAGTAACCTACAAACCTGAACATCTTAGGAATGTGGGAGGAAACTGAAGATCTTGGAGAAAACCCGTGGGGTCACGGGGAGTACGTACAAAGTCCATACAGACAGCACCCGTAGTCGGGATCGAACCCGGGTCTCTGGCGCTGTAAGCGCTGTAAAGCAGCAACTCTACCGTTGCGCCACCATACCATCCTATTTTGTCGGTGCCAAAATGTGGCAGCACTTGTGTACTGCCTCGGTGAGGTTTACTTTAGTTTAGTTTGCTGTCATGTGTACTGAGGTTCAGTGTAAATCTTATGTTGCATGCTAATCAGTCAGCGAAAAGATAATACACGGTTACAATCGAGCCATTCACATTGTACAAACACATTATAAAGGGAATAACATGAATAACATTTAGTGCAGGATGAAGCCAGTAAAGTCCTAAAGTTAGTCTGAGGTAGACAGTGGTTCAGAACTCTTGTGGTAGGATAGTTTGCTGTATGATTTTACTGGGCTGCATGTAAACCAAAACATTTCACTGTACCTAGGTACATGTGACAGTAAAGTATCATTGAATCATTTAATCTAAAGTGAATATGTTGTTTAAAAAGGAAACTACAATTGAAGTCATAAGAGAAAATGTAGACACAAGGAACTGCAAATAGGTAAGTAAGTTTATTGGCCAAGTATTCACATAAAAGGATGTTCTGCCCACAAGTAACAACATGACATACAGTGACAGTTACGAATGACTCAGAAAACACTAAACATTAATAATAATAAGACATTAATGATAAAACACCATTGATCAAGCATGTGAACCAACAAAATACCAGATCAAAGGGAGGCTACAGATTTTTGGCTGTTGAATAGAGCAACTACTCGTGGATAAAAACTGTTTTTATGTCTGGCTGTGGCAGCTTTGACAATCCAGAGTCGCCTTCCAGAGGGAATGATTCACAGAGTTTGTGGCCAGGGTGAGAGGGGTCAGAGATGATCTTGCCCGCTTGCTTCCTTGACCTTGCAGTGTACAGTTCATCAATGGAGGGAAGGTTGTAGCCAATAACCTTCTCTGCTGATCGGACGATTTGCTGCAGCATCCGGGTGTCGTGCTTGGTGGCTGAGCCAAACCAGACCATGATGGAGAAGGTGAGAACAGACTCTAAGATGGCCATGTAGAATTGGACAATCATTGCCTGTGGCAGATTGTGCTTCATCAGCTGCCGTAGGAAGTACATCCTCTGTTGGGCCTTTTTGACTGTAGAGTCGATGGTAGCCTCCCACTTAAGTTCCTTGAAGATGATGGTTCCCAGGAAGTTAAATTACTCCACAGTTGTGACTGGGGTGAGTGGGGTGAGGGAAGGGGGAGCTATCCTAAAGTCTAAATCAATTCCACTGTCAAGAGCATTGAGCTCTACGTTGTTGCGATGGCACCAGGACGTCAGCTGTGACACTCCCTGCCTGTAGGCAGATTCCTCCCCATTCTGGATCAGTCCAATCAGGGTTGTGTCATCCACAAACTTCAGAAGCTTGACAGAGATGTCTGTGGAGGTGCAATCATTGGTGTAGAGGAGAGGAGAGCGTACGCAGCCTTGCGGTTCTCCTATGCTGAGCGTTTGCGGGTCCGAGATGTGCTATCCCAGCCTCACATGCTGCTACCTGTCTGTCAGGAAGCTGGTGATCCACCGACAGCAGGCAGGGACAGTACATGTTTGCAGGGCCTGGTTAAAAATGTCTATATAGACCGGTGCCAGCTGTTTGGTACAGAGTTTAAGAGTAGAGGGGGAATCATTGTCACGTCTTGGAGATTTCCGGCTCTTTTGTCCTCTGAAAAGCCTCTCCACCTCCTCTATTTTTATTGTTGATATTGGATAATGTTGTGCAGCACAGAGGGTGTGGGTGATTGGGTGTGAAGTGGTGATTGGAGGGGGGTGGGTGTAGAAGAGCCCAGTCTTTGCAGACTAAGTTCAAGCTGTGAGTGGGCGTGAAGTGTTGGCTGGGATGGGAAACCCTCCAACCTTTTCATACTGGAGTCTTGCCTTAAGTAGGTGTGAAGTGGTGAATGGGAAGGAGAGAGTACAGAGTCCATTCTTTGTAGGCTGGGGTCTGGCTGTGTTGATTGGGGAGGGGGAGAGGAGGTACCAGGGTTACGTTTCTGATTTTCAAACCTGCAGTAAAACTCATTCAGGTCGTTGATCAGCTGATGATTGTCCAAAGATTGTCCAAACTGAAGAAAAGTCACTGGCTGAGAACTTGCTCCTCAACTTCTCAGAGTACCTTTCCTTGGCAGCTCTGATTCCTCTTCTCAGTTTGTACTTGGCCCGCCTGTAGAGGTCTGCATCTCCCCCTCCTGTAGGCCTCCTCTTTGGACCATCGGAGCTGTCTGAGTTCTGCAGTGAACCAGGGCTTGTTGTTGTTGAACCATGTCCAGGACTTAGTTGGAATGCAACTGTCCTCACAAAAGCTAATACATGATGATACAGTGTCCGTATACTCATCAAGGCTTGTGGTTGCTTCCCTGAACACATTCCAATCCGTGCAGTCAAAGCAAGATTCTAGGTTCTCAATGCCCTCGCTTGTCCCCCTTTTCGTTGTTCTGACCACAGGCTTAGCAGCTTTTAGTTTCTGCCTGTAGGTCAGAATAAGGTGAACTAGACAATGATCAGAGAGACCCAGACCCGCCCGGAGAACAGAGCGATATGCGTTCTTGATTGCTGTATAATAGTGATCGAGTGTTCTCTCCCCTCTGGTAGGGCAGGTAACATGAAGTCTGTATTTTGGAAGGTCACTGCTGAGGTTAGCTTTGTTAAAGTCCCCCAAAACAATGACCATGGAGTCTGGGAAGTCACTCTCTACCCTCAATACCTGGTCAGCGAGTTGCATTTGCGCCTCACGTATGCAGGCTTGGGGGAGAATGTAAACTCCAGCGAGATTAAAGGAGTTAAATTCCCTCGGAGATGCTAGCCTACCAAAGAAACAGCACTTCGTATTTCGCTTGGGCAGCTTACAACCCAGCGGTATGATTATGGATTTCTCTAACTTCAAGTCATCCTTGCTTTCCCTCTCTCTCCATCCTTCCCCCATCATGGTCCCTCCTGATTGTATGCCTCCTTGCTACCTTCCCCTCAGCTAACAATGAACCATTCTACATTTTCCTTGAACTTTGTCCCCTTTGATTTGTGTTTTTACACCTTGCATTACCATATCCCCTGTCGCTCAGTCTGAAGAAGGGTCTCGACCCGAAATGTCACCCATTCCTTCTCTCCAGAGATGCTGTCTGTCCTGCTGAGTTACTCCAGCATTTTGTGTCTATCTTCAGCATCCACAGTTCCTTCCTGCACAATTCTACAATGCACTTCTTTTCAACTTTCTGCAGCCTGATGTTGAGCCACCAGTAATGTGAGGGGAACATAAGTTATTTATGAATCACTCTCACTGCAAACGAAAGCAATGTCACATTGCATTGAATGCTATTTAATTGAGGTGTTTAGTGTAATTTTAATCGATAATTGCTGCCTGCCACATAAATCAAATGTGCACAGTGCAACGATGTTCTCCAAAGCATTTCTTTGGAGATGTACAAATTAAGAGGAGATATTAGGACAAACAAATGAAACGTCGTTTTTTAATCACTCCTGGGCCTCAACCCTACGTGTCCTATGCTCCACTTTTTTATTTATTTTCACTTCCTTATCTGTTATAAACCCTTTGAGTCATAGAGACAGGAGCACAGAAACAAGCCCTTCAGCTCAACTCGTCATGCCTTTTGTTATCCGTGTTTTGTTTATATTAGTTTCTAGTTTAGATATACAACAGGGATACAAGCCATTCGGCTCACCGGACCAGGAATCCCTGCACACTAGCACTATCCTACACACGAGGAACAATTTACAATTTTACCAAACCAATTAGCCCACAAACCTGTACACCTTTAGAATGTGGGAGGAAACCTGAGCACCCAGAGAAAACCCACACAGGTCGCAGGCAGAACATACAAATTCCATTCAGACAGCACCCATGGTCATGATCGAACCTGAGTCTCTGGCGATGTAAGGCAGAAATTCTACCACTGAGCCAGCATGCTGCCCTGTGCTTGTCCCATTTGCCCCTGTTTGGTCCATATCCCTCCAAACATTTCCCATCCCTCCACCTATCTAAAAGTCTTTTAGACATCACCATCGTACCTGCATTGACAACTTCCTCTGGCAACTCATTCCACATAGCACCATCCTCCGTGTGAAGAGAGTGCCCTTCAGATCTATTTCAAATCCATCTCCTCATTTTAAACCCATGTCCTTTTGCCCTGGTCTCCTGATGTCTTATGTTATGGTTTTTCCTGTAAGTCTTGTTCGCGGCTGAACTGGTTTTGCTTCAAGTATTCTTTTTGGGTAACCATTGGCATTCACTGCCTTGTTGCTAAGATCTCACCGTAGCAACCAACAACATTCCTGGAAACTTACAAACACAAAAAAACACTAATCTGCAGGGATTGATAAAAAGTGACAACAGGACTCGTTGACATAATGAAATTGTTCTTGAGTTGAAAGAATCATCTATTTTTTGCCCACCCTATCAACTCTTTATTACATCCCTAGTGCAAGCTAAAATCTCACACATGTCTGAGCACCAACAATCAGGATGTAAGCATTTCTAAAATTAACACAGAGTCTTAAAATATCCCTGTAACAATGGCACGCATTATCCTGTTTATTGTCTGCAGTGCCCCACAAAACAGTTGTCATTCAATCTTACACTCTTGTATTTGGGCACAACGTGCTTATGTAAATAAGAATTTACTGATTTGTATGCAAACAAAGAAGTTCACTGTACCTGGGTACATGTGATAATAAACTTCCACTGAACATTGAACAACACCAAAAGCAAAATACAAACAGACAAAGCTCGAAACACTCAGCAGGTCAGGCAGTGTATGTGGAGAGAGAAACAGGTAGCATTCTAGACTTTAGACTTGAGAGATACAGTGTAGAAACAGGCCCTTCGGCCCACTGAGTCCACGTCACCCAACAATTACTCTGTGCACTAGTTCTATCCTCCACATTAGGGACAATGTTGCCAAAGCCAACTGACCTACAAGTCGGTACACCTTTGGAGTCTGGGAGGAAACAGGAGCACCCAGAGAAATCCCATGCAGTCACAGGAAGAACGTGGAAACTTCATACAACCAGCACGTGTGGTCAGTATTGAACCCAGATCTCTGGCGCTGTGAGGCAGCTGCTCTACCGCTGCGCCACTGTGTCACTTTTAAGTTGAAGTTACTTCATCGAAATTAAGAAATTAATTTAGCTTTAAGATGCAGAGGGTGTGGCAGAGGGATGGACGAATGAAAGTAAATGTCTCACACATGACTGCTCTGATGATGCTGGACTCCATTTGTGGACTCCATCTACGCCACGCTGCCTCGGGAGGCATTCTACATATTCAATGACCATTATCACTCTGGTCATTACCTGTTTTCCTTGCTGTCACTGGGAAGAAGGTACAGAAAGCTGAAAGTGTGCACCACCAGACTCAAGAATAGCTTATTCCCTTCTGTTATCAGGCTTCTGAATGGTCCTTCCATAAGCTAGGAGGTAGTCCTGATCTCCCAACCTACCTCATTGCGGACATTAACATTTTTTCCTTTGGAACTGTCATGCTACAATGTTGAAAAACGATAATATGAGAAAAGAGCGGGACTAGATTGGGGATGATGTGAACTGGTTGGGCTGATAACCCTGTTCCCACACTGTATGTCTTTCTACACATTTAGAGTCAAACAGCATGGAAAGAGGCTCTTTGGACCAACCTGCCCCTGCCGACCAATGTCCCAACTGCCTACATTTGGCCCATAAACCTCTAAATATATCCTATCTATGTACCTGTGTAAAATGCGATAGTACCTGCCTCAACTACCTCCTGCAGCAGCTCAATTCATACACCCACCACCCTTTGAGTAAAAAAAGTTACTCTTCAGGTTCCAATTAAATCTAACCCCCTCACCTTTAACCCATGTCCTCTGATTCTCGATTCCCCTACTCTGGGCAAAATACTTTGTGTTTTTACCCGATCTGCCAGTCTCATTATTTTGTACACCTCTCTAAGATCACTCCTCATAGTCCAAGAATAAAGCCCTTGCCTACTCAACCTCTCCTTGTAGCCCAGGCACTCAAGTCCTGGCAACATCCTCATAAGTCTTCTCTGCACTCTTTTAAGCTTGACACCAGCTTTCCTATAACAGTGCGATTAAAACGGAAGGGTCTCGACCCAAAACGTCACTCTTTCCTTCTCTCCAGGGATGCTGCCTGTCCCGCTGTGTTACTCCAGCATTTTGTGTCTATCTACGATATTCTAAATGTGGCCTCACCAATGTCTTGTACAATTGTAATTTGACCTCCCAACTTCAATGATCAATACTCTGACAGATAAAGTCCAATGCACCTAAAGCCTGTTTGGCCACTGACTAACTGTGATGCTACTTTCAAGGAACTATGTACTGAGATGATATATCCTGAGTACAAGAGATGGCCCAAAGTAAATTAAAGAGAATACCCCTAGAGCCTGCGAGAGCGGGGGCGGAAGATGGCTCACCGATTGATAACACGGTTACAGACCCAGGAACGGAAACGACTACATACAAGGAGAGCATTGCACATGAGACATTCACAACAGCTGCGGGACACAAACTTCAGGTGTGCATTTGTGGTTGGGAGAAAATTACATCAGTGAAGGGCTTGAAGATCCACCAAGGGAAGAAAAAGTGCTTGAGAGAGCAGAGACATGGGCCTCGCATTGACCAGTACTTCTTACGAAGCAACCAGTCAAATCAGTCGAGTGAAGCACAGCGACGGGACTCAAACCAAAGTTCGCAGAGCATCAGCACCCATGTCACTGAAGAGGGTGATACAAGCACAGAAATGCCGGTGGAGGAGCCCACGCAACAACTACAAAGACCTCCATTGGAGGGAAAGATCAAAGGGCACAAACCTGGAGTGAAATGGCCCAAAGCTGTTGAAAAGAAAGAGAAAGAGTGGGAGACGGTCAACAGTGACCTTATACATATCTTGGAGCAACAAGCGGGCACAGCAGTGGAAAAGCTTGAAAGGATGGGCAACACAATCTACAGCTACGGAGAAGAACGGTTTGGGGTGAGTAAAGGGAGAGGTGGAAAGAAATTACCAACACCAATCAAGTCCAGGAGGCAGCAGGAGATCGAGAGGCTAATCAGAGAGAGGAGACAGTTGAAAAAGCAATGGAAAAAAGCAACTGACGCAGAGAGAGAAGGTATCATGCTACTCCAAGAGGACATCAAGAGCCGATTGGCAACCTTGCGAAAAGCAGAGAACTTGAGGAAACTTCGCAAGAAGAAAGAACACACAAGAACACGGTTCTACAAAGACCCTTTCAAGTTCATCAAAGACCTTTTCGCAAAGGAAAAAAGTGGAACTTTGAAAACATCAAAACGGGAATTGGAGGAACACCTGGAAAAGGCCCACCAAGACACGAAAAGGCATGAGCAGTTAGTCATCCCACATGACATCCCGCCTATTCAACCACCTGAATTCAACCTGGACACCAGCCCTCCAAGATGGAAAGAGGTAGAGAACACTGTCCGGCGAGCAAGAGCAGCATCAGCTCCGGGGCCAAACGGAGTACCATACAAGCTCTACAAGAACGCACCGGATGTGTTACACTTTCTATGGAAGCTCATGAGGGTGGTGTGGAAGAAGCAAACAATACCTAAGGCGTGGCGAAGGGCCGGGGGTGTGCTAATACCTAAAGAAAAGGATGCGTCAGACATCAGCCAATTCCGGCCAATATGTCTCCTCAATGTCGAGGGAAAAATCTTTTTCAGCATTGTATCACAAAGGCTGTCCACCTATCTGGTAACAAACAAGTACATTGATACATCTGTACAGAAAGCAGGAATTCCAGGATTTTCGGGCTGCTTGGAGCATACAAGCATGATCTGGCACCAGATCCAAGCAGCTAAGAAGGACAAGAGAGACCTACATGTGATCTTCCTCGATCTGGCCAATGCATTTGGTTCAGTTCCCCATGAACTCCTTTGGGAATCTTTTGCCTTTTTCCATGTACCAGAGCTCATCACCACACTGGTCAAGAGCTATTTCCAAGACCTGCAACTGTGCTTCACAACAGCTGACTTCAGTACAACATGGCAGCGCTTGGAAGTAGGCATCATGGCAGGCTGCACAGTCTCACCCTTGGCCTTTACAATGGCCATGGAAGTCATCATCAGGGCCTCAAAATGGGTGGTGGGCAGTGAACGAACAAGGGCTGGGCTCCGTCTGCCACCCATCAGGGCATACATGGACGACATGACAACACTAACCACTACTGCAGCGTGCACCAAGCGGCTACTTGGAAAGCTGCAGGAGAACATCAAGTGGGCCCGAATGAAAATCAAACCAAGTAAATCTCGAAGCATTTCCATAGTCAAGGGGGTGCTTAGAGACACAAGGTTCTGTATCGGTGACGACCCAATACCAACAGTGTCTGAACAGCCAGTTAAAAGCCTGGGCAGATGGTACAACGCAAGTCTCAAGGACAAAGAGCAGGTGCAACAACTAAGGCAAGAAATTGTCAACGGTCTGGAGAACATCAATCAGACCCTACTGCCTGGGAAACTGAAGCTCTGGTGCCTACAATTTGGACTCCTTCCTCGGACGATGTGGCCACTGACCGTTTATGAAGCCCCAATAACAACTGTGGAGAAGATGGAGCGAACCATAACTTCATACGCGAAGAAATGGCTCGGGGTCCCACGATGTCTAACTAACATCGGCCTATATGGCAATGGGGTCCTGGAACTACCTCTCACTAGTCTAACAGAGGAATACAAGTGTTCTAAAGTAAGACTTCAGATGACACTGAGGGACTCTAGAGACAAGACCATCAGTGCTGTTGCGCCACCCCTAGTAACTGGCCGGAAGTGGACACCATCTGATGCAGTACAGCAAGCTTCATCAGCCCTGAGACACAAAGACATCGTGGGGCAAGTCCAGCAGGGAAGAGGAGGCTTTGGCCTTACGACAAGTAAACCAACTTGGCGAAAGGCCACAACATCAGAGCGGAGGACATTGGTGGTCGAGGAGGTGCGGCAACAGGAGGAGGCCGCAAGAAGTGCAAAGGCGGTCTGGTCTCTCTTGCCAAACAGGGGCAATGGATGCAGTGGGAAGGTGTGGAGCGGAGGAAGATCAGCTGGAAAGAACTATGGGAAATGGAAGCAAGCAAGATCAGCTTCATCATCAGAGCGACTTATGATGTGCTTCCATCACCAAAGAACCTCCATCAGTGGTATGGCGAGGATCCAACCTGTGCCCTTTGCCCAACTCCAGCGACCCTCAAACACATCATGGTAGGCTGCAAGACCAGCCTCACGCAAGGGAGATACACGTGGCGGCATAATCAGGTACTAAAAAGCCTGGCATCAGCCCTTGAGAACAGGCGGTGTGCGACCAACTCCTTGCCTCCGATAGCAAGCAACCCCCCCCTCCCTAAGGGCAACAACCTTTGTCCGAGAAGGACAGAAAACATCTAAACATCCTTCCACCAGATCAGAAGAAGGAAACCTATGCAGGGCCCGCGACTGGAGGATGCTGGCGGACATCGGCCGACAACTAGTTTTTCCACCTGAAATTGCTTCCACCAACCTCAGGCCAGACTTGGTGTTCTGGTCCCCTTCACAGAAGACTGCTTACATCATAGAGCTCACAGTTCCATGGGAGAACTGTGTTGAGGAGGCCTATGAGCGTAAGAAGCTGCGCTACGCAGAGCTTGCAGCAGAGGCAACGCAGCGTGGCTGGAACACCAAAGTCTATCCAGTTGAAGTGGGATGCAGAGGATTTGTTGCGTCATCTACACTCAGACTGCTGAAGGAGCTTGGAATCCACGGTCAGGCTCTGCGGAAGACCACAAGATCACTCTCAGAGGCGGCTGGAATAAGCAGCCGGTGGATTTGGCTCAAGCGGAAAGACCCATGCTGGGCCCCAAGTACGTCAGGGTGAATCTTTGGGATGGTTTGACACGGGACACGCGCTGAGGGCTGATCATCCTGCAGCGGGCCGCCCTTGTGGAGGGTGTATAGTGTTAAAAGGCCGAAACACCCAGTGATGCAAGGGTACACTACTGATGATGTGTCCTGTGCCCAACTATCCTGAAGGTTACACAGGCCAAGATATACGTATCACCCCCCCCCGCCCCCCACCGATGTTGAGCGTCTACCACTCTCAACTATCAACGAATGTCGTGAAATGCTCCCCACCTATTGGCACAAGGGACTTTTAACATCTAGTCCTGTGTATTTGATACTGACCTCCCAACTTCAATGATCAATACTCTGACAGATAAAGTCCAATGCACCTAAAGCCTGTTTGGCCACTGACTAACTGTGATGCTACTTTCAAGGAACTATGTACTGAGATGATATATCCTGAGTACAAGAGATGGCCCATGTTGCCTGACCTGCTGAGTTAATCCATAGTTCTATGTTTCTATGTATCTTTCTGTAAACCAGCATCTGCAGTTCCTTGTATCCATATTAGCTGTGATATTCTGTTGCTAAAATAGGATTTGCATATGGTCTTACCAAAGTATTGTACAGCTGTAACATGACCTCTCAACCCCTGCACTGAATACCCTGACTGACGAAGGCAGGCATTTCAAACCTTTTCTTCACCACAATGTAGGGAGAATAAAAAACAAGGATTAATGTTGATAGTGAGTGTGAACACAAGGGTCAGAAGGGCCGGTTGCTGTCATCTATATAACTAAAAGTCTCATCTTGACCACTTGGTAGACAAAAATGCTGGAGAAACTCAGCGGGTGCAGCAGCACCTATGGAGCGAAGGAAATAGGCAATGTTTCGGCCCAAAACCCTTCTTCGGTCTGAAGGGTCCTGTCCCACTGCCGCAACCTAATTGGCGAGTTTAGAAGAGTTTGCCCTCGACTCGTACTCGCAGCATGGTCGACACGAGGTCCTAGGAGATCTTTCTAACTCTCCTCCATGCTCGAGAGTAGTCCCCACATACTCAAGGCCTCAGCTAGGTCACGGCATATTTTTCAACATGCTGAAAAATGCCCGCGAGTAAAAAAAGGTCGCCATGGAAAAAAATCAATATTTTTTTACTCGTAGGTTTAGTCAAGGTAGGTCATAGTAGGTTGGCGTGTTATTCGGAAGTAATCAAAAGCAATCAAAGGTAATTGAGGGTAGTCGAAGGTAAATGTTAAATGCCCGCTAAACTTTATTAAAAGTTGTCTGGTTTCTTAAAAGTGTCTCCCCTCCTTCTCTCCCCCCCATGCTCTATAAAGGACTTGCTGAGCCTGAAGGTCGAAGACAGTCGCTGAAAAGTCGCGTTAGTGGGACTGCCCTTAACTGTGCAGGCCGTCTTTAACCTTGCTGTTCATTGCGGGTGTGAATTTGAGACAGCGGTCCTCTGCTTTCCCTGGCCCCCGCCTTTGCGATGTGTTTGTTTGTGTGTGCAGACAGTCGATCCGGCTCGCAGTTTCATCGCTGATGGTCGTTCCAGCTCGAGGTTTTTCAGGCGAGTGCCCTCGAGCTTGAAGGTCGAAGACAGTCGCTGAAAAGTTGCATTAGTGGGGCAGGCCCTTAACTGTGCTGGCCGTCTTTAACCTTGCTGTTCATCGAGGGTGTGAATTAGGCTATTTAGGAATCAGCACTCAGGGCCTTTACTGGCCACCTATAACACATCGATATCCCTCTTTCACTAAGTAGACCAACATCTATACAGCTTTGAACGATTTATAAAGTCACTTCAATCTAAGGTTGTGTTTCTTTGACTCCTGAAGATTAAGGGGTGATCAACTGGAGCTGTTTAAAGTAATTGAAGGATTTGTAGTATGGAAAAAGTAACTGTCCCCCATCTGTGAGAATTCTACGATACCAAACAAAGTCTTGAAAAAATACAAATACTGCTGATTCTCTCCTGCCTATACACATTTGAAAAAGCAACACTCCCTGAAGTCTAAAGAAAGATCCATTCTCTCCCCAGATGTGGCCTAACCCACTGAGTTCCTCCAGCACTTTGCATCTGCAATCTCTTGTAACACCATAAAGTCAATAAATCTTTATCCCAATGGCCAAATTGTATTTGAGCCCATCAGTGTCGAAATAGAGGCTAATAACAACAGCACCTCGTATTTCGCTTGGGCGGCTAAAAAATTACCTTCGGTGAAATAACTTAACAAAAAAACATAATAAAGGCACGTCATAAATGTTTTTTCTTACTGATGGTATAAATCTCCTATCTTCTGTTTACCGTAATGACTGCCTGTGGAAAACAAATGAGGATTTGAAAATCTAAGTGTCAAATTATTTCAAGCGACTTCAATTAACTTGAGGCACATTTATCAAATAAAGTCATTCTGACAATTTGACCATAGTAATTTAAAGAAATATTTATCATTTTAAAAATCACATTTTCTGGAGCTCAGCTGCATTAGAGCTTTGCGATGGTAGGTGCAGATATTAGGAAAGAAATTGTGTCTTGGTTTGGAAACAGCTCTTGCGAAGTGCAAGAAATTGCAGAGATGTGGATGTAGCCCAGTCCATCACACAGACTATCTTTATAATCCACTCAAGTCTCTTTTTGTACATCCCCAAGTAAGTCTATTACAGTGGAAAATATTTTTTTCTCTGAAACCTCAGAGGTTGAGGGGGAACCTGGTAGAAGCATATCAAATTATGAGAGGCATAGATAGGGTAGACAGTCAGAACCTTTCTCCCAGGGTAAAAATATCAAGGACTAGAGGGAGTAGCATTAAGGTAGGGGGCAAAGTTTAAAGTAGATGTGTGGGGCAAGTTTTTAAAAAAAAATCAAAAATAGTGAAGTATTGCTGGAATGTATTAGGAATTGTGACATTTTCACCAGAGTAATTTAAATAAATACTTATCATTTTTTTAAATTACTTTTTCTGGATCTGATCCGTGCTTGGGCTTTGTGATAATTGCTAGAAAGAAATAATGGGAAAAAATGGTGCCTTGGTTTGGGAACTGCTCTATCCAAGACGACAAGAAATTGCAGTTGTGGATGTAGTCCAGCCCATCACACAGACCAGACTTCTCACCATTGACTCCATCTATTTCACTTCACCCCAGGAAAGAAACCAACATAATCAAGGACCTTTCTCATCCAGGGATCATTCCCTTTTCTCCCGCTCCCGTCAGGCAGAAGATATAAAGTATTGAATGTACATGTCACCAGACCCAGGGTGTAGGAAGGAGCTGCAGATGCTGGTTTAAATCTAAGGTAGACACAAAATGCTGAGTAATTCAGCGGGACAGTCATCATCTCTGGAGAGAAGGAATGGGTGACATTTTGGGTTGAGATCCTTCTTCTGACTGAAGAAGGGTCTCGACCCAAAACACCACCGAATCCTTCTCTCCGAAGATGCTGCCTGTCCCAATGAGTCATTCGAGCATTTCGTGTCTATCACCAGAACAGCTTCTTCCCGTCTGAAACTAAAAAACTGAACAGTCCTCCCATAAGCTATGATGTAGTCTCAATGTTCCAAACCAACCCATTTTGTGCCTTGGGCTTCTTCACTGGAACTGTAATGCTACGATGGTATAATTCTATATTTTGCACTCTGGTATTTTTTTTCTCTTTGTACTATAGACAATAGACAATAGGTGCAGGAGTAGGTCATTTGGTCCTTCGAGCCAGCACCGCCATTTAATGTGATCATAGTTGATCATCCCCAATCAGTACCCCATTCCTGCCTTCTCCCCATATCCCCTGACTCCCGCTACTTTAAGAGCCCTATCTAGCTCTCTCTTGAAAATATCCAGAGAACAGGCCTACACCACACTCTGAGGCAGAGAATTCCACAGACTCACAACTCTCTGTGTGAAAAAGTGTTTCCTAATCTCCGTTCACAATGGGTTACCCACTATTCTTAAACTGTGGCCCCCTGGTGCTGGACTCCCCCAACATCGGGAACATGTTTCCTGCCTCTAGCGTGTCCAAACCCTTAATAATCTTATATGTTTCAATAAGATACCCTCTCATCCTGCTAAATTCCAGAGTGTACAAGCCCAGCCGTTAATTTGGAGGGTGGCAGCTAAGGCACTGTAAGGTAGCAACTCTAACATTGTGCCATTATTTTTGTGCTGTTCTATCTTTTAAATAATCACAGAGGTGGAACATGATAGAATTTCATAGTTCTGACCAGATGTAACGGAGTTGAAGTACAAAGTGTGGTGAGTTGTGAGATTTAGACACACTTGCCAATATATCTGGATTACAGGAATTAGTTGCCAACTCTTTTGGCATTAGCTTAAATACCTGACTGCTCTCCCAGGCCGACAAGATTTGTCAGAATGTCAGTCAGGAGCTAATGCTTTCGGAGTTAGCAATTTGTAGTAGAAATGTATTTGCTTTAAAATTCTAGACACACTTCACCTGTAGCTGGAGCAGATTGAGTTCACACCTGCCTAGTTAAAAAGAAACATTCTTAACAACTTGTTATAATCCATTTTACTCAAGTGTAATATATCTAAAATGAGTTTACAGTGTAACTGACCTTTATACAGGTTTCTATTCATTACTAGCCTACTTTAGGTGATAGCGCATTAAATGTGAACTTTCTTGTCTCAGATAGGTTGTGCTTGCTATTATCCAATGCAGTTTGTGAATCTTCACACAGGATATGTCACTCTGAATTCTCCCTCCTGATTTATCCTGCAATTTCCCCCATGGAACTCTTGTGAGAAAAGACAGGGGACAACTTTAAGGGAATATCTGGGGGGAAATATTTAATAGGAACTTGAGAGGTAGCTTTTTTCACACAAACAAGCTGCTAGAGGAGGTAGTTGAGGCAGGTACTATCATAACATTTGAGAGACATTTGGACAGGTACATAGATAAGATAGGATTAGAAGGGTGTGGGTCAAACGCAGGCAGGTGGGATTCATAGTTGTGGTAGACAAGTTGGGCCGAAGGGCCTGTTTCCACACTGTATAACTCTATGGCACTTCCTATCAGCTGGCTAAGGAAGGTTTAGAGCAAGGGTTCCCAACCTGGGGTAAATGTAAAACATGGGGGGGGTGGGGGGGGGGGGGGGGGGGGGGGGGGGATTTACTTCAAAAAGTGTTTGGGGGGGACGAAAATGTTTGGGAGCCCCTGGTTTAGAGGGATATGGGCCAAATGCAGGCAGGTGGGAGTGGCATAGATGGGGCCTACTTGATCAGCATGGAAAAGTCAGGCCAATTTTTGTGTTGTCTGACTATGATTCTATGAGGTTGACCCATCATTTATCTTGTTGCTATTTGTAATCGATTAATGTATGTAAATTGGCCATTCAATTCAGCCTTACAGTCAGAAAAATTTACAACGCTCAGCAGATTAAGCATCAACTGTGGAGGAAGAATTAGTTAACATATCATAGCGGCATAGCGGCACAGTGGCACAGCAGTAGAGATGCTGCCTTACAGCGCCAGAGACCCGGGTTCAATCCTGACTAAGGGTGCTGTCTGAATGGAGTTTGTACTTTCTTCCTGTGACCACATGGGTTTTCTCTGGGTGCTTCGGTTTCCTCCCACATCCCAAAGTCTTACAGATTTGCAGGTTAATTGACTTCTATAAATTGTCCATAGTGTGTTTGGTTAGTGCTGGTGTACGGAGTGATCACTGGGCTGCGCGAGCTCGGTGGGTCAAAGGGTATGTTTCCACACTATATCTCTAAAGTCTAATATCTAACATTAGATCCAAGGCTCGCTTTCAGAATTTGGAGAGAGAAAACAAGTTAGTTTTATGGTGGATAGAAGGCACAGACATGACAAACTGTAGTCGCTGGAATCTTAAGCAAAATGCAAAGTTGTGCAGGAACTCAAGAGGTTAGGCAGCATCTCTGGAGGGACTTGACAGATGACATTTTGGATCAGTACTCTTTTTCAGACTGATTATAGTAAGGGGGGGTGGGGGCTTGCTGGAAAAGAGATGCGGGGGAGGGACAAAGCCTGGCAAGTGATACGTGGTTACAGGTGAGGAGGGGCTTGATAGGCAGATGGGTGGAGTAAGTGACAAATACTAAAGGTGGGAAGGAGATAAAAGGGTG
This sequence comes from Leucoraja erinaceus, assembly GCF_028641065.1. Classification (NCBI taxonomy): domain Eukaryota; kingdom Metazoa; phylum Chordata; class Chondrichthyes; order Rajiformes; family Rajidae; genus Leucoraja; species Leucoraja erinaceus. The sequence goes on from NC_073388.1 coordinate 40,153,399, forward strand.
TCAGAAATGTAAAGAAGAGGAATGGAAAGTAAAGACAGAGAGAGGGATGTGGGAGGAAGTGGGTAAGGTGAGGGGTGGGCACATAGGAAAGAAAGAGGTGGAAAGAAGATGGCCATAGTTCAAACAAATAGACTATTTCTAATGGATTGAGGCTAAATGGCTTAAGAAACAGTTACCAACAATTTAAATAAAGTACTGAAGGAATTCAATGGGCCAGCCAGCATCTGTGGTTGGAATGGACAGGTGATGTTCTGGGAGCTTTCTTCAGATCCAAAACATTTTCTATCCATCCAGGCCCACTGAATCCCTCCACTACTTCATTTAATGTCCTGGTAACTGCTTCTTAACCCATTTGGCCTCACTCAATCAGGAACTGTCCATGCCCATCTTCTTTCCCCCTCTTTCTTTCCTATGCCCTCATCCCTCCCCTGACCTCTTTCCACAGATGCTGCCTGACCTGCTGAGTTCCTCCAGCATTTTGATATTTTGGTCAAGATTCTAGCCACTGCAGTTCTTTGTGTCTCCAGCATCTTCTTTGAGCTTCTTTGACTGGGGAATCTGCTGTAAATGATGAAACTGCTGACTAAGTCTAGTCCATTGCAATTGGGTACTCTGAAATTTTAACTTAGGATATTTTGAGCATCAAGTTTGAAGCATAAATGTCATCAACTGTATGCCCTGGGCCAAATGCACTGAAGTTCTAGCCCAGAGTGTACACCGATATCTCTACTTCCGCAGAAGACGAAGGAAGGCTCCGAGGACTCTTACGAACTTCTACAGATACACTCTGAAAGTGTCCTACCGGGATCCATCACAGCCTGGTTTGGGCACACCTGTACTCAAAACTGCAAGAAATTGCCGAGTGTTGTGGAAATAACCCAGCCTCTACATCTACACTTCATGCTGCCTCAGGAAAGCAGCCAACATAATCAATAACCATTTTCATCCTCCTCTCCCTTCTCCTGTTGGGCAGAATGTACAAAGTTTGAAAATGCAACCCAACGTAGCTTGTGTGGGAAGGAATTGCAGATGCTGATTTAAACCGAAGATGGACACAAAATGCTAGAGTAACTCAACCAACAGAGCTTCTTCCCTGCTGTCATCAGACTAGTGAACGGTCTTTCCATAAGCAAGGGTGTAGGATCTACCAACCAACCGCATTGTGGCCCTTGCCTACTTATTCTCTTCATTTTCTCTGTACTGTAATACTATATTCAACACTCTGTATTTTTCTCTTTGCCTACCTGTTGTACATATACGAGTAAGAAAGAACTGCAGAAGCTAGTTTAAATTGAAGGTAGACGCAAAATGCTGGAGTAACTCAGTGGGACAAGCAGCATCTCTGGAGAGAAGGAATGGGTGACGTTTCGGGTCGAGACCTTTCTTCAGACTGATGTCAGGGGAGTGGGCAGGACAAAGATAGAATGTAGTCGGAGACAGTAAGACTGGTGCGAGAACTGGGAAGGGGGAGGGGATAGAGAGGGAAAGCAAGGGCTATTTGAAGTGCTCAGAACTTCAACTCCCCCTTCCATTCCCAATCTGACCTTTCTGTCCTGACTTGACTATGACTTGTGTATGACTTCATTTTCTCATGACTTTCGAGATAAATAAAGTGCGGAAACAGGTTATTTGACTCACTGAGTCTGTGCCGACCAGCGATCACCCAGTACACTAACACTATCACGCTAGGGACAATTTACAATATTTTTGCCAAAGCCAATTAATCTACAAATCTGCATGTCTTTGGAGTGTGGGAAGAAACCGGAACACCCGGAGAAAACCCAAGTGATCACAGGGAGTACATACAAACTCCACACAGACAGCACCCATATTCATGATCAAACCTGGGTCTCTGGCACAGTGAGTCAGCAACTCTACCACTGTGCCACTGTGTCACATTATATACATTATGTATATTATGATTTGATAGCAAGGAAAGAAAATGTTTCACCCAAGATAGACACAAAATGCTGGAGTAATTCAGCGGGTCAGGCAGCATCTCCGGAGAAACAAAATATGTGACATTTTGGGTCGAAACCCTTCATCATACTCACCCGAAAAATCACCTATACTTTTTTTCCAGAGATGCTCTCTGACCCCATGAGTTACTTCAGCATTTTCTGTCTATCTTCAGTGTAAACCAGCATCTGCAGTTCGTTCCTACACAAGATTTTTCACTGTATCTATTTCTGACAATTCATGACAATAATGAACCAACACACCTTTGTCTAATAAACGTGTGTATCTTTCTTCTCTGACAGTCAGAGCATTAAAAAAGAGTTTTCACGCAAAATGTGCAGGTATTTCCTAAAAGCAGGATTTAACTTCCGCTTTGTGACATCAGTGATTGGTGGCAACAGTATCGAGCTTGTTTCCACTTTGAATCAACTTGCCACATCACTCAGTCTGTAAGTCACACATTTATCAAGCAAGCAAACAGCATATTATTCTACTGGCAAAGGCGATTAAGAACAATCAGCATTACCAAGTCTAAATTAATTTCCCCAGAAGGTATGAAATCACTACTTCTCGCCACAGAGTCCACTGTGCAATCTACCCAGAGCTTTAGTCAATATAAAACTATGAGAGGCATAGAGAGGGTAGACAGTCAGAACTTTATGCCCCATTGCTCAAATGTCAAGGACTTGCGGGTATAGCTTTAAGTTGAGAGGCGCAAAGTGGGGCAGTTTTTGTTTTACTTTACACCGAGTGCCTGGGTGCCTGGGACGCGCTGCCAGGCTTGGTGGTGGAGGCAGATATGATAACCGCATTTAGGAGACTTTTAGATAGGCACATAGATATGCAGGGAATGGAGTGATATGGATCACATGCAGGCAGAGGAGATTAGTTTAACTTGGCATTATGTTGAGCACGGATATTGTGTTCCTGTGGTGTATAGTTCTCTGCTCTAACACAAAGGATCCCACCAATGCCATGCGGCAGGTAGCTCTGATCGCTGGGATTTAATCCATAAAAGTTTTAGACTTTAGACTTTAGAGATACAGTGTGGAAACAGGCCCTTTGGCATACCGAATCCATGCCGACTAGCAATCACGCCGCACACTGGCACTATACTACACGCTAGGGACAATTTACAATCATTACCAAAAGCCATTGAAGCTACAAACCTGAAGTAGCTCAACAGGTTAGGCAGCCTCTCTGGAGAAAAAAGAATAGGTGATGTTTCAGGTCGGGACCCTTTTATAGACGGGTCTGAAGAAGAGACCCGACTTGAAAATTCATCCATCCTTTTTCTCCAGATATGCTGCTTAAACCACTGGGTTACACAAGCACTTTGTGTCTATCTTAGGTATAAACTAGCATCTGCAATTCTTTGTTTCTTACCTACAAACTTTCACTTCTGTGGAGTGTGGGAGGAAACCGGAACACCCAGAGAAAACAGAGAGATTGTACAAACTCTGTACAGGCAGCACCCGCAGTCAGGATCGAACCCGGGTCTCTGGCGCTGTAGGGAAGCAACTCTACCACTGCAGCACCATACCGCATAACTGTAGCTTTCTTGTGCTCTGGCTCTAAACTATCTTGGGAATCACTGAATGTTCTTTGCAATATGTCCTGCATTGTTGGACATTGTAACCATACCAGGAACATATTGAAGACCTGCTGAACCAACACCGAATAAAGATTGACCAATTTGTGGAATTCAATGGCACAGTCAGCTGTGGAGGCCAAGTCAATTGGTATTTTCAAGGCGCAGATTGACAGGTTCATGAATATTAAGGATGTTAATGGTTATAGGAGAAGACATGAGAATGTGGTTGAGAGGGAAAGATAGATCAGCCATGATTGAATGGTGGAGTGGACTCGATGGGCTGAATGGCCTAATTCTGCTCCTATGACATGAATTTATTAGCATAACATGAAGGAACAAGGACCTCCCTCTGGCATAGAGGGACCCTATTATTTCACTGCATTAAGAAATCTCTCCTCATCTCCATCCTAAATTGATGTTCTCTTTATCCTGAGGCAATATCACAAGTTCTATATTCTCCCCCGGTATGGCGGTTCCTCTCAGCTTCGAGCATCCTCTTTTCTCAGAATCCAATCAGATTTCAGTAAAGATGGGATTTAATGGTCAGCATGGACATGGTGGGCTGAAGGACCTATTTCTGTGTTGAATGGCTCCATGCTGCTGTGATTCAACGTGGTCATATCTCATCTTTCAAAATTCCAGTTGGTGAAGATCAATTTGGTTTAGAGTTTAGAGATACAGCACAGAAACAAGTCCTTCAGCCCACCGAGTCCACATCGTTCACCCATACACTACACACTGGGGACAATTCTACAAACTTGCACGTCTTTGGAATGTGGGAGAACACCGGAACATCCGGAGAAAAGTCGCATAGTCACGCAGAACGTACAAATTCCATACAGACAACACCCGACACTAGGGTGGAACCCGGGTCTCTGATGCTGAAAGCAGCAACTCTAACACTGTGCCGCTCTTCGGTATTTGGAGTTTGAACCTTTTTTTGAATAATCCCCATCTGCATGGTGACACAGCTGGCAGAGTTGCTGCCTCACTGCGCCAGAGACCCAAGTTCGATCCCGACCTTGGGTGCTGTGTGTGCGGTGTTTGCATGCTTCTGTATGCCCTGTACGCCCTGTAACTGAGTCGGTTTCCTCCAGGTACTTTGGTTTCCTCCCACAGCCCAAAGATGTGTGGGTTTGTAGGTTAATTGGCTTCTGTAAATTACCGAGTGTGTAAGAAATGGATGACAGTGGGATAACCAGTGTGAATGGGTGCTCGATGTTCGGCATGGACTTAGTGGGCTGAAGGGCCTGTTTTTATACCGTATCTTTCAATCAATCCTAAAAATCAGTCATAAAATAAGATACTATATATTCCTTTATGCACAATTTATTGATAGGAATAAAAACAAACGAATGCATCATTATCATATTGCGGCTGCTTACTTTGTGCAAGTTGGGAGCTGGATTTGATTCCATTAGATTAGTGGTTCCATTTTAATTATATTTCATGGATTGTAAAAATGCTTTGCAAAGTTACATAGATGCCAATCATCAGTTGTTTTCTTTCTTTCAACAAGTAAATTGCAACAACTTCCCAATGCTCCAGTGCTACATTTTTGTAAGAACAGTGCTGCAAATGCTTATATTGACACTTGCGCTCAGTCTGCCAAGGCCTACTAGAACTAATCATTTGCTAATCATTTTAACTCCCCTTCCCATTCCCACACTGACCTTTCTGTCTTGGGCATCCTCCATTGTCAGAGTGAGGTCACACGCAAAGTGGAGGAACAGCACATGCTCTGCTTGGGTCGCTGAAATGCAATGGTGTGAACATTGATAGACACAATAAGCTGAAGTAACTCAGCAGATCAGGCAGCGTCTCTGGATTGTGATTGTGATTGTGGGAGGAAAACGGAGCACCTGGAGAAAACCCACACATTCACAGGGAGAACGTCCAATCACCATACAGACAGCATCGGTAGAGAGTCAAGTCAAGAGTCAAGAGTCAATTTAATTGTCATTTGGACCCCTGGAGGTCCAAACGAAATGCCGTTTCTGCAGCCATACATTACACACAAATAGACCCCAGACACAACATAATTACATTTAACCACATCCATCACATAACTGTGATGGAAGGCCAAAAAAACTTATCTCTCCACTGCACTCTCCCCCCCCCCGATGTCAGAGTCAAAGTCAAAGCCCCCGGCTGGCGATGGCGATTGTCCCGCGGCCATTGAAGCCACGCCGGGTGGTGCGAGGTCGCCGGGTAGTCAGGATCGAACCCGCGGCTCTGGCCTGTAAGGCAGCAAGTCTACCACTATGCTGCCCATGAATTTATTGTTTTTAATATATTTTTGTTTTTAAGTTCTTAAATAGTGTTATAATGTATTGCAGAAACAAGGAACTGCAACTGCTGATTTATAAAATATATTGCAGGTTCTGTTTAGGCAGCCTTATGCCCCTGTTCCACTTAGGAAACCTGAACGGAAACCTCAGGAGACTTTACGCCCCACCCATCTCAGACATAGAAAGTTCCTGCCGGGCGAAAGACACAAAAGCTTGAAAGCACATACCACCAGATTTGGGAACAGCTTCTTCACCTCTGTTACGAGACTACTGGACAGTTAGTTATGCTGTAAACTAGGATGCCATCCGGATGCTCCAGTTAACCTCATTGCTGTCATTGAACTTTTTCTCAAGAACTGTTCCACTATAATGCTGGTATAGTTCTCATTGCTGTCCCTGTTGTACTTGTGTATGTCTTGATTACATTCATGTGTAGTATTACCTGACTGAATAGCTTGCCAACAAGTGCTTTATACTCTATCTCGGTACATGTGACAATGATAAACCAATTCAAATATCTGTCCAAATGTCTTTTAAAAGTTGTAATTGCCTCCACAGATCTTTCTTTGAGATTTTCACACATAGTAACTTATTTTGGATACACCAACTGTGGGCCTGTGCACAAAGAGTTTTCATCCAAACCCTGTCTAATGCTTTTCTCATAGAATATAGACTGCTTCACCATAAGATCAAGTCCTTTGTTTGTGTTGAACATGATTTTGACCAAATCTTATCTGCCATCACATGATCCATATCTCTCCATTTGATTAATAAGGGAGTCAGTGGTTCCAGTGAGAAACATAGAAACATAGAAAATAGGTGCAGGAGTAGGCCATTCGGCCCTTCGAGCCTGCACCGCCATTCAATATGATCATGGCTGATCATCCAACTCAATATCCTGTTCCTGCCTTCTCTCCATACCCCCTGATCCCTTTAGCCACAAGGGCCACATCTAACTCCCTCTTAAATATAGCCGATGAACTGGCCTCAACTACCTCCTGCGGCAGAGAATTCCAGAGATTCACCACTCTCTGTGTGAAAAAAGTTTTCTTCATCTCGGTCCTAAAAGATTTCCCCCTTATCCTTAACCTATGACCCCTTGTTCTGGACTTCCCCAACATCGGGAACAATCTTCCTGCATCTAGCCTGTCCAACCCCTTAAGAATTTTGTAAGTTTCTATAAGATCCCCCCTCAATCTTCTAAATTCTAGCGAGTACAAACCGAGTCTATCCAGTCTTTCTTCATATGAAAGTCCTGATATCCCAGGAATCAGTCTGGTGAACCTTCTCTGTACTCCCTCTATGGCAAGAATGGCATTCCTCAGATTTCCTCAGAAGTCTCCAGAGGTTTCCGTTCAGGTTTCCTCAGAAGGCTGGTGAATGGGGTTGAGAGCATAAAATAAATCTACCATGATTAAATGGCAGTTGACTCTTGGGTCGAATAGCCTACCTCTGCTCCTATGACATTTTTCCTTGCATATCTACATGCCAATCCAAAAGTATTATAAATGCCACTACCGTATCTGCCTCAATCACTACCCCTGACAGTGCATCACAGGCAGTCACCACCCTCTGTGTGTAACAAAAAAGCCCTGTGCATCTCCATTACACTTTGCCCTTCTCTCCTTAATTCTAGGCACTCTAGTATTTGATTTTTTTTCCATCCTGGGAAAGATTCTGATTGTCTGGCTAATCCATGCCTCACATAATTTTATATACTTTATCAGATCTCCTTGTAACCTCCAGCGTTCCAGAGAAAACAATACAACTCTGTCCAACCTCTCTCCATAGCTAATGCCCACTAATCCAGGCATCATTCTGGTAAATATCATCTGTTGGATACTTCAGAAGTTTATTAATTCTGGCTCTTTTTCAACAGTGTCATATCTGGTCTTCAGTCCTGAGAAAGTGTATCGTGCCATGTACTCTTTCCATTTGTGACAGACAACGAGAAAGGTTTCAGTAACAAGCTGCTAGAGGTTTTATCAAGACTTGAGAAAGCAAATGGAAGGGTGGGAATAGCACTCAAATGTAGAACATCCGTTTTGAGTCCCAGAGGAAATTAATGGTCAATTGATATATTTTACGAAATGGCATATAATGGCATGGGTCAACCATTTCTAATGGCCAAAGCTCACTAAATCTCTTACAATAAACTGCTAAAGTCATAATGTGAGATTGAATTACACAAAAGAAAGCCTGCAGTATCGTTGGTGACCAAGAGGAAATTGCGAAGAGCGAATCTTTCTCCTATTGATTTGTATTTTTCTTTCCTGAGCAGCTCTCTTTTTGATTTTGCAAGAACTATTTACCTGAACTTTATTTTCCCCAGTCCCTTTCTTGATGTAATTGATAATCTTTCCAATTTTCACGCTGATTTTGGGGGTAAAATGCAGATGTTGGTTAATACAAGAGCTCACCAAGTGCTGGAGTATCAGAGGATCAGGCAGCATCTCTGGAGAACACAGATGATGTGTTGCATTGGAACGAACACCATACAGACAGCACTCATAGTCAGGATCGAACCCGGGTCACTGGTGCTGTAAGGCAGCAACTCTACCTATGTGTCAGGAAACAAATCTTCCCGATGTTGACTTGATAAAGTTACCAGATAAGGATTATTATCAGATTTATAAATTGGGTGATTACATGTTCCAGGGACATATGAAGTCAAGAGCTGTTCTAACAATAGGACCATCACCCATAGTTTAATTTATTGTCACGTGTACTAAGCTGCAGTGAAAAGCTATTGTTGCCTGCTAATCTGTCAGTGGAAAGACTATACATGATTACAATCAAGCCATCCACTGTGTACAGATACATAATAGAGCAAATAATGTTTAGTGCCATATAAAGTCCAACAACGTCCGATTAAAGATATCCAGGGGGTCTCTAATGAGGCAGATGGATGCTACATCTACCAGGACTGCTTTCAAGTTGTTGATAAGATGGTTCAGCTGCCTGTTAACAGCTCAGAGGAATTACAGAGTATAGGCTTGGATAGATAAACCCATTTCTGATGTTAAAAAGGACAAATAACATAGAGATTTTTAGTTAATATTAATTTTTCAGAAATTGACAGGACCAGCAATTATTGCCCAACCATAATTACCTTTGAGAAGGGTTCTTGATGATAGATGCCACCACTTTAAGGCAGTGCCTCGGTAGATCCATTCAATGGTGGGCAGATCTGTGCCCTTGATGAAACAATTTGTATCCACAACGTTCTGTAGCCTCTCCAGCTGAGTTTAGAGATACCGCGTGGAAACAGGTCCTCCAGCCCACCGAGTCTACGCTGACCAACGATCGCCCATTTATATTAGTTCTATGTAAGCTCAGATTTGTGTCTGAGGGGCAATTTACAGAGGGCAATTAACCTGCAAACCCGTACTTCTTTAGGATGTGGGAGGGAACCAGGACACCTGGAGAAAACCCACGCAGTCACAGGGAAAATGTACAAACTGCATACAGATAACACCCGCGGTCAGGATCGAACCTATGAGGCAGAAACTCAACCACTACACATACTGAGCCTGCACTGCACTGCACTGCACTATTTTTGGTTTCAGTGCTTTGGAAATGCTGCAGAAGCACAAAGGTTAGGATACCTTCTACAGTGCATCTACAGGAATTTGTTAGTGTATTTGGTGATGTGCTGAATCTCTTTAAATTCGAGAAGTGAATTAAATTAATTAATCTCAGAAATCAGATGAGCTGCTTTGGTTTATTATTGTCACATGTACGGAGGTAAAGTAAAACTCTTTTTGTTGCATGCTATCTTGTCAGCAAAAAAGACTACACATGATTACAATCAAACCTTCCACAGTGTGCAGATACAGGATAAAGGGTATAATGTTTGTGCAAGATAAAGTCCAGTAAAGTGCGATTAAAGATAGTTCGATAATCTCTAATGAGGTAGATGAGAGGTCAGGACCGCTCTCTCGTTGGTGATAAGATGGTTCATTTTGCCTGATAACAGCTGGGATGAAACTGTCCCTGAATCGGGAGGTATACGTTTTCACACTTCTGTACCGCTTGCCTGATGGGCTAGTGTGTCTCATTCATGATATCATCTATGTGTTGGGTCCCGGATAGGTCATCCGAGATATTAATGGACAGGAACGTGAACCTGGTCCCTCCACCAACGACCTACCAAACAAAATTGGCATATGGTGTCAGCACCATTTTCCGTCACTTCCCTGATGACCAAGAATGCACTGAGTGGTAATTAAACAGATTGGATTTGCCTTGTTCTTTATAAACATTACATAGCAGGGCATTGTTCCAAGGTGCTGGGTGGATGCCAGTGTGGTTACTGTACTGCAACCGCTTGGTAGCACAGTCCTTCAGAATGACAACTGTGACTGAGCCCTTGAACCTTGACTGAATTCAGAGCTACATTCCTAGCAATTGGGCTCAATAGACCAAAGGCAACTTTCCTACATATTATTTTTTCCACATCAATGATGTTCAAAGTTAGCAAATTAATACTGACTGTACTTGCATGACTTTTATGTCTGATAATTTTGTTTCGTTGAAAATAATTGTATTCAATGGATTTAATAAGTTAAAGGACAATGCAATACTACAGTACAAACACATAATTGTGATTGCTGAGAGTAAATATTCTCAGTAAATGACTGAGAAATTAGCAGGAAGGCAAGGTACACATCACCTTTCCATTTATTTTGAGATACAGCATGGAAACAGGCCCTTTGGCCTATCGAGTTCTTACCGACTATCAATCACCAGTTCACACTAGTCCTATGTTTTCCCACTTTGGCATCAACTCCCTACACATTAAAGGCAATTTCTAGAGGCCAATTAAGCTACACACTCGGGAGGGTTGTGGGATGCGGGAGGAAATCGGAGCACATGGAGAAAACATACACGGTCACAGGGAGACCATAAAAACTATACTTAGACAGCACCCATGCTCAGAATCAACCTGGGACTCTGGTGTGCTGGGCAGCCACTCTAACAGCTGCACTGCAAGTAGATGATGTATTTTGAGTTTTAAATGACTGTCACTAATCCAGTAACTATTGTTAAAGTTTGTTTATTAAAAAGCAGATAGCAACAAAATTGTTAAAGGTAAACCATGGCAATCTTTAATTGATTCGTTAGGTGGGAAAATAAATATCACTAAAATGACGCAAAAACATTGCTCTCCATCTTCTTGGGATTCCACTCACAGAACCACAGTCCCTTAGTATGTCTCGCCCCTGCGTTATGGCGGCTACTACATTTAGTGCTTTTATATAATGGGGTAAAAACTGTTTTTTTAGTCTGTTCGTCCTTGTCCTTGTACCAAAGCTGACCCGTCTGCTGATGAAAAAAGTTCAAACAGACATCATAAAACGGGGTGGGAAACAGTCCATTATGATACTCTGGGATTTTTTGGTGCAGCGGGAACTGTGTAAGTCCTCCAAGGTAATGAGAGGGCAGCCGACAATCCTCTGGGCGTTGTCAATGGCCCTCTGGAGCGCTTAAATGCAGTGTGATGCAGAGGGCTTAAATGGGCCATGGAGAACCCTATGTCTTGCTGTTAAAAACACAGCTGCAAGTAGGGGCCTGTTTGAGTTGCAGAGGACTGTCATTCCACAATCTCGGAGCCGACACAGCAAAGGCACGGTCCCCTCTGAGCTTCCGCTTAGTCTTTGGCTCAATCAGGAGCAGCTGATCATCTGACCTGAGAGAGCGGGAGGGCGAATAAGGGTGAAGAAGCTCAGATAGGTAGGACGGGGCAAGACCACTTAGGGATTTAAAAGTAAATAAAAGAATTTTAAAACGAGTTAGCGTAATCATACATTTTTCTTATCAGTAAAACACTCCTACCAATTCTGAATATGGCATGACTGAAAGATTCTATAGCCTTACAGAATATAGGAAAAGCTGGGTGCAAATCAAGCTCATCCAATAACAAGTTATTACTTATCTCTGGAGAATCAGCTATTTTTTTCAATCTTGGCTTCTTTATGGCCTTGAAAGAGCACATGTTATTATGCAGGTTTCCATCTAAATGTCTTTATTAAAAAGACAAACTGTCCTCCATCTTGTGTTCCATATAATTTGCAAAGTCATTCAGACTTGGCACTGAGCCATTCTTTTGTCCTACTAAACCATGCTTTGGTAGAACAACTACTCCTCGTTACTCTGCTGTTAAAACACTCTGTACATGAGGCTGAGAACCACAGCTACTACCATGATGGTGAGTCCAGGTGACCAAAATCTGTAGACCCTGTGGGCTTGCAACCAAGACACCGTTGTTTAACATCTGCTTAAAGTCACCAGACACAGAATTGCTTAACGGAGATTGTGAAAGTGATTGCGCTGATGATATTTCAGTTTCTGCAACACATCTACTAGCCTTTTGTCCATGTTGTACTGAAGCAACTGGTGAAGTATTCACTTTTTGAATGAAGTTTTTCAAGATAGTCCAACACTTATAAAACTGAGCGTGACAGCTCCTACAGATATACAGTGGCAAAGTGGTATCCTGCCTCACCACAACACCAACTAGCTTCTTCCCCTCTGTTATCAGAGTTCTGAACAGTCCTTCCAATTGTTAGGATTCTGCCTGACTCACCTCTACCCCATTGCAGACATTGGACTTTGTCTCTGGAACTGGTGTGCTATAATGCTCAGAACTATATTCTCCACATTAACCTTTCCTTTGCTCTATCTATTTGAGGTGAGCCTGGCTTGATTGCATGTATGAACACTATTATCTGATTTGATTCAATTTCAATAGGTTTGTTTTTATCTGTATTCTTGGTCGAGGGATGAACCATTGACATATGAACATTGAAATTGTGAGCCTTATCAAACTGCTTCTCACATTGGTCACAAGCAAATTCAAGTTCAGCTTCTGCCTTGTGCTTGGTCACATGGTATTTCAAGGATGCTCTTTGCCTGCACTGGAAACCACAAACTTCACACTGCAAATGTTTTGCTCCAGTATGGCGCATTTGTTGAACTGACAGGTGTTTCCACTTTGAAAGTCTGTCCACATTCATCACAAATGTAGTTTCTTTTCACAAATGAAGTCATTCTTTATCCCAAGTTGCCCATCAGCGTGTGAAACCAGCATTCTTCTTCCCTCTCCATCAATGCCAACTGTCTGTCTGCATCGGTGACCACATTTCTCATCTGTTTCAACTCAGTCTATAACTCTGGGCTAAGCTGCCACCTTTTTCTGGTTACTTCAAGAACCTGTGGTTATGGATCCATCTTGGTCAGTGTTATAAACGTAAGGACAGTTGTCAGCCTTATTCAGGACATCTTGGTGCAGGGGTTGTTCTCCAAGTCCAGCCCATCTGGGCCAACCTCAGGATAAAAAGGAGGGTCAATAGCCCCAATAGCCCCATTATCATTTCTTGGTTCTCCTCCATTTACTGTCAATCATATCAGATGTCTCCAACGGTGGTAATCTTCAATCTTCATGGCGATTAGAGTCGTAGTAGCATCTGGTACAGTACCTCTCCAATAGTCCCAATTTTGTCCGATCCCACTACCTTATCAGTACATAGTCTCCCAGTAGTATGGACTGTGTCTGTGTTCAACTGGTAGTGGCTTCTACGTTTTCAACCCCTGAATGCAAGACTGACAAGGTTGTGTGTATGTAATTAATTAATCGCTGAGGGCCTGTAGGTCATAACTAACTTTCACACACTTTAGTGTCCTATTCATTCCCTCCACTAATCCAGAATTATACAGGTGATGGGGGATGTGAGATCACTCTAACTACCTAAAGGCAGACCCTTTAATAATAGATCATAATGAAAAAAATATATATATATATTCCCAATTGTTCCAATCTATCTCCCCAAATTTACAATTTCAAATTAACAGATTTTGTTCTGAGATAAAGGCATCTCCAATCTCATCTAGCACATCTACCTGGATGCCACATGGCCATCGTTGAATTCAGGACTCTATTTGAACTCAATTCAAAATGTAAGAAATAGAAAGAAAATAAACTTAAAGTTAAGAGAAAGCAAAGAATTAACAATTAATTTTCATAGATTGCAAGCTCATTCAATATCCTATTTCACATGACCCACACCATTTCATCAAAAGGGGCATATACCATATATGCCTCTTTTGCATATAGCAAAAGAGGCATTATATATATGAATATATAAATATAGCCTGGCACTGGATGTCAAGTATCCTGATAGGCTTTGGGAGAAATGAAACAGACTGAGCAAAATCCTGAATACAGGAAAAGTATCTTGTCAGCATAGCCTTGAAAAGAACTGTGAGCACTCTAGTCTGATAAGGGACAGAACTGGATGAGTGACAACTTGAAAGAACATGAAGATCCATCTAGTCTGATAAGGGACAGAACTTGGATGAGTGACAACTTGAAAGAACATCCTAGAATACTATGAGAGAGCTTTGGGTTTGAACAAATACTTCCCTTTGAACATTGAAAGAAAACTACTACAAAAGTATGGGCAAAACATACATCAGTTACATAAGTTTATCCGAGACGAGTGAAACAAAGTGGCGCAGTCCTCTCGTTTCCAAAAAATTGTGCAAAACATTAAAGGCGTCCGTCTGTATGAATTTTAAATTCCCTTGTCTTGACTGACAGAGGGTTTAAAATAATCTTTGTTTCTGTGGGGACCAATGTGCAGAATTTGTAAGCTAGGGCTCCCTCTCTCCCTCGCTCCTCTCTCTCTCTCTCTCCCTCTCTCCCTCTCTCTCTCTCTCTCTCTCCTTTCCAATACACATTAGTGACAAAAAATTTGTAGTCTGCTGTGCCTTACTTGTGACAAAACTATTTAGTCTGCCGTTCCCAATCCTGTACGCATCTCCAATTCAATACACAAGCCAATCCTTTATAAAAGTGGTCTTACCTTCACTGCCTGCTTCTAAGGATCTTGTCAGGGAAGCAGATCAACATCAGCCTGAGGGACCTTAGTATTCTTCCGGGTGCTTTTTTGGGAGGTCGGACTCAAAGGATCCGATTAGAGCTCAATTTTCTCCCCTTCAGATCCCGGTTAACTGCACCCTCTTACTCAGTCATCTGTTGCTGGTCCCAGAGAGAACCCTGCTGACTACAACCAAATGTCAAAGTTTGTCTCTTAAGAAGCAAATAGCAAAAAAATTGTTAAAGGTAACCATATAACAATATAACAATTACAGCACGGAAACAGGCCATCTCGGCCCTACAAGTCCGTGCCGAACAACTGTAAGCCATGGCAATCTTTAATTGATTCGTCAGACGGGAGTGGCAAGATCTACAATGAGCACAAACATTGCTCAATGCTTCTCGGGCTCCACTCACAGAACAAAGGAAAGTTAGCGCAATTATAGATTTTTCTTATCAGTAAAACACTCCTACCAAGTCTGAATATGGCATGACTGAAAGATTCTATAGCCTTACAGAATATAGGGAAAGCTGGGTCCAAATCAAGCTCATCCAATAACAAGTTATTATTTATCTCTGGAGCATCAGCTATTTTTTTCAATCTTGGCTTCTTTATGGCCTTGAAAGAGCACAATATTATGCAGGTTTCCATCAAACTGTCCTCTATATTTTGTTCCATATATTTGCAAAGTCATTCAGACTTGGCACTGAGCCATTCTTTTCTTCTACTAGACCGTGCTTTTCCAGAAGAACTGCTCCATTTTATAAAATAGATTAGATTTGACCCTTCATATTCCGTGTAGATTATTGTGTTTTATATTATATATATATATATATATATATATACATCACCACGTAGATTATGCATGCTGCACATTCCTTATATCACTCATACTGGTGATCCGCCCACAGGCTTGATAGTGAGTTATCTTTTTTTTTCTATCTCAGTTCAGTTTGACAAGCTGAATGTATGGAGATTAAATCACCTAGTGTTTCCTCCGTAGAGTTGCTAATAAAAGATTATGGATTCTAATCACTAATTTCAACATGGTGTCAGAAATTTCGGAACCTCTCCTCGCCTAGTTGGTTTACGTTTATTTTTTATTTTATTTTTTTGTTCAGTTAGTTGTTTTACAATGGTTGCTTCCCTTCGCAAGCCTGAGCCTTTAGTGTTTGATGGTGATGTCGCCAAGCATTGGCGCTTCTTTGAAGAGGATTTCACTGTGTATGTTCATGTGGCACACGCTGCCGCTGCTGCAGATGCTCGTGCCTCTATTCTCCTCAACCTGGCCGGTACAGAGGCCACTCGACGTGTTATAAGATTTCATTATGTCCCGGCACAGTTCAATGCTGTGGGTGTCCAGATTGTTCTGGCTGAATCTATTCAAGACCCTGATTGTCTACTTAACAAGTTCAGAAATCTATGTGAGTTACGCATTAATCTTGTGATGGAGTGCCAGAATTTTTTTTTTGCGCAGCCAAAGGCAGGGTGAACCTGTCGAAGCATACATCAGTTCTTTGAAGCACATCACCAGTCGATGCGGTTTTGACAATTTGTGCGGTAGTCTGATACGAGACAGACTGGTTTATGGAATTCTCAATGATAAGGTACATGATGAACTTCTACGTGATGCTCATCTCACTCTGGAGACTGCTGAAAATCGCTGTCATATTGCAGATAAGACAGATTCTCACACCAAATCCTTGGGGCAGGGTCCCCATTCTGCCTATAATGTTAATATTGCTAGCACGGTTTATCAGGCCCAACACCAGTTTTCGCAGGTGCCCGATAGATCTGGTGTAAGTTCATTAATAATTGTGTGAACTGTGGATGTTCGTATGCAGGCATTCATGAACATTGACTGGCTTATGGAAAAATGTACCACTTTTATAAACGCACATGTCACTTCATTCGTTGTTGCCATTTGCTTGGAAACAGAATACAGACAAAACAATTTGTCCACCTGCTCCAGCATGAGAGCTTAGATCCAGAGCCTTCCCATGCAGCTCCCACACAAGCTTCACTGAATAACGAGCACATACTGCCTGCCAACGAGAGACTAGATATCAACACACATTACTGGTCGGATTTGTCTCATAAACATCAAGATCCCATGGTCAATCTCCTTACTAACAGAATGAATGTTATTATTAAATGACACAGGAGCTTGTTGCAATGTTTTATCCATATCTGAACTCAACAGGATTAAAAAAAACGAGGTCATCAATCAAACAGCCGCCACTTTACTTCCATTTGCAGGTGGCACAGTGCTCCCTGACAGTCAAGTCGATCTACGATGCTATCTTGATTCACGTGTCCACAGCCTGAGCTTCTTTATTGTCCGGGAAAAAGTGCCTCTCTGCTAGGCATTGATGCTTGTAATGACCTGGGTCTGGTCACCTTCAGTACATCTGTCTATCAACTGTCTGCTACATGTGGCTTCACTCAACAAATCCTGACACAATACAAAAGTCTGTTCGACGATAAGTTGGGCAGGTTACCTGTCAAGTACACAATCACAACTGACCCCGACGTACTCCCAGTTGTCCGTCTGGCACACCAGATTCCCCATGCTATGCGGGACCGTGTACAAGGTGAACGCGACAGAATGGTGATAATGGGTGTGATTAACCCCCGTCGCTGACTCATCGGATTGGGTCTCAACCAATGTTCGTAGCAACGAAAAAGAATAAGGAAGAAATATGGATTTGAATCAATCCTAAAGATTTAAACACTGCCATTAAATTACAACACTATCCCATGCGCACAGTGGAAGAGATTGCAGCGCAACTGGGCAGGGCGACTGTATTCACAGTGATAGATGCCAAGAGTTAATTCTTGCAGATTGCCCTGCATCACAACTCCTCCAAGTTAACCACCATCAGCACACCCTTTGGACGTTACAGATTTCTTCGTATGCCATTTGGCATAAGCTCTGCTCGTGAAGTATTTCAAAGCGCTATGGAACAATTGTTTGCAGATTACCCATGCTACATCGTAGTTGATGATATCTTTGTTGCTGGACAAACTATTCAAGAACACAATGCAAATTTAAAGAAGGTTCTGGACCGCACTAAAGAAATCAACCTCAAGTTAAACGCTCTCAAGTGCAAATTCAGAGTAAATGAGGTGAACTACATAGGCCATGTGTGTTCACTAAAGACAGCCTCAAACCCGATCCATCAAAAACGGGTTTGAGGCTACCAACGAGTTACCAGCACCCACAGACGTGCTCAGCCTGCAGAGATTCCTTGGCTTTGTAAATTACTTGGGGAAATTCATTCCAAACTTCAGTGAACTATCGGCCCCACTGCGCCAGCTAACCCACAAAGACACTGTTTGAGTCTGGCAGGAGCAACAGCAGAGGGCGTTTGACACTCTTAAACAACAGATGTCTTGTGTCCCTACTCTCGCCGACTTTAATGTTAAATTACCGGTCACACTGGCTTGTAACGCCTCGCAGTACGGTTTAGGAGCAACTTGCCTCCAAGATGATGGTGACAGCAACAGGCCTGTTGCCTATGCTTTGCGCACCATGACAGACACGGAACAACGCTACGCCCAATTTGAAAAGGAGCTGCTAGCGGTAGTTTTTGCATGCAAGAAGTTTAATGACTTTATCTTCGGGAAAACGGTCATGATGGAAACTGACCATCAACCTCTGATCAGCATCTTGAACAAACCAATACACGTCTCTCCAGGATGACTTCAACGGATGTTGCTACAGATTCAGAAGTATGACATTGTTCTAACCTACAAATGTGACAAGGACATGCACCTAGTCGACACCCTCTCTCGTGCTCCTCGAAAGACCTGCGAGGGTTCATCCACACCAGATGACGGTTTTGTGGTTATTAATGTTTCCTTTATTCCCCTTTCCTCCTTGGAGAACCTGGTAGCCCACACTGCCGCTGACGATACCTTACGATTGCTCTCCTCTGTCATTAAGCGTGGTTGGCCTGATAAGCAATACAATCTACCACTTCCAGTTCGACCCTTCTTTGCTGTCCATGATGAACTAGTGCTACAAGATGACATTATCATAAAGGGCCACAAAGCTGTAGTTCCTGCCTCTCTACACAGCAAATATTTTGCTGCTGGTCATGTGGGACACCCAGGCACCGAAGCAACTGTCCCACAAGCAAAAAACATGTTTTTCTGGCCTGGCATGGCCGATTACATTCACGAGACAGTGGAATCCTGTGCAGTGTGCAACAGTTTGGCACCACATCAACAAAAGCAACCACTTCTCTCACACCCGGTTCCTGCCCTCCCGTGGTCTACAGTGGCAACTGACATATTTGAGTGGCATGGCAAACAATACCTAGAAACATAGAAACATAGAAAATAGGTGCAGCAGTAGGCCACTCGGCCCTTCGAGCCTGCACCGCCATTCAATATGATCATGGCTGATCATCCAACTCAGTATCCCGTACCTGCCTTCTCTCCATATCCCCTGATCCCTTTAGCCACAAGGGCCACATCAAACTCCCTCTTAAATATAGCCAATGAACTGGCCTCAACTACCTTCTGTTGCAGAGAATTCCAGAGATTCACCACTCTCTGTGGTGAAAAATGTTTTCCGCATCTCGGTCCTAAAAGATTTCCCCCTTATCCTTAAACTGTGACCCCTTGTTCTGGACTTCCCCAACATCGGGAACAATCTTCCTGCATCTAGCCAGTCCAACCCCTTAAGAATTTTGTAAGAGTCTATAAGATCCCCCCTCAATCTTCTAAATTCTAGCGAGTACAAGCTGAGTCTATCCAGTCTTTCTTCATATGGAAGTCCTGACATCCCAGGAATCAGTCTGGTGAAACTTCTCTGTACTCCCTCTATGGCAAGAATGCCTTTCCTCAGATTAGGAGACCAAAACTGTACGCAATACTCCAGGTGTGGTCTCACCAAGACCCTGTACAACTGCAGTAGAACCTCCCTGCTCCTATACTCAAATCATTTTGCTATGAATGCTAACATACCATTCACTTTCTTCACTGCCTGCTGCACCTGTATGACTACTTTCAATGACCGGTGTACCATGACTCCCAGGGCTCGTTGCATCTCCCTTTTTCCTAATCGGCCACTATTCAGATAATAGTCTACTGTCCTGTTTTTGCCACCAAAGTGGATAACCTCACATTTATCCACATTATACTACATCTGCCATGCATTTGCCCACTCACCCAGCCTATCCAAGTCACCTTGCAGCCTGCTAGCATCCGCCTCACAGCTAATACTGCCCCCCAGCTTCGTGTCATCCGCAAACTTGGAGATGTTGCATTCAATTCCCTCGTCCAAATCATGAATATATATTATAAATAGCTGGGATTCTTTTGCCAAACTGGGATGAACAATTGTTGTAGCTCATCCATGCAGTCTTTAAATGCCTTCCATTGCATATCCACCGTCAACCCTTTAAGAATCAATTGCCAGTCTATCTTTGGCCAATTCACGTCTCATACCTTCAAAGTTACCTTTCTTTAAGTTCAGGACCCTTGTTTCTGAATTAATATTGTCACTGAATTAACATCCTAATGAAGAACTCAATCATATTATGGTCACTCTTGCCCAAGGGGCCACGCACAAAAAGACTGCTAACTAACCCTTCCTCATTACTCAATACCCAGTCTAGAATAGCCTGCTCACTCGTTGGTTCCTCTACATGTTGGTTTAGAAAACTATCCCGTATACATTCCAAGAAATCCTCTTCCTCAGCACCCTTGCCAATTTGATTCATTCAATCTATATGTAGATTGAAGTCACCCATTAAAACTTTTACCTTTGTTGCACACTTTTCTAATTTCCTGTTTGATGCCACCCCCAACTCCACTATTACTGTGAGGTGGCCTGTACACAACTCCCACCAGCGTTTTCTGCCCCTTAGTGTTTCGCAGCTCTACCAATACCGATTCCGCATCCTCCAAGCTAATGTCCTTCCTTTCTATTGCATTAATCTCCTCTCTAACCAGCAATGCTACCCCACCTCCTTTTCCTTTCTGTCTATCCCTCCTGAATATTGAATATCCCTGGATGTTCAGCTCCCAGCCTTGGTCACCCTGGAGCCATGTCTCCATGATCCCAAATATCATAATAATTAATAGCTATCTGTACATTCAACTCATCCACCTCATTATGAATGCTCCTTGCATTGAGACACAAAGCCTCCAGGCTTGTTTTTACAACACTCTTACCCCTTATACAATTATGTAGAAAAGTGTCCGTTTTTGATTTTTGCCCTCGATTTGTCTGCCTGCCACTTTTACTTTTCACCTTGCTACCTATTGCTTCTACCCTCATTTTACACCCCTCTACGCTCACACATTTAAGAAACCCTTTCCCTTTAACTCCATCCTCGACTATCCCAATTGACACCCCACCCCCCTTATTCAGTTTAAAACCACCCGTGTAGCAGTGGCAAACCTGCCTGCCAGAATGCTGGTCCCCCACCTGTTAAGATGCAATACGTCCCTTTTGTACTGTTCCCCCTTACTCCAAAACAGATCCCACTGATCTAAGAATCTAAATCCCTGCCCCGTGCACCAGTTCCTCATCCACACATACAGGTCCCATATCTCCCTGTTCCTGCTCTCGCCATCACAAGGAACTGGAAGCAAACCGGAGATAACAACCCTGGAGGTCCTGCTTTTCAGCATTTTTCCGAGCTCTCTGAAGTCACGCTGCAGAATATTCATCCCCTTCTTTCCGATATCGTTTGTGCTGACATGCACTACCACTTCCGGCTGTTCACCTTCGCCCTTGAGGATTTTCTGCACTCTGTCCATGACATCCTGGATCCTGGCACCAGGAAGGCAGCACACCATCCTCTCATCCCGTCTGTTGCCGCAGAAACCCCTGTCCGTACCTCTCACAATGGAGTCTCCCACTACAATGGCGTTGCCTGACCTCCATACTATCCTGATAGCACAAGTGTACTTCCATCCACATCCAGCCTGACCTGGTTCTTGTCTTCTCGTATTCTGGTTGGTTTGACATCTTCTTAGTAGCCACACTTCTCATGGGGTAGTTCAGAAGCTGGCAAGCCATTTCTCTGACCGCGGAGCTCCATGACAACTATTATCTGACAATGGCAGTCAATTTATCAGCCAGTACTTCAAAGACTTTGCTACATGCTGGGTTTTTGTCACATCACCAGCAGCTCTGAGTACCCTCAGTTGCATGGACTAGCTGAACGTGCCATCAGGAGTGCCAAACAATTAATGGAACGGTCCCACAGAGCCAAATCAGATGTGTAGCTGGACCTGCTTAACTTGCGCAACATCTCCCGGAACCCGATATTGGATTCGCCCACTCAGCGTCTGATGTCAAGGCAGACCCGAGCCGCTTTGCCTGTGGCGAAACAGGGATTGGTACCGCATGTATTCCCACCATCTGGAGTCCAGTCCAGACTACAACAAAAGCGCGACATTCAGAATTGGTGGCATGATAAGATGAGCAGACCACTTCCACCGCTAGCTGAGGGACAAGTGGCGCGTCTACAAACTGACAAAAGTCATGACCGTCTCGGTGTAATTTCTGGAACTGCCTCCGAGCCACGTTCATACTTGGTCAATGCTGATGGCAGCACCTACAGACGTAATAGGCAACATATCTTTCCTGTGAATGAGCCAGCACCACCTCCGTACAATCCTGACCGCACAAGTGTACCTCTATCCACATCCAGCGGCATCGGCCCAACTGCACCAGCACGACAATCCGGTTACTTCGCCGATGGCCACACCGCCTCCACCTGTGCCAAAGACTCCTGTTTAGTCACCTGGAATGCCGTTTCAATCTCCAACGCTTACTTCACCACCGATCGTGTCCCCAGTGATGGGAAGAGATGCAAGACTTGTCCGTACGCGTACCGTACACATAGTGCTTGTAAGCTCACCGTAAAATACCCGGGCTATGTTTGAACGTATTTACAGTTTATTGACACATACTATATGTGCTCTGCATAATCAGTAATTTTACATTTGCATTTAATTCTTTAAGATGGAGGATGTAGATTAGTATGTTAGTACTATACATGTTACTATACATGTTACTATATATTATGCATGCTACACATTCCTTATGTTACTCATACTGTCCTTGATCTGCCCACAGGCTTGATAGTGAGCTCTCTCTCGCTCGCTCTCTCTTTCTCTTGTTAGATTAGCTGAATGTATGGAGATGAAAGCACGTAGTGTTTCCTCCATAGAGTTGCTAATCACTATGTGTGAGCCTGATCATTTCAACACTCACCAAATGCAAACATCATAATATGTACCTTGTTTTGCTCCCAAAAGATTGATCTTGTTTCACCCCTCCTTCTTGTAAAGTAAAATAAATATTGAAGTGCATTCTGAAGGTGGGGGGGGGGGGGGGGGGGGTAGTTTCCATGCTCTATTTTAAGTGATTCAGCACTACTGATGTCTCTCCCTCTCTTGTTTGTCATAAGACCTCCCTTTGTTTCTATGAGAGGGTATTTTGTATATATTCCTCTGCTGAATGATGGCATGTTTGAAATTGCTTCAACACAGGGTGGCACAGTGGTGCAGCGGTAGAGTTGCTGCTTTACAGTGCCAGAGACTCGGGTTCAATGCTGACTACGGGTGCTGTCTGTACGGAGTTTTACGTTCTCCCTGTGGCTGCATGGATTTTCTTCGGATGCTCTGGTTTTCTCCCACAATCCAAAGACTTGCAGGTTTGCCGCTTAAGTGGTTTCTATAAATTGTCTTTCGAATGTAGGATAGAACTAGTGTGAATGGGTGATCGCTGCTCGGCGCGGACTTGCTGGGCCAAAGAGCCTGTTTCCAAGCTTTTATCTCTGAACTAAACCAAACTGTATTAGAATTGGCAACCATAGGCATTGGCAACGTGTTCCTGAAGTTGTGTTTGAAATCACACCAGATGCAAAATTCCACCTAATAAGCCATGTCACAGATTCCACTGAAAGCTAGCCCAAAATAAATTAATTATCGTGACCAAATTCATCACCTTTGCATGGCTGACAAAGTCTCTGTATCATTTTCTTGGGATAATTTAATCAATATCTCCACAGACAGATCAGTGAATTTAGATTTGTACACTTTATTGGGATTGGATATTATCTTGGCAATGTTAACTGCTTTTTGACATATAGATAGTGCAGAGATTTCAACTTGCCAAGTATTTTTGTTGAAGCCAATAAAAACCTCTCTCAGGATTTAACAGGTAATTATTTGCAAGAATTTATATTTGAACTGGATTTTTAAAAAATAATTCTGGGAATTCTGCAGACTCCTTTATTTCTTAACAAAAGTGTTTTACAGTACAATAAAACCTGACTAACTATTGTTACTTTAGCAAAATTAAGTGGAGTCAATTGAGGTTTCAAGATTGAAAAGGGCATGCAAAGGGAAGAAAGGTTTGCAATTATATATTTCCTAAGAAGACTAAGGTAATTCTGAAGGTCTTCAACAATTCTTACCAGCTTTTACAAATGCACCATAGAAAATATTTTATCAGGATGCTTCACCGCTTGGTTTGGCAACAGCTCTGCTCTTCGATTACACCAACTTGCTGTTATATGTGGATGCAGCTAAATTCATCACACAACCAGCCTCCTCATCATTGACTCCAGGCTGCCTTGACAAAGCAGCCAACATAATCAAGGACCATTTTCACCCTGCCATCCCCCCTTCTCCCCTCTCCCATCAGGCAGAAGATACAAAAGCTTGAAACCACACATCACCAGATATAGCTACTTCCCCATTGTTATCAGGCGATTGATCTTCCACCCACAGTTCCGATCTTCCAACCTACCTCATTGCACTTTTATTTTAATTTGCTCTCTCTGTAACTGTAACTATAATGTAATACTATTCACTGCACTACGTGTTGTACTTGTGATGGGGAATCGAGAATGAGAGGACATACGTAGGTTTAAGGTGAAGGGGGAAAGACTTAATAGGAACCTGAGGGGTCATTGTTTTACACAAAGAGTTGTGGGTGGATGGACGAGCTGCTGGAGGAGGCAGTTGAGGCAGGTACTATCAGAACATTTGAGAAACATTTAGACAGGTACATGTATAGGAAGGGTTTAGAGGGATATGGGCCAAACGCAAGCGAGTGGGACGTGTAGAGTGTGGCATGTTGGTAGGCAGGGCAAGTTGGATTGAAGGGCCTGTTTCCAGGCTGTATGACTATGACTATGGCTTGATTGTACTCATGCATAGAATGATTTGATTTGACTGGATAGCTAGCTAAAAAAAAAGCTTTTCACTGTATCTCGCGACACAAGACACTAATAAACATTCCAATACAACTTTCACTTCAGATGCACTCAGAGTGATTCAAGTGAAGGAGCACTTTGAAATGTAATTTCATTGTAAAACAGGGAAAGAAAATGCCTCTGTGAGCACAGGCAGCAACACTGCAGCTGTCAAGTCATGAGTGTTTAATTGTTATATGTACCAACAACGGAACAGTTACATTTCACCTGTAGCACCTTCACAGGCATGTAAATAGGTACTCATAGATAACATAATTAACCAAAAAAAAATAAAAAATTTAAGTCTATAGTGCAAAAAGCCCAAAGTTCTTAGAGAAACCAGGACAATTCATTGTTTATCGCAAAGATAGATACAAAATGTCTATAAGGAAAAAGAAGAGGCACCCCCCCCCC
This sequence comes from Leucoraja erinaceus, assembly GCF_028641065.1. NCBI lineage: Eukaryota > Metazoa > Chordata > Chondrichthyes > Rajiformes > Rajidae > Leucoraja > Leucoraja erinaceus. The sequence continues at coordinate 40,178,774 of NC_073388.1, forward strand.
CTCCATCACTGAAGAAGGGTTTTGACCCGAAACATCGCCTATTCCTTCGCTCCATAGATGCTGCCTCACCTGCTGAGTTTCTCCAATATTTTTATCTACCTTCGATTGTTACCAGCATTTTATCTACCTTCGATTGTTCCAGCATCTGCACTTCTATCTTAAACACGCAAACAATCTTCATGTCGACACATTCAACATTGCCAGTATTTTATCCATGTGTTAGCACCTCCCTTTTTCTTTGCACATAACACCCTTGCTACTTGTGGCACCAGGGGGTGATATCCTTTCCTTTGTTTAAGGGGTGTCTCCACCATACTCAGCCCCTCAACGTTCAGCAGCTGAACAACCCTAGACTGTGGTCCTCCCCCACAGAGCCTTGGCATTGGTTGCACTAAGCTTCAGCAAGTCCCTCAGCACCTAGTCCTGCAATCTGGAGCGGGCCAGTCAGCACCAATTCCTGATGGATATCTCGCTCTGTTGGAAGACTTGGAACAGATTCCATATCTGAAAAATCCCACACGTGTAGCTTCACTGGTGTTTGTCTTATCATTCTTGGAAACCAGCTCAATTATCATCGTGGCACAAACCACAGGAAGCTCCAATTAGTCAGCTCATTTCTCACCTATTAATTAAATTTGTTTCTTTGATCTCACTGGCAACATTAATTTTCAATGGAAAGGCTTTACACTGCAATGGAAAAGCAGTCAACATAATCAAAGACTTTTGTCTGACCCCGATCAGTCCTTCGTCTCCCTGCTCCCATTCAGCAGAAGGTACAGAAGCTTGAAGGTGCACACCAACAGACTCAGGTACAGCTTCTCCCCCTCTCTTCCCCTCTATTAACAGGCTTCTGAACTGTCCTTCCATAAGCTAGGGTACTGCCTGATTCACCTCTTACCCCATAGACTTTGTCTCTGGAACTGTTGCACTACAATGCCGGGAACTATATACTGCGCTCTGTATCTTCCCCTTTGTACCTATTGTACTTGAATCTGGTTTGATTTTATTTATGTATGACATTATCTGATCTGATTGGATAGCATGCTAAACAAATCTTGACATGGTACCTTGATATAAATGAAAATAATAAATCTAAACCTAAGCCTAAAGAAGTCTAATTTACGATTTGTGCATTTGACGCAGACCATGTAAGACCAGACTCTGGATTCTAATGTTACAAAATGGAGCAGACTCGATGGGCCAAATGGCCTAATTCTGTTCCTATGTCTTATGATCTCAGGAAAATGGGAGCAATAAATTGAGAAAGCAGAAACTGCAATCGCTACAATCTTGAGCAGAACTCAAAGTGCTAGTGGAACACAGTCTAAAGAAGGGTCCCAGCCCAAAATGTCATCTGTCTATTCCTTCCGCAGATGCTGCCTGATCCACTGAGTTACTCCATCACATTGAGTTTTGCTTATTAAATTGAGTCAGAGAAACCAGGTACCATTTCTGCTTGTTTCAATCATAACAGGACAGATGTGTTTCAACAGCAGGAGATGGTTTAACTCTGTGAGAATTTTCCATCCTTGGAACAAGCTTCCATGGTACAGTGGTGCAGCTGGTAGTGCTGCTGCCTCATAGTGCAAGAGACCTGGTTCAATCCTGACCTCAGGTGCTGCCTATGTGGAGTTCGCCCATTCTCCAGGAGACCATGTGGGTTTCAGCCAGTTTTCTCCAATACCCCAAAGGCATGTGGGTTTGTATGTTAAATAGTCCTCTGTAAATTCTCCTTTGTGCAAAGGGAGTGGGTGAGAAAGTGGGATAACTTAGAACTAGTTTGAACAGGTGATGGATGATTGGAGTGGACTCAGTGGGCCGAAGAGCATTTTTCCAATGCTGTATGTTTCAATCAATCAATCAAGCTCCAGAATGGATGCTGAGCTATTAGGTTCCTCCCAAGGGATTGGATCCATTTTCAGCTAGGACCAAAATTACTTCATTCAAGCGGCAATCGCTGCATCAAATTATCAGTGACAGTGCGAGCTCCTGGAATAGATTAGTTGTTCATAGAGTTCTGACGGGAATATCCGTTTTGTTTTACACTAATTACCATGTTTTGTTTCACTTTTCCCCAGAGGTTACAGAGGTCACTGCCAATATTATTGTGTGGATAACCTAATTAATCTTTACTCGTCAATTATTCTGAAATTTTTACATGAAGCCACCTTCAAGTGGTGGCAAACACAATACGAGAGGTATGGAAATGTAGGTGATAAATTGGATGAGGCATTAATGATTTGAATATAGGATTAACTTAGAACATATGATCACAAGAACAGGCCCTTTTGTCCATGATGTCCATGACAAACATGATACCAACTAAATTCCTTTGCCTGCATGTTCATAAGTTAATTCTCCCTGTGAGCAAGTGGGATTTCTTAGGGTGCCTCTGTTTCCTCCAATATTCTAAAGACGTACAGGGTTGCAGCTTTGGTAAAAAATTGTAAATTGCCCCTAGTGTGTAGGGTCTGGTGCTGGGATGATCACTAGCTGTTGTGGACTAGGTGTGCCAAAGGGCCAGTTTCCATGCTGTATCCATGCAGAGGAGGACAAAGGGATTAATTAGGAAAGGGAAAATAGATTATGAAAGAAAACTGGCAGGGAACATAAAAGCTGACTGCAAAAGTTTTTATAGATGTGTGAAGAGAAAAAGATTAGTTAAAACAATTGTAGGTCCCTTGCAGTCAGAAACAGGTGAATTGATCATGGGGAACAAGGACATGGCAGACCAATTGAATAACTACTTTGTTTCTGTCTTCACTAAGGAAGACATAAATAATCTACCGGAAATAGCAGGGTACCGGGGGTCAACTGAGATGGAACTGAGTGAAATCCAGGTTAGCCAGGAAGTGGTGTTAGGTAAATTGAATGGATTAAAGGCCGATAAATCCCCAGGGCCAGATAGGCTGCATCCCAGAGTACTTAAGGAAATAGCCCCAGAAATAGTGGATGCATTAGTGATAATTTTTCAAAACTCTTTAGATTCTGGAGTAGTTCCTGAGGATTGGAGGGTAGTTAATGTAACCCCACTTTTTAAAAAGGGAGGGAGAGAGAAAATGGGGAATTACAAACCAGTTAGTCTAACATCGGTAGTGGGGAAACTGCTAGAGTCAGTTATTAAAAATGGAATAGCAGCACATTTGGAAAGTGGTGAAATCATTGGACAAAGTCAGCATGGATTTATGAAAGGTAAATCATGTCTAATGAATCTTATAGAATTTTTTGAGGATGTAACTAGTAGAGTGGATAAGGGAGAACCAGTGGATGTGTTATATCTGGACTTTCAGAAGGCTTTCCACAAGGTCCCACATAAGAGATTAGTACGCAAACGTAAAGCACACGGTATTGGGGATTCAGTATTGATGTGGATAGAGAACTGGCTGGCAGACAGGAAGCAAAGAGTAGGAGTAAACAGGTCCTTTTTCACAATGGCAGGCAGTGACTAGTGGGGTATCGCAAGGCTCGGTGCTGGGACCCCAGATATTTACAATATATATTAATGATTTGGATGAGGGAATTGAATGCAACATCTCCAAGTTTGTGGGTGACACGAAGCTGGGGGGCAGTGTTAGCTGTGAGGAGGATGCTAGGAGGCTGCAAGGTGACTTGGATAGGCTGGGTGAGTGGTCAAATGCATGGCAGATGCAGTATAATGTGGATAAATGTGAGGTTATCCACTGGTGGCAAAAACAGCAAAGTAGACTATTATCTGAATGGTGGCCGATAAGGAAAAGGGGAGATGCAACGAGACCTGGGTGTCATGGTATACCAGTCATTGAAAGTAGGCATGCAGGTGCAGCAGGCAGTGAAGAAAGCGAATGGTATGTTAGCATTCATAGCAAACGGATTTGAGTATAGGAGCAGGGAGGTTCTACTGCAGTTGTACAGGGTGTTGGTGAGACCACACTTGGAGTATTGCGTACAGTTTTGGTCTCCTAATCTGAGGAAAGACATTCTTGCCATAGAGGGAGTACAGAGAAGGTTCACCAGACTAATACCTGGGATGTCAGGACTTTCATATGAAGAAAGACTGGATTGACTCGGCTTGTACCCTCTAGAATTTAGAAGATTGAGGGGGAATCTCACAGAAACTTACAAAATACTTAAGGGGTTGGACAGGCTAGATGCAGGAATACTGTTCCTAATGTTGGGGAAGTCCAGAACAAGGGGTCACATTTTAAGGATAAGGAGGAAGTCTTTTAGGATCGAGATGAGAAAAACATTTGTCACACAGAGAGTGGCGAATCTCTGGAATTCTCTGCCACAGAAGGTAGTTGAGACCAGTTAATTTAATTTATTTAAGAGGGAGTTAGATGTGGCCCTTGTGGCTAAAGGGATCAGGGCGTATGTAGAGAAGGCAGGTACGGGATACTGGGTTGGATGATCAGCCATGATCATATTGAATGGCGGTGCAGGCTCGATGGGCCGAATGGCCTTCTCCTGCACCTATTTTCTATGTTTCTATGTTTATCCCACTAAAGTCTCTCTAAAGTCGGCACAACAGATGTCTCTCCGTCTCCAGTTTGAGGAATGCCATAAGATCTCCTCTGTTTGTATGTGAGGGTTTTTTTTTCACAATCTTCTGCGGCTGGTACACACTGACATGTTGGAAAGCGTAGAACTCCTTCAGCACTGCACCAGACTTGGCAACCTGTTTACATTAGATTAGCAATACAGCACAGAAACAGATACTTCAGCCCACTGATCCACGCCGACCAGCAATCACTCCATACACTACATGCGAGGGTCAATTTAAATTGTTTACAGAATACAATTAGCCTATCAACTTGTACTACTTTGGAGTGTGGGAGGAAACTAAAGCACCGGAAGAAAACACACACAGTAACAGGGAGAACGTACATACTCCATACAGGCGGCACCTGTAGTCAGGATTGAATCCTGGTCCCAGGCACTGTAAGGCAGCAACTCCACCTCTGTGTCGCAGTGCCGCAAATTGTTCTTGGACTTAATCTCGAAACCTAACCAAACTAACTAAACTAAACATTCTCCACAAGAAAAAAAGTTGCCTCTCTCCCAGGCATCCTTTCATGGCAAACGGCATTGTAATTCACTGATAGCTGTGATGTCCATGAGTTATGGGTGCTCCAGACATGAGAAGTATTGGCGATAACTCACTGTCAGTGGGGAACAATCCTACATTTGCTTAAACTACGTTACATGCCAACTTGCACGGAGAGTTTGCTGGAACTGCAGCTAAATGTCCTTTACAAAGGTAATTTGAATGTCCCAAGAAGCCGATTACTTACATTGTTTCTAAGACATTTGTTTAGCTGCCGTGGACTCAGCCATTTCCATTCAGTGGCTTGTTGGACGAGATTGATGGGAGCCAGGAGAAATTGAAACTATTTCTCTCGAGCTGTCTTCCTCCCATTAATGCACTTTGTAAATCACGGTCAGAATCTCTGCGCAGGAGTTGTAAAACATTATGTGTCATGACACAGCCAGCACTAGAAAAATAACCAGTAATGTAGGAATATAAAAGCTGATGTGAGTTTGTGCTTGCAATATTCTTCAGCAGAAAAAGCTGATGGAAACTCATTTAAATTAGACTTTAGACTTTACGGTACTGTGCGGAAACAGGCCCTTCGGCCCACTGGGTCCACACCGATCAGCGATCACCCCGTATACTAACACTATCTTTCACACTAGGAACAATTTACAATTTTACTGGCCAACTAACCTACAATCCTTTACATTTTTGAAGTATGGGAAGAAATCCGAGCACCCGGGGAAAACCCATGCAGTCACAGGGAGAACGTACAAACTCCCTCCATACAGCAGCTGGAGTCTCTACTGTTGTGCCTCTGTGCTACACTGTGCCCCTATGCTCTGAATTACATACACAGATATTGCATAGTACAGTATAGCACAAGAACAGGCCCTTCAGCCCACAATGTCTATGCCAAACATGATGCTAAGACCATCACTTATCTACCTGCTTGTAATCCGTATCCCTCCATTCTCTGCAAATCCATGTGCCTATCTAAGAGTATTTTAAACACCACTAATGTAAGTGCTTCAACATCCTGTGTACAAAATCTTGCCCCGCACATCCCCTTTAAACATTGCCCCTCTTATCTTAAAGCTATGCATTCCATGTTTAGTTTAGTTGAGTTTAGACAATAGGCAATTGGTGCAAGAGTAGGCCATTTGTCCCTGTAAGCAAGCACCGCTTAGAGATACAGCACAGAAACAGGCTCTTTGGCATACCGAGTAAGCACTGACCAGTGTTCCCTGGTGTGGGAGGAAACCGAATATCCCAGAGAAAACCCACACAGGTCACAGGGAGAACTGTATTCAGGATTGAACCCGGGTCTCTGGCGCTGTAAGGCAGCAACTCTACCATTGTGCTCTAGTTTTTGATTTTTTCATCCAGGGGAAAATATTCTGACTGTCTTTCCTATCTATTTCATGAATGAATGGTAGACAGTGCTTGATATACATTGTCAGAACCTCTCAATGGCAAATCACTAAATTGATCAGATTCACATTTAAAATGCATGGGTTACCTACCACTATCACGGGTATTGTACTGCTTTCTCTTGTGGTTTGTTCATTTCCCTGTGACCAAATTGGTTTTCTCCAGGTGCTCTGGTTTCCTCCCACACTCCAAAGACATACAGGCTACATCGACGACTGCTTTGGTGCCACCTCCTGCACCCACACACAACTGACTGACTTTATCCACTTCACCACTAACTTCCATCCGGCACTCAAGTACACCTGAACCATATCCGACACTTCCCTACCATTCCTTGACGTCACTATCTCCATCGCATGTGATAGACTTCTGACTGGCATCCATTATCAACCCACTGACTCCCATGGCTATCTGGACTACACTTCGTCCCACCCCGTTTCCTTTAAGGACTCCATCCCCTACTCCCAATTCCTCCGTCTATGCCGCATCTACTCCCAGGATGAGGCGTTCCACACCAGGGCATCTGAAATGTCCTCATTCTTCAGTGAACGGGGGTTCCCCTCCTCCACCATAGATGAGACTCGCACCAGGGTCTCTTCCATACCCTGCAACACAGCCCTCTCTCCCCATCCCCCCTAGTCCTCACTTTTCACCCCACCAGTCGTCACATACAACAAGTAATCTTCCATCAGTTTCGCCACCTCCAACATGACCCCACAACTCGCCACATCTTCCCATCTCCCCCATGTCTGCCTTCCGCTAAGACCGCTCCCTCCGCAACTCCCTTGTCAATTCTTCCCTTTCCTCCCATACCACCCCCTCCACAGGCACTTTCCGTTTGTAACCGCAAGAGATGCAACACTTGTCCTTTTACCTCCCCCCTCGACTCCATTCAAGGACCCAAGTAGTCGTTCCAGGTGTGACAGAGGTTTACCTGCATCTCCTCCAACCTCATCTATTGCATCCGCTGCTCTAGATGTCAGCTGATCTATATCGGTGAGACACGCAGAGGCCTCCGCTTGGTCCGCAATAACTAACCTGACCTCCCGGTGGCTCAGCACTTCAACTCCCCCTCCCATTCCCCATCCGACCTCTCTGTCCTGGGTCTCCTCCATGGCCAGAGCGAGCAACACCGGAAATGGGAGGATCAGCACCTCATATTCCGCTTGGGGAGTCTGCATCCTGCGGGCATGAACATTGAATTCTCCCAATTTTGTTAGCCCTTGCTGTCTCCTCCCCTACACCAGCCCTCAGGCTGTCTCCTCCCATCCCTAAGCCCTCGGGCTCCTCCTCCTCCTTTTTCCTTTCTTCTACCCACCACCCCCCATCAGTCTGAAGAAGGGTTTCGGCCCAAAACGTTGCCTATTTCCTTCGCTCCATAGATGCTGCTGCACCCGCTGAGTTTCTCCAGCATTTTTATGTACCTCAGGCTTTAAGGTTGATAGGTTTCGGAACAAAAATTGAAAATTGTCCATAGTGTGTAGGATAGTGCAAGTGTACAGGGTGAACACTGTTTGGCATGGATTCGATGGGCCGAAGGGCCTCTTTCCACGTTGTATCACTAAACAAAAACTATAATACTGAGCTTTAACCCTGCCATCTGCCTTTCATTAAAAAGAAGACAGTCTGAAGTGTGAAGGTAGATTTGGTAAAATGAAGCAATTTATTGGCTGCACTTGATAGTCCTGTCTATGTTTTTACGATGCATGAATCAGATGATTTATCTCACTTGGAAATCTCTGCACAGATATTTGCAACTGGATCTGCCGGTGTCCTAACACAAGCGTCGCAATGATTTCCCTGCTCATAGACGGTGGCTCCCTCATAACTATGAGTGACATTTACTGTGTCCGTAATTACAATTGATTGGTATCAACTGGAGTAAGACTGTGACAATGATTCCTGTGGAGTCCCTAGCTATGCTTGCAACAGTAGCAAGAACTTTAATTATAATGGTCATATAAGAGTCATGATACAGCTTTATAGGGCTTTAGTTTGGTCGCATTTGGAGTATTGCATGCAGATGTGGTTGCCCCATTACAGGAAGGATGTGGAGATTTTGGAGAGGGTGCAGAAGAGGTTTACGAGATGCTTCCTTGGTTGGAGGGTATTAGCTACAAGTAGAGGGGCACAGTGGTGCAATGGGGAAGTTGGTGCCTCACAGCACCAGAAATCCGGGTTCAATCCTGACTATGTGTGTAGTCTGTACGTAGTTTGTAGAGTGGTGAATCTCTGGAACTCTCTGCCACAGATGGTAGTTGAGGCCAGTTCATTGGCTATATTTAAGAGGGAGTTAGATGTGGCCCTTGTGGCTAAGGGGATCAGGGGGTATGGAGAGAAGGCAGGTACGGGATACTGAGTTGGATGATCAGCCATGATCATATTGAATGGCGGTGCAGGCTCGAAGGGCCGAATGGCCTACTCCTGCACCTAATTTATATGTTTCTATGTTTCTATGTTTTCTCTGGGTGCTCTTGTTTCCTCTCACACTCCAAGACGTGCAGGTTTGTAGGGTCCTTTTTTGGGGGGGGGGCATTGCTCCCGTCGACAACGGTGGCTCGGGGCCAAGTTCGGAGTCCGAGGTGGGCGAGCTGGGCGGGCCTACTGGGCAGGCCCTCGCCAAGCGAGTTCCCGGTCTGTGGCTGGCGAGCTGGGCCTGCTGGTGGGCTTGGCCCAAACTCTGCAGGGAAGCGCCTGGTGTGTGGCCTGCGGGAATACTCAGCTATGTGTCGGTGGCCTTCCAATACCAATGATCTCGATAGCAATTATTCTTACACTAAAGCACAATTAGAACAGGGTATAGAAGATAAGATAGAGAGCATTGTATTCTTATCAATCCTTTGTCAACCACAGGGTATTCCCAAGTGATTACCAAGCAATTAAACACTGTATGGAGTTTTGTTACTGTTCGGAAACACAGTAATGAGTCTGTGTACAGGCAGTTCCCGTGGCAGAACTGCAGTAATGGCTGGAAAATGACCATATATTGGATCACACTGCATTGATTTTCCCCGCTTGATGCAGGTGAGTTATGCTTGCAATCATTGCCTGATCAAATTGCAATGTTCAGGAAATGTAACTGCAATTTCTACAACGAGTCATCTTTGCAATCCTGATGACATTTTCATTTCCATGTAATGGCTTCATACCAACATCATCACATCCAATAATTCCTGGTGCATTATGCTTGAACCCCCAATATCTATGGTCCTGAACTCATGATCTCCCCACAACCACATCCTACCCCCTCCTTCATATCTACAGACATCGCTCCCGCTCCTCCACCTGCATACATGGATACAGCATCCACCCTCTCCTATAACAGCAGGGACAGATACCTCGCCCTTACTGCTCCCCCCCAAGACTACTCAGTCCTCCTCTCCTGGGGGAGCTTGTCTGATCCATTCCCACCCCAACAGATGTTGACCGCCCAATATCACAACCAACAAATGAAAGGTATCTGCTATCTCACTCTCTGGTCAATGTTCCCCACCCCTCCCCAACTCTCTGACCTACAGGAAGAATGTCTGAAAAAAAAGAGGCAAAGTGCTGAAGTAACTCAGTGGGTCAGGCAGCATCTCTGGAGAACATGGATAGGTGACATTTCGGGTTGAGACCCATTTTCAGCCCACAGTGGAGCAGTCAAAATTAAATAAGCAACTGGAGATTCTGACCTGACCTGAAACATCACCTATACATGCTGTTCAGAAATGCTGCCTGAACTGCTGCGTTCCTCCAGCAGTTGTGTCCTTTTTTGTAAACCAGCACAAAAGTACCAGAACATATTTATCGATGAGAATGTACATAGTAGACTCCCACCTTTCCTCAAAGACTCCCACCATTCCTCAAGTCTCGTTAGGATGCTCTGAATGTTCCAGATACATCTATTTGTTGTTAGTAAAGGATAGCATTACTCAGGATTTCAGGCAAAACACTATTTCCCTTCTTCAGAATAAGGATTGTTCTTATTCCCCAATAAAATGGACAAGAGCCTCTCTCTGACCTCCAAAGTCCGGCACCTTGACAATCTGGCATCCTCAGTACCAATGTGTATGTTGGCCCATTTGATCTGTCGTTTACACACCTTGCCCTTCCAAATCACTACTTTTCCTCTTTTCTGACTCTTAATCTGAACAAGGGTCTCAATCCAAAACGTCACCTATTCCTTCTCTCCAGAGATGCTGACTGTCCCGCTGGGTTTGATTGCAAGATTGACAGCTGCACTTTAGACATTACTTTTAAGATTTAGAGATACAGCACGGAAACAGTCCATTGGCCCACCGAGTCCGCACCAACCAGTGATCCTCTGACACTAGCATTATCTTACCCACTAGGGATAATTTATAATTTTACCAAAGCCAATTAACCTACAAGCATGCACATCTTTGGATGAAACCGGAGCACCCTGAGAAAACTCTCCTGGTCACAGGGAGAATGTACAAACTCTGCATAGACAGTACCTGTAGTCAGGATTGAACTTGGGTCTCTGGCATTGTGAGACAGAAACTCTACTGCTGCATCACTGTGCTGCCTTGACTTGACTCCTGACTCTTAAAATAGTTTTCAGGTAGGACACATGCTCTGGCAATTCTGCCTGGAACAAATTCTCCAGAGTTCTCCCAGTTTTTGTTATAGAGTAATATTGCAGCAGTGCAACAGGCCCTTCTGCCCACTTGTCCCTGTTGACTAAATTGCCGGATCTAAGCTAGAGGTAAAGAACTGCAGATGCTGGTTAATATGGAAAGGACACATCTCTGGAGTACAAGGAGAGGTGTAATTCGATGGAGACCCTTCTTCAGACGAATGGTCTGAATAAGGGTCTCGACCCGAAGCTTCACCTCTCCATCTTGTCCAGCAATGCTTCCTGACCTGACCCGCTGAGTTACTCCAGCAATTGTGTCCCCATCTAAGCTAGCTCCATATCCACATATTTGGACCATATCCCTCTAAACCATTTCCTATCCACTCCACTGTTCAAGTCAGAGCCTTTTGGCCTCCCCAGAGCAAGTGAACATCTGCAGTATCTGACAACCAAAGTGAACGACACACAACAACGTAAAAAATATGCAAAGCCAAGGAAATACTCACTACAAATATGCATATTAAAGAATCTAAGTGACAAAAAATATGCAAATATAGTTTGATTTTGCATAAGAAGCTCCCAGAGCAAGTACATCAGCCCAAGACAATATCTCATGATTTGGTAGGCATTTGTGTAATCTGGCACAAAGCATCGTAATTTTTATATTGGTTTTGAAATCACTGTGGTTGTCAAAATATTCACTTTGATGGACTTTGTTTATATAAATCAGAATGCACCATAGTTGTATGAACAAAACAACACATTTTGACATTCAGTTAATTTATTCTGATCGATATTCTGGCGAGATCTTCTGGACAGTCTTCTTTCTGCTCTCCACCGGTCCAGCTTTTCAGATTAGTGAAGATGACATAAAAAGCTGGAGAAACTCAGCGGGTCAGTCAGCATCTCTGGAGAAAAGGAATAGATTGTAGTGGGGACTCCAGGAGTCCAGCCAAGAATGAGTTGAATACAAAGTTATGAGGACGAAATGTGTTTTTATTACTGTCACTGTGCTGTTTCGAACTCCAACCCCATGATTGGGCGTTACCCGACCTTAAATACCCTGGGTCAGACCCCATGACTGGGCGTTACCCGACCTTAAATACCCTGGGTCAGACCCCATGACCAAACGCCTCCCACTCCGAGACGCTCAACTCCTCCTTCCTGAGCCGATGATTCGCTATGCCTGCGGCTAACCATCAGGTGCCACCACATGACCCCCCCCCCCCCCCCCCTCCAGAACTGGAGGCACTGAAACGGATGGGGGACAGAACAAGGCGGCCTGACCACGTAAACATGTCCGCCCGAACAAAGTCCTTGACCCACTCAGAAGAACATACAGGAACCCACGACGGCAGGCACCCGTGACGAGGAGGCAGGGCCACTCGAACCGGCTCACTCAAGTCCAATTGGGCCGGCTTAAGGGGTGCCACGGACACAGTCTCTTGCCAGCCCCCCATGTCCAGTACAAATGTTGCTGTCCCGTGCCATAGCACCCAAAAGGGACCTTCATCGGGCCGTTGTAAGGGCGACTGGTGGGTATCGCGGCGCAGAAAGACGAAAGGGCAGTCCGGTGAGCGGAGCGTCATACACCAACTCCGCCGAGGGTGATGCCAAATCCTCTTTAGGGGAAGTACAAATGCCCAACAACACCCACGGCATCGCATCCATCCACTCTGGACCCGTAAGGCAAGCTTTCAGTGCGTCCTTGAGATGGCGGTGGAACCGCTCCACCAGCCCATTCGACTGGGTATGGTATGCTGTTGAATGGTGAAGCTGCGTCCACAGCAGGTGGGCCATCGTGGATCACAGCTCGGATGCGAACTGGGCACCCCTGTCCGAAGTGACATCCAGGGTAACCCCAAAGCGGGCAATCCAATTTGCCACAAGGGCCCGAGCGCGCGACGCTGCAGGAAGTGCTGGTGTGGAGTGGCGCGAGCCGTTGGCAGCGAGAGCTAGTTGTTCCGAGCAATGGCTTATCAGTACCGGCCACAGCAACCGCCGCAACAGCAGCAGAACAACGGCGCCTGTGACTAGGCGGATGTGTCTACGAGCGTGATGGCTTCTGGCCACCGCGTAAAGTGATCTACCACCATCAGTAGATGCGACACACCCCAGGATGGCAGCAGCGGCCCCATGATATCCACGTGCACATGGTCGCACCGCCAGTGTGGCACCGAGTAATCTTGTGTTGGTGCACGGACATGCCGATGTATCTCCGTGGAGCCTCTTGTGGGTGTGGTCCTGGGCCACTGCATCGATCCAGTCCAAGGATTCCAGCACACCCACTTCCTGCCAGTCGGCCAGCCACAGCTCGTCGGCGCGCGCCACTAGCCTGAGCGGATCTTCGAAGCGCTCCCCCGAGAGTTACCGGTGGATGTCATGTGGCAGCTGCTGCAGGTAAGTGAATTCAAATAAAAGGCAGGGCCGGTGGTCGCCCATAAACGTGAGCATCTTGTTCATGAGGGCCGAGGGCTTCCGGTCGCCAAGCCCACCCATGTTGAGTACACGATATGCGGCTCAGCCCGTAGATCCGGAGCAGCAGCTCCTTGAGGCCTGCGTACTTACCCACCGCCGGTGGATTATCGAGGTACGGCACGATCCGACCATAGTCGAGAGCCCCTCCCACGTAATGATACCGGGTCTCGTTGACTGTTATGCCACGGACGTGGAACTGGGTTTCTAACTGACGGAATCATACCCCCGGCTGAGAGGTCGAACAGGTAGACAGCTTCAGGTCTACTGCATTGAGCTCGGCCTCGTAGGCGGCCGTGGTGCGCTGAGCGCTGTATATTTTTTCGTGAACTTTGTACAGGATTCCACTTGTGGTCATCGGGGTCACCAGTATAGCGGGAACTCCAGTTCAGCCAAGAATGTGTCGAAAACAAAGTTATGAGGACAAAATGTGTTTTTATTACTGTCATTGTGCTGCATTCAAATTCAACACTGTGATTGGGCGTTACCCGGCCTTAAATACCCCGGGTCAAACCCCATGACCAAACGCCTCCCACTCCGAGATGCTCAACTCCTCCTTCCTGAGCCGAGGGTTCGCTATGACCATGGCTAGCCACCAGGTGCCGCCACAAGGTGATGTTTCGAGACAGGAATCTACTTCAGACTGAATAATAGAGGTGGGTTGTGGGGATGCTGAATATGATGCCAGGTTAAGCTAATCTTCTTTGCCCACACACACACAGAACATAGAACAGTACAGCACAGGCACAGGACCTTCTGTCTAAACAATGTCCATGACGAACATGATGCCAAGTTAATCGAATTTCCATTGCCTGCACGTGATCCATATTTATCCCTGCATATCAACATGCCTATCTAAAAGACTCTTAAATGCCACTATTGTATCTGCCTCCACCACCACCTCTGACAGTGAGTTGGGATTTTAGCCAAATTAAATTACATGACTTTATTACTATATAGTTCCCATTTTTTTCAAATAATGTTGCATTAAATCTGACATGATTTAAACCCTACATCGGACATTGTTCCGAGTCCATGGCTTTCACAAGTAATGTGAAAATTACCCTTAATTTGGTAAAGACAAAGAGAAGATACATTCACAGGGTAGCTCACACATTATTTAATGGGGCAGTCATGGTGGCACAGCAGTAGAGTTGCTGCCTTACAGCGAATGCAGCACTGGAGACCCGGGTTCGATCCTGATTACGGGTGCTGACTGTACGGAGTTTGTAAATTTTCTCCGTAACCTGCGTGGGTTTTCTCTGAGATCTTTGGTTTCCTCCCACACTCCAAAGACGTACAGGTTTGTAGGTTAATTGGCTTGGTAAATGTAAAAATTGTCCCTATTGGGTGTAGGATAGTGTTAATGTGCGAGGATCGCGGGTCGGCACGGACCCCGTGGGTCAAAGGGCCTGTTTCCATGCTGTATCTCTAAAAAAAAAAAGCACTTTGCAGATATTAAAGTATTTTGTGTTAAAGTGCCTCCTTAATACAGGGAACATGGCAACTAACATGTATGCAGCAAGTAGAAATGCAATTGCCACTAAATAATCTATTTCTGTGATCATCACAAAGAGTTCAAAGTTAGCATGACACTAGGTAAAATGTACTTACTTAACTTCTGAATTTTGTCACTCAAGAAAATAAGAAACCAAAGTTTTAAGTAGGCTATCCAAAAGTAACACAAGAGACTTGAAGGGCCAAATAGCCTAATTCAGCTCCTATAACTATTGAATTTATGAAGATTTACACAAGGGACTACAGACTCCGAAATCTTCATAAATTCATCAGTTATACGAGCTGAATTAAGCCAACTGTTCCATCAAGTCTACTCTGCGACTCAATTATAGCTGATTTTTCTTTGCCTCTCAATCCCATTCTCCTGCCTTCTCCCCTGATACCCATACTGATCAAGAATCTGTTATTTTACTTCGGAGCCACGTGAGTGACTACATGAAGAGACCACTCAGCACGCATGCGCGGCGTTGCGTTCAGCAGTGCAACAGCGGCCGCATCGGGAGTCAGGCGCTCCCGCTACAGGGTGAAAGAACGGACCGTCAGGTAAGTGCCCTGAGGTTGGGTTTTCTTTCACAGGGAGCCTTCTGCTTTATTTCAGGCAGAGAAGAAAGGCTCTTGGACAAACCTGTCCCCCGCTCGACTCCACGGAGGAGCGTTCCATCTGGGGGGGGGGGGGGGCAGCAACAAGGCGGTAGGACTGCTTACCGGGCACTCCGCGATCCACGACACTGTGCCGAGCCCAGTCCCGCTAGCGCCTGAGCAGCGGGCTGGAACTAAAGCTACTGAAGAAGCGTCCAGCCAGTGGCTTCCGACTTGTCAGGCGGGGACGTCTCTCCACCCGCCCGGGGAGGGGAGACAGCCTCCTGAGCCGCATGGAACGGCTCCTGGAGCAGGATCTCCAGCGAGACGCGCTTTGTGAGGGGCGCTCTCGCAGGGGGAGTTCAGGCACTCCCTCCACAGTGTCTTGTGCACTGCCCATTGCTTCCTCCTTACCCAAGGGTAGCTTTGGTGACCAGGACTGGGCTGGTCAAGAAGAGGGGATGCTGGCTGAAGATGTCAGGAGTATGCAAGGGGTGCAGGAACAGGAAGAGCTGCTGGGTGTGGTGGACCGCTACGTGGCAGCCCCACGTGCAGGAGGCCGTTAAAGGCCAAACTAGCGGCCAGCATTAACCTCCTCTCCAACAGGCCCCTACAGGAGCAGGTGGTCAATGATGCCTTAGAAACCTATACAGCTCCAGAGAATTGTGAGTCCCTTAAAGTGCTGGCTCTAAACAGCCAAAACTGGGGACACAATGGGGCAAATATTCGGAACCAGGAGCTAAAACTGCAGCGGATCCTCAGGCTCCTGACGTCAGCCATCACATCGTTTGCTCGTTCCGTGGACAATTATGGAGATGACCACAACCTTCGTAAACAAATCATAGGACCTGCCATAAAACCCTAAATTTGCGGCGTTGTGCAAAACCCCAGTCACTGAGCCAGACCCACTGCTCTTTGGCAAAAACCTTGCAAAGCATATGAAGGATATGGAAGAGGCCTTAAAAAACTTTCGGTCTCCAGAGGGCAGGCCCCGGGACGAGCAAACCAAAAACAATAATTCTCAAGCAGCAGCACCCCATCGCGTCCACCAGACGACGTCTACCAAATGGGACTGGTGAAAGCTCGGGGTCCGCATTCTATCACCGGAAGTCTTCTTTAGACCAGGGCCCAGAGTGGAACCCATGGAAAATGCGCCAACCCCCAACATCACCGCCACGTCAGACAACGTGCAAGTCTCGTTGGACCGGCAGGAAACAGAAGAAATACCCATAACCATGGAGGTAGGTGGGTCTGGTTACTACCAGCGTATAGAAAATAGGGGCTTAATACTAACAGGGGGGAGATTACACCTGTTTAAAGAAGCACGGGAGTCTATCACGAGTGGTCAGTATATACTCAATGGCATTAGTGGATACAAAATACAATTCATACTAGAAAAATTGCCACCAGTTCAACATTCACCCCAGAGGGTATTTTCCCTCTCAGTTAAAGAAAAATGAGAGGGACAAGCTGAACTGGTGAGACTAATCACAAAGGGTATCATTGGAAAAACAAAACATGAACCCTTGGAATTCGTATCAAATATATTCACTGAACCCAAAAAAGATGGTGGATGACGCATCATCATTGACTTAACTTCACTAAATATGTTTGTATATTGTATATACATTTCAAAATGGAAACGTTTGTTACTGCCACACAACTAATTTCCAAAGGATACTTCATGGCAAGCATTGATCTTAAAGATGTTTACTATTCAGTACTATTCACAAGGATCGTCGCAGATACCTGAAATTTACCTGGATGGGGCAGAATGGCAGTTTAAAGCATTACCCAATGATTTAACATCAGCCCAAGATTATTCACCAAGATATTAAAACCAGCTCTGGCAATATCAAGAAGACAAAAACATATTGTCATGGCATATCTTGATGATATCTTAATAGTAGGCAAGACCATGGAATTGACTATGTCAGCTGTATCAGCTACCAAACAGTTGTTCGAAATCCTGGGATTGTCTTATATCCAGATAAGTCTAAGTTGAAGCCATCCACAATCATGGACTACTTGGGCTTCACAATTAATTCAGTCTACATGACTGTAACATTGCCAAGAGACAAAATAGTTGAATTGGCACAATCATGCCACAATTTAATGGTCAACGAACGACCATTCAACAAGTAGCAGCATTTCCGGCCACACAATTCGGACCTTTGCACTGTCAAAACTTACAAACAGCAATGGTACAGGCATCAAAACGACATGCAGGTCATTATGATCATGTCATGAAATTACCCACTGAAGCAATATCAGAACTACAGTGGTGGGCAAAAAACGTTTGGCATAGTTTCAGCCCTATTATCATCACTAACCGTACGTTAGTTATTCAAACAGATGCCAGTGCTCAAGGCTGGGGAACAACTAACTCCATATCCAGCACAGGTGGTAGATGGACTAACCAAGAGTCATCATTACCACTGACACTGGGCATTAATTATCTAGAGATGTTGGGTGACTTTCATGGTTTAAAAGCATATGCATCAAATATGCATCATTTGCATGTACGGTTACAAATAGATAATACTACAGTGGTGGCCTACATTAACCATATGGGCGGCATAAAATCGGTATCATGCGACAAGTTGGTCAATACAATTTGGCAATGGTGTGTCCAAAGACATATTTGGCTATCAGCAACTTACCTGCCAGGTAAGCTAAATACAGTGGCAGACACCAGGTCAAGTAAATTTAATGACAACATCGAATGGATGTTAAACCCCAAAAAATTTGCAAAAATTATCACGCAATATGGCACGCCAAATATCGATTTATTTGCATCAAGGCTAAATCACCAGGTACCTATGTATGTCGCTTGGGAACCAGACACTGAGGCAGCAGCGGTAGATGCATTCACGCTAGATTGGGGAAATTCTTCTTCTATGCATTTCCTCCCTTCTGCCTCAACAGTCGGGGCCTACGCACAGTACAAATGGACTCTGCTTCAGGTATTTGATAGTACCCGACAGGCCTACGCAGCCATGGTTCCCAATACTCCATGGCATGGTTGTTGAAACTCCGATGGTATTCCCCAGTGACCCAGAGTTATTAACACCCAGTGTCGGGCACAAGCCACGCGTGCTTTAAAAAATCAAACTCCTGGGTTGCAGATTTTGCACAAACTACTTCTGCGACTGGGATTTTCAGAACAAACCGTTGACACCATGTCAGCATCCCTCCGAACATCCACTAAAAACAGCACTTGTCCAGCATCAAAAAATGGGAGAAGTACTGCTTGGATACAGGGACCACCTACTCAACCGCTACAATTACCAACGTACTGGAATTCCTGGCGAACCTTCACCATGATGAAGGACTCAGCTACAGAGCCATCAACACAGCTAGAAGTGCCCTGTCTGTCTATTTAAAACCAGCTCCAGGACAACAGGCCATGGGGTCCCACCCACTGGTGGTCAAACTAATGAAGGATATTTTCAACTCTAACCACCTAGACCAAGGTACACCCATATATGGGATGTCAGTGTGATCCTGACATACCTCAGGGGATGGCCACCAGCCAGATCCCTCAACCTGGAACAATCTATGCTCAAAACAATCATGTTGATGGCACTTGTATCTGCACAGAGGGTCCAGTCACTACACCTATTGCGACTGGACAGCATGCTCACAGCTCCAGACCAGATCTGTCGTTATCCAGGGACTGATCAAACAGAGCAGACCAGGAACACCTAATCCAGTCGTGGAATTCCGGGCTTACCCGCCAGAACCATGGTTATGTGCCATGACCCACCTACTGTCCTACATAGACACAACCAAAAATATTCAAAGGAGAGGAAAAGCCTTGTGGGTCAGTCATAAAAAACTTTATGGTCGGGTGACGAGCCAAACCATTTCGAGATGGCTCAAGCAGGTGCTAAAAGCTACTGGGATAAACACTAATATATACAAATCTCACTCCACCAGGGCAGCATCCACGTTGACGGCCAAAAGAATGGATGTGCCTATAGACCACATCCTGGCTACAGCAGGATGGTCGGGGGAAAGACCGTTCAGAAATTTTATAATAAGCCGTTGGCAAAACCTGCTTTATTTGCAGAAATTTTTTTACAGACTGCAAATATTTAATTTAAGCCCAGGGGAGCAATTTAATTTCTTTGTTGTTATTGTTAAAAAATACCATTGTGTTTTTCTACAAACAGATTCATTGGTTGATTACGATAACACACTTCCTCCCTCAAGGACTTCGGCAGTGAGTGAAGTAATAACTGTTACACAGTTTGAAATCACAGAGCTTTAAAATCTTCACCTAGTCACTCATGTGACTCCGAAGTAAAATAGTAAGATTAAACGAGAACGTACCAGTTTGAAGTTTGATCTGTATTTTATGAGGGGTTACGATGAGGGATTGCGTGCCCTCCGCTCCCACCCTCAATAATATGGGTCAAACTGATAAACTGATGTCTCCTTTTCTTTACTATGTTTACTTCAATAACTGTGTCTATCTGTGATTCCACACCGCTGCTTTGAAGTATGCCGCGCATGCGTGCTGAGCGGGCTCTTCAAGTAATCCTTCATCGTAACTCCTCATAAAATACAGATTAAACTTCAAACTGGTAAGTTCTTGTTTAATCTTACTCTTCTCCACCTTAGAAATATCCAATGACTTGGCATCCAAACCATCTGTGGCAATGAATTCCACAGATGCACCATCTCTGACTAAATAAATTCCTTCTCATTTCCTTTCGAAAGGGAAGGGAGCATCATGGGGAACACATTTGTCCTTCAAAGAGAAACTTTATGAGATATTTTACGGTTGTCCCTGCAGCTTGGCTTGGTATCTAAACCCCGAGGGTCATTGTCAACACTGTTGAACTCCAGTGGTACTGTGTTGGAGTGACATATTGTGTGCAGAAATCTCCAATGCGAACTTTACCTCAGCCTACAGCTTTAGTTTAGGGAGCAATCAAACTTTACTGACTCACAGTATGGTCACCACTTGGAACATTTCCTCTATATTTCCGGTGGCTTCACATTCATTTAAACACAGCAACTTTTAAAATCCCAGTTTGCTTTTAAATCAAATTCAATTTCTCAAACTATCATGACGGCAATTTAATTCACAAAGCCTGGATTACATGTCTGGCAACGTAACAACTCCTAAAACGTTGAGGATTAGGAATAATTTAGAGATAATGTGCTAGTCTGACAGGAAGATCATGTACAAGTAAGCATTCAGTCCTGATATACCAGCTACCTCATTGGAGACCCTCGGACTATCTTTAACCAAACTTTATCTTGTACTAAACATTATTCCCGGTATCTGTAAACTGTGGACAGCTTCATTGTAATCATGTATAGTTTTTTTTTTCGCTGACTGGATAGCACACAACAAAATGATTGTCAGTGTACATGGGTACATGTACAATTAAATTAAACAAAGCTAAACGGAACTGACCTAAAATTGTAGATGTCATCAGAATCTGTACCCGGAATGTGTTTCTCATAGATATGGTTGGTTTGCTCCATGCTTGACATTAACTGGACAATACCTGTTCTTATTAACAAAACAACCTTTCATAGATCCTTGTTATAGGAGCAGAATTAAGCCATCCAGCCCTTCAAGTCTAGTCTGCCATTCAATCATGGCTGATCCATCCTTTCCTCTCAACCCCTTTCTCCTACCTTCTTCCTTTAACCCATAATAATCAAGATTCTGTCAATCTCCGCCTTAAAATATCCATTGACTTGGCCTCAACAGCTGTCTGTGGCAATTAATTCCACAGATTCACCACCCTCTGGCTAAAGACATTCCTCCTCATCTCCTTTATAGGTACGTCCTTTTATTCTGAGGCCGTGGCCTCTGGTCCTAGACTCTCCCACTGGTGGAAATATCCTCTCCACATCCAGTCTATCTAGGCCTTTCACTATTCAGCCTATCACACACCATTTGACCAGTTATGACAACTCCAATATACAACTCTTGGCAATCCTTCTGAATCTTTACTGAGGACCATAGATCAATTCTGTCTTCGGTTCCACGCTGAGCACAGAGTGAAGAAGCTCATATCTACTGTCTCCATGGATGTTGCTGTCATCAACAGAAAGTTGCACCTCAAAACTCGTGAACCCCCTCATCATAAGCCCCCTCTTTAAACACACCTGCTGTAACAACCCTCGTGTGCTATTTGAAATCATTGACTCTGTTCTAAATGCCCCGCAGCCTGTCTGTCTGGAAGCTTCACCTGAAATGTGTAATGACTTCCTGCACTTTTTTGTTGATAAGGTTGTTTCCTTAAGGGCTCACATTTCAGCACCTGCCACTGACCACTTCTGTTACGGTCCCTTGCCTGGTGGTATTCGACAAGTTTGAGCCTGTGACTATATCGTATTTAAAGGATGTGGTTTCCCATATTAAGCCATCGGGTTCTCCTTGTGATGCGGTCCCTCCACATCTTTTTAAGGAGGTTTTCCCTAGTATTGGGCAGTCGGTTCTTACCATTATTAACAGCAGCTTGTGTTCTGGGGTTGTGCCCGTGAGTTTTAAACATGCGGTAGTGCAACCACTACTTAAGAAACCTGGCCTGGATCAATCTGTTCTGGCCAATTTTAGACCCATCTCGAAATTGCCTTTTATTTCTAAATTACTGGAGAGAGTTGTTTATGCTCAGCTAAAACTATTCCTGGAGGAGCATGATATTCGGGAGATCTTCCAGTCTGGATTTAAAACCATGCACAGCACGGAGTCAGCATTGCTAAGGGTTTTTAACGACATCCTCCTGGCTAATGATTCTGGGGATTGTGTGGTTCTTGTCCTGCTGGACTTGTCTGCCGCCTTTGATACGGTGGACCATAATATCTTGTTATCTCGGCTACAGCAGTTAGTGGGCATCTGCGGCAGTGCCCTGGGATGGTTCAGGTCCTATCTGGTGGGCAGAACCATGTGTGTTAGCCTTGCTGGGTTTGATTCCTCTTCCGCTCCCCTGTCATATGGGGTTCCACAGGGTTCGATTCTGGGGCCCCTGCTCTTCTCGCTGTACATACTTCCTCTGGGTTCCATCCTTAGAAAGCATGGCATCTCTTTCCACTGTTATGCAGATGATACCCAGCTTTATTTGCCGCTGAGGGGGGAAGACGCCTTTTCTGTAAAATCGCTTCTGTCTTGTCTTGATGACATTAAGTCCTGGTTGGCCCTAAACTTTCTTGGATTTAATGAAAATAAGACAGAGGTGATTTTATTTGATCCCAATGGCTGCCGTGAACCTCCATTTGTTGATTTAGGTCCATTGTCAAGGTACGTGAAGCCAACAGTTGTGAACCTGGGTTTTAGGATGGACAGTGACTTTAAATTAGATCGCCAAATATGCGCGGTGGTTAAGTCCAGCTTCTTTCACCTAAGGAAGCTGGCGAAGGTGAAGCCCATTCTCGAGCGGCAGCATTTTGAGACAGTAATCCATGCCTTTATTACATCTAGGCTGGATTACTGTAACGCGCTCTATTTTGGTGTTGCTCGTTCTACACTGGCTCATCTCCAGTTGGTTCAGAATGCTGCTGCTCGCCTTTTAACAGGGACTCGAAAGAGGGAGCACATATCGCCAATTCTGGCCTCCCTCCACTGGCTTTTAAGATACTGTTATTTGTTTTTAAATCTCTGAATGGGCTCGCCCCGCCTTACCTCTCTGAGCTGCTCCACCCATACGCTCCTGCCCGGTCCCTCAGGTCAGCTGGTCAGCTGCTCCTGGAGGTACCGAGGTCTAGTCGGAGGCTCAGAGGGGATAGAGCCTTCTCTGTTGCTGCTCTGGCACTCTGGAACACCCTGCCGTTGCACATCAGACAGGCCCCCTCTCTGTCCATCTTCAAATCCAGTGTTAAAACACATTTGTACTCCCTGGCTTTTGACCATGCCTGAGGCTTTGCTTCTGTTTGTGGTGTTTTTGATGTTTCTTTATTTTACATGTCTTTTCCTACTATTTCTTTTGATTGTTATTTTTGGTGTGTATTAACTTTTTTGTCAATGATTAGTGATGTACAGCACTTTGTTGCAGCTATGTTTGTTTTTAAAGTGCTCTATAAATAAAATTATTATTATTATTATTAAAGATTTCCTGTCACTGTTTCAGATTCCCAGCATCGGGACTTGTTTAATTTTCCACTTGACTTTGCATTGATTTCAGCGTCTTTTGACCAATAAAACATGAAACATCTTTGTTCAAAGAACCCCTAAGGTATCAATGTTCTATGCACATGAGAGTCTGGCTGCTGAATCCCATTAATGTGTACAACTATGTCTATCTGAATAAATATTTTAATCTAGTATTTACAATTCTTCCACAGATCTGTAAAAGTTCTTGGAGCTGCTCCCTTTTATTATAGAGTATGACTATTGTCCTACTGGATGAAGCCCTATATCCCACTGTTCTGTCTTCCCATAGACTGTGCACCAGATGATTGAAGAAAACTCAGTGGACCATAGATCACAAGAAGATAGGACAATTTCTGGATGTGAAAGCGAGGAGATCAGCTGCAAGCATTGGGCCCTGGGACTCATGTGTAGGAAGGAACTGTAGATACTGGTTTGAACCGAAGATAAACACAAAAAGCTGGAGTAACTCAGCGGGTCAGACAGAATCTCTGGAGAAAATGATGCACAGAATCTCTTGCCCAGAGTAGGGGAATCGAGGGCCAGAGGACATAGGTTCAGGGTGAAGAGGAAAAGATTTAACAGGAATCTGAGGGGTAACTTTTTTCACACAAAGGGTGGTAGGTGTATGGAACAAGCTGCCAGCATAGGTAGTTGAGGCTTGGAATAACCCCTACGTTTAAGAAACAGTTAGACAGATACATGAATAAGACAGGTTTGGAGGAATATTAACCAAGCGCAGACAGGTGCGACTCATGCAGCTGTAACATGTTGGCCGGTGTGGGTAAGGAGCCAAAGGGCCTATTTCCACACTGTATCACTCGATGACTCTAATAGGTGATGTTTCAGGTTGGGACTCTTCTTCAGACTGGTTGTAGTGGAGGGGGATGGGTGGGGTGTAGACACAAAAAAACCCTGGACAAATCAGATTACAGACAATCGGACTGTCCTTGCCCGAACTCCTCAGTTGCCGGCTGTGATTTGTCCAGGTTTTTTTTCTCACTTCCAGCTTCCCTACGATCAGTATGAAGAAGGGACCCGATCTGAAACATCACCTATCCATTTTCTCCACAAATGAAGCCTGACCCACTGAATTACTCCAGCGCTTTGTATATATCCTGGATGGCCTCCATTTGCGAAAGACTTGGCAACATGTCAAAGATCCTCCTGGCTCTATGGCGCACTGGGTTAGTGAAGATCTAAACGATCAAAGTAGCTGCTGATGAGATCTATGAGCAAACCATCAGTACGGTGGCATGGGAACACTTCCTGCTATTTCACTGCCATTGACATTGGATAAATATATCCATTTTGGACTACTCTTGCGATGGATAAATATTACTGAGGTTCACTCACTATCTCAATCCTCTATCATGCAGATTAATTAATTAATATTGGTGTTGCCTACAGTCAGCAGTTAATGGGCGGCATGTTAGCACAGCCATTGAGCCGCTGACTCACAGCACCAAAGACCCGGGTTTGAACTTGAACTTGGGTGCTGTTTGCGTGGAGATTGCACGTTCTCCCTGTGACTGCGTGGGTTTCCCCCAGGTTCTCCGATTTCCTCCCACATCCCAAGACGTGCAGATTTGTAGATTAATTGTCCTCTGTAAATTGCCCCTAGGATGCAGAGTGTGGATGAAAAAGTGGGATAACTTGCATGAACGGGTGGTCGATGCTCGGCATGGACAATGAATCAAAGGGTGTTTCCATGATGTATCTCTAAACTAAAGTAAATTAGTAAGAATAAACGAGAACTTACCAGTTTGAATTTTGATCTTTATTTTAACGTTCAGGGATTACGTGAAGACCCCGTCCAGTACGCATGCGTGTCAATCTTCAAAGCAGCAGTGTGAAATCACAGATAACAGTTGTTGAACTGAACATAGTGAGATAAGAGAACCATAATACCAGTTGAACTTTATGATAGAGGGCTGGGAGCGGAGGGCACGTAATCCCTCAACATTACTCCTCATAAAATAAAGATCAAACTTCAAACTGGTAAGTTCACGTTTAATCTTACTATTTTACTTCGGAGTCACGTGAGTGACTACGTGAAGATTTTAAAGCTCTGATTTCATGCCATGGAACTGAGTCCAGGCGTCATACACTACATCAGTAGGCCAATGATGAGTGAACATTAAGAACGCATTCAGACATGACATACATATAGACATGTTGATACCATTAATGAATAATAGTGGCAATAGTAACCTCCCTCAACCTGGAGGAAGTATGAACCATACCTAACATAGAGTTGGCAAATACCCCTGATCTGGCAATAGGTTTATTCTGAATATTTGGACAGATCAATAGTTTGACCATCCTGCAACCGCTAGGATGTGGTCCATCCCTGCTGCTGAGATATAGTCGTCCTGGTGGAGTGAGACTCAATGTCAATGTACACTCCTGTATATGCCAGACCCATATAACCATCTGGAGATGGTTCATAGTGATTCCTTCAAACAAGATTTTATGTAACTAATAATATTGCTGTCAGTCTATAAGGCTCTTAGGAACCTTTACATATTGGTGTAAATGCGTGATCACACGCAACCCAAGGTCCCTGGGATATGCAACTCTAGTTTGGCCTTGTGTCCCTGTCTAATCTGCTTGATTAATCATAAACAAAACATGTTATTATAGCACGCAGATATGATCATCCTATCCAGTGTTGCAATGACTGGACCCATAGTGCTGTACTCAGTGCCATGGCATAATCATTAATACGCGAGTATGACCATGGACAGGGATGTTGCTGGTGCCCATCGGTGAAGTGACGTAGTACAATGTTAACAACCCATATCTCTGCGTCCCTAAGCCTGGGAGGTTTTAAGCTGACGATACCTTCATGTTCTGGATATCAGAGGGCGAGTCCGGACAGAGTGGTTTATGTACTCATCAGCCAAATGATTAGGAGGTACTTAAGGCACAGTAATGGAATAGTAACTTAATGTTATAATCCCATAAAACTGAATTTTAATGTGTCAGTCATCCGTGCCGAGTTAAACGTAAGGAAGCATAAACAATGCTTCCCATCTCCTATGCAGATAGCTGCTATTTGGTGCTATCCCTGCAATCTGTAGTGAGCACTCTACGCTCATGGTTTGACAACCCAAGCCGCAGAAACGATCTCTCAGAGTCTGTAAGTCTATGATTGATTATATCATGCAGAGGATGGTTTCAACATCACAACTAAACCAGCATCATTTTTTATCCAGAATTAACCATGTAAGGTTTTATGTTCATTCTTCGCCTCAGCAGGAGCCATAGGTGTATAACCCAGGCAGGCACTATGAAAACAGAAGCGGGAATCTTGCTGAAGACCCGTCTATTGAGGCCAAATGGAGGAAGACATAAAAGAACATTCTCTCCTAGTGTAGCGAGAATGCACCCTTCGCCACTGTATGCCTCGTTCACTGTTAATTGAAACTGGATGCAAGCAACTCAATAGTTAGTGTTCTATCAATCCACATTGTCATTAAATACTTTGTGATCACACATTCATTCTGTGTTGTCATTGATTTTGCATAATAATACACCAGTGCTAAATGTGGTTTGGTAAAACTATCACCGGATACTTTGATTTGATAGTACCTTTGTGAATAACATATACCGCCACCAAAGTGTATCACCTTGGATTTGTGCATGCCGTATATGCATATCCACACACCCTTTAATGCACAGAATGCACCTGGTGTCCATTGGCAGTTGATACCATGACTGAACACTTGATAACACATGCTAATCCCATCTGCCTCCGTAACTAGAGATGGTATTAGTAAATTACCAATCTTTGGGCAATAGCATCAGTTTGGAAATGACTGAAGATTTACGGATAAGAGGTTTTAGTGGAGCAAAGCTGTCCATCATTGTGACTTTGATAGTTTCAGCTAAAAATAGCAGAGGTCTAATTTTTTGTCTCAGAGCTGATCCTAGAACAATAATTGGATGATTGTATCCCAACAATCAATAGTTTCAGTTGGTATCAACTGAATTTAAATTTAACTGGACGGGTGAGAACCAATTCCTCAAATATAGCTATGTGGCTGATAAGGCTAATTTAGTAAAATACAGTATGTTCAATATCATCCAGATTGGCCATACTACTTATTTGTTAGCTCTGTGCAGTCGAAGCACTGATAGTAGTGATTTGGTAAATAATCTGTAAACTGGAGTTAGCCCATTTTGTAATGCACTGAGTGAATCGTTGCCTCATCCAGTTAAATTTCAAATATCTTCAACCCTGTGAGCGGAAATGATCACATGGAAGTTTTTCAGAAAAGTCTATAATGCACATGTGGGTTGAGGCTGTTGACAATGATCAGTCCACATCCCATTCTTGTGAGCCTTGTCTTGAAAGGCAACTCCAACCATGCCTGTGTGCAGTATAAACTAATCTAGTGTTATCCCAAACCAGTGTAAATATCCAAACCAGTTTAATATTACCAACTTGTATCCGTGACTGGAGACATCATCGATGAGGTTCCATACCTTTATCCGAATGGGAGGACTTATGCAACCCGACCCAGGAGCTGCCTCAAACATGTGTGCATGATTTTACATATGCTCCTGGGAGGTAGAGGAGCTCGAGTACGAGGTTGGCGCATCATCCAGGAAGGCCGTTCTGGGCTGTGGCCTAAAAAAGTCCTTTGTCCCGGTTGTACGGCCTTCAAGCTTTCACCAGCTTCAGTTCATCGTGGTTTGCTAGTGGGTGCGTAGGGGTGCTGCCGTCGAAGATGTGAGGTCTTGTGTGATCATGTGGCCTTCCTGAACCCGACAGCCACTCGGCGAGCTCCTGCTGCTGGTAGTGTTGTTCCTGCACCCCCTGCACACTTGTGGTTTCTTCAGCCAAACCCCTGTCTTCAGAGTCAGCCCAGAAGTGATTCCTAATGCTCCCCTCTGTCGAGGGAGATGCATTATGCAGCCCTCAATAAGGTGCTGCCATGGGCGTCCCAGGACCCCCTGGTGACTAGGCTCCATATACTGGAGCATGTCACATTGGAGCTTCTGATCCATCAACCGCTCCATGCGGGATATGCGATCACAGTTGCTCCCGCCGGCGATGAGTCTTCACAGCCTGACTCGTCCGAGTCTTCGGCCTGTCCGACTTCTGCTTGGCTTTCCCACCAGTCTGAGGTGTCGATTCCGACTGTGCAGGTGCCAGGTCGGAGACTGCTGATCAATAGCGATCCAGGTGCAGTCTACAGCTGCTGACTGCCCGCAATTCCGCGGTCCTCCGCAGTCAGTCTGGATGCGGTCCATTCCTGTAACATATTCTCACAAAATAGCACAAAACGACCTTCGAGTAAGGAATTTACCTGCATGTCCTTTTTAAACCTTCTGCTGCGGGGCAACGCTCTTCCCGAGCCTGGTCTCGTGGTCGTGGTTTGTTACAGCTGGGGTTCCTCTGCGGTCCTTGTAGATACACTTCCATTGCGGGTTATTTCTCCCCCCAGATTTTTCTCCGCGGTCCCTTATAATAGGTATGTTGTAAAGCCTACCTGAAGCGTTGCTGAAAATCTGTCGCTGCGGGTGTGCGCGATTTTGGCGCTGTTTAGAGGGGGCGGGTTTAAAACGCGATTTTCCCTAGGCTGTTCAAATCGAGGATGTTCAGCCTAGTTAATTATTAACGGAAAATCGCTGGAATATTCTGTCGCTTTAGCTATTATTAGTTTTAAAGGCTTTATATAATTGTTGTAGTAGTTTAAAAATTAACCTCTAAACCCACGACCACCGGCATGGTCTCATACAGCAGACAACAGAAGGTAGGGTGTTTATTTTTACATTAAAAAGGGCTTCTTAAGATCCCTTTATACAAAGTTTAATGTTACGAGTAGCTCATTTTGGGCCCATTATATCCCGCAGTATTTTTCTGGGCGTTTGTGGGCACAAATCTACCGCAATGTGAACGTTCTCAACCAGCGCATTCACAGGATCCCACTAGAAAGCTGATTTAAATTTACTTTAATTTACAGCAATTGAACACTAAATTCCTTCCATTTGGCCTATAAATTGATGTAAATGAGATTTAAAAATCATGTTTTATTGTGAATTATTTGTGAATATTATTTGGACACAGGCTATTTAAAAATGTTAATCATTTATTAAGAAATAGATAGATGTTTAGATCTAGTAATTGAAGTTTGAAATTAGCTCCAATTGGGTAACTAACTAATTATATGCTTTAATTTCAGGTCATCCAAGTAAGATTGATTTATATTTGTTTCAGAATGCTTCAATCTATGATAACTGAAAATTTCATTTAGTTCTCTTAATTTTTAAGAAAGTTATGGGCTTTTGACTGTCCACGATCACAGCTTTTTTGTTCTGTCCATAGAAAATCAATAGGGAACAAGATGCTAATTTCCGAGTATGAAAATGGCCATAACTTTTTAAATACTTGAGATATGAAAGTGAAATAGGTGTCAAATTAAACTTCTTTTTATGCTTTATCTGATGGGATAAATTGCAGACTTGATTTTTTTAAATCTCAAAATTTTGTAACATTGTTACTTGTAACAGGGCTTCTCCACGGTGTTCTACAGTCGGGGCTTTCATTCCCCCCCCCGAGTGCCTAGGTTCGTGGGCGGGATTCCTCATGACCGGGGTTCCCTGAAGTTCGAGACTGCGGTTTCCCCTCCGTCCCGACTTAGCCCCGGACTTTTAGCAGGACTTCTAAGTAGAGGTTCCTGCAAGAAGATTTAACCTGAAAGTTAAAAAAAAACTTACCTCAGGTCTGTTGCTGGCAGGAGAATCACGTTCACCCTGCCAGTCGTCACGCAATGCGATAGATGATATGACACGCATGCGTACTGAACGGGGTCTTCAAGTAGTCACTCACGTGACTCCGAAGTAAAATAAACTATTCTATTGGACATTTATGTATTTAATTGCAGAAGAATTGGCCACCAGTAACTGATTTTGAATATAATTATCACAATGCTTCATAACCAACTATTGGCAGTGTTTACATGGCCAAAGTGTCTGTTTCCATGCTGAATCTCTAAACTAAATGGCAAAGCTTCTTTGAAGACTTAAGCTGTATTGATTTTATTTTGAGGCAAGGTAAAGCATTTGCATTTACTGCAAAAAAAACAAGTAATTTAAAATCTTTTGAAGTACCTTCTGTGTAAAATTGGAGATGAAGCATTACTGTTTGGCAGGAGCCTTGACATTAGTTTATTCTGCAGTGTCATTTGTAGTGAAGCAGTCCGGCAGGTAGTAAAATCTCAGTACTTGTGACGTGGCAAAAATATACCAATTTGTCTAATTTACCTGGCAGGTATTCTTACTAATAGCAGGATTTCCAGTCAATGTAGACCCCCTCCCGGCTTGTACCATTATCATTGACTTTCAAAATACAAAATATACCTTGGATGGTGATTCACTTTCTAATACGGGACAAGGAAAGAGCGTTCACGTCGCGCCCCTGTTTCCCCCAATCTTTCCACCACTACACACAAGAAGCGAAAGACACCATTGTATGCAGATGCCGAGAAGTGTGTTCAGCTCTGACTGAACAATTTCTAATCTTGTGATGTGAGCTCGATAAGAAGACTCTCTAATAGATCAATGGAGCCAGATTTTTTATTTTGAGTTGCACCTTGGACGCTGTATCTCTAAACTAGACTAGACCAAACTATTCTATTGAATGTTCAAGTGTTTAATTGTCAGAGAATTGGCTGCCAGTAACCGGTTTCTAATGTATATACTGAAGAATTTGAAAGTATTTATCACAATGCTTCACTATTGGCAGCGTTTACAGAACCATTTCAGCTCACTGATTCCACATGGAACATCGAACACCCATTCACACTGGCGCTATGTTATGTTTATTTACAGAGACCAATTAACCTACAAACCCTCACGTCTTTGCGATTGGGGAGGAAACTGGAGCACCCGGAGGAAACCCACGTGGTCACGAGGAGAATGTGCAAACTAAACCCAGACACAGACCAGGATTGAACCCGGGTTTTCCGCGCTGTGAGGTAGCAGTTCTACCAGTGCATCACTGTGCTACCCTTCTATAATTAGGTGGTCAGATGATCGGAGGCATGGAATAAGTTCAAATCAATGTAGCTATGAAATTCTGAATTTATCATCATGACATTCTGAGAACACATAAACTGGTCCTCAATGTGTGGAAAAAGAAAATAATATTCCTTGCATATCAAAAATATGGAGTGCACCTTCTGGAACTCATGCAACAATGCTGAGGACTGCAGGGGCACTGTCCTGTGCACAGCTGCCCAGCCAGCAGCTGTCTGTCTCTTCATCTTTTTATATTTTATTCTAGTTAATTAAGTGTTTTGTTTGGAGGTCTAGACTTTTTTTATGTGGGGGGGTGGGGGGGGGGGGGGGGGGAGGGGGAAACTACCTTTCAGGGTCCCTACCTGGTCGGAGAGGCAGCCTTTCTCCGGGCTGCATATTCGACCCGTCCTCGCAGCCTACCAGCGGGCCTGGAGCGGCGTTTCCTGTCGGGGACCGCCCAGAACCTCGGCTTCGGCAGCAGCGCAGCGCTGGAGCGCTATCATGGAGCGGGCGATGCCTTGCCTGGGTCACCGCGCTGGAACTCCGGTGAGCTGAGACCGCCGGGTAAAACATCGCGGAACTGCGGGACGGCGGAGCGGCCAGCTGCGGGCGGCGGCGCTGAACTTAACATCGGGAGCCTGGGATCTCTAGATTGTGGGGGGATGTTCTATGTGTTTAAGACTCTCATTGGTGTTATGTCTGTATTTTTTTTTGTGTGCTGCAAAATGGCAAAACGCATTTCACTTCACTACACTACACCTGGGTGTATGTGAATGTGACTAATAATATACCTTTGATACCTTTGATACCTTTGACTGTATTCTGCACTCTGTATTATCCCTTTGCTCTTTCATAACATGCAAAACAAAGCTTTTCACTGTACCTCGGTACACGTTAATTTGAAACCAACTCCAACAGTTTTGCTTATTTTTATTTGTTTGTATGTTCGTGTTCAGCTGAGAACATCTTCCTATATGGCTAAGATAGACACAAAATGCTGGAGTAGTTCCGCAGGTCAGGCAACATCTCAGGAGAAAAGGAATAAATGACATTGAATCAGGTCGAGACCCTTCTTCAAACTGAGAGTCAGGGGAGAGGGAAACCTACTGCCCTGGGCCTCCCCCACAGTCAGAGTGACACTGACTCAGTCTGAAGAAGGATCCCGACCTGAAACATCATCAATTCCTTTTCTCCAGGGATGCTGCAGAAGAACTGCCGATGCTGGTCTTCAAAAGAAGACACAAAGTAGACAACAGACAATAGATATTAGGTGCAGGAGTAGGCCATTCGGCCCTTCGAGCCAGCACCACCATTCAATGTGATCACGGCTGATCATCCCCAATCAGTACCCCGTTCCTGCCTTCTCCCCATATCCCCTGACTCCACTATTTTTAAGTCCTATCTGGCTCTCTCTTGAAAACATCCAGAGAACCCGCCTCCACTGCCCTCTGAGGCAGAGAAGTACTTGAGTAACTCAACGGGTCAGGCACCATATCAGAAGATATGGTATCGACCTAAAATGTCACCTGTCCAGGGTGGTCAAGTGACATTTTGGGACAGGACCCTTCTTCAGACTGATGAAGGGACTTGTCACAAAACATCACTTATTCCTTTTCTGCAGATATTCTGCCTGACCTGCTGTTCCTCCAGTGCTTTGTGTCTATCTTCGGTGTATACCAACATCTGCAGTTCCTTCCTACACATTTCCTATATGTCATACTACATACTACATATTACATTTAATGTGTGTGTGAGCACGACTGTGTGTGTGTGTGTGTGTGTGTGTGTATGCATGTGCGCATGTGTGAGTGCACGTCTGAGAGTGTTTGAGTGTTTGTGTGTGAGTGTGCATGAGTTTGCATGTGTGTATGTGCGAGTGTGCGTGCATGTGCACGAGTGAGTGACTGCTTTAGTTTAGTTTCGTTTAGAGATATAGAACGGAAACAGGCTCTTCGGCCGACCGAGTCTGCGCTGAGCAGCGATCATCAAAGCTAACACTAGTCCACACACACGAAGGAAAATTTACAATGAAATAAATCCAATTAACCTACAAACCTGTACATATTTGGAGTGTGGGAGGAAACCAGAGATGAAACCAAAGGCAGCAACTCTACTGACGCACCACTGTGGTTAATGCACAGACATCCATTTCCCTTTGCTTGGTTGCGCTGTCTCTGCCAGGCCTGTGAGTTACATTAGGTTTACCATGAGTTAATTGACTTTGAAGGATAACAAAGCAGTCCTTTCCCAGCGGCGCTGATGTGACAGAAAACCTGGGCTGTATCAGTGACTACGTTGCCATGGATACAATTGGAAGCAATGCTAGGACCCTCACTGGTGTTTTCCAAACATTAATTTTCAGAAAGTTAGGATGGCGCTGCCAGGGCTGATTGTGGAGGCAGATGCGATAGTAATGTTTAAGAGGCCTTTACATGGGCACACAGATGTGCTGGGAACAGAGAGCTTTGCGTCACTTGCAGGCAGTGGATATTAGTTTATCTTGGCATCATGTTCAGCATAGAGACTGTGGGCTGAAAGGCCTGTTCACGTGTTGTACTGTTCTTTGTTCTATTTACTTGGTATATTTGAGGACGGATGACATTGCTGTATCTGAATGAATAATTTAGCTAGGAAAGTTACTTGGTCCCTCGAGACTGCTCTGCCATTCAATAAAATCATTACTTTAAAGCCTTGTCCCACGGTACGAGTTCATTCCAAGAGCTCTCCCGAGTTTTAAAAAAATCAGACTCGTAGTAAGCACGAAGAATGAACGTAGCGGGTATGTCAGAGCTTGGGGACGTCTCTTAGCACTTACGGCAGGTACTCGGGAAGACTCGCTAACGGCAGGTAAGCACAGGAAAATTTGTGAAGATTTTTCAACATGATGAAAAATGTCCACGAGGGCCCCGAGTACCGACGAGTGGCCATTACCGTAAATCTCCGAGTTCGAATCAGGGCAAACTCGGGAGAACTTTTGGAATGAACTCGTACTGTGGGACAGGGCTTTTAAACTGTATAATACAGTGTAGAAACAGGCCCTTCCGCCCACTGATCCCATGCCGACCAGTGATCACCCCATAACACTATCCCACACAATAGTTCTCCCTGAGACTGTGTGGGTTTCCTCCAGGTGCTTCATTTTCCCCCCCCCCCATCCTATAGTCATGCGGGTTTGTAGGTTAATTGGCTCCGTGTGCAGGTGAGGGTAATGGATGAGTATGTGAGGAGAATAAAGAATAAAGTAACAGTGAGTTTGGTAGTAGGCAGGGATGTTGAGGGCTGAAGGGCCAGTTTCTCGGCAATATGACTCAATACCTCAACTCTGCATTCCTGTCCACTCCCTGTGACTGTCTATATGTTAGTGCATGCATATGCACAGTCTGAAATATACCTCAAAGCCACCAGACTCATCTTCCAAATCTCCATGTGTTTCCTGAATATTGCACTGCATACCTCATGTAACTCACAGGGGCAATACATTAAGTTTAAGTTGTCACCAGTACTGGTCTTTATCTGCCATCAAACCAATTCAGATAATGCTATGCATGTATACAATCAAGCCACACACAAGTGCACAAGATAGAGCGAAGGGAAAGATGCAGAGTGCAGAATATAATTCTTGGCATCATCTCCAGCACTTCCACTGGAAAAAGTCTAATGTCCACAATGAGGTATGCTGAACAATATGGCTGTACCCTACTTTATAGATGGCCCATTGTGGTTTGATAAATGAGGGGAGAGGCTCTTCTTGGTGGTGGTGCACACTTTCAGGCTCATGTGTTTTCTACCCAACAGGAGCAGAGAGAGGAAGGAATGACCGGTGTGAAAATTGACCTTAATTATGTTGGCTGCTTTCCTGAAGCAGCGTGAAATGTAGATGGAGTCAGTGGTGCGGTGTCTGGTCTATGCGATGGACTGTGCAACATCCATAACTGTCTGCAGGTTGGGGATATAGCCCAATCACGCCCCAACAAAACTCACGATAACCAAAACCATTAATTGGCTTCCTTCTGGGAGGAAACGCAAGGAACTGAAAGTAAACATGCAAGTAACAGCAGGCGGTGAAGAAAGCTAATGACCTTCATAACAAGAGGATTTGAGTATAAGAGTAAAGCGTTCCTTCTGCTGTTGTACAGGGCACAGGTGCGACCACATCTGGAGTATTGTGTGCAGTTTTGGTCTACTGATTTGAGGATGGACATCCTTGCTATTCAAGCGGTGCAGCCTAGGTTCACGAGGTTAATCCCTGGCATGGCGGGACCGTCATATGAGGAAAGATTGGAAAGAGTAGCCTTGTATTCACTGGAATTTAGAAGGATGAGGGGATCTTATTGAAACATATAAGATTATTAAGGGTTTGGACATGCTAGTGGCAGAAAACATGGTCCCAATGTTGGGGGAGCCCAGAACCAAAGGCCACATTCTAAGAATAAAGGGGTGCCCATTTAAAACTGAGATGAGAAAAAATGTTTTCAACCAGAGAGTTGTGAATTTGTAGAATTCTCTGCCACAGAAGGCAGAGTAGAGGCCAATTTATTTAAAATAAAGTTAGATAGAGCTCTAGGGGCTAGTGGAATCAAGGGCTCTATCTAACTTTATTTTAAATAAATTGGGCTGTGGGGATAAGGCAGACACGGGTTACTGATTGTGGATGATTAGCCATGATCACAATGAATGGCGGTGCAGGCTCGAATGACCAAATGGCCTCTTCAACTAATTTCTATGTTTCTATGAACACCAAGAGAGGCTCTGCTGTTATTAGCAAAGCCAGATTTACTTGGGACTTTTTGGCCAAACCTTTCTCCAACCCACATAATTGAGAATTACTGTAAGATCTTCTCCAGCTATTTGGCAGAGATCCAGCAAGGATCAAAGCTAAATAACCATCCCCAGATAATAACCTCCATCAACCCACATTCAACTTGAAGGGAAGATTGCTCCATCAAGATATCTCTATCTCATTGTTTGTTCTGTTCCATGACTGTTCCCAAGTCATGGGAACAACCTTTCTGTTACTCATAGCTTATTGAGCTCAGTGTATCATTCTGAGATCTTTCTTGCTGAATAAGCTGCAAATAAATTTTAATAAGCTTCCATGATCTGTGATTGTTGCAGGTGGCGATGAGTATAGTTTTCAACTTCAGAGGGCTTAGCTCTTTGTGATGAGGAAGTCTGCATGATTTGAAGGTTTATATTCGTAGTCCATTGCCTCTGATCAGGCAGAGTCAGTCGACAGCTGTTTCCTGAAATTCCAAACAAGTTCGGAGAAATGTTCTAAAAATAAAACTGGAAACTCAGTGTCATCACAAAAAGGCCAAACCCCTGCTGAGGCGAAATCTCTGCTCATCGCTATCTCCAATATGGGCAAGACATGGGAGCAAATGGCCAGGTATTTATAGCTACTCCCACAGGAGAACGCTCAGGATGATCTTATGATCTGAACATAATGAAAAAGAATGCCTTGGATGGTGTGTCTGAGAGGCCTTTCAGCTTGCCATCAGCCATTTTACAATACTTCCCAGGTGCATTTTAACACAATTTATCGTAATCATGTATAGTCTGTCCACTGACTGGATAGCACGCGCCAAAAAAAGCTTTTCGCTGTATCCCGTCACGTAACAATAAACTAAACTAAACTGCATGACTAAATGTAAACGCTTGTGTTCAATTTCCATTTATTTTCTTCTCTGCCTTCACTCCCCCCTCATAACAAAGACTCAAGTCCTTCCAAAAATATCTCTTGTCATTTGAAAAGCTGCATCATCTGATGTTTTTAAGTGGCTGTTTTTTTAAAAGGATGCGTCTCTTTAATTTGTGGTGATAGTCCATTAACTGGTTGCTATCATGATATTTGCTCTTGAGTGCAATGTTTTATAGATACAGAGTGGAAACAGGTCACTATGTTCACTGGTTCCTTGGCGATCTGAAACATCGCCTATCCCTTTCCTGCAGAGATGCACCCCGTAAACTAGTTCTATCCTACACACTGGGGAACAATTTACAGAAGCCGAATAACCTGCAAACCTGCATATCTTTGGAATGTGGGAGGAAACCCGAACACCTGGAGAAAACCCACAGGGGGAACTTACAAACTCCGTACAGACAGCACCCATTGTCTGGATCATATCTGGGTCTCTGGCACAGTAAAGGCCCTGTCCTACTTTCCCGAGTTACTCCCGAACTGTCCCCAGTTTTCCCCTTGATTCGAACTCAGGAATGTCAGGTAATGTCGGTAGAGAGTCCATAGAAGCCCGTAGGAGTCCGTAGATGTTTCGTAGTGGCTTGTAATGCCAGCCATAGGAACTCGGGGCATCAGGTAAGTTGGGACTTTTTTTCAACATGTTGAAAAATGTCCACGAGTTAAATAAATTTCCCTGAGTACCTACGAATGGCTATTACCGTAATTCTCCAAGTTTTCAAGGGGAAAACTCGGGAGAGTTTGTGAGTAACTCGGGAAAGTAGGACAGGGCCTTAAGGCAGCAACTCTGTCACTGCACCATGTGTTGCCCAAACATGTCAATAGAATATAGAACATAGAACAGTACAGCACAGAAACAGGCCCTTCAGACCACCATGCTTGTGCTGAATATGATGCTGGGTGTCAGGTGACTGTCTGAAGAAGGATCCCAATCTGAAACATCGCCTATCCCTTTCCTGCAGAGATGCTGCCTGAACTGCTGAGTTACTCCAGCACTATGCCTATCTTGTGTAACTTACCTACTGTGGAGGGAATAGACAAATGATGCTTCAGGTGTTCAGTCTGAAGAAGGGTCCTGACCCGGTCCTTTCCACTGAGTTCCTCCAGCATTTTGTGTTCTGCTCAGGATTCCAACATCTGAAGATCGTGTGTTAATTCCTTAAAGTTTGTTCTGTTGTCAAAGAATTAATGCTGATTGTGCACACTGATATTCCGTTTAGTATCGCAAGATTTGACTGACTGTAATTATGCACTTGCATTGCACAGTTCTCTCTGAGATAGTCTACAGTGTTCACATACCTAGTATATAACCTCTAAGTTCAAGGTCAAATGACTCTAGTTTTATTTCTTGGTTGTATTTCAGTTAACAAAGAACATATTTAAATTATGAAAATACAATATATAAAAATATAGCGTATATTTTCTCCCACAGAGTTTTTTCATGATGCCAGGATTCCCAACCAATGACATATAGTTATCATTGTGGGGCAGCACAGTGGCGCAGTGGTAGAGTTGCTGCCTCACAATGCCAGAAACTTGGGTTCGATCCTGACTACAGGTGCAGTCTCTACGGAGTTTGTAGGTTCTCCCTGTGACCACGTGGGTTTTCCTCTGAATTTGTAGAATTTGTAGAATAATTGGCTTCAGTAAAATTATAAATTGTCCCTAATGTGTGTAGGATAGTGTTAATGTACAGGGTGATCTACATGGACTCTACTCTGAGGGCTGACTCCTCGCTGTATCTGTACAGTCTAAAGTCTAATATACAGTCCACTAAGCCAATTTTCACAAAGGCACACTCCCACAAATAGCAATAGCAACCTGATGGAATTGGTTTTGGGAGCAACATTAGTTGGACCAGAGGAGTATTTTGCAATCCCTGCTAGTGGCAGACTGGATCTCGGTTTGCGCGGGAAAAGGCTCAGGGTTCTGGAGTAACTCAGCAGGTCAGGCAGCATCACAGGAGAAAAAGGATAGATGGCATTTTGGGTCGGGACAATTCTTCAATGACCTCTCTCTGTGTAATGCCTCAGACATACAACATAGACATTGAAAATAGGTGCAGGACGAGGCCATTTGGCCCGTTGAGCCAGCACCGCCATTCATTGTGATCATGGCTGATCGTCCCCAATCAATAACCCATGCCTGCCTTCTGCCCATATCCCTTGATTCCATTAGTGCCTAGAGCGCTATCTAACTTTCCCTTCAATCCATCCAGTGATTTAGCCTCCACTGCCCTCTGTGGCGGGGAGTTCCACCAATTCACAACTCTCTGGGTTAAAAAGATTGTTCTCACCTCAGTCTTAAATGGCCTCCCCTTTATTCTAAGACTCTGGACTCACCCAACATTGGGAACATTTTTCCTGCATCCAGCTTGACTAGTCCTTTTATCTTTTTATATGTTTCAATAAGATCCCCTCATCCTTCTAAACTCCAGTGAATACAAGCCTAGTCTTTTCAATCTTTCCTCATATGACAGTCCTGCCATCCCAGGGATCAATCTCGTGAACTTACACTGCACTGCCTCAGTCACAAGGAAGTCCTTCCGAAAATTAGGAGACCCAAACTGTACGCAATACTCCAGATGTGGTCTTACCAGAGCCCTATACAACTGCAGAAGAACCTCTCTACTCCTATACTGAAATCCTCTTGTTATGAAGGCCAGCATTCCATTAGCTTTCTTCACTGCCTGCTGTACCTGCATGCCAACTTTCAGTGACCGATGTACAAGGACACCCAGGTCTCGCTGTACCTCCCCCTATCCTAACCTAACCCCATTCAGATAATAATCTGCCCCTTGTTTTTGCCAGCAAAGTGGATAACCTCATATTTATCTATATTACTAGACTAAGTGGGGCCAGTTGGGGCCCAGCATCACATGGGAGGACTGGTCACCAACGCAATATTCCACCTCCACCAATTCCAATACTGCTTCGCCAGGGGGGGGGGGGGGGGGCTGTCTGTTGCGCTAGTATGGGTGTTGCGGGCTGAAGGTACTGGTTTCCAGAGGGCTAGTAAAGACATTGTGCGCCGTATGGATGCTTGGGCAGGCATCCAACTGATGCAACGATTATAAAAGCCAAGCCAAGGCAAACAATTGGGCTGCAGCTACCCGACAACCAAAATTTATTTTGTGAATACAAATTGATAAAAAAGGAGAGGCAAACAATTGGGCTGCAGCCACATGCTGCAGACACATGACAACCAAAATTCATCTTGCGAACACAAACCTGTCAAAAAGGCGAAGCAAACAATTGGGCTGCAGATATCCGACAACCAAAATTCATTTTGCGAACACAAACTTGTCAAAAAGGTGAGAACACAAACTTGCAAATAATTGGGCTGCAGACACCCGACAACCAAAATTCAATTTGAGAACACAAACTTGTTAAAAAATGCAAGGCAAACAATTGGACTGCAGACACCCGACAACCAAATTTATTTTTGTGAACACAAACTTGTTAAAAAGGGGAGGCAAACAATTGGACTGCAGACACCCGACAGCCAAAATTCATTTTGTGAACACAAACTTGTTAAAAAGGGCTGCAGCCACTTTACAGCCGCACCGAGGGGACTCACCGTGAAGTAGACGTGCGTTCAGTGTTATTCGCAGCTCAGAGAGCCGTGACCTTCTCGCTTCCTTGTCTGGCAGAGACTGAATGAGGCACAACACTTCCTGGTTTTATAGTCCCTCCCTCTGCCGCCAACGGGGGCAGCAGAGAGAATGGGGAATTTTGTAAAAACATGAATATCTCTCTCATTTTTCATCGACGGAAAATATCCTCTGCACTAGTATGGCGGAGGGGGGCTCTGAGCGAGGTGGCCCAAAATGATGGCCGTAGGTGGTGGCGTTCTCTCGGAAATCGCGGCACAGTCGGCCAAAAGCGGTCTAAAATCAGAGATTTAGTAATACAGATACTGCATCTGCTATGCATCTGCCCACACACTTAACATGTCCAGGTCACCCTGCAACCTCCTAACATCCTCTTCACAGTTCACACTGCCACCCAGCGTTGTGTCATCGGCAAACTTGCTAGTGTTGCTCCTAATTCCCTCTTCCAAATCATTAATATATATGGTAAACAGTTGCGGCCCCAACATCGAGCCTTGCGGCACTCCACTCGCCACTGCCTGCCATTCTGAAAAGGACCCGTTCACTCCTACTCTATGCTTCTGCCAACCAATTTGGTCTGCCAACCAATTTTCTATTCACGTCAACACCCTAACCCCAATACCATGTACTCTAATTTCAGTCTCCTGTGCGGGACCTTAACAAAGGCTGTCTGAAAGTCTAGATACACTACATCAACTGGCTCCCCTTCATCCATTTTACTTGTCACATCTCAAAAAATTCCAGTAGATTAGTCAAGCATGATTTTCCTTTCATAAATCCATGCTGACTTGGACTAATCCTTTTACTGCTATCCAAATGCCTCATTTTACTTCGGGGTCACGTGAGTGACTATGTGAAGACCCCACCAGCACGCATGCGTGACATATCATCTCACGCATTGCACCAGCGACGGGTGTGGGAAGATCGCCCCCACGGCAAAATTGAAAAAACGGGCCTACAGCTACGAAATTTTATTTTAAGGTCGTATTTCTTCCCCTTGTTGTACTTTGTGTTTCAGCACTATGGACAAGGGGAAGAATAACTGGTCGTGTCTCAATGGCTGTGGGGGACTGTGAAAGTTCCGCAGCCCGACAGCCGGGGGCGATCAGCGGCACCTGGACCGCAGTCTGCGGTCCACAGTCACGTCAACTCTGCACAGCTGAGCCCAGCACCGCGAGCTGTACACCCGGAAACAGCGCAGCGGGCTGGAGGCAAGCCTAGCAATAGTCGGTCCGGCCGATAGACTCGGACAAGTCTGGCCAGGAGGGCGCGCTGCCCAAGGGCAGTGGAAGTGACCGTCTGGAGCGGTTGCTGAGGATCAGTTACCGACGTTAACTCTGCTAAGCCGAGTCCAGCGCCGCGATCTGTACAGCTCGAAACTTCATGGCATGCATTGATCTAAACGATGCATACTATTCAGTACCCATACATAAGGATCATTGTCGATACCTAAAATTTAACTGGATGGGGCAACTATGGCAGTATATAGCGTTGCCTAATGGGTTAAACTTCAGCCCCAAGACTGTTCACCAAGATATTAAAACCGGCCTTGGCAATACTTAGGAAACAAAACATATTGTCATGGCATATCTTGATGATATATCAATTGTGGGGAAAACCCTGGAACTAGCTAAATCAGCAGTTTTAGCTACCAAACATTGGTTTGAAACTCTGGGGTCCATCATCCATCCAGATAAATCTAAGTTGACGCCATCCACAACTATGGACTTTCTGGGATTCACAATTAACATTATCCACATGTCTGTAACATTGCCAAAGAGTAAAGCAACAGACTTGGTGGAAGCCTGCAACAAAATAATTGTTACAAAATAAACCATCTATTCGACAGGTGGCAAGTGTAATTAGTGAACTAGTAGCAGCATTTCCAGCTACTCAGTTTGGACCTTTGCATTATCAAAGCTCAAAAAGGGCAAAGGTGCAAGCGCTAAAACACCTTGCAGGTCAGTTTGATCGACCTATGCAGTTACCAGCCAAAGCAATTTCGGAGTTACAATGGTGGAAGGGAAATATTTGGCATAGTTCCAGCCCCATCATTATTAGTAACCCATCATTCACATTACAAACAGAGGTCAGCGCTCATGGCTGGGGAGCTCCTAACACTATATCCAGAACTGTTGGTAGATGGAACATTAGGAATCATCATTACTAAAAACACTGGGTATAAATTATTTAGAGATGTTGGGTGCGTTTCATGGGCTAAAAGCCTACTGTTCACAATGCACCATCTGCATGTCCGCCTACAATTTGATAATACCACAGTGGTGGCATATATTAATCATATGGGTGGAATAAAATTGATATCATGTGTCAATCTGGCCAATACAATCTGGCAATGGTGTGTTAACATACATATTTGGCTATCAGCAACTTACCTACCAGGTAAGCTCAATACAGTGGCAGACACCAGGTCATGAAAATTTAATGACAGCACCGAATGGATGTTGGACCACAAAAATATTTGCTGATATTACTATACAATATGGTGCACCAGATATCGATCTATTTTCATCTAGACTCAATCACCAGTTACCAACATATGTCAAGTCAAGTCAAGTCAAGTTTATTTGGCACATACACATACGAGATATGCAGTGAAATGAAAGTGGCAATACTCGCGGACTTTTGTGCAAAAAGACAAACAACCAAACAACCAAACAAACTATAAACACAATCATAACACACATATTCTTTTACATAATAAATAATGGAAGGAAAAACGTTCAGTAGAGTTAGTCCCTTGTGAGATAGGCGTTTACAGTCCAAATGGCCTCTGGGAAGAAACTCCCTCTCAACCTCTCCATTCTCACCACATGGCAACGGAGGCGTTTGCCTGACCGTAGCAGCTGGGACAGTCCGTTGCAGGGGTGGAAGGGGTCTCTCATGATATTGTTGGCTCTGGAGTTGCACCTCCTGATGTATAGTTCCTGCAGGGGGGCAAGTGAAGTTCCCATTGTGCGTTCGGCCAAACGCACTACTCTCTGCAGAGCCTTCTTGTCCTTGGCGGAGCAACTCCCAAACCAGATGGTAATGTTCCCGGACAAGATGCTTTCCGCCGCCGCTATCGCTTGGAAACAAGACCTGGGGCAGCAGCAATGGACGCTTCTCGCTGAATTGGGGAAAATTGTTTACTATGCTTTTTCCCCCTCCTGACTC
Organism: Leucoraja erinaceus; assembly: GCF_028641065.1. Lineage (NCBI taxonomy): Eukaryota > Metazoa > Chordata > Chondrichthyes > Rajiformes > Rajidae > Leucoraja > Leucoraja erinaceus. Next base: position 40,223,008 of record NC_073388.1, read on the forward strand.
ATCAGTCGGGTCCTATGCAAAATACATATGGACTCAGCATCAGTGTCTTGGAAGTACCTGATTGGCCTACACAGCCATGGTCCTTGACATAGTCTCTGAACCATATGTCCATCATACTAGATCTGGGCTGACGGACAGGACCATGAACATGATCACAGTGGCCTATCGAGAGTCAACAAAAAGCAGTACCTCTCCAGCATCAGAATATGGGAGTCGTATTGCTCAAGGACTGGTGTAGTGTATTATACAGCTACAATCACCAACGTCCTGGAATTCCTGTCCAGCCTTCATATTGATGAAGGACTGAGCTGCAGTGCTATAATTGCGCTAGGAGTGCCCTGTCAGCTTACTGGTGGCAGGCACCACGACAACTCTCCATGGGATCTCACCCTCCAGTTGCCAAACTTATGAGGGTTATTTACAACAGTAACCCTCCTAGAGCGAGGTACTCCCAGATCTGGGACGTCAGTGTTGTATTAACAATACTAAGGGGTTGGTCACCAGCAACGCCCCTGTCCCTGGAAAAGCTCACATTAAAAACACTATGCTGATGGCACTGGTCTCAGCTCAAAGGGTCCAGTCTCTACATAAATTGAGACTGGACAATATGATGGTATCTACAGAAAAGATAAACTTTCGCATCTTGGAGCTGTTTAAACAAGATAGACCAGGAACATCAGGATACATTTTGGAATTCCAGGCATACCCATCTGACACACGACTGTGTGTAATGACACACCTTCTACTATATCGTAAGACTACTAAAACTTTAAGAGGTAGTGAATTGGCACTATGGGTCAGTTATAAACAGCCCAAAGGCCGGGTATCAGCACAGACCATTTCTAGATGGCTCAGACAGGTTTTGGGAGCTGCTGGGGTGGACACTGACATTTTTTAAATCTCATTCCACAAGGGCAGCAGCAACATCGGCAGCTAGAAACATGGAAGTGCCTGTGGACCATATCCTGGCAACAGCTGGATGGTCTAGAGAGAAGACCTTCCAATTATTTTATAATAAGCCAATAACCAAACCTGTGTTGTTGCAGAATCAATTTTGAATTCTGTAATATATTTAGCCCAAGGGAGCATTATTTTTGTTAAAATAAATTGTTATTGTTTGAATTTGATTAATGTCTGAATACGATAACATACTTCCTCCCTTGGATGACTTCGGCAGTGAGTGAAGCATGGATTTGTTCCACGGCATGAAATCACAGATCTTTAAAATCTTCACGTAGTCACTCACATGACTCCGAAGTAAAATAGTAAGATTAAACGAGAACTTACCAGTTTGAAGTTTGATCTTTATTTTATGAGGAGCTACGTCGAGGGAATACGTGCCCTCCACGCCCACCCTCTATCATAAAGGTCAACTGGTATCCTAGTTCTTCTTATCTTACTATGTTTATATCACTTACTATTACTGTGATTTCACACCGCTGCTTTGAAGAATGGCGCGCATGCGTGCTGGCGGGATCTTCACATATTCCCGCGACGTAACTCCTCATAAAATAAATATCAAACTTCAAACTGGTAAGTTCTCGTTTAATCTTACTATTATTACCTCTTTAATAATTGACCCCAACATCTTTCCCACCACCGGTCAGGCTAACTTGTCTGAAATGTCCCGTTTTCTCTCGTGCTCCTTTCTTCAAAAGTGGGATAACATTAGCTATCCTCCAATCCACAGGAACTGATCTTGAATCTATTGAACATTGGAAAATGATCACCAATGCGTCCACTATTTCTGGAGCCACCTCCCTGAGGACCCTGGGATGCAGACAACAGCACCACTGGCAGGGCTGTACTCTATTATGCATGAAACACCAGCTTCAGTTTGAGCCTAAGTCCCTTGAACGAGACCGTCTTCTGACTTATTGAGCAGAGGCCTATCCATCAATTGTTGGAATAGAGATACCAAACAATGATTGTGCCTGGTAACACCAGACTAATATGTCTTGTGATGGTACATGATAAGATACTCTCAATCATTACAAAACAAAGATAACTCAAGAGCATGAATTATTCATCAATTGGATATAAAATCCTGCTACAACTTCCTGTCATCAATGAGGTACCTACAATTTACAGACATACCACTTAAATAACGAATGAGAAGAGAGAACTGTGATGGTATCGGTGTTGAACCAATATTTTCTCTATGAGCGCATTGAGTGGACATTGAACAACAAAATCATTCTAGCTATTCCGGCGAATGAAAGTTGGACAAGAGCTTGAGCAACTAGTTTACAGAATTCCTCTCTGTCCAAACAAAATAAAAATAGCTTGTTTAGTTTATTTTGGAGATACAGCGTGGAAACTGGCACTTCGGCCCTCCAATCAAACATCATCCTGTACATTAGTTCTATCCTACACACTGGGGACAATTCACAGAAGCCAATTAACTTACAAATCTGTTCAATATCTAATCACAATTATGAAATAAAGCTTCATAGTCACTTTGCATTTTAATTCTGCACACAGCTCTATTAATGACACAGACCATTTGCAATCAATAATACTTCTTCTTTCTTTCTTCTTCTGTATTAGGATGTGAGTGTATGTTTTTGGTGCAGAGAACTAGTTTGCAAGGCTAACCAATGCTTGGCATGGACTCGGTGAGCCGAAGGGCCTGTTTCCATGCTGTAACATCCACTCAATCAATCAATCAATTTTCATGGAAGATAGATTAAAAAAAAGCTGGAGTAACTCAGCGGGACAGGCAGCATCTCTGGAGAGAAGGAATGGGTGAAGATTCGGGTTGAGACCCCTCTTCAGACTCCGGGTTGTTTCAGCACCCAGCACAAGATCATCACCATTCAACTCTAGTGGTTGAGACTCGATGGGCTGAATGGCCTATTTCTGTTCGGTCTTATGACCAACAGTATATCTTACCTGCACCTTGCAAAAACCTTCATGTCTCTCTCAAGTGTGGTGATCAGATTTGTGCACAATACCGTGGCTAGGGCTAATAGCCCTTTAGAATCTGAACATTTGTTGAACAAGCTTATATGAACAGCATTAAACGACACCCTTAAGGGCCTGTCCCACATACGTGCCCTTGGCACGCAAATCACATGACCTCGTCATTGCGTTGAGGCGCACGGGCATCGTATGCTCGCGCGGGGCCGGTCCCACTGAGAAGCGCGGAGGGGTATGGAGTTGTGTGCGACATCGTGCGAGGCTCCGAAATGTTTGTTGCGAACAAAATCTTCACGCGCCAACCGCCGGCGTATATGACAGCAAAACTGGGACAAGCCCAAGACCCTGGCGTGATGCAATGTCTCACCACCAACAGCAGCAGAAGTGGGCAAACGATCTTCGAACTCGGCCTGGGGCTCATGGCCTTTGTGGTCCAGTCCGCCCCCACTCCAACTCCCAGTGCGGGTCCAAGAAAATTGAAGATAGACACATAATGCTGGAGTAACTCACTGGGACCGGCAGCATCTCTGTAGAGAAGCAATGGGTGACATTTTGGGTCAAGACCCTTCTTTCAGACTGAAGAAGAGTCTCGACACAAAACGTCACCCATTCCTTCTCTCCAGTGTTACTGCCGGTCCCGCTGAGTTACTCCTGCATTTTGTGTCCATCTTCAAATGACGTCACGTGCTCCAGATGGCTGTGCGGACGTATTAAATCGCACGCGAAATGGTGCATATCAACTCCTACCTCAACAAGAACCTCAACCCTCTGCAGTTCGCTTACCGCCATAACAGATCAATGGTGGATGCGATCTCACTGGCTCTCCACTCCGCTTTGGACCACTTGGACAACAAACTCATATGTCAGGCTGTTATTCATTGACTACAGCTCAGCATTTAATACAATCATCCCCTCCAAGCTGGTTACCAAGCTCTCAGATCCGGGTCTCTGCGCATCCCTCTGCAATTGGATCCTCGACTTCCTCATCCGCAGACCACAGTCTGTCCGTAATGGTGGAAATGTGTAATTCTCGATAACAATCAGCATGGGAGCACCTCAAGGCTGCGTGCTCAGCCCTCTGCTTTACTCACTCTATACTCAGGACTGCGTAGTTGGATATAATGCGAACTCTATCATCTAGTTCGACAATGACACCACTGCTGTGGGACGAATCACTGATGGGGACGAGTCAGAGTATAGAAGTGAGATCAACTGATTGACTAAATAACCTGGCCCTCAACACCAGCAAAACCAAGGAACTGATTGTGGACTTTTGGAAGGGGTAGGGGTTTATATCAATGGGACGATGGTGGAAAGGGTCAAGAACTTCAAATTCCTGGATGTGCACATTTCCGAAGATCTTTCCTGGTTTTCGCACACTGATAATGAAAGCACATCAGCGCCTCTACTTCCTGAGAAGACTACGGAGAGTCAGTATGTCAAAGAGGACTCTCGAACTTCTACAGGTGCACAGTAGAGAGCATGTTGACCGGTTGCATCGTAGCTTGGTAGCAACTTGAGCGTCCAGGGGTGGAAAAGGATGAAGAAAGTTGTAACCACTGCCCAGTCCATCATCGGCTCTGACATCCCAACCATCAAAGGGATCTATTGCAGTCACTGCCTCAAAAAGGCAGCCAACATCATCAAGGACCCACACCATCCTGGCCAAGCGTTCTCATCCCTCCGCTACCATCGGGTAGAAGGTAAAGGAGCCTGAAGTCCAGGTTCAGGAACAGCTTCTTCCCCTCAGCCATCAGGCTATTAAACTGGCCAACAAACAGTCTCTGAACTGTAACAGCCTATTGCACTTTATCTGCTTATTTATGTGTATATTGAATCGAACGGTTCTGTATTTATGCTTACAATATTCTGTTGTGCTGCAGCAAGCGAGAATTTCATTGTCCTATCTGGGACACATGACAATAAAATCTCTTGACTTGACTTGACTTGAGATCAATACTGGAGACACCAGGAACTTCAGATACTAGAATATTGAGCTCTGGTATTTTATTTCATTCTTCATATGTTTAAATTATAATGTTTTATTTTTAATTGTCTACTGTATATTGTGTTGTTACTTTGTGAGCAAAGCACCAAGGCAAATTCCTTGTATGAATGCCTATTTGGCTAATACAATTTGTTCAATTCAATTCAACACCAGGTGTGGCGGTGTTGCCTTAGCAGCTGCTGCTCGCCTGCAATCAATCGTATTTTTCTTTTTTTGTTGTTTTCTTGTCCTGTTTCAGTTAGTTAATTTTAGTTATTAGGTTGTGTATGCGTCGGGGGGGGGAAGGTGGGAGAAACTTGTTTTAGTCTCTTCCATTGGGGGAATGCGACCTTTTCTTGTCGTATCCCCTGTCTCCGTCTCTGTCTGCACTGAAGCCTATTGGCGGAGCTGGCGGCCTCCAGCTGGGACCGACCTCGAGGCTCCGAAGGCAGAGCAAGCCAGGACTTACCAGTGCGAGGCTGGTCGACTTCAAGATTGTGGCGGCGTTCCGGCAGCGGCAACCCGACTTCGGAGCCTCGGAAGCTTGGCCGCGGGACAGTGGACCACATCGTCGGGAGCTCGCAGGTCACAGGTTGGCGACCTGTTTTTCCGTAGCTCCCGCAACAACAGCTTCGTCCACTTGACTGGAGGGCGGCTCCTTCCGCAGCTTTGACCATCCCAGGCAGCGGAGTTTGAACCAGCCCGTTCGCGGAGCTCGGATTCAGCCGCGGGACAGACTTACTTACCATCACCCGGCGGGATCACAACATCGGAAGCCTGGATTGCCTCAGCGCAGAGGAAGAACAAGGAGGGAAGAGACAAAGACTTTAAGACATTTGCCTTCCATCACAGTGAGGAGGTGCCTGGTGAACTCACTGTGCTGGATGTTAAATTTGTGTTTATTGGGTGTTTTTGTTATTTTATTATATGTATGACTACAAGGCACGACATTTCATTCAGAACGGAAGGTCTGAGTGACAATAAAGGATACTTTACTTAATTTAATTAAATTCAACACAAAGTACTGGAGGAACTCAGCGGGTCAGGCAGCATCTGTTGAGAGAATGGATGGGCGGCATTTCGGATGGTGAAGGCAGATACGATAGTAACATTTAAAAGGCTTTTAGATGGGCACATGGATATCGAACAAAATGGTTCAAAGCCATGCAGCATGCAAACAGGTCTTCAGCCCATGAAATGTAAGACAGAGCAATGTGAGGTGTTGCATTTTGGGAGCACTAACAGGCAGAACCTACACAGTGAACAATTGGGCTCTGGGGAGTGTTGTAGAGCACAGGGATCTACGAGTTTATTGAAAGTGGCATCGCAGGTAGATAGGGTGGTCAGAATGGCTTTTAACACATCGACCTTCATCAGTCGAGCACTGTTATTATAGAAGTTTTGAGGTCATGTTGCAGTTGTATAAGATGTTGGTGAGGCTGCATTTAAAGTTTAGTGTTCAGTTTTGGTCTGTCGTGTTAATGGAAAGCTGTTGTCAGGCTGAAAAGATTCACGAGGATGTTGCGATGACTTGAGGGCCTGAGCTATGGGGAGAGGTTGAGCATTCTAGGAGTATTTCTTTGAGGGCAGGACGATGAGTGGTGATCTTATAGACAATAGACAATAGGTGCAGGAGTAGGCCATTCGGCCCTTCGAGCCAGCACCGCCATTCAATGTGATCATGACTGATCATCCCCAATCAGTACCCCGTTCCTGCCTTTTCCCCATATTCCCTGACTCCGCTATCTTTAAGAGCCCTATGTTGCTCTCTCTTGAAAGTATCCAGAGAACCAGCCTCCACCAACTGTTTATTTAACTGTTTATTTAACCTTTATTCAACTGTAACACTGACACCTCCGATATACCCTTCTCCCTCTTCAATTGTAGATTAAACCTGACCATATTATGGTCACTACCTCCGAATGGCTCCTTAACCTCAAGTTCCTTTATCACATCCGATTCATTATATAACACTAAATCCAGAATTGCCTTCTCCCTGGTAGGCTCCAATACAAGCTGCTCTAAGAATCCATCATGGAGGCACTCCACTACCTTGGGGTACAGTACCAACCTGATTTTCCCAGTCTACCTGCATGTTGAAATCTCCCATAACAACTGCAACATTACCTTTACTACATGCCAAATTTAACTGATCCTAAATCTATAGAACATTGGAAAATTATCACCAATGCGTCCACGATTTCTAGAGCTACTTCATTAAGTACCGTGGGATGCAGGCCATCAGGCCCTGGGGATTTATCAGCCTTCAGATGCATCAGTCTACTCAACACCATTTCCTGCCTAATGTGGATTTCCTTCAGTTCCTCCGTCACCCCAGATCCTCTGGCCACCAGTATATCAGGAAGATTGTTTGTGTCCTCTTTAGTGAAGACGGATCCAAAGTACCTGTTCAACTCATCTGCCATTTCCTTGTTCCCCATAATAAATTCACCTTTTTCAGTCTTCAAGGGTCCAACTTTGGTCTTAACTAATTCTTTCCTCTTCACATGCCCAAAGAAGCTTTTACTTTCCTCCTTTATATTCTTGGCTTGCTTACCTTCATGCCTCATCTTTTCTCCCGGTATTGCCTTTTTTGTTATCTTCTGTTGCTCTTTGAACATTACCCAATCCTCTTGCTTTCCGCTCATCTTTGCTATGTTGTACTTCTCTTTTAATTTTATACTGTCCATGGCGTCCCTTGTCAGCCACCGTCGCCCCTTAATCCCCTTGGAATCTTTCTTCCTCTTTGGAATGAACTAATCCTGCACCTTCTGCATTATTCCTAAATTATTCCTAGAAATACCTGCCATTGTCATCCTGCTGGGGTATCTTCCCAGTTAACCTTGGCCAGCTCCTCCCTCATGGCTCCATAACCCCTTTATTCACCTGTAACACTGACACCTCCGATTTACCCTTCTCCCTCTTCAGTTGTCGATTAAACCTGACCATATTATGGTCACTACCTCCAAATGGCTCCTTAACCTCAAGTTCCTTTATCAAATCCGGTTTGTTACATAACACTAAATCCAGAATTGCCTTCTCCCTGGTAGACTCCAATACAAGCTGCTCTAAGGATCCATCATGGAGGCACTCCACTATCTCACTTTCTTGGGGTTCAGTACCAACCTTGATTTTCCCAGTCTACCTGCATGTTGAAATCTCCCATAACAACTGTAACATTACCTTTACTACATGCCAATTTTAACTCCTGATTCAACTTTAACCCTATATCCAGTCTACTGTTTGGGGGCCCGTAGATGTCCCATTAGGGTGTTTTTACCTTTACAATTCCTTAGTTTTATTGATACTGACTTCACATCTGTTTCAATGTCACCCCTTGCATGGGACTGAATTTCATTCCTCACCAACAGATCTACCCCACCCCCTCTGCCCACCTGTCTGTCTTTTCGATAGGAGGTACATCCTTGAATATTCAGTTCCCAGCCCTGGCCTTCTTGCAGCCATGTCTCTGTAATTCCCACAACATCATACTTGCCAGTTTCTAACTGAGCCTCAAGCTCATCCACTTTATATCTTATTCTTCGCGCATTCATATACAACACTTTGACCTTGGTATATCCCTCCCCTCTCGCACCGCTCACAATTGGCCCTGACTGTACTCTCTTATCCCTTCTCGAACTTGCTGGAGGAGATAGTTGAGGTAGGTACATTTTCAAAGTTTAAGAACCATTTTGACACAGGCCCTTCAACCCACAGAGTCTGCGCTGATCAGCAATCACTCCTTGCACTAGCACTATCTACACATGAGGGAAAATCTACAGAAATCTACAGAAGCCAACTAATGTAAAAGCTGCACATCTTTGGCATGTAGGAAGAAACTGAAGCACCAGGAGCAATCCCACATGGTCTCAGGGAGTACATGAAAACTCCATACAAACACCACCCATGGTCAAGATCGAACCCATATCTCTGGCACTGTAAAGCAGCAACTTTACGGCTGAGCCACTGTGCTGGTTGGTGATTAGTTAAATCTGGCCTCATGGTTGGATCAGGCATTGTGGGCCAAAGGGCTTGTTCTGTGTGGTACCATTTGTGTATGTATATTATGATACGTGTGGCACTTGATGGACTGACTGTACAAGTCAATAAGCAGTGGGAGTAGGAGTTTTTCATGTAATCCCTCAAGCCTGCTCTGCTGCTCAATCCAAATCTGATCCATATCAACTACAATTTCCAACCCTCTCCACTTCCATAAATTAACTTGTTTAATGTTCATTCCAGCAGCTTCCCTGGTGGACTTGTTGCAATGAATAGGTGACATACAGCATGCTGTTCTAAACTGATCTTGCCGTTGCGCCTTCAGGGCACAAATGCAGGAAATGTTACAACAAACAAACTCCTTCAAATGCCAGTTTATTTCTCTCTTTTCCATATTCCCTTTGACCACATGGGTTTTCTCCGGGTTCTCTGCTCCCACACTTGAAAGGCATGGAGTTTTGTAGGTTAATTAGCTTCTGTAAATTAAATTGTCCCTAGTGAGAGGGATAGCGCTAGTGTACAGGGTGATCATTGGTCAGCGTGGAATCTGTGGGCTGAAAGTCCTGTTTCCATGCTGTATTTCTACAGTCTAAAGTATAGCTTGCATAATTTGTGATCACCAGCCAGGGACCCAAGTTTTAACCAGCCCTACGGGTGCTGCCTGCATGGAGTTTGCACATTCTTCCTTGATAATAAACAGTAGACAATAGACAATAGGTGCAGGAAAAGGCCATTCAACCCTTCGAGCCAGCACCGCCATTCAATATGATAATGGCTGATCATCCCCAATCAGTACCCCGTTCCTGCCTTCTTCCCATATCCCTTGACTGTGCTATTTTTAAGAGCCCTATCTAGCTCTCACTTGAAAGCTTACAGAGAACCTGCCTCCACCGCGCTCTGAGGCAGAGAATTCCACAGACTCACCACTCTGTGAGAAAAAATGTTTTCTCGTCTCCGTTCTAAATGGCTTACTCCTTATTCTTAAATTGTGGTCCCTGGTTCTGGACTAACCCCAACATCGGGAACATATTTCCTGCCTCTAGCGTGTCCAAACCCTTAACAATCTTATTTCTTTCAATGATATAGCCTCTCATCCTTCCAAACACCAGAGTGTATTTTTGTTATATGCAGACGATGTACTTTTATACATCACCACCTCGTTTGATCCGTCTACATTAGATAAGGTGTTTGCACAATGGAAAAACTCAGGAATTAAAATGGTGCGAGATTTCTATGAGAAGGACATTTTCATACAGGAGAAATATCATTTGAAAGCAAGCAATCTTTTTAGATATCTTCAAATCCGAGATTATGTGAAAATATATACACAAGACTGTCATTTTATGGGTCCAGATATACTAGATGATTGTATGAATAGACATGCCAACACAAGCAAGTTACAATCCTACATTTATAACACTCTTTTAATTGCGCATAGCCATCTTCTGAAATGTATAGGCGAGCATGGGAAGACGAGTTGGATTCATTAATTTCAAAGGGTATCTGGGAGGAAAGATTACTATACATACATTATTGCTCTCTCAATATCAGGCACTCCCTGATAAAATTTAAAATACTCCATAGACTTTACTAATCAAAGACTAAATTCAATAAGATCTTCCCAACCGTCTCCCCTATTTGTGATAAATGCCACCTCCAGGAAACAACTTTAACCCATTCTTTTGGGGAAGTCCAGGACAAGGGGTCACAGAGGATAAAGGGGAAATCCTTTAGGACCGAGATGAGAAAAACATTTTTTACACAGAGAGTGGTGAATCTCTGGAATTCTCTGCCACAGAAGGTAGTTGAGGCCAGTTCATTTATATTTAAGAGGGAGTTAAATGTGGCCCTTGTGGCTAAGGGGATCAGGGGGTATGGAGAGAAGGCAGGTACGGGATACTGAGTTGGATGATCACCCATGATCATATTGAATGGCGGTGCAGGCTTGAAGAGCCGAATGGCCTACTCCTGCACCTAATTTCTATGTTTCTATGTTTCTATGTTTTGCTTCCTGTATAAAGACACAAACCTCTGGAGGAGAATATTTGATATCTTCTCTAAAATACTTAAAATTAAACAGGAACCAGATATAAAACTGATCACATTAGGTATGTCAGAGGCCTGTTCTAACCTCACAATATTTCAAATATGTTTCCTTGACTACGGCCTAATAACTGCGAAAAAACTCATACTCAAATTTTGGAAAAAAACAAGTGTTCCCACAGTGAAGATGTGGATCACTAATACGTCCAAGACACTACATTTAAAAAACACTAGGCTTGTTTTGGCTGAAAAGGCAGATCAATTTCTCAAAACATGGTAGCCTTTCACTGAATTTCTGCAACAACAGAATGGTTAAACACAAATTTAAAACCAATGCCAGGGATGGCTGCTGGGTGGGGGGTGGGGGGTTGGGAAGGAATATCTCATTCTTCCTTTCTCTTATTTCTATTCTTTCTTCTTGCACTTCTTTGGTAGTTTAGGGGTCTTTTCCTTTCTTACTTTTATTTTACTTCTTTTTCTTCATTCTCTCCTTTTTTTTCCTTTTTTCTCTTTTTTTTCTTTTTTTTTGATTTAGGTTTCAATATTAAAAATGAAGCTGTACAAAAATTGTATAACTGTCATGCCGATCGCCTTATTTCTTTACAATTGCTTCTAATAAAATAAATTAAAAAAAAAAAAAAACTCCAGCATATGACAGTCCCGCCATCCTAGGAATTAACCTTGGAAACCTATGCTGCACTCACTCAATAGCAAGAATGTCCTTCCTTAAATTAGGGAACCAAAACTGCACACAATACTCCAGGTGTGGTCTCACTAGGGCTTTGTACAACTGCAGAAGGGCCTCTTTGCTCCTATATTCGATTCCTCTTGTTATAAAGGCCAACAGACCTATGACAATAAATAGCATTCCATTCCATTCCATGCCATTCGCTTTCTTCACTGCTGCTGTACCTGCATGCTTACTTTCATAGACTGATGAACAAGGACTTCCAGATCCCGTTGTACTTTCTCTTACCCAACTTGACGCCATTTAGATAGTAATCTGCCTTCCTGTTGTTGCTACCAAAGTGGATAACCTCACATTTATACGCATTAAACTTCATCTGCCATGCATCTGCCCACTCCCCCAACCTGTCCAAGTCACCCTGCATTTTCACTTGGATTTTCTTCGGGTTCGCCAGTTTCCCACATTCCCAAGATGTGCATGTTGGAAGATTAATTGTTTGCTGTGAATTGCCACTGGTGTGTTGGTGAGAGACAGGATTTACGGAGAACAGAAGGGAATGTGGGGAGAATAAACTAATTGGGATTAGTGTAAATGGGTGCTTGATGGTCAGCATATATTCAAATGGCTGAAGAGCCTGTTTGCATGCTATGTGACTCCACAACACTTTAAAATACTTGATATACTGCAACAAACATTGGGGTGCCCCACACCATGAAATGTTGCACTGTAAATGCAGCCTTTTGTTTTGGTCTGCCTTGTTACATGAGGGCGGCACAGTGGCGCAGCAGTAGAATTGCTGCCTTTCAGCGCCCGAGACCAAGGTTCACTCTGGATTATGATGCTGTCTGTAAGCTCTTTGTATGTTCTCCTTGTGACCATGTGGTATTTCTCCAGGTGCTTCGGTTTCCTCCCACACGCCAAAGACCAGCAAGTTTGCATGTTAATTGGCTTTGGTAAAATTGTAAATTGCCCCTAGTGTGTAGTATAGTGTACAAGGTGATCGCTGGTCGGCGTGGCGGGCTGAAGGTCTTGTTTCCGTGCTGCATTTCTAATGTCCAAAGGGGAGGATTCAGAATTGGTATTGACTCTGCACAGTGTGTTTGATTGAACATTTGCCACGTAGCTCATTTTACAACAAATGGTGTCTATTATTATCTGACCTACTACACGATACAGCAAAGATAACTATTTAGCTGCTAAAAAAAGACACAAAATGATGTAGTAACCCAAAAGGTCAGGCAGCATCTCTGGAGAACATGGATAAGTGACATTTTGGGTCGGGACCCTCCCACAGACCGTTGTAATAGTTCTCAATAAAAGCAAATATATAATCCCTATCACTGAATGGGCAAAGAAAACAATGCGGAGTAACAATGTGTAATAATGTGGAGATAAAATTAATCGTGCACTTGTGTAATCCCTGAAGAATTACCAAATTATTTATATTCGGGAAAGTACATGTAGTGTCTCTAAACTTAGCCAGAAAAATAATCAACTTTCACAGTTTACAATCTGATGACCTTTTGAAAAATTTTTGTATTCTGCAATCTATCAAACTAAGCATTTAATTCCATTACAGCTAGCAGCAAGTATTTATGTATAAAACATATATATTTATCGATTCTGTACAGAGGTTCTCTAATTAATCTTCAAGAAGAATATTATTTCCTTTGTCCTAAATGTGGCCATAATTACAGAAGAAAAACACCTTAGCCTAACTTGAGTACTTGATCAGAATTTGAGCGAAAATCAACGGTCCAGTCGAAAGCTAATCTAAAACTTCAAATAAACACATCTAAAATAATGCTGACTGTGTGGATTTTGCACGTTCTTCCTGTGACCGCACAGGTTTTCTCCGGGTGCACCGGTTTCCTCCACATCCCAAAGACAGGTGTGTAGGTTAATTGGTCTTCTGTAAATTTCCTCTAGTGTGCATGGTTCGGATGAGAAAGGGGGATAACATAGAACTAGTGTGAAAGGGTGATCAATAGTTGGCCATGGACTCGATGAGCCGAAGGGCCTGTTTCCATGCTGTATCTTCGAATCAATCAATCAATAAATCAATTAATCAATTGGGTTGGATTGATTCCGTTTCATCACGTAGCCCAAGATCATCACCTTTCAACTCTAGTGGTTGAGACTCGATGGGCCGAATGGCCTATTTGTGATCTAAGACTTACGACCAATATCTTTCAAAAACCTTCACGTCTCTCTCAAGTGTGGTGATCACATTTGAGCACAATACTGTGGCTAGGGCTGATAGCCCTTTAGAATCTGAACATTTGTTGAACAAGCTTTCATGAACAGCATCAAACGACACCCTTAATCTCCTCTTTTGGGATGTTTTCATGCTTTCTGAGAGTATCTGATGTCAGCAATTCTCAACCCATTAAAACAATGGAATAGAACCAGGAGCAGATTACATTCGGCTAAAATGTTTTATGATTGCAATTGATTTAACAAAAATAATGCTAACATGATGCTAATAGTTCACTGGCCTTCTGTAGTTTTTGGACTGTGAGTTCACAAAATACACTGAAATTACCTGAATATTTTTGAAAGGACTACCATTTCATTAAGCACAAAGTAATTTAAAAGAAAGATTGTAGGATCCTAGATCAATACTGGAGACATAAAGAACAGCAAATGCTGGAATATTGAGCAAAACACTAAATGCAGGTCAGGCAGCATCCGTTGTGGGAATGCATAGATGGTGAAAGCAGATACAATAGTAACATTTTAAAGGCTTTTAGATAGACACATGGATATTGAATAAAATTGATCAAATAGCCATGCAGCACACAAAGGGGTTTTCAGTCCATTAAATTTAATACAGAGAAATGAGAGATGTTGTATTTTGGGAGCATTAACTTGGGCAGCCCCTACAGAGTGAATGGTAGGGGTCTGGGGAGTGTTGTAGAGCACATGGATCTAGGAGTTCATTGAATGTGGCATCACAGATAGGTAGGGTTGTCAAAAAGGCTTTTGGCACATTGGCCTTCATTAGTCAGAGCACTGAGTATAGAAGTTGGGAGGTCATGTTGCAGTTGTATAAGACATTGGTGAGGCCGCATTTAGAGTTTTGTGTCGCGTTTTGGACTGTCATGTTATACGAAAGCTGTTGTCAAGTTGGAAAGGGTACGGAGAAGATTAATGAAAATGTTGCGATGACTCAAGGGCCGAAGCTGCAGGGAAAGGTTGAACAGGCTAAGACTATTCCTTTGAGCACAGGAGGATGAGTGGTGATCATATAGAGGTGTACAAAATCATGAGAGGAATAGATCTGGTAGAAATACAGAGACTTGCCCAGAGTAGGAGAATCAAGAACCAGAGGACATAGGTTTAAGGTAAAGGTGGAAAGATTTCATATGAAATTGAGGGGTAACTTTTTCATGCAATGGGTGGTAGGTGTATGGAACAAGCTGCTGGAGGAGGTAGTTGAAGCAGGTACTATTGCAAAGTTTAGGAACCATTTTGACACAGGCCCTTTGACCCACGGAGTCCTCGTTGATCAGCAATCACCGCTTGCACTAGCACTATCTACACACAAGGGACAATCAACAGAAGACAACTAACGTAAAGGCTGCATGTCTTTGGAGTGTAGGAGGTAACGGGAGCACCCAGAGAAAACCCACGTGGTCACAGGGAGAACATACAACTCCATACAGACAGCACCCATAGTCAGGATCCAACCTGTGTCTCTGGCGCTGTAAGGCAGCAGCTCTACTGCTGAACCACTGTGCTGCTGTGGTGATTAGTTAAACCTAGCTTAATAGTCAGATCAGGCATTGTGGGCTTGTTCTTGTGCAGTACTGTTTATGTATGTACGTTATGTTACGTGTGGCACTTTATGTACTGTACAAGTCAATAAGCAGTGGGAGCAGGAGTTGCCATGTAATCCCTCAAGCCTGCTCTGCTGCTCAATATTGCTCAATACTCAATCCTCTGCTGCTTTGCTGCTCTACATCAGCTTCAATTCTCCAACCCTCTCCACTTCTCTAAATTCCCTTGATTAATGTGCATTCCAGCAGCTTCCCTGATAGACTTGTTGCAATGAATAGATAGCATACAGCATGCCACTCTGGAACTGATCTTGCCATTGCGCCTTTGGGGCACAAGTGCAGGAAATGTTTCAACAAACAAACTCCTTCAAATGCGTTTACCATGTGATCGTTGTCAAGGCAACCAGCCAGTTTATTTATCTCAATATTTCCCTTTTGATCACGTGGGTTTTCTCTGGGTTCTCTGCTTTCCACACTCCAAATACATGCTGTTTTGTAGGTTAATTAGATTATGAATTGTAAATTGTCCCTAGTATGTAGGATAGGGCTAGTGCATGGGATGATAAAAGCAAAGATATCGCCCCGTATCACAGTGAATGGGCAAGAATTTATAGATGATAACATGATGGAGATAAAATTAATCATGTAATTATGTAATCCCTGAAGAATTACCAAATTATTTATATTCTGGTAAGTACAAGTAATGTCTCTAAACTTTGCCAGAAAAATAATCAACTCACAGTTTACAATCTGATGACATTGAAAAAACATTGCATTTTATCATTCTTTAAAAATTAGCATTTCATTTCATTATGCTAGCAGCAACTATATACAGTGCATTCAGAAAGTATTCAGACCCCTTCACTTCTTCCACAATTTGTCACGTTACAGCCTTATTCTAAAATTGATTCAATTCTTTTTTTTTTTTAAAGCATCAATCTACACACGATACCCCATAATTAAAAAAACAAAAGCAGGTGTTTAGAAAAGTAATTAAAAAGAAATAACTGAAATGTCACATTTACATAAGTATTCAGACCCATTACTCAGTACTTTGTTGAGGCACCTTTGGCAGCGATTACAGCCTCAAGTCTTCTTGGGTATGACGCTACAAGCTTGGCACATCTGAATTTGGGTAATTTCTCACATTCTTCTCTGCAAATCCTCTCAAGCGCTGTCAGGTTGGATGGGGAGCGTCAATGCACAGCTATTTTCAGGTTCCTCCAGAGATGTTCGATCGGGTTCAAGTCCAGGCTCCGGCTGGGCCACTCAACGACATTCACAGACTTGTCACGAAGCCATCCTGCGTTGTCTTGGCTGTGTGCTTAGGATCGTTGTCCTGTTGGAAGGTGAACCTCCGCCCCAGTCTGAGGTCCAGAACGCTCTGGAGCAGGTTTTCATCAAGGATCTCACTGTACTTTGCTCTGTTCATCTTTCCCTAGATCCTCACTAGTCTCTCAGTTCTTGCCGCTGAAAACCATCCCCACAGCATGATGCTGCCACCACCATGCTTCACCGTAGGTATGGTATTGGTCATGTGATGAACGGTGTCTGGTTTCCTCCAGACATGACGCTTGGCACTCAGGCCAAATAATTCATTCTTGGTTTCATCAAACCAGAGAATCTTGTTTCTCATGCCTTTTGGCAAACTACAAGTGGGCTGTCATGTGCCTTTTATTGAGGAGTGGCTTCCGTCTGGCCACTCTACATAAAGGCCTGATTGGTGGAGTGCTGCAGATATAGTTGTCCTTCTGGAAGTTTCTCCAATCTCCACAGAGGAACTCTGGAGCAGTGTCAGAGTGACCATTGGGTTCTTGGTCACCTCCTTGACCTAGGCCCTTCTCCCCTGATTGGTCAGTTTGGCCAGGCGACCAGCTCTATGAAGAGTCCTAGTGGTTCCAAAGTTCTTCCATTTAAGAATGACAGAGGCCACTTTGCTCTTCGGGACCTGTAATGCTGCAGAAATTGTTTTATATCCTTTCCCAGATCTGTGTCTCAACACAATCCTGTCTCGGAGGTCTACAGACAATTCCTTTGTCTTCATGGCTTGGTTTTTGCTCTGACATGGACTGTCAACTGTCGGACCTTATATAGACAGGTGTATGCCTTTCCAAATCATGTCCAATCAATTTAATTTACCACTGGTGGACTCCAATCAAGTTGTAGAAACATCTCAAGGATAATCAATGGAAACAGGATGAACCTAAGCTCAATTTTGAGTGACATAGCAAAGGGTCTGAATACTTATGTAAATGTGATATTTCAGTTATTTATTTTTAATTACTTTGCAAACATTTCTAAACACCTGTTTTTGCTTCTTCATTCTTGGGGTTTTGTGTGTAGATTGATGATAAAGAAAATGAATTAAATCAATTTGAAAATAAGACTGCAAAGTAACAAAATGTGAATAAAGTGAGCGGGTCTGATTACTTTCTGAATGTACTGTATGTATAAAATATATATTTATCGATTCTGTTCAGAGGTACTTTAATTAATCTTCAAGAAGAATATTATTTCTTTCTTCCTAAATGTGGGTATAATTACCGAAGAAAAACACCTTAGCCTAACTTGAGAACTTGATCTGTATTTGAGAGAAAATCAATTGTCCAATCTAAAGCTAATCTTAAACTTAAAATAAACACATCTAAACTAATTACTGTTTTTTTCATAAATAAAATATCAATTTAGAATCATGCCAAAACTTAAAATTCATTGTAAATGCAGTCAATTTAAAACTATTGTTTTTATAATTTAACTGTGTTGCTCTTAGAAATCTACAAAATATTGCCATTCAATTTGCTGACCATTGACAGTCTATAGTTCATAGTTGAGATAGTTGTGCAGTGTTCAAGAGCACTTGTGTTGTTGGGAAGAAGCTGTTCCTGAACCTGGTAGTCACAGTTTTCAAGCATAGTGATATTTTAGGTCAGGTCCTTCTGCAGACTGCGTTAAGAAGGGTCCCAACCTACAATGTTGCCTATCTATGACCTCCAGAGATGCTGCCTGACCTGCTGAGTTACTTGTT
Organism: Leucoraja erinaceus; assembly: GCF_028641065.1. Taxonomy (NCBI): domain Eukaryota; kingdom Metazoa; phylum Chordata; class Chondrichthyes; order Rajiformes; family Rajidae; genus Leucoraja; species Leucoraja erinaceus. The sequence goes on from NC_073388.1 coordinate 40,241,454, forward strand.
TAAGAAGGAACTGCAGGATGCTGAACAATCGAAGGTAGACAAAAGTGCTGGAGAAACTCAGCGGGTGCGGCAGCATCTACGGAGAGAAGGAAATAGGCAACATTTCGGGCCAAAACTCTTCTTCAGATGAAGGGTTTCGGCCCAAAACTTTGCCTATTTCCTACACTCCATAGATGCTGTCACACCCACTGAGTTTCTCCAGCACTTTTGTCTACCTGCTGAGTTACTTCACCATTTTGCATTCTACTCCTATAAAGCTGTAACATATCTTTGTGACTTTTATACTCAGTGCCCAAGCCAATGAAGTAAACATATCATATGCCTTCTTTACGTCTTGCCACTTTCAGGGAGCTATTGTCCTCGACTCTCGGTACATTAATGCAGTTAAACATAGAAACATAGAAACATAGAAAATAGGTGCAGGAGTAGGCCATTCGGCACTTCGAGCCTGCACCGCCATTCAATATGATCATGGCTGATCATCCAACTCAGTATCCTGTTCCTGCCTTCTCTCCATACCCCCTGATCCCTTTAGCCACAAGGGCCACATCTAACTCCCTCTTAAATATAGCCAATGAACTGGCTCCCCCGCAATCTTCTAAATTCTTGCGAGTACAAACCGAGTCTATCCATTAGTCCATCCAGAGCTGAGCCATTAACTACATACTCTCTTCATTACATTCACAGAATACAATCCCACTCAGATCAGATTATGCCGTGCACTTTGTTCATTGACACAGTAATAAGTTGCACTGGTAGCTAGGCCTACCCAAAAAACAGACCTGGCCTCAGTGCACTAAACACCATAGCAGGCCTCCATTAACTTTGCTACTATTTATACTTTGAACGAGGCTCCACAAAATTAAACACGCACACACACGTAAAAATGCACAAAAATGCATACGCACATGCACACACATTCCAACATACTCAAAGGTTATGAGGAAAAGGCAAGAGAATGGAGGTCAGGGGGAATGATAGGTCAGTCATGACACACACAAACTAACATAAAACACAAACACACACACACACACACACACACACACACACACACACACACACACACACACACACACACACACACACACACACACACACACACACACACACACACACACATACACACACACACACACACACACACACATACATACACATACACACACACACACACACACACACACACACAACACAAACACACACACAAACACACAAACACACACACACACACACACACACACACACACACACACAAACACACACACACACACACACACACACACACACACACACACACACACACACACACACACACACACACACACACACACACACACACACACACACACACACACACACACACACACAACCCCTATCAGTTGCCAGACTTTGACCTGCAGTCCACCTCTCATTTCATCTCTTTCAACCCAACCTTCATGTGCTTCGACAAATGCAATCAACCCGGTGTACACAATCAAATAAGATTAAATTGTCCTACAACTTTAGGCTGTGCACGCCATACGCAAGAAGAAGAACCCAGCTCCTACTACAATCAGTCTGAAGAAAGATCCTGACTTGAAACATCAGTGACATAAGGAACCATAAGGCTGTTATCTTGAGTGAAACACAAAGTGCTGGAGGAACTCTGGGTCAGGCAGCATCTGTGGAGGGGATGGACGGACAATGCTTTGGTTTAGGGCCCTGCTTCAGACGTGGAAGTGAACTTGGTGGTAGATTCACCATCTGCCAATCAATAACCCCACACCTGCATCCACCTATCACTTCCCTGGTTTTGTTCCACCCCCACCTCACTTTTCCAGCTTTCTCCACCTACTACAATCAATCACACAAAGGGTCCCGATTCTGCGGTCCATTCCCTCTAGACATGCTGCCTGACCTGCGGAATGGTGGCGCGGTGGTAGAGTTGCTGCCTTACAGCGGCAGAGACTGAGTTCGATCCTGACTACGAGTGCTGTCTGTACAGAGTTTGTACATTCTCCATGTGACCTGCGTGGGTTTTTTCTGGGTACTCCGGTTTCCTCGTACATTGCAAAGAGATACAGGTTTTCTGGCTGGTTGATTGGCATGATAAAGTTTTAAATTGACCCTTATATGCAGCACAGTGTTGGTCGATGTGAGTGGGCCAAAGGGCCTGTTTATGTGCTGTATCTTTAAACTAAATTGAACTAAACTAAACTAAACCTGGGTTACTCTAAACTTGTACCTAAAACCTGACAATACAAACCAGGCCTTTTCATTGCTTCTAATGTTTTTATTTTGGCTCCTGCTAGAGCTGTGAAACCACTTTTGAAGGCTGCTCGTCAAGTCGAGTGTATTGTCATATGCACAAATACGGTGAGGTACAAGTACAATGAAAATCTTGCTTGCAGCAGCATCACAGGCACACACTCAGACAACACACAAACAGTAATTCTATTGAAATTACACACATTTTACAAAACAGTGTAAAAAAGGATTGTGCAAGAAAAAAAAATACAATAGTGCAAAATACAATTAGAAAATTAGCCCATAGTAGCATAAGAGATTCCTTTGCACAGTTCAGATAGCCCTTCAGATATCCCTTGCTTTCTCTCTCCATCCCCTTCCCCTTCCCAGTTCTCCCACTAGTCTTACTGTCTCCCACTACATTCTATCTTTGTCCCACCACCTCCCCTGACATCAGTCTAAAGAAAGGTCTCGGCCCAAAACGTTGTCCATTCCTTCTCTGTAGAGATGCTGCCTCACACACTGAATTACTCCAACATTTTGAGACTACCTTCGATTTAAACAAGCATCTGTAGTTCTTTCTTACACATTTATTTGCAGTGTTTCTTTGCTGAGGTAGGGTTAGAGTTATGCAGGTCAGTTCAAGAACCTAACAGCAGGAACATAGCTCTTCTTGAACTTGGTGATGTGGGACTTCAAGTTTCTGTATCTCCTACAACTATGTCATTGAGAAGGTTGTACCTGGACCCAGTACAACCCTCATCACCAGTCATAAATGCCTCAGATCTAGCCTTCAGCACATTATGAATCTCCTAGTTCATTCAGGTCTTCTGGTTGAGAATGTTTTTTGCAGGTTCAATGCATCAATGAGCTTTATGTATCATATGTGCAACTGCACAATTAAATTCTTTGTGCATATTTACACATGCGGGAGTTGCCATAATTTGGCGCCATTATTTTAAGTCCAAAGTCCAGTCGGCCTGCATGCTCGATATACTGGAGCAGTTCCCGTGAACCAACGTCCCTCTCCTCTCCTCGCAAAGCCATCTTTGTGTCCCGGGGTTCTGGAAGCGTTACTCCGGCTCACACTCCTACCGGCCCACTCCTTGTGCCCGATGTCTCCAGTGGCTCCCTCCCGGTTACACAGTCCAGCGAGCCTTTGGACGGATCCCCGGTCCCGTTAACTGCCGAGCCTTCCAGACAAGATCCAGCCAACTGACGATCCTTCTGCATGAGTACACACTCAACCAGGCATTATGGTATGAAGTTGTAGGTATGTTACAAAACCTACCTGAATCGTCATTGAGAATCTGTCCCAGCCCGTGTGCGCGATTTTGGCACTGTTTAGAGGGGGCGGGTTTAAAACGCGATTTTTACTAGGCTGTTGCAATCGAAAATGTTCAGCCTAGTAAATCATTAACGGAAAATCGCTGAAAGACCCCGTCGCAAAAGGTATTATTAGTTTTTATGGCCTTGTATAATAGTTATAGTAGTTTAAAAATCACTCTCTCAACCCGCAACCTCTCGCAGCCCCAGGGTTTTATAAAGCAAACAATTAAAGGTATGTACCTTATTTTAACATTAAAAGGGGCTTCTTAAGAACCCTGTATATAAAATTTTCTATAGCGAATAGTTCATTTTGGGCTCTTTATATCCCGCAGTATTTTTCTGGGCATATGAGGGCACAAATCCAGCGCAATGTGAACGTTCTAAACCAGCGCGTTCCACAGGAACCCACTAGAAAGCCGATTTTAATTGACTTTAATTTACAGCAATTGAACACTAAATTCCTTCCATTTGGCCTATAAATTGATGTAAATGAGATTTAAAAATCATTTTTTATTGTGAATTATTTGTGAATATTATTTGGACACTTGGGCTATTTAAAAATGTTAATCATTTATTAAGAAATAGATAGATGTTTAGATCTAGTAATTGAAGTTTGAAATTTGTTACACTTGGGTAACTGACTAATTATATGTTTTAATTTCAGGTCCTCCAAGTAAGATTATTTTATATTTGTTTCAGAATGGTTCAATCTATTATAACTGAAAATTTCATTCAGTTCTCTTAATTTTTAAGAAGGTTATGGGCTTTTGACTGTCCTCGATCACAGCTTTTTTGTTATGTCCATAGAAAATCAATAGGGAACAAGATGCTAATTTCCGAGTATGAAAATGGCCATAACTTTTTTATTACTTGAGATATGAAAGTGAATTAGGTGTCAAATTAAACTTATTGTTATGCTTTATCTGATGGGATAAATTGCAGACTTGATTTTTTAAATCTCAAAATTTTGTAACATTGCTAGAACCATATAACCATATAACCATATAACAATTACAGCACGGAAACAGGCCATCTCGACCCTTCTAGTCCGTGCCGAACACATAATCTCCCCTAGTCCCATATACCTGTGCTCAGACCATAACCCTCCATTCCCTTCCCATCCATATAACTATCCAATTTATTTTTAAATGATAAAAACGAACCTGCCTCCACCACCTTCACTGGAAGCTCATTCCACACAGCTACCACTCTCTGAGTAAAGAAGTTCCCCCTCATGTTACAACTAAACTTTAGTCCCTTAATTTTCTCATGTCATGTCCCCTTGTTTGAATCTTCCCTACTCTCAGTGGGAAAAGCTTTTCCACGTCAACTCTGTCTATCCGTCTCATCATTTTAAAAACCTCTATCAAGTCCCCCCTTAACCTTCTGCGCTCCAAAGAATAAAGCCCTAACTTGTTCAACCTTTCTCTGTAACTTAGTTGCTGAAACCCAGGCAACATTCTAGTAAATCTCCTGTGTACTCTCTCTATTTTGTTGACATCCTTCCTATAATTAGGCGACCAAAACTGTACACCATACTCCAGAATTGGCCTCACCAATGCCTTGTACAATTTTAACATTACATCCCAACATCTATACTCAATGCTCTGATTTATAAAGGCCAGCACTCCAAAAGCTTTCTTTACCACCCTATCTACATGAGATTCCACTTTCAGGGAACTGTGCACAGTTATTCCCAGATCCCTCTGTTCACCTACATTCTTCATAGAAGTTGGTGATGACTGTGGCATATTCATTCTGGTCAGCCGACGGATCCAGCAATGATCCTTCAGCATGGTGAATCCTCGGAAAGCGTCTGGACCTGATGGTATAACCGGTCGAGTTATTAAAATCTGTAAATACCTGGAGGCTGGAGTTTATGCAGTCATTTCCAACTTCTCATTACTGAGGTCTGAGGTTCCCACCTACCTGCTTTAAGAGGGCAGCAATAATACTGCCCAAGAAGAGTAAGGTGACTTGCCTCAACGATTATAGACCAGTGACACTAACGTCCGTGGTGATGAAGTGCCTTGAGAGGTTAGTTATGGTGCATATTAACTCCTACCTCAACAAGAACCTCGACCCACTACAGTTCGCCTACCATCACAACAGGTCAATGGAGGATGCAATCTCACAAGCTCTCCACCTAGCTCTGGACCACTTGGACAATAAAAACATACGTCAAAAAAAAAAACGTCAGGTTGTTTTTTATCAACTCAGCATTCAATACCATCATCTCCTTCTAGCTGGTTACCCATCGGGGACCTGGGGTGGAGGGTACTGTACCGAGGAGCCCCTTGCTACCAGTTTCACTCGCGGTTCACAGACTCGCCAGCCTCCTGCCACTTTTGCAGGTTGGAAGAGTCTGTGTTCCACGTGTATATGGAGTGTGTGAGGTTGCAGCCCCTTTTCCAATATCTAAAGGGGCTGCTCCTTGCCTTCTGGCTGAAATTCACACCCTCCATCCTCATATTTGGACACCCTGTGCTGTGCGTAGGGGAGAAGATAGAGCTGAAGATGTCCTGGTTGGGTTGCTCCTGGGCCTGGCCAAGCTGGCCATCCGCGAGTCACGGCGTCAGGCAGAAGAGGGCTCTGCTCGAGCCGGCTGCCTGCCCCTTTTCTGGGGATACATCCGCACCCAGGCGGTACTTGAGAGGGACTATGCGCTGTCCACGGGCGCCCTGGGGGATTTCTGGGACCGTTGGGCTCCGCGTGGGGTGGAAGTCATCCTCAATAAGGATTGTAACATAGTTGTATAATAGTTAATTTAGTATATATTTAAAAAAGCAAGCTGGTTACCAAGCTCACAGAACCTGGTCTCTGCACATCCCTCTGCAATTGGACCCTCAACTTCCTCATCCACAGACCACAGCCTGCTCAAATTGGCAGAAACACTTCTTCCTCATTAACAATCAGTACGGAGCACCTCAAGGCTGCGTGCTCAGCCCCCTGTTCCACTCCCCTGTTCATCGACGACACCACCGTTGTTGGACGAATTACAGATGGTGATGAGTTAGAGTATAGATGTGAGATCAACTGATTGACCATACAGTGCCAACACAACAACCTGGCTCTCAATATCAGTAAAGTCAATGAACTGGTGTGGACTTTGGAAGAGGAAAGATGAGGATCCACATCCTGTTTATATGGTGGAGAGAGGCAAAATCTTCAAATTCCTGGGCATGCACATTTCTGAAGATCTTTCCTGGACCCAGCACACTGATGCAATTATAAAGGAAGCACATAAATGCCTCTGCCTACTGAGAAGATTACGGAGATTTGGTATGTCAGAGAGGATTCTCGTGAATTTCTACTGGTGTACAGTAGATAGCATATTGACTGGTTGCATCATGGCCTGGTTTGGCAACTTGAATGCCCAGGAGTGAAAAAGACTGCAAAAAGTTGTTAGTGCCCAGTCCATCACTGGCTCTGACCTCCTTACCATCGATGAATTTATCGGAGTCAACATCATCAGAGACTCACACCACCCTGGCCATACACTCATTTCACTCCTGCCATTGGGAAGAAGGTACAGGAGCCTGAAAACTGTAACGTCCAGGTTCAGGAACAGCTTCTTCCCTTCAGCCATCTGGCTAGTGAACACTACAAACTCAAATAAGCTCTGAACTACAATAGACTATTATTGTTATTATTGCACTCCAATTGTTTGTTTTTGTGTGTCCATATGTGTGCGTGTATATATATATATATATATATATATATATATGTGTGTGTGTGTGTGTGTGTGTGTGTGTGTGTGTGTATTTGTGAGCATGTGTATACATACCTTTTTTTCTCTCTCGTTTATTATATTGTTTACGGTGTGCTATGTTTACATATTCTGTTGTGCTGCAACCAGTAAGAATTTAATTGTTCTATCTAGGACATATGACACTCTTGCCTCTTGACTCTTGACTCATAGAGTGATATAGTGTGGAAACAGGTCCTTCGGCCTAACTTGCCCTCACCAGCCAACATGTCCCAGCTACACAAGTCCCACCTGCCTGTGTTTGATCCATATGCCTCCAAACCCGTGCTATCCATGTACCTGTCTAACTGTCTAACTGCCTATACGCAGGAAGAAACCGTAGACAGGAGGCCAGATTTTCGAAAGTCTGCATTAGGAATGTATTAGGAGACGTTTTTGAAAGCAGTGTTGGAGGTAGATGCAGGCAGTGATGGGGCATGATCGCAAAATGTCTGAAACATGTTGGCGGTAATCACAAGACATAACGCTGTCTGCAGGAGCAATGAAACAAGGAAACACTTTCAGATTCAGAAGAATAAACAAAACCAAATCAATGTTTTCTGGATAAATGCAGACCACTCCTTGAGTTTCCATTGTTTGAAGTTTGGTGCTTTAAAATATTTAGTGAATGCTGTTATTTAATTCCACTTCCAGGAAAATGTAATCATTTCCATCACTGTGTGCAGTGATGTCACAATGTATCAATTTGCAAATTATGTGAATCAATTGCTGTTCACTGTTGGCTTCAAAGGTTGTATAAGATGAAACTATTATCTTCACTCTAGTTGACATCAGAACCAGATAACTCAAGCTCATAGACTTTAGTGAATTGTAATGGTGCTATTCAAACTGACTTGGTTCAGATGCTTCAATTTGATTCCTCTCATTAAAAGTTTTTCAAAGAACTTTGATAGAAGTTATTTTCCATTAATGCCGGTCTCAATGAGTCGAGTCAAAAATTTTCAGCTTATTCATTCTGAGTACATGTATGGCTCAGGCAGTTATTGGCCATTACAGATCGCGGAGGGTCACCACCCTGCCATGGCGGAGAAGCCTGAATGTGCCTGAGATGCTGAGAGCTAAACCGTGTGGAGTTGTTTTCCAGGCAAGGTCACCCAGGTCGAGGGGGAAGCTCCTGACAATGCGCTGCCCAAGAAGGAGACCTCGACGGTGGAACAGGCGGAGGGAGGATGGTGTCTGGTCAGTGGGTGGAGACCACAACGGTGGAAGAAGCTGCAGCAGGGAGAGACTCCCCACCATGGTGGAGTCCGTGCCATTGGATCCGGGTCTGTCTCTGTCACGGACCGTGCGGTGGCTGTCCGTGCACCAGTCTCCCCATGGGAAAAGACGTCACCACGGGCATCCACTTGGACGGACAAGTCTGTGGCTACAGGACTGGCCTCTTCACCCATGACAGGACCCACCAGGAGGTTAATCACACTCCACTTTGAGTGATCGCCAGTGAAGAGAAGAGTTAACCAGGCTTATCATTGGTCTTGCAAACACATGGTACAGCACGGTGGTGCAGCAGTAGAGTTGTTGCCATACAGCGTCAGATCTTGACTACCTGTGCTGTCTGTACGGAGTTTGTACGTTCTCCCTGTGAGTGCGTGAGCTTTCACCGGGTGCTCCGGTTTCCTCACACACTCCAAAGACGTACGGATTTGTATGTTAATTGACTTCGGTAAAAATGTGTAGGATAGTGCTAGTTTACAGGGATCACTGAACGGCACAGACTCAGTGGACCGATGGACACTGTATCACTAAACTAAACATGTAGGCCAGACTGGATGAGCCTGCCAGCTTTCCTTCCTTGAAGGACATTAGTGAAACAGATGGGATTTTATCAGCAATCTGTTTTCATGGTCACTATTGTGGATACTGGTTTTCTATTCCAAATTATATTTAATTACTCGAATTTAAATTCCCAGCTGTCATGATTCATGTCACTGCGTGAGTAGTCTGGTGCTTTGAGCAGTAATCAACTCACTTAATCACTGTGCTCAGGATTATGATTGGAACATAGGGCATAGGACATAGAACAGTACAGCACAGGAACATGTCCTTACGCCCACAATATCTGTGCTGGACACAGTGCCAAATTAAACTAATCCCACCTGCTTCCACATAATCTATTTTGCTCCATTCTGTGCCATATTATGTGCCGATCTAAAAGTCTCTGAAACACCATTGAATCTACCTCCACCACCGCCCTTGGCAGCACGTTCCAGGCACCCTCCACCCTCTGTGTAAAATAAATTCCCCTGCACATCTCCTTTAAACATTCCTTCTCTCACCTTAAAGCTATGCCCTCTAGTCTTTGACATTTCCATCCTAGATAAAATACTCTGATTAAGTACTCTTTCTAGTACATAGTTGTGCAGCGGTAGAGTTGCTGCCTTACAGTGCTAGAGACCCGGGTTCGATTTTGACTTTGGGTGCTGTCTGTATGGAGTTTGTACATTCTCCTTGTGATTGCGTGGGTTTTCTCCAGGTGCTCTGATTTCCCCCCACATTCCAAAGATGTACACGTTTGTGGGATAATTGGCTTTGGTAAAAAAAAGATTTCCCCTAATGTCAGCGTGGACACGGTAGGACGAGGGGCCAGTTTCCGTGCTGCGTCTCTAAAATCTATGCCTTCCATAAATTTATAAATTTCTACCAGAGCTCTATGCGCCAAAGAAAAGAAAACATTTTGGCAAACCTCTTCTTATAGCTCGTGCTCTCGAATCCAAAAAACATCCTGGTGAACCACTTCTACATCCTCTTCAAAGCCCTCACATTCTTCCTATTATGCAACAACCTGAACTGTATATGATATTCCAAAGTTTCATAAAGCTGCAACATGACTTCCTGATTTTTCTACTCAACATCCCACCTATCTGCTTTTGTTACCACTTGAGGGAGCTCTGGACTTGCATTAATGCTCCTTAAGGGCCTGTTCCATGTAGGCGATTTTTTAGGCAACTGCTGGCGACTAGGCTGTCACCGCACGATCGCCGGGGTGTCGCCTGTATGGACGTGAGTAGTCTCCTCAGTCGCCAAAAGAGTCGTAGCGTTTTTCAGGTCGCCGCTGGATTTTGAAATGTTCAAAACTTTTTGTCGACAGTCGGCGACCGTGGGCTTGTCATAGCTTGTCTTCTCCTGACGTAGTTTGTCGCCAGGATGGTATAGGTTGTCGCCAGGATGGTATAGGTTGTCGCCAGGATGGTATAGGTTGTCGCCAGGATGACGTAGATTGCTGCCAGGTGGCATAGGTTGCCACCGGTGCTGACTTTGGTGAATTCCATTGTCGTAGTCGCTGGCAGTCGCCTAAAAAATTGCCTTAGTGGGACAGGCCATTAGTCCAGTGGCCGTTTTTTCTGCGACCTGCTACTATGACAATCGCCGGCGGTCGCCTAAATAATTGCCAAAGTGGGACAGGCCCTTTAAGGTTCTGCCATTTGCTGTATACTTCCCCGTTACATTTCTTTGAGAACCTTCTTCACTCATCACATTTCCACCATTTTTTTCACCACAAATCACAGACTTCACTCAGAAAAATACCTCTCTACTATGACCCTCTGTCTTATATGGCTAAGCAAATTTTCATTCTAATGCATCAAATCATTCACTGTATTTTTCTGAAGCTTCTGAAGCACCCTACCATAGAATGAAGAACATTGGAAATACAGCACTGGAACAGGCCCTTCATTGCAAAGTTAAGATGCAAGTTAAACAAAACTCCTCAGCCATATTCCTCATTTTTCTGCATATCCGTGTGCCTATCTAAAAGTAGAAACAAAGAACTCCAGATGTCTGAGGAATGGTCCCGGCCCAAAAGGTCGCCTATCGATGTTCTCCAGAGATGCTGCATGAACCTTTTTAGTTGCATCAGCAACTTGGGGTCCATTTGTCTAAAAGCCTCTTAATTGCCAGTATAGTATCTGCCTCCTCCATCACCCTTGGCAGCACATTTCATGCACCCACCACTCTCTGTGTAAAAAAGACTTGCTCCGCAAATTTCCTATCAACTTTGCCTCTCTAACCTTGAGGCTACTCCTCTAGTCTCCCATATTTCTCCTCTGGGAAACAAGTTCTGATTGTCTACCCTAGTTATGCCTCATAACTTTATATACTCTATCCGGTTTCTACTTACCATCCAACATTCCAGAGAAAACAATCCAAGTTTGTCCAATCTCTCCTTGTAGCTAATACCCTCTGATCCAGGCAGCTTATATATGTGACCTTGGCAAATATCTCACTAAAGTCCATGCAAACAACATTACTCCAGCATTTTGTGTCACTTTGTGCATTAACCAGCATCTGCAGTTCTTTATTTCTACCTATATGTTTTATAACGCATTGACAGCTGAGCTTACGTGCCTTTCCAAGAAATTTTAACCTACGACTTAACGTTAATGTGCTGGCATGGATTATGCTTAAATGTTAATCGGGAGAGACAGGAATTGAGATGGAAGATGGTCGGAATCGAAGGATAGCAACATTGAAAAAGGATTAGCGGCAAAATGACTTGGTCTGCGACTCAGCTGAACCTATAGTGATGTAGTAAGTAATATATCTAAATCAGGCTTCACATTTATCCGCATTAAACTGGAGAACATCTCTATTCAGCTGAGCGATTACTCAGGCAGACCTCTGGAGAACGTGGTAGGCACCAGGTGAACAGAGAAGATAAAGCACATGTGAAAGTTGATATTGCCATCAATAGCACACCAGCAATAAAAAGCAGAGTTGAGAGAAAGTCTTGGTTAGCCGGCCGTTCAAATCTTAATGGATCTCCACTCATTCTTAATGCATTAGCTCCAACCCTGAAGATATTTTTAAAGACTTCTGTCACTTATTACATACAAACCTGGAACAACAGCACTGATGACATCAGTTGTAAGTAGTTTTACAGATGTGAACTTTATACTGCAGACTCTCAGGCATCAGACATCAGGCAGCATGGTGGCGCAGCGTAGAGTTGCTGACTTACAGCACCAGCAACCCGTGTTCGATCCTGACCATGGGTGCTGTCTGTAAAGCTTGTACGTTCTCCATCTGACTTCATGGGTTGTTTCCCGGTGCTCCAGTTTCCTCCCACACTCCAAATATGTGAAGGTTTGTAGGTTAATTAGCTTCTGTAATTAGCGCCGGGGGTTGCCTGATGGGAGCGCTCCGTTCACTGGCCTGCGGCAGCCTGAAGCCATAGTCTGCGGAGCTCCAGCTGGCGCGGCGTCCGCAGCATGGGATCGCTCGTTGGGGACCCGGGAGGAGAAGAAGCTCCAACCGCCGGCCCGCGGCCTACTTCTACCGCAGGTGCGGCGGGGACTTACCATCAGGAGCGGGGTCCCTCGCCGGGGACCCCTGGAGAGGAGCTCTCACCGCCGGCCCTGCGGTCTGCGGTGCTTCTGGTTGCGGCGCGGTGGGAACTTTAAATCTTCGACCGCCGGCCTGCAACCTACACCAACTCGAAGCAGCGGTCTCCGATTATGGAGGCACCGATTCAGTACTTACCTTGAATTTTACTCATCTGGATGCCCACAGTGGCGGCTGCGGAGGGTTGAGGTCTCGGCAACGGGAGAAAATGGAGGAGGACTGGCAAAATTTTGTGCCTTCCACCACAGTGATGAAAGGATGTTTGTGTTAAATTTTTATTGTGTTTTTGTGTGTTCTTTTTTCATTGTACCACTGCTGGGAAATTCATTTCACTTGCACTTTATGTGCAAATGACGAATAAAACTGATATTGATTGAAAAATTGTTCCTAATGTGTAGGACAGTGCTCGTGTATGCAGTGATTGCTCATTGGTGCAGACATGGTGGGGTGACAAGTCTGTTTCCACGTTGTATCTCTAAAGTATAAAATATTCTCACATCTAAGGTGTAGTGAATACAATGACCAAACCAAACCTGTGTCCACCATGTCAAAGGGGAATGATCCTTTTTAAAAGTTGAGACAAATATCTTTCTGGTTTTATTTTTTAGGTTTATTGGTGTCACGTGTACCAAGGTAGAGTGAAAAGCTTTATTTTGAATACTATCTAAACAGATGAGATAATGCTATACATATATGCAAATCAAGTCAAACTCAAGAGGATGTAACTAGTAGAGTGGATAAGGAACAACCAGTGGATGTGTTATATCTGGACTTTCAGAAGGCTTTCGACAAGGTTCCACATAAGAGATTAGTATACAAACATAAAGCACACGGTATTGGGGGATCGGTATTGATGTGGATAGAGAACTGGTTGGCAGACAGGAAGCAAAGAGTAGGAGCAAACGGGTCCTTTTCACAATGGCAGGCAGTGACTAGTGGGGTACCGCAAGGCTCAGTGCTGTGACCCCAGCTATTTACGATATATATTAATGATTTGGACGAGGGAATTGAATGCAACAGCTCCAAATTTGCGGATGACACGAAGCTGGGGGACATTGTTAGCTGTGTGGAGGATGCTAGGAGGCTGCAAGGTGACTTGGATAGGCTGGGTGAGTGGGCAAATACATGGCAGATGCAGTATAATGTGGATAAATGTGAGGTTATCCACTTTGGTGGTAAAAACAAAAAAAGTAGACTTTTACCTGAATGGTGGCCGATTAGGAAAGGGGGAGATGCAACGATACCTGGGTGTCATGGTACACCCATTAAAAGTAGGCATGCAGGTGCAGCAGGCAGTGAAGAAGGCAAATGGTATGTTAGCTTTCATAGCAAAGGATTTGAGTATAGGAGCAGGGAGGTTCTACTGCAGTTGTACAGGGTCTTGGTGAGACCACACCTGGTGTATTGCATACAGTTTTAGTCTTCTAATCTGAGGAAAGACATTCTTGCCATAGAGGGAGTACAGAGAAGGTTCACCAGACTGATTCCTGGGATGTCAGGACTTTCATATGAAGAAAGACTGGATAGACTCGGTTGGTACTCGCTAGAATTTAGAAGATTGAGGGGGGATCTTATAGAAACTTCCAAAATTCTTAAGGGGTTGGACAGGCTAGATGCAGGAAGATTGTTCCCGATGTTGGGGAAGTCCAGAACAAGGGGTCACAGTTTAAGGATAAGGGGGAAATCTTTTAAGACCGAGATGAGGAAAACATTTTTCACACAATGAGTGGTGAATCTGTGGAATTCTCTGCCACAGAAGTTAGTTGAGGCCAGTTCATTGGCTATATTTAAGAGGGAGTTAAATGTGCCCCTTGTGGCTAAAGGGATCAGGGGGTATGGAGAGAAGGCAGGTACAGGATATTGAGTTGGATGATCAGCCATGATTATATTGAATGACGGTGCAGGCTCGAAGGGCCGAATGGCCTTCTCCTGCACCTATTTTCTATGTTTCTATGTTCCAAGCACTGTAGTTAGAACTAAGGGGAGGATACAGATAGTTCTCAGCATTGTAGAGCATCAGTTCCATAGACAATGTCTGCAATGGAATAGAGGACAGTATTCCAGTTTAATGGAAGGTCCATTTAGAAGCCTGATGATGGAGGCAAATTAGCTGTTCCTCAGTCCGGTGTTGCATGCTTTCAAGCTTCTGTACTTTCTGCTGGATGGGAGCAGGGAGAACATGCAATCTCTGTACAGACAGCATCCGTAGTCATGATCGAACCCGGATCCCTGGTGCTGGAAAGCAGCAACTCTACCACTGCACCACCACGTGGCCCTGCATTGTAGATGCATTATTTATGGGTCCTGTCACAGACTCCATTCCTCAGCCGTTGAACCTAGTCATTTACCCTGAAACAGAACCGGATCTTTGACAATCTTGGTGCCATTTGAGCCTGTGAGGTTGGGTTTTCCTACCTACACTATTGTCCACTTTCACTTCTAACATCACCCATTATGTTCAGTTTTAGTTTATTGTCACATACCGAGGTACAGTGAGAAGCTTTATTGCGTGCTAACCAGACATCGGAAAGACAATACATGATTACATTCGACCATTCACAATGTACTTGATAAGGGAATAACGTTTAGTGCAATGTAAAGCCAGTAGAGCCCGATCAAAGATAGTCCGGGGGTTCCCGATGAGGTAGATAGTAATTCACGACTGCTATCTCCCTCATCTTTATTGCCTCTGCCTTAGCGCACCAGCTATCAGGACATTTATCTTTGACTGTGTTAACTCTATCATTGACTGTGCCAGCATAATCCTGGCTGGCAGCCCACATTCTCGATCATCTCGAGACCATCAAGCTTGACTGCCCTTCGTACCCGCACCCAGCCTCTCCCTCCGCCACCTCAGTGCTCACCAAGCTAAAATGACACCTGGTTAAGGAACACCTCAAATTTAACTATTTCATCCTTGCTCTTAAATGCACATGAGACACATATTCTACCTGTGACTCTCTAGAGATGCTGCCTGTCCCACTGAATTACTCCAGAATTTTGTCTTTAAGAAGGAACTGCAGATGCTGGAAAATCGAACGTAGACAAAAATGCTGGAGAAACTCAGCGGGTCAGGCAGCATCTATGGAGTGAAGGAAATAGGCGACGTTACCCGAAATGTCGCTTATTTACTTCACTCCATTGATGCTGCCTCACCCGCTGAGTTCTCCAGCATTTTTGTCTACCAGCATTTTGTGTCTATCTTTGATGTAAACCAGCATCTGCATTTCCTTCCTACTCATTTTGTCTGCTCCAGAGCCTCCACTGCGAAATCTCCTCAAGGTCTGCCTTCTACCTCCACTCTGCGTTGCGCAACACCGTCTCCCGCTGCTCCCACCATGTGATTCTCTGTCCCTTTTAAACTTTACCCTTCCACATCTCTGGACTGCCTCTCCCTTGACTCTCAGTCTGAAGAAGGGTCTCGACCTGAAATGTTACCCACTCCTTCTCTCAAGAGATCCTGCCTGACCCGTCAAGTTACTCCAGCATTTTGTGTCTCTTTGTTGTAAACTAGCATCTGCAGTTCCTTCCTACCCCATTCCCTGCTCTTGTGATCCCTTCCCCCTTCCTTATGACCCCCAACACGTGTCACCCCTAACTATCCCTCCCCCAGTGACCCCCATCCCTGTCCCTCTAACCCCCTCCCTGTCCCATCACCACCCTCTCCCAGTGAACCCCTCCCCTCTCCCTGTCACCCTCCCTCCCTGTCCCTCTGACCCTCTCCTTGTCTCTTCGACCTCCCTCTCTGTCTCTGTGGCCCCTGTCCATGTGTACCCCCTCCTTATGGCCCACCTTTCCTTGACCCTCTTACCTCCTCCCTGTTGACCCCTCATCCCCGTGGCCCCTGCCCCTATCACCTTCTGTCATTCCTGTGACACCTCCCACTCCCTGTCCCAGTGACGCCCCTCCGTCCCTGTGATCGCACCCACTCTGTCCATCTCACTTCCCCCACCTTGTCCATGTAACCTCCCTCCCTGTTTGTGTGACCCTCCCCCTTCCTATGTAACTCACCCTCACTGTCTGTGTAATGCCTACCCTCCCGTTTACCCTGTCTGTGTGTCCTCTCACCCTGCCTCAATGGGCTCCTCCACCTCCATATCCCTCCCTAATCCACACTCCTCCCATTTTCTCATATTACACACCCTTGTTCGAATCGCTCCACCGATTACAACCATTCCCTTCTGCCTGAAGTTCTTCCCTGAAATCATCCACCTCTCTCCTCTTTTACATTGGTTCTTAAGTACTTAATCAAATTCCCTGGTCTCTCCTCAATAACAGCAGGGCACGTACGGTGGCTCAGCAGTAGAGTTGTTGCCTTACAGCGCCAGAGACACAGGTTCGATCCTGACTACGGGTGCTGTCTGTACGGAGTTTGAACGTTTTCCCTGTAACCGCGTGGTACTCGGGTACTGTGTATGATGTACAGGGACATTGTGTGGCCCCACATACTATGGTTTCCTCCCACACTCCAAAGACGTGCAGGTTGTAGATTAATTGGCATTGGTTAAAAAAATTGTTAGTTGTCCCTGGTGTGTGTAGGATAGTGTTTGTGTGCAGGGATCGTTGGTCGGTGCGGACTCAGTCGGCCAAAGGCCTGTTTTCGCACTGTATCGCTCAACCAAAATAAACGTTTTGTTAATTGCTTCTATGAAAGGTATTGGGACATTTATATTACTTTAAAGGTTAAATGCTAATCAATGCTGTTGTTTTTGTTTCATGACCATTGCATAATCAATGCCAATCAGTTACCATCATCTAAGTTTTGTTCAATGTAAGGGTGGCATGGTGGTGCAGCTGGTAGGACTGCTGCCTCACAGAGCCAGAAACCCCGGTTCAATCCTGACCTCAGGTGCTGTCTGTGTGAAGTTTGCAGGTTCTCCCTGTGACCGCGCAGGTTTCTTCCAGGTGTTCCGGTTTCCTCCTACATCCCAAAGATGTGCAGGTTCGTAGGGACAATTTACAATTTACAGAAGCCAATAAACCTACAAACCTGTACATTTTTGGAGTGTGGGAGGAAACCGGAGAATCTGGAGAAACCCATGCGGTCACAGGGAGAACGTACAAACTCCGTACAGAGCACCCATACAGATATCAAACTTGGGTCTCTGGCGCTATAAGGCAGCAACTCTACTGCTGCACCACTAAGCCACCTTTGAATACTAGATTGAAACAAAAGAGACAGGGTACAGATAATTTTTGACATTTATGTTATATTTTGGCTGATTTTTTAAGTCCCGATTTTTCTGGACTTGTACAATAATTCAACATTTGCCTTGCGCACTTTAAGCTTATTGCTAGTGGGGATGCTTGGAATGAATAGGGGGTTAATTTGGACCAGTGGGAATCAAGAACCACTTATGACTTTGGACACAGATTCCCATTGAGTTCACTGCGTGACATTTGGATCAAGCAGGCACTTAGACACTTGGTGAATGAACCTAACGTGTTACAAATTACTTCCATTCTTTGGCCTGCTTAAAATAATAATATACATCATTTATGCTTTATATTTTTGAGATTCACAACATGTACTACAATCCGTGGGGAGATTACTCTCTTGCTTTTAAACTTTGACAGTGTCATACATTTTCTACCTACCCTCCCCAATTATCAGCTGAGAGAGGTTTGACTGAAAGATTAACTATTTCCTTCCACAGATGTTGCCTCATCTGCTGTTTGGTCTCAGTATCAATTGTTAGTGGGCCAAGTGAAGGTAAAAGCAAATGGAAATTGACTAAAAGTTCAGTTTAGTTTAGAGATACATTATGGAAACAGGCCCATTGACCCACCGAGTCCACAGCGACCATCAACCACCTTTTCACACTAGTTCTGTGTTATCCCACTTTCTCGTCCGCTCACTACAAACTAGGTATAGTTAACAGAGGCCAATTAACCTACAAACTCGCACATCTTTGGGATGTGGGAGGAAACCAGAGCATCCATAGGATACCCAAACATTCACATGGAGAACGTAAAAACCACACAGCCAGCAACCGAGATCATGATTGAACTCGGGTCTCTGGTGCTGTGAGGAACAGTTTAGTTTTAATAATATAACGTGGAAACAGACCCTTTGGTCCATCGAGTCTGTGCCGACCAACGATCACACATATACTAATTCTGTTATCCGAGTGTTGCATCCTATACTCTAGGGACAATTTACATAAGCCAATTAACCTATAAAATTGCATGTCTTTGTGATGTCAAAGGAAATCAGAGCAGCCAGAGGAAACACACATGGTGATGAAGAGAATTTACAAACTCCGTACAGATAGCACCCAAGGTCAGGATTGAACCCATGCTCTGGAGCTGGGTGGCAACAGCTCTTCCAATTGTGCCAATGAGTCGCCGTTAAGATAAATAAAATTATTTTATTTTCCAGCAAGAAGACACGTATGTTTATTAAGCGGGTGTGGTGGCACTTTTATGTCCATGTGTCCAAAGTCATAAGTGGTTCTTGATTGCCACTTTGTGACTGGCACAGGCCAAAGCTGGCCCTCTGTTCATTACAAGCATCCCCACTGGCAATAAACTCCATATGGCATTTGTATGTACTCCCTGGGACCTACGTGGGCTTTCTCCAGCTCCTCCTGTTTTCTCCCACACTCCGAAGATGTACAGGTTTGTAGGCTTATTGGCTCGAGTAAAATTGTAAGTTGCCCCTAGTGTGTAGGATAGTGTTAGTGTGCGGGGATCGCTAGTCAGCATGGATTTGGTGGGCTGAAGGACCTGTTTCTGCGCTGTATCTTTAAACTAAACTAATCCTGGTGACGAGTAATATCACGTGGGCTTTCTGAGGTTTTTATGCTCCTAGGTGTGGTAGAGCAATCTTTGTTTTGCTTAAAACTTTGTGCAACTATTTCATGCTCATCAGATGAGGCTGTGTTTGGAACACTGCACCATATTAACCTTTCCCCTGCAGAATAAAAGGATGTACCTTTAGAAAGGAAATGAGCAGAAATGTATTTAATCAGAGGGTGGTGAATTCATTGCCACAGACGTTTGTGGGAACCAAGTCAATTGGTATTTTTAAAGTGGAGATTGATAGTTTCTTGATTCGTAAAGGGCCTGTCCCACTTAGACGACTTTTTAGGCGATTGCAGGAGACTCTGCGCTTGCCACATAGTCGCCACATGTTCGCTGATGGTCTCTGGTGAGTCTCCTTCATGGTCTTGAGGAGTTCCCGCATTCAGGGAACTAGTCACAGCCTCAGTATTGTCACCACAAATTTTCCAACATGTGAAAACATTTTCTGCGACCAAAAATTGGTCGCCATGGAGAAAATCGATACTTTTGTAGTCGTAGGTGCAGTTGTAATGGGGTCGCCATATAGTTATAGGTAGTCGAGCTAGTCGTAGGTAGTTTAAGTTAATCGCCTTTGCTGACTGGTGGAAAAAAAATTGCACTCATTGATGGCAAAAAAACATAAGCACGAGTTTTCAGACCAAGGAGAATGGACACGTAAAGTGAAATACCCGCCGAACTTCACAGCTGTGTATCTCTGTCATTAAAAGTTGTCTAGCTTCTTAAAAGTGTCTCCACTCCTTCTCCCCCTTCTTCCCCTTCTCCCCCTTCTCCCCTCCCCCCCCCTCTTTTAAATGACTTACCGTACACTGTGCTTGCCGTCTTAACCTTCCTGTTCATCGCGGTGTGTGTCTGTATCGCCTTGGATTTGCACCGTGTGAATTTCAGACAGCGCTCCCCCCGCTTTCCCTGGATCCCGCCTTTGTGATGTGTTGGTGTGCATTTTATGTGTGTGTGCTCGCGTTCCACTTCCCGGTTTTTCATGCGCGTGCCGCGAACTTGACGGCAGTCCGCTTGACACTCATGCGAGTGCCGTGAACTTGTCGGCAGTCCGCTGAAAAATCACCTAAGGGACAGATCCCTTAAGGGTGTCAAAGGTTACAAGACATTGAGATTGAGAAAGGAAAAATAGTTTAGTTTAGTTTAGTTTCAATGGGCCGAATTGCCTAATTCTGCTGCTCTGTCTTATGGTCATGGGTCCTGTAGTCTATATGGGCCCCATTCAACATTGTGGATTTGCTCTTAAGTAAGATCGTGGTCGATATCTTAATTCTTAAAGTTTTCACAAAACTCATCTCCTGCTTGCGTATCAGTTGATTTCTCTTTGGCGTAAATGTCCAGCCTTTGAATCCCATGCTTAAGCTTGAAGTGAGTGTACCATCCTTGGGAAAATCCTCATGGCTCTGTGGTTTTCTTTTACCATCATGAAATTCCTTTGTGCGTTTTCATTGGTAGTGGCTCTGCGATACATCTTCTGATCCATTTAATGAAAATTGGTTATAAAAGATATGTCAAGTTTTACTGTGTACATTGTATGTTAGTTTTCAGGAACAGCGCGTTTGCAGGTCAATGTATTGGTGGAAAAAGTTGCTGGAGGCCCTGCAACAGCCTGGGGCTCAAATTGATTGGGTGTCGCTTCAAGGGGCCAAGCACGTGGATCTAGCATGCCCTGCAGCGGCATGGAGCAGCGGTGTGGGACAATGACAACATCGCCAGGACAGGCTATCCCCTGTGACTCCGATCCAGTACCACCACTGGGACTATGGCCATTTAAGGTTACATTTTTTTAATTTTTCATTTTCGTACAAAATGCTTTTATTCAGGACAAACAAAAATACAAAGTAGTAACACAATCAAAGAATGCCAATATTGGCATTTTACAAACAAAGTTACCAAATTAAAATATTAACATTTTTATCAATAATGCATTCGACCTTCCGCGGTGACCAGCATTCACAGAAGGCTTCCAGAGTCCCCGTGGACAGTGCGTGTTCCCTCTCCAGGGACACGTGGGCACGGACGTAACCCCGGAAAAGGGACAGGCAGCCGACCGCTGTGCGGCCGTCGACTGCCCGCTGCCTGGACCCGCGAATGGCCATCTTGGCCAGGCCCAGGAGCAGACTGACTGGGAGACCCCCTCCTCCCTCCCGACCCTCCATCCCTCTGTACCGGGTGCCCAAATATCAGAAGCGTCGGACTAAAGTGGAGCCAAAACCTGAGGAGCAACCCCTTCAGATACTCGAACAGGGGCTGCAACCTCTCACACTCCATGTAGACGTGGAACATGGTCTCTTCCACGCCACAGAAGTGACAGGCGGCGGACGAGTCCGTGAACCTGCTCAAGTACCTTTTGCAGGTGATGGCTTTGTGCAACACTCTTCACCAAAGATCTTATAGCAAAGCAAGATAAACTACTCCTGCTAAATGCAATGGACTGACGTGTAGTACGCTATGGAGGGGATCATGGGCATTTTTCCACGCCCATTTTAGCAACCTGAGCCTACCTAACCCGACCCGACTCACACTGTAATCAATGTTGCTGGGCAACAGTTTGTGTGGGTCAGATTCATAAATCTGTCAGTTCAAACTTCTTGTCAAGAATAAAATTTGATTCTGGTAATTGTCTTTTTTAATGTTTTTTAAATCATTTCTTTTTAAATGGCTCACAAGCAGTGTTTGAGTTGATTTTGCAGTAACCGGAACCGACCCGACTCGCAGGGTGATTGACAGGGGGGACTTTTTGTGCGTGATATAGGGTTAGATTCATAATTCTGTTAGTTCATAATTCTGTTGATTCTTGTTAAAGAATAAAATGTTTATAAACACACATACATGAAAATTATATAAATGTATATAACACACACAATTATATTTCTTCTAATCCAATAATGAACTTTATTTCAGACTAGACAAGGGGGTAAATAAGAAACATTAAATAAGAAACATTGTAAAACTCCCTGCAACTTCACACACACTAGGCCTTATCCCCCCCGGCACTCTCTCGCCTGCCCCCTTACTACAATGTCCCCCCTCCCCCCTCTCCTCGCCGCCCCGGGCCCCGCACTCTCCTCGCCGCCCCGGGCCCCGCACTCTCTCTCCTCGCTGCCCCGGACCCCGCACTCCTTCTCCCGGCTGCCCCGGGCCCCGCACTCTCTCTCCTCGCTGCTCTGGGCCCCGCACTCTCTCTCCCCGCTGCCCCGGGCCCCGCACTCTCTCTCCCTGCTGCCCCGCACTCTCTCTCCCCACTGCGGATCCAATCTTTTGGCCGAAAGCAAGAAGGCGGGAGCAAAAAAGCGGAACAAGATGGCGGAGTCAGGTTGCTAAAATGTGTCCTATAATCACCCATGAATCCGCCCATGAGCGTACCTCACGTTTGCGTGAGAGTAATCCATCTTGCTTTGCTATAAGATCTTTGCTCTCCACCCCAGGTCCCCGATGTAAAGGGGGAGGACTCCCTTGTAGGGAGACCTCCACTGGGGACCGCTCCCCTCGTCAGGTGGTAACACGGACCACCAGGGTGTTTCTGGATGGAAGACGGGGGCGAGGAAGTGGAGAGTGTGCAAGAGCAGCCTGTACAACACGCGCCTCTCCGTGTCACAGAACGGCACGCTGGGCATCTCGGAAAGGTGGCTCATGTTGCGTGGGGCCGGCTCTCGGGGAGGGACCCAGGCCATGGGACCTATAAACGATTCGACGGAGCGGGGATAAGTTCGGCCACAATCGCTCCAAGTGCACGCCTCTCCTTGACACCCACCATCACAGCCACAACACCCCCCTCCCCCTGAGGAGCAGCGCCCTGGCTGAAGGTGACCAAATTCCTGGTTTTCAGGAGCTCACAGCAAAAGCCAGGCAACTCCCGCCTAGCACGTCGACTCATACCCGCTACCGGGAGTCGTGAGCCCTCCTGAAGGCAGCCCCGCATGGTGCTCCACGAAAAACCTGCCATCTCCTCCAGCAGGGAGTCCACCTGCCACCTCCCCACCAAGAGACCAGAACACATCCCCCAGTTGATCTTGGCGGAGAATGCAGCCGAGAAAACCTGCTGGCACTCACACATCCCCGCAGGTCAACAGGGGCAATGAACATCAAAATGACATCATCGGCGTAGGCCGAAAGAGCCACCTCCTTCCCCGGTCCTGGTAAAGCCAGGCCTGTCAACCACCTCTGGAGAAGGCACAGGAATGGCTCTATAGGATGGAATACAGCTGGCTAGACATCCCTGACGAACCCCCCTCCCAAAGTGAATGGGAGCCAACAAAGAACCGTTGACCTTAACAAGGCACTCTGCAGCAGTGTATAAAAGTCGGACCCGGGCCACAAAATGCAATCCAAATATTTAAGGTCAAGTTAGGATTCGAACATTTTCTACAAAGTTGACCTTGAAGGATGATTGTGCCTTTGTATGGTAAGATTTTTACTGAACTGTAATCAGAAAAGGAATTTCACTATACCTAGTACAAGTATCTTTGAACCATTGAACCAACAGACTTCAGGAGGAACTTTAAGCTTGCAGCAGCATCACTGGCACACAGACACTGACAGCAAATAAGTTAATTGTGCTTAAATTCTACAAGACAGTGAAACGAAAAAGACTGCACAAAAATAAGACATAAGTGCAAAATACAAATGGAAAGACACGTCAACGGCAATGTAAGAATGCAGCCGAGAAAACCTGCTGGCACTCTGGTCCATAGCGTTCTGTTGCTGAAGTAGGATTAGGATGGATTCCAGTAGTTTCTCAACAGCATAGGAAAGGCTATAAAAGACCAAGCCAGTAGATGGATGATACGTCAAGTCTACAGATCAATATCGCAAAACACCACTCCAAGGTCCATAGAGAATTTTGTGAAGAATTACACGGAGAACTATTTGGAATTAATCAACTGTATTTCAGTGTTTCAAATGTGAAATCATGCATCATCATCGAATGTACATTAGAGGAAGTAAAATCAGTCTTAGTCAGAGAAGGTGTTTTGGATGTGTTGAACAATGATTCACAAGAAACAACATATGAGGAGCAATAGATTAAAGCATCCATTCACTTCTCCCTTCCACCCATCTAGCTTTATATTATTATTGTCACATGTACGAAAGAACAGTGTAAAGCATTGTTTTGCATGCTATCCAGTCAGATCAGTTAATACCATACAAATGCAATCAAGCCACACTCACGTACAATAGGTAGAGCAAAGGGGAAGATGCAGAGTGCAGAATATACTTCTCAGCATTACAGTGCATCAGTTCCAGAGACAAAGTCCAATGTCCTCAATGGGGTAGAAGTGGATACTGTGCAACTGTCCACCGATGACTCAGGAAAGGTGCCTCTCCTCTCCACTGCCCACCAGCAGGCCTGAGCCGTCGTCTCACTTGAGCACCAGGCTCAGCTCCAGGCCCACAGTCTCCATTGGTAATTGGTGTCAAATCTGATTTGTTCTGTACCTTTTCAGACCTCTAGTTTCACTCTCCCCTGTCTGGTGAAGGGTCTTGACCTGGAACGTCACATATTCCTTTTCTCCTGAGATGCTGCCTGATCCGCTGAGTTACTCCAGCATTTTGTGTCTATCTTCAGCACAGAAGCAGTCTCTGAACTCAACCATGCCCATGTAGTCATTTTTCTGATCCCTATTAATCCCCCACAGTAGGCCCCTAGCTTTCTCTGTCTTGGACAGTGAGAGAATAAGTATGGAATTCATGGGAATGTAAGCGGACACAGTAGATGGCACAGTGGTGGAGTTGTTGCCTTATAGCGCCAGAGACCTGGGTTTCATCCTAACTATGGGTGTTATCTGTACGGAGTTTGTACATTCTTCCTGTGACCGCTTGGGTTTCACCTGTGGAAACAGGCCCTTCGACCAAACTTGCCCATGCTGATCAAGATTCCCCATCTATATAGTCCCACCTATCCACATTCAGTCTATGTCCCTCTGAACCAGAATTTGTAAACATAGTACTCTGCAAACAAAATAATAAATGAGAAAAAAAAGTTCTGTGTACTTTGTATATATACATACATACATACATAATGTGGAAGAATGTTCATGTTTGTCAAATTAAGGGTTAAAAACTATAACACTTATAATGCTTGCGTGTATGCTCCCTGACTGCTCAGAGTGTACTTATCAGGAGCTGCAGAAAACTGTCCCCTGTAAATATATTAAAAACTCCTCATCGGAAGAAAGTAGCATGGCAACGGTTATCACGTTGTCCTTGTGCTTATTTCATACTTTTATACTTTTGTACCATGTAGTAAATTAAAGCAAGACTTTAGTCACGTAGACTTGTTTGTTCTATAGTGTATAAGATATTGTTGAAATACTTGTAGCATAGTCTGGCTCCAGTAGACAGGCTCTCCGTGATATCACGTGAATAAAACCTCGCAATCTCGAAGTCTGGTTCTGGCAGTGTTTCTTTAAGTAAATTCCCTGACACATACATCCATACATTCATATGCCCATACATATATACATACACATAAAAACAAACATACGAGGAGAGGGTAAGCAGATGACGCATGCGATCACTGGAGCCTCGGCAGCGAGTGAAGACGTTTACAAAAAGTGCCAAAACACAAAGACAAGACCAATGCCCTGAGTCTATATAATTCAGAGTTTATTTGGAGGTTGTAGTGTTTAATAGCCTTATGGTTGTAGGGAAGTTGCTGCTCTTGAACCTGAACATTACAGTTTCCAGGCTCCTGTACCTTCTTCCTGATGGCAGGAGTGAAATGAGAGTGTGGCCAGGGTGGTGTGGGTTCTTGCTGATGCTGGCGGCTTTTTTGATACAGCGACTCTTGTAGATCCCTTTGATGGTGGCGAGGTCAGTACCCGCGATGAGCCGGACAGTATTCACCATTCTTTGTCATTTTCTCCGCTCCCGTCGAGGCTCCAGTGATCACATGTGTCATCTGCTTAGTCTCCCTTCGTATGACAAACCTGCCGCTCCAGGAATCAATCTAGATGAGGCAAGTGGTAATGACCCTGGCTATAAAGGTTAATTACGGACAGAATTGATCAATTCTGCTGGGGTTTGTATGGGGCAAAATCAAATGTTGTTTCTTTGGTTCTGAGAATTAAAGCTGTTTAGAAACCAGAGCAAGCCTTGCTTACTCAATAATGAAAAAGTCAACAGATACCAGGCATTCTCCTTATGATGGAATTGATCCGTGAAAATGTGTAGAATTGTTCTTTTTTATTATATTTGCCGACTATTTAATCAAGTAATGTCTCACCTGCCTTTATTTGTAACTGCAGATCATTCAATCAGTTTATTCCTGGTCCCAATACAATATCAGAACAAATGATTTTGTTCTTTGTCAAGCTGATATTTTATGAAGCCAAAATGCAAACCCACTGAGTTGGGTTATATTAAATATACTGGAGTAGATTGCATTATTTCCTGCCTTATACCATTGTGTCAGAGGGGTGAATATGTGTAAAAATGTGTACTGTTGCTTGAAAGGGCAGTGCATTCATTTTTGTACAGCCAAGCCAATCTCAGGGTGTACACACAAGCTCAAATAAGGTTAAAGTGGTTTATTTAAGAGCTTTCAGAGACTGCCCGGTCCACAGTAATGTAAATATGACCTAATATGTTATGAATTACTTGGACATATTTACATGCATAACACTACATTAACTATCGATAAACAAACTGAGCAAAATAAACTCCAGAAGTTAGATATCCAAACAAAAACCTGTAAATGCTGGAAGCACTCGGTAGGTCAGGGAGCATCTGTGTCGAGAGAAACAGATCGACGTTTTGGATCTGCATATTTCTTCCACCCCCCCCTCCCTCATGTCTCTTTCCAATGACTACACAGTGCTGTTTTCTCAAAACGTTGATCACAAAACGTCACCCATTCCTTCTCTCCAGAGATGCCTGCCTGTTGCGCTGAGTTACTCCAGTTTTTTGTGTCTATCTTCAGTTTAAACCAGCATCTGCAGTTCCTTCTTACACAGTTGTGCATACATTGGGAGGAAGGACTTGCATGTAGTAATATGTTTAGCTTTACCGACACAGTGGGCGGCATGGCAGCGCAGCCGTACAGTTTCTGCCTTACAACGCCAGAGACCCAGGTTCGATCCTGACTACGGGTGTTGTCTGTATGCATGGGATGACCAAAGGGCCCATTTCCACGCTGTATCTCTAAAGCAAACTAAACTAAACTTTGCCTCTGTTGATGGGACAAGTTTAACTCAGCCCATGGAGCAAAGTGGGATACAGAAATGTGAAATGTTTACACCAGTCAGACTTTGATAAACTTCAAAGGGAAAATTCAAGGTATTCAGTCAAAATATTCCATTAAAGACTTGTTTTTTAATGTGATTTATGTGAAGAGGGATACACTGCGCAGACGTTGGCAAATACTATGGCACCCAACTGTGTTCGGAGAGGAGTCATCTAAAGATGTTTTTGAGGGATGTGTGTGGCCAAGTCATCAAAAGTCAATGTGCCTGAGGTAACATGATGAGTTCCAATCTCCACACTCTTCAACAGGCATGAGTTTTGCAAAAGTTTATTTAAAGGTACATTAACTCTTCAACTCTCTTCCAGCTGCCCCCTTCCGTACAATCAATCTGTAGAACAGTCCTGACCAGAAACGTGTCGCCTATCCATGTTCTCCAGAGATGCCACCTGACTCGCTGAGTTACTCCTGCATTTTGCCTAATTTTTCTCCAATAAATAATTTATATATATATAATTTATAGTTATATAAGCATCTAGCTCTAATTGGCCTCCTTCTAAACATCTTCACCCTGTGGCCCAAGAATTCACCTGATGTGCATTTGAAGTTGTATGTGAACCATCCATTGACTGGCTGCAAGTGTTTTTATTAACAAGAAGGCCAGTTGTCTTAATGTTAACAATAGTTAATAGCTCTTTAATTGTCACATGTACCTCGATACAATGTTTTGCATATATTCCAGTAAAATCATATTGTACAGGAAGGAACTGCAGATGCTGGTTTAAATCGAAGGTAGACACAAAATGCTGGAGTAACTCAGGCAGCATCTCTGGAGAGAAAGAATCATATTGTACATCAGCACCATCATACATAAGTAAAAGAGTGCAATGACTGTACTGTTAAACAATTTTTTTCTTCTGAGGCAGTACACAAAGAGTTGCCACGTTTCTGACGTTGACGTTGTTGGTGTTCTCCACTTCTGCTCCACCACTCTGTTCCACTGCAGGCTGCGTCCGATCCACAAGCTGGTCTGATCTCTGTAGGGCCCCCAGCAGCGCCCGATCCATGCAATCCCCCAGCTGCTGCAGGGCCTCTGTCGTCTGTCACCTCTTACAACTGACAGTACTGTTTTTGAAATTTACCATTTCTTCAACTCAGATTAATATTCTCAATAATCCCCCCCAGAGACAAGCATTCATCCACAATAAAAAAGATACAGCAGATCCATAAAAAAGCGGTGCCCGATCCATGCAATCCTTTACCAGCTGCTTCCCCCGTCCTGTCACTCTGCAACAATGCAATCCCCCAGCCCTGCATCCCACCGCGATTAATATTCTCAATAATCCCCCCCCAGAGACAAGCATTCATCCACAATAAAAAAGATACAGCAGAAAAACAGGCCCCTGCATCCCACCGCGTCACGACCGAGCATTCAACCTCATCGTTCCCCAGCCCCGCACGGCCCGATTTTACCTTCTCCCTAAAATCCACAAACCTGACTGTCCCGGTAGACCCATTGTCTCTGCCTGTTCGTGCCCCACCGAACTCATTTCCAAATACCTTGACTCCATCCTATCCCCCTTGGTTAAATCCCTCCCTACCTATGTTCAGGACACCTCAGACAGTCTCCGCCGTCTCCACGCATTCCATTCTCTAGGCCCTCACCCCCTCATCTTCACCATGGACGTCCAGTCACTCTACACCTCCATCCCCCTCCAGGATGGTCTCAAAGCCCTTCGGTTCTTCCTCGACCAGAGAAGCAACCTATACCTGGCCACTAACAATCTCCTCCGCATAGCGGAGCTGGTCCTTACCCTCAATAACTTCACGTTTGACTCCTCCCATTTCCTCCAAATACAAGGCGTAGCTATGGGCACACGCATGGGCCCGAGCTATGCCTGCCTCTTTGTCGGTTACGTCGAGTAATCCTTGTTCAATACATACCAGAGCCCCATCCCCGACCTCTACCTCCGCTACATCGACGACTGCTTTGGTGCCACCTCCTGCACCCGCACAAAACTGGCTGACTTCATCCACTTCACCACTAACTTCCATCCGGCACTCAAATATACCTGAACCATTTCCGACACTTCCCTACCATTCCTTGACCTCACTATCTCCATTGCAGGTGATAGACTTCTGACCGACATCCACTATAAACCTACTGACTCCCATGGCTATCTGGACTACACTTCTTCCCACCCTGCTTCCTGTAAAGACTCCATCTCCTACTCCCAATTCTTTCGTCTACGCCGCATCTGGTCCCAGGATGAGGCGTTCCACACCAGGGCATCTGAAATGTCCTCATTCTTCAGGGAACGGGGATTCCCCTCCTCCACCATAGATGAGGCTCGCACCATGGTCTCTTCCATATCCCGTACCACTGCTCTCTCTTCCCATCACCCCACTCGCAACAAGGGCAGAGTCCCCCTAGTCCTTACCTTTCACCCCACCAGCCGTCACATACAAAAAGTAATCCTCCGTCAGTTTCGCCACCTCCAACGTGACCCCACTACTCGCCACATCTTCTCATCTCCCCCCATATCTGCCTTCCGTAAAGACTGCTCCCTCCATAACTCCCCTGTCAATTCTTCCCTTCCTTCCCGTAACACCCCTTCCCCAGGCACTTTCCCTTGCAACCGCAAGAGATGCAACACTTGTCCCTTTACCTCCCCCCTCGACTCCATTCAAGGCCCCAAGCAGACGTTCCAGGTGCGACAGAGGTTTACCTGCATCTCCTCCAACCTCATCTATAGCATCCGCTGCTCTAATAGTCAGCAGATCTATATCGGTGAGACCAAGCGGAGGTTGGGAGATCGTTTCGCCGAACACCTCCGCTCGGTCCGCAAGAACCTACCTCACCTCCCGGTGGCTCAGCACTTCAACTCCCCCTCCCACTCCGAATCCGACCTCTCTGTCCTGGGTCTCCTCCATGGCCAGAGCGAGCAACACTGGAAATTGGAGGAACAGCACCTCATATTCCGCTTGGGGAGTCTGCATTCTGGGGGCATGAACATTGAATTCTCCCAATTTTGTTAGCCCTTTCTGTCTCCTCCCCTTCCTCAGGCCTCCTGCTGTTTCCTCCCATCCCCCAGCCTTCGGGTTCCTCCTCCTTTTTCCTTTCTTCTCCCTACCCCCATCAGTCTGAAGAAGGGTTTCGGCCCGAAACGTTGCCTTTTTCCTTCGCTCCATAGATGTTGCTGCACCCTCTGAGTTTCTCCAGCTTTTTTGTGTACCTCCGATTTTCCAGCATCTGCAGTTCCTTCTTAAACAAGCTATTTAGGACTTTGGTTTGGCTACATTTGGAATGTTGTGTGCAATTCTGGTCACCCCATAATAGGAAGGATGTGGAGGTTTAGGAAAGGGTTTAGTTTAATTTAGCTTAGTTTACTTTGTGAATACAGTGCAGATAAAGGCCCTGTGCCCCACCAAATCTGTGCCGATGAGCAATCACCTCATACACGAGCACTAACCTACACACTAGGGACAATTTACTATCTTTACCAAAGCCAATTAACCTACAAACCTGAATGTGGGAGGAAACTGGTGCACCAGACAAAATTCATGCGGTCACATGGAGAATTATCAAATTCTGTAAGGACAGTCAGGATTAAACCCGGGTCTCTGACGCTGTAAAGCAGCAACTCTACTGCTGCATCACTGTGCTGCCCCACAGAGGATGTTTACCAAAATTATGTCTGGATTTGTGGATATCAGCTATGACACACTATTCATGAGAGAGCGGACAGACTAGAATTGTTTTCTCTGGAAAGCAGGAGGTTGAGGGGTAACCTGATAGAAGTATATACAATTATTTGAGACATAATGGGATAGACACTCAGAACTTTTTTTCTCAGGATGGAAATAACAAACAACATGGCACAGCTCCAAAGCGGGAGTGGTGAAATTTAATGGAGGTGAGTGGGGCAAGGTGGTGGGTGCCTGGAACGCACTGCCACGGGGCGTGTGGAGGCAGATACGATAGTGGCATCTTAGAGTCGTTAGGTAGGCACATGGATATGCAAAGAATGGAAGGATATGGATTATGTGCAGGCAGAGAAGAGTTGGTGTTGGCATAATGATCAGCACAGCCATTGTGGGCTGATGGGCCTGTACATGTGCTGTAGTGTTTTATGTTCCATGTTCTACAGAGTGCTGCTACGTTGGGCATAATTCTCTCCTCTCACAGCACACGGAAAAGCAAGCATGCATTTCTGCCTCATTGATTATTGAAGAGGCTTTTGACCTTGTGAATGGGGATAAGTTATGAAAACATTCAGAGAAACAAAGGATTAGACTTCAGAGAAAAAAAAGATCATTTATAAAGTTTAAAGTGCCATGAAGCAATCATATTGTACACAACACAATATTTCACTGTTAATAGGTTCTAAAGACTTTCAACAAGTTCGCCTCTGCTTTGCGTAGATAAGACATTCAAAGATGACAAGTCCAGTCAATAGACTGATTTCTAATTGCAAATTTGAGTGCCGAAAGCAGAGGGTGTTTTGCAATAGAAAACAAAAATAAACCATTATTCAAGAATGTTGATGAAACAAATAAGAAGATATTTAATGAACAAAGAATCGGAATAGCAGATGGGAATTCTCTCTCCAATTCACGTGGGATGCTGGCAGTGTCTTCATTGGTAGCAAATTGGTTCAATCAGTAGGTTCTGAGTTGACCAACTCCAGGAATTATAGTATATGAGACCAGACTCACACCCAATTTCTGAGGGACACTGTAATATTAATGCTTTCTTCCAGATGAGGTTGGCTTTTTGGTGAATGAGAAAACTCTCCTGACATCATCTCTGAACTATAACTGCTGCTGTTGAATTTAGTTTTAATTTAGTTTGGAGATACAGCACGGACACATGCCCTTCAGCCCACCAAGTCCATACTGACCACCAATCCCCATACTCTAACAATATCCTACACACGAGTGACAATTTACAATCATTATCGCAACCAATTAACCTACAAACCTGTACGTCTTTGGAGTGTGGGAGGAAACCGGAGCAACCGGAGAAAACCCGCAAGGTCATGGGGACTACGTACAAACTCTGTACAAACAGCACCCGTAACCACGATCAAACTCAGGTCTCTGGCACTGTAACGCAGCAGCTCTACTGCTGAACTGCTATGGCACAGAAGGAAACTACAGTGGCAGCACAGTGGAGCAGCTGGTAGAGCCGCTGCTTCACCATGCCGGAGATACAGGTTTGATTCTGACCTCAGGTGCTGTCTGTGTGGAGTTTGCACGCTGTCCCTATGGACACCTGGGTTTCCTTTGGGTGCTCCGGTTTCCTCCTACATCCCAAAGACATGTAGGTTTGTAGGTTAATTGACCCTCTGTAAATTGACCTTGTGTTGGATTAGTGTGTAGGGAGTAGACGAAAAAGTGGAATAACATGCAACTAGTGTGAATGGGTGATTGATGGTTGGTGTGGACATGGTGGACCCAAGGGCCTTTTTCCTTGCTATATTTTTCTATTCAAGCAATCAACCAGCTGGCCCATCAAGTCTCACCAGTTCTATCCCCTGCTCTTTCTCCACATTCTTGACGGTTATTGAATCTGAGGTGCCTATCTCTTGCAAAGCCTTTATTGCTACCGAGATAGCATGAATCCATTAAACACCCTGAAATCCATCTCAATTCTACATCCATCTGGTTGCCCCATTACCAAAAGGATGTAGAAGCATTGGAGAGGGTTCAGATGAGTTTTACCAGTGCTGCCTCGATTAGGCATTAGTTATGAGAGTTTGGACAAATTTGGATTGTTTTCTATGTTACACTGGAATGAAGATGTGACAGAAGTATATAGAGGGTAGACACTCAGAACCTTTTTCCCCAAGGTGGAAATGTAAAAAACTCAAAGCCATAACTTTAAGGTTAGATGGACAAAGTTTAAAATAAATGTTTTGCACGGTGGCGCAGAGGTAGAGTTGCTGCCTTACAGCCCCAGAGAACCGGGTTCGAACTTGGCTATGGGTGCTGTCTGTACTGAGTTTGTATGCTCTCCAATTGACCACGTGGGTTTTCCCCGGGTGCTCCGGTTTCCTGCCTCACTCCAAAGACATTCAGCTTAGTAGGTTAATTGGCCTTGGTAAAGATTATAAATTATCCCAAGTTTGTTGGACAGTGCTAGTATACAGGGATCACTGGTCGGCATGGACTTGGTGGGCCATAGGGCCTGTTTCTGCACTGTATCTCTACACTAAACTAAACTAAACTAAAGTCCTCCATGCGATAGGAGTGGCTGACATACATGGAGATACATACTATGAATAATCATCACAAAGATCGGCAGAGTGGGGATTTGTCAGAACGAGAGGGCTGGAGGCATCTTCTACCATGTGGGAACATGATTTATGGCAATATCTGTGGTTATGTGATGGGCCCTGCTTTAACTATATATTGCCCATGGTAATCCTGTGGCTTCAGTTGAATTATATAGATGAGCAGCCACAATTCCAATTTACGGATGAGTTCTTGGTATCTGAACCAGACTTTACTGGACTTTATCTTGCACTAAATGTTATTCCCTTTATCTTGTACCTGAACACTGTGGATGGGTTGCTTGTAATTATGTATAGTCTTTACCCTGACTGGATAAAACACAACAAAAAAAACGTTTCACTGTACCTTGATACATGTGTTAATAAAGTAAAATAAGCTAGAAGCCTCTTGTAAACTTGGGTGGGGGTGCTGCAAACACAGCCAAGAGTTAATTAAAAAACATTATCATAATCGTGTTGAAATCATTCATTATAGATTAGCAATCCTTGAATATCTAATAGAATAATTTAGAGATACAGCGTGGAAACAGGCCCTTCAATCCACCACGTCCACGCCGACCAGCGATCCCCCATTCACACTAGTTCTATGTTATCCCACTTTCTCATCCACTCCCTATACACTGGGGACAATTTACAGAGGCCAATTAACCTACAAATCCGCATGTCTTTGAGATGCGGGAGGAAACCGGAGCACCCGGTGGAAACCCACATGGTCACGTGAAAACTCCACACAGACAACACCCACATGCAGGATCAAACATTGGTTTCTGGCAGTAGGTTTTAAGTTTTCATAGTCATACAGGGTGGAAACAGGCCCTTCGGCCCAACTTGCCTATGCCAACCAACATGCTTCATCTATACTAGTTCCACCTGGCAGCTTTTGGTCCATATCCCTCTCAACCTATCCTGTCCATTTACCTGTCTATATGTTTCCTAAATGTTGTGAAAGTACCTGCCTCAACTACATCCTCTGGCATCTTGTTCCATACACTTACCACTGTTTGTGACAAAAAGTTACCTTTCGGATTCCCATTACATCTTTTCCCCCTCGCCTTAAACCTATGGCCTCTCTGTTCTCTATTTCCTTTGTTTTCATTGAGGATTATTTGATTCGCATTAAATATAACTCCAGCTACTCTGTAATATACTGCACCAAGAATCTACCTTGAAAATAATTGGTCTGTTACCACTGAGGGCCTTTGCAGTGCCAATTACATGGGCCCAAGGCATGCCAGTTCATCCCAATTAAAGCCTGACAATTTTTGCATCCCAGTTTAATAAGGGAATATGTACCCTGTTCAAATCTAATTTTTTTTGGACTCTTTTGCACAACCATAGGCTCAAAGATACCTCTGTGAATGGATAGCAAGTTAATTTATTCTTGCAGATAAAGTGGTTATTAAAGGCACAAGATTATTAAGAGCTGAGAGGGGTTGAAGAATATGTCTACTCCTATGTGTTTTTGCGATACATAAGTACAAAAAGATCAGACCAGGAGAGACATGTAGTTTCATCTTCAGGATGTGTGGGTTGTGGGTTAATTGACTGCTGTGAATCGTCCTTTATTTGAGTCTAGGTTTATTATTGTCATGTGTACCAAGGAAAGCTTTGTTTTGCATGTTGTCCAAACAGATCAGATAATACTCTAAATAAATATAGTCGTCAAACTAAAGTACAAATGGTAGAGCAAAGGGGAAGATACATCACACAGAATATGCAGTGGTTGGAGTTTACAGGTAGAAAAGAGATTAAAAAGAGTGGAGAGATTGAATCGGATGATCGCAGGTCCTTCGTTGGGAAGTGCACGCTCAAATAATCGAAGATAGACGCAAAATGTTGGAGTACCTCCGTGGGACAGACTGAATCTCTGGAGAAAAAGGATGGATGACATTTTGCGTCAGAAACTTCTGAAAAAGTATATTCCTAGTGTGTAGGTGTAGTGTATGGGTGATCGTTGGTTATAGTCTGAAGAAGGATTCCAACCTGAAATGTGGGTCTCTGGCATTGTAAGGCAACTCTTCAATTGAAGCTCCTGGTTCTGCCAAAGAGAAGACTTACAGAATTGCATCCTTTACAGCAGTGTAGATTGCAGCAGACATTGAATAGAATCAGTAGCTTCACATTCAGAATAATTCCAAAATCTGTCAGCAATGTAAGATCAAGCTTATTCTCAACTGTTGCTGCCTCTGCTGCTGCAAACTCACTGAATTTAACAAATTGCACCTTCTAGGCCCCGCAAGACATCAATTCTACTTTCAATTCCATGGTTGCTATATTTTGATTGACTCTTTGGTATTTGAAGTCTGCAAGGAGGCCGAAAAATGAAAGAAATCTAATGCAGTCCTTTACCGCTTCACAAATCACAGGACAGCGGTGATTTCGTAAAACCATCCACAAGTGGATGGAGAAGGCGATTGATTTTGTGTTGAGAGTTTTAACTCTATGAACCTCTGGAAGCTTAGAGCGTAACTGACCAAGAATATCTAAATGCAAGGACATTGTTTGACGCACTGAAGCTGCTTCATTTTTTTCTCTGATTTCAATATCTGCCATTCCACCATAAAGAGAACATTCAGTAGAACATTTTTAATTTAGTTTAATTTAGGGGCGCAGTATGGAAACAGGCCCTTCAGCCCACTGGGTCTGCCTCGACCAGCGATCACTGCACACCAAAGGGCCTGTACCACTTAGGCAATTTTTCAGCAGACTGCCAGCGAGTGTCAAGCTCGCAGCACTTGCTGAAAAACCGGGAAGTGTAATGGCGAGTGTCAAGAGTGGAACACACACACAAACACATCGCAAATGCAGGGGCCAGGTAAAGCAGGGGGAGCGCTGTCTGAAATTCACAGGATGCAAAGCCAAGGTGATACAGACACACACCGCGATGAACAGGAAGGTTAAGACGGCTAGCACAGTGTACTGTAAGCGGAGGGGGGGGGGAGAAGGGGGGAGAGTAGTTGAGACACTTTTAAGAAGACAGACAACTTTTAATAAGTCAGAGGTACACAGTTGTGAAGTTCGGCGGGAATCTAACATTACCGATCGGTTTTCTTTGGTTCTGAAAACACGTGCTTATGTTTTTTTCCCCAATGAGCCAATGGAAATCCCCGGTCAGCAAAGGAGATTAACTAAAACTGCCTAAGGCTACCTCGACTACCTACAACTACATGGCGACCCCATTACCACTGCACCTACGACTACAAAAGTATCGATTTTCTCCATGGCGGCCAATTTTTGGTCACAGATAATTTTTCAACGCGACTAGATCCCAGAATGCGGGAACTCCTCGTGACCATGAAGGAGACTCATGACTCACCAGGGACCACCAGCGACATGTGGCGACCATGTGGCGATCATGAGGTGAGCGCAGTGTCCTGCACTCGCCTAAAAAGTTGTCTAAGTGGGACAGGCCCTTAATGCTATCCAACACATACGATGAACAATTTTTACAATTTTACCAAATAAAATTAACCTGCAAATCTGTATATCTTTGGAGTGTGTGAGGAAACTGGAGCACACAAAGTAAACCCGCGCTGGTCACAGGGAGAACGTACAAAATCTGCACAGACAGCACCCATAGTGTGGATTGAACCCAAGTTTCTGGCGCTGTGAGGCAGCAACTCTGCCGTTGCGCCACTGTGCTATCCCAAGAGATCCTCCAAAAGTTTGTTTCTTGGTCTATACCATCATCCTTAGCTTCTCTAACACTGAGCCTCACTTTCTCTGGGACTTTTTGTTATCCATTCAAGAATCAAGAATGTTCAATTGTCACTGGCAATAGAACAATGATATTTTAACTTGTTGGAGCTAGGCAGGCACATTAAATTCAACAATACAACACATACTAATACAATAAGTAATCAATAATATTAAGTAACCAGACCACAACAGTGTAAACAACAGTGAAGCAAAGAGCAAACTGCTGGAGGAGCTCAATGTCGATCAAATTCAGGGTCAACAACCAGAGGACACACATTTAAGGTGAGGAGGGAAAGATTTAATAGGAACCTGAGGGGTAACTGCTTTACACAGATGGTGGTGGGTGTATGGAATGAGCTGCGGGAGGAGTTAGATGAGGCAGGTACTATTGCAAATGTTAAGATATATATAGCCTGGTACATGGATAGGATAGGTTTAGGGGATATAGGCCAAATGCAAACAGTGTAGATGGGCCACGTTGGATGGTTTGAGCAAGTTGGGCCAAAAGGCCTGTACCCATGCAGCATGATTCTTTGACTCTGAAATATCTTGGGCAACCTATATCAGGCCAACAGTAGGTCATTGCTAAGGCAGGGTTATGGTTAAGTCTGTGTGGAATGGTTCAAGAGCCTGATGTTTGATGGAAAGATTGTAGAAGCAAAGAAGCACAGATGTTGGTTAATACACAAGGACACTGTAGCGGCAGATTATTCTATCGTTCAAAAGATCGCTCCGTTATCTCTCTAGCCACTCTGCAGAGCACATGGCTTTAGGAGTACGTTGTTTCAATACACATGCAAGCTTCTCCACATCCATCAGCTCAAAGCTTCTCAAAAGATAAATCTTCATAACACAGTCTTTTGATTAATAGTTTCTTTATTGTTGAAGAAAAACGGTAAGATATTCATCTGACCGGCTTCTTTGCTCGTACATTTTAAACTTCGATTAACTTCAGCTTATCGCTTAGAAACGTTAGAAAACCTCCCATGGTCAAAAGGTTATACCCTCCGCCACGGTCCTCTGAACTAAACTAACTAGAAAACAGCTTCTGCCCAAGAAGCCCAGCAGCAAACACGCCACTGATTACATAATAAATCCCACCCACATAATTACGGGCAGACTGAAATTTAAAGACAAATGCCATATTTAATGACACATAAATTAAAGCCAAATGGCCACTACATACCGGCCCCTAATTATTCCAAGTATATCATGAGGCAATTACTAATAAACATCAGAAAAGTAGCCATGAAGGCTTAACATATATCGAAAGCAAAAAATATCATGGATTAAATATCCGCATTCAGAATTCATCAGCGACTCTTCCATCTTCACCTTTGCCTTCTTAAAGCAAACATAAATTGGTTACTGTTCTTATTAAAACACTGTTTTTAGTTTAGAGTTGTACCATGTGCACCAAACCCTTAACAGCAGGCATGATACCCAGTATATAGTCCAAAACACAAAAGTCCAAAGTTTTGATAGCATGAAACTTTTTCCTCCATGTCCGATCAACTCATGAATGTATTGTAACAGTAATGTTGAAGTGTGAAAATCCTTCGAGAGAATAACAGGATTTTTAGCAGTAACGTTCACCATTAGGTTTGATTTAATTTCCGGATAATTAGCAGAGATTTCAAATCCCAGCTCAAGCTTTGGCCATTCTCTGTCTGTCTTACAGAGAGACTCTAGTTCATTGATCCATCTCTTATCGCTTATCGCTAATGTCATTCTCTAGATTTTCTTTTGTTAAAATATTTCAATTTTGAAACATTAGTAACTCTCAATGCTTTTTCCATTGGCAAATTGTCTCTGTCCAAATCCAACTCTCTGTTTTTTTTGGCTCTATCATCTATTGGAATACTTTCCAATACATCACAATTGTTGCTGATCCACTTGGAAAGCATACGGCCTCCCTTATTGCAGAGAGAAGTCAGATGTTTTACCATATAAATTGCTTCCTGCTCAATCGACATGGATTTTAAACAATCATTCACATAGAAATTATTTTTCAAAGAGATTATTATTTCATGAAATTTAGTATTCTTGCCAAACTTGCATTTCAAATTCTGGGTGCGTTGCTCTGCCTTACGACGATTATTCAGCAGACTAACACTTTCTTGATTAAAAGGTAAGTCCAGACAATAGTGTCCGTCAATCTTTACTGAGTAGTTCATAATATCCACAACCTTTAACTGTTCTGTAGACATTTTTTTCAGATTCCTTATTGATACTTTCATTGGTCATAATTATTTTGCTTCATCACCAGCTTTTCTAATTTATCAGTAGATATTTGATTAACAGCAAGATAGGTAGTTCTTCTGATTCCCTATTTCGTTGTTCCTTCTCAAGGAGCCTTAGATAACCCATCCGTCGGGTTTTCATAGCATATGGTCCATCACCTTGGCTCCTCACAACCTATATAGGTTCCAATGCCTCCAAAACGTTTGTTCCGATAAGTAGGTCAATATCAGAATTTATTTTAGATATTTTGACATCTTTCAGGCCATTGTTGCATGTCCACACATGGGTACATTTTGATGACCAACAGGCATGGTTTCATGTGTAAACACTTCAGATATTGGAAAAAATTATCTTCATCCAGACAGGATATCTCCAAACTTGAAAAGTAATGACTCATGCTCTCTTTATCTTCATTCATGGTACGCAATCAAATCTTAGTCTCTTCTCCTGTGATGTTCAGACTTCTCTTCAAGTTTTCTGTGCAAAAGGTAGTCGAACTACCGTGATCCAAAAATGCATATGTTTGCAACACTGAATACGTCTTGCTATTCCTTACCTGTAGTGGTAAGATAGAAAAGATACAGGCTTCAACCCCGGCCCCAATATGAGCAGTTACTTGAGGCAAGGTGAAAGCATCACTAATAGTTGACCTCCTGTTCTGTTTGCTCCAGCTCCTTCTCCTTTATTTGCTGTGATAGCTTTCCTTCTATTTGTTCTGTTTCCTCCTCTTCTATTTGCTCTGGTGGCTTCTTTACAGTGTGCAGTCCTTCAGGATGATATTGCTTGCACTTATAATAAATTATAGGACTCCTACAGTCTCTCACCATGTGTCCATATTTCAAACATCCAAAACAGATTCATTTTGTTTCGCTTGAACCTCCTGGCAGAGGTTAAGTAATTGGCTCATATTAGATAACACTTTGGTTGCGTTCTTATCTGATTCCATTAGTTTCTTCTGTTTCTCAATTAATTTGGTAACCTGTTTCCATAACTTGTTTCTCTCCTTCTCCATTTCTTTCAGGTAGGCAGCTTGGGCATTATCTGCATCTTCTCGATCCTTTTGCCTGGCTCTGCCACTTTGTGGTTCTTCTGACACACCTATTCCATCTTGTCGTTCCATGGATTTAAAGCAGGTCTTGGCAAATTGCCAAATCTTTAAATTGAACGAACAAGGACTTCTTCAATTAGCTTTAGTTTTGTTGATAAACATCTTTTCTCAAGAACAATAACAATGGGATATTCAGCCAACATCCCTCAACATCTACAAAGTTAATACTGACATTGGTTCAAAAGGAATGTGTCTTATCTTGTCTTCAAAACAACTGACGGTCGGACATCTGGATTTCACCTGAGAGTGGAAAAACAAGGTTGTTGGCTTTCTTCCAAGCTAGCAGAATTAGCATTAATTTCACCTTACAGAAGCCATTCAAAATTAAAGCTTTTCAGCTTCAATTCAAAAGTATAATAGTTGTTCTACTCATGGTTCCATGACAATGTCTTCAATCTTCAGATAAGTCGTGTCGATGCTGATAAACCTCTAGGCCAGTATCTGGCCGAGGTCTACTGTCTTCGGTTCCTCTTCTGGAACTGGTCTTTTGGTCAGAACCTCTTTCAAGATCCTAGCCAAGTCTTCTCTCCTTCTTCTATGGGATGTGGCACACCTCCTCAGAGAGGTTCCCTTCCGCTCGTTGTAGCTCACATCTCCTCTCAGAAGAAGCTTTTTGACTCTTATGTAGCGGCAGATTATGATATCATTGAAGGGTTCGCTCCGTTATCTCTCTAGCCACTCTGGAGATCACATGGCTTTAGGAGAATGTCGTTTCGATACCCATGCAAGCTACTCCACATCCATCAGCTCTGAGCTTCGCAAAAGATAAATCTTCATAACACAGTCCTTTGATTAATAATTTCTTTATTGTTGTAGAAAAATGGTAAGATATTCATGTGACCGGCTTCTTTACTCGTACATTTTAAACTTCATCAAACTTCAGCTTATAGCTTAGAAATGTTAGAAAACCTC
This sequence comes from Leucoraja erinaceus, assembly GCF_028641065.1. NCBI lineage: Eukaryota > Metazoa > Chordata > Chondrichthyes > Rajiformes > Rajidae > Leucoraja > Leucoraja erinaceus. Next base: position 40,283,369 of record NC_073388.1, read on the forward strand.
CCATGGTCGATAAGGTATACCCTCCGCGACGGTCCTCTGAACTAAACTAACTAGAAAACAGCTTCTGCCCAAGAAGCCCAGCAGCAAACATGCCACTGATTACGTAATAAATCCCACCCACATAGTTACGGGCAGACTAAAATTTAAAGACAAATGCCATAATTAATAACATAAAATAAAGCAAAATGGCCACTACAGACGCAACGTGTTGGAATAACTCAACAGATCAGGCAGCATCTCTGGAGAACATGGGTAGGTGAGCCTGAAGAATGGTCTTGACCTGAAACGTCACCTATCCATGTTCTCCAGAGATGCTGCTTGACCTGCTGACTTACTCCCGCACTTTGTGTCTTTTTTTGATGGGAAGAAGCTGTTTCTCAATGGGATTTTGACATTCCTGGCTATGCCAGCATCAATTGTTCAGGCATGATTGCCTCTGAATTGCAGAGCCAATTGAAGATTCAAGCACAATCTTTATTCATCAATCACATATTTGCCAAAATGGGCGAGGGCAGCAGATTTCCTTCCTGAGAGGACATTTGTAAGCCAGACGTGTTTGCAACAGCAAACTGACAGTTTCATGGTTACATATGCTGAGGCTAGCATTTTATCTTAAAAAATTCCAGCTCTATTCAATCACTTGAATTTGAATTACTCTGCTGCCGTAATGGGAATCAAGCTCTTGACTCTGGATCAATATCCCAAACCTCTGCTTGTTGATCAATAACTTAACCAGTTCAACACCCTACCCAGAACATTTCTCCTAAATTCACGAGGCAATTTATTAGTGTGTAGCGTGTACCAAAGTGAAGTACATTTCACGATATGTTTTTCCCTTTATCATGTATCTGTACACTGAGGATGACTCAATTGTAATAGTAAGATTAAACGAGAACTTACCAGTTGAATCTTGATTTTATGAGGAGTTACGATGAGCGATTACGTGAAGAAGGGCCGTCCGTCTGCGTGCGCGTCAATCTTCAAAGCAGCGGTGTTAAATCACAGATAAAAAAGAAGACCTGAGAATAGTAAGATTGTGAAAAACTTGAACTTCCATATGACCTTGATAATATGAGGGTGGGAGCGGTGGGCACGTAATCGCTCATCGTAACTCCTCATAAAATCAAGATCAAACTTCAAACTGGTAAGTTCTCGTTTAATCTTACTATTTTACTTCGGAGTCACGTGAGTGACTATGTGAAGATTTCAAAGCTCTGTGATTTTACGCCGGTTACGAATCCAAGCGTCACACACTGTATGGATTGATCATGGATGCGTGTAATCATTAAAGCATTCAGAAATTACGTGGTTAAGTAAAGAAACTGATGCTTTAAATGAAAGAAAAGTTTTTAAAAAAGTTACCCCTCCCAACCTTGGGGGGAAACTAAGGGACAGAACTTAAAATGGTACGTGCAAACACCCCCAGTCCGGTTATGGTTTTTTTAATAAAAAACGGTGGACCGTTATTTCATTTGTCCATCCTGCAGGCACTAGGATGTCGTTAAGGGGCACGTCCATAGCACTTGCTGCCAACGTAGATGCAGCCCTGGTGGAGTGAGATTTAACAATATAAATGTTCACTCCTGCTACCGCCATTACCTCCTTTGACCATCTGGAGATGGTTTGAGTTGATACCTTCTGGTGTGGTTTTTTATGGCTGATGAGGACAGATTGTTCTGAGCCTCTGAGGTTCTCTGTAACTCTCAGATAGTGGTGTTAGTACGTTACTACACACACAACCGTTGGTCCTCTGGATAAGCCAAGAACTGGATCTCCATCCCTGGCATTCCTGGCCTGCTCGGTTTTATCAGGTTCCTGATTAGGAATGTTATGTTGTTCATATTGGTGGTCATGTAGTCCAACTGTAGCTTTTGCAGTGTCTAGACTCTTTGTCAGCATACCACCTTCAGGGTTAGTTACAGGCGGTCCCCACTGTCAAAGTAGGGTTAGTACCACGCTCACATCTCATGTGTCCGTGTAGCTTGGCCTTGGAGGTATTAAGTTGTAAATTCCTTCATGAATTTTGTTGTAAAGGGGTGCGTTCCTATCGACCCGTGCCCTGCTTCCAGCATCAGATAGGAGGAGAGTGCGCCTCTGGCACTATAGATTGCACTATACCTTTGTTTATAGTTATGGTACAGAGTTGATAGGAACTCCAAGACATCCGTTATCCGAACTGTGTTGTATTTGTTCGGACAGTCCTATGCCTTGACATGGCCTCCTCAGAATCAGCAGACCAACATGTTAATACGTTCATGTAGTGGATGATTGCTCCCTGTAACTGGGTTCACTAGGAGGTCCCTGCTCTTGGGTACAGCCATAACTGGCTGGACTATAATTCCCAAAATGTTTTGGGAACCAGGCTTGAGTAGGCCAATCTGGCACTACCAATATGCCTGTGGCTTAGTCTTGCTTCATTTTGGTCAAGCATCGGTTTGTGAGACAAATTGGCGGAAAGCATACATAAACATTCCTCCCCAATTGAGGGAGAAAGCATCCACTGCCTTGGTTCCTGGATCCAGCTTGCAGGACACATATCTGGGTAACTGATGGTTTGGTCTAGATGCAAACAGATCAATATCTGGTATGCCAAATCGTGTAGTTATTTTGTTAAATACTGCCCGATTCAACATCCATTCTGTGTTGTTTTTAAACATTCGCGATCCAGCATCTGTCACCGTGTTATATCTGCCTCGTAGATAGACCGCTGTAACCCAAATATTCCTCTTGATACACCAGTGCCAAATGAGGTTCGACAATCTGTCGCAAGATACAGATTTTACACCACCCTTGTGATTGATATATGCCACCGCAGTGGTGTTATCAATCTGAATTTGAACAAGCACAGGTTGCATATCGCTACAGAAAACCTTGAGTCCATATTGTGCCCCCAACAATTCTGGGTAATTGATTCCATGTGTTGGAATTACAGACTCCTGTTCATTCCATCTGCCCCCACAGCTCTAGACTGTGTTTGTGGCTCCCCATCCTTAGCCACTAGCATTGGTCTGAACCACTGATGGCTTTCGAGCAAAATTTCCCTTGAGCTGTCTCTCGTTCGTTATCCACCATAGTTTATCAACAATGGCCTCTGCTGGTAATCCATAGTTTTGCCAATTTGGCCTGTATGTAATCTGAGTGTTCGTTCCTTTGCTCGCTGTAAATTCTGGTAATGCAAAGGCCCGTGACGTACTGCTGGAAATGCAGTTACTATTTGCCAATTACACTCGCTGTTTGCCCGATAGATGGCTAGTATTTGACTATGTGGTCATGGCAAGCTTACTTAAATCTTATTGTTTGCCCCTAGGCAAAGTCACCAACATATTTACTGTTTTTAATAGTAAATCCTAGGTAATCAATTACCCTTGTAGGTGTCAATTTTGATTTAACTGGATGGATGAGGTAACCAATCCTTTCAAACAGGGTTTTGGTTTGCTTTGACTGATGCTTCTGCCAATTCTTGGTGACTCCAAATTGAAAATGTACTCCAAATATGCCATTACTATGTGGTTTTGAGACTTTTGTAGTCCCAGAATTGGTTTCCGTAGTTTAGTCAATAGTCTAGGAGCTGCTGTCAACCCATTTGGCAGAGCCATGCCATCCAGTTAAACTTCAAATATCTCCTGTTCTTAGTGAATAGACACCGAACAGTATGCATCTTTGAGGTCGATGCATGCCATGTGACCATTTTATAGGAAGCTCCTATAAAACAGTTGTTAGACCATAACAAAATATTACTGTTCTGAAAGTCTATACTGCACAAATGAGTTAAACCTGGATGAAGTGACATCCTCCATCTGTCACCTGTCCTGGAAGGCAATCCTGCCCATAATACTGGGCCTGCCTTGAAGACAACTCCGGTCCGAGTTCCAAGTCTGCTTGGAACCTATGTATGTTGTGCAGTAAAAATAATCACATGTTGTTATCTGTTTTTTAAAACCAGATCTGAAATTCATGTTATTGTCATTTTGAACAAAAACACAAGAGTAAAATTACCAACATGTAACTGGTCCACAATCCCTTGTTTCAGTAAACCCAGACCCACCTACCTCCATGGCTACCGGTGGTCTTGTGGTAAGCCCAAAGGCTCCTGATGCGGGTTCCTTTTCTCTCCTTGATTGGGAGTACGACTGGTAGGGAGTGTGGATTACATGTTTCTCCTGACCTCTGCTTGGCTCTTGGTCTGAAAACCTTATCATACTGAGCTTGCCTTGTAAGACAATTCTGGCCATAATTCTGAGTCTGCCTTGAAAGACGACTCTGATCATATTTGCGTGCCCAGCTTTCAAGCTACCACCGGCTTTAGTGAACTGCTTACCCCCTATGGAGGTGTGGGGTGTGTTGTCGCCTACTGATGAAGTTTTGCTTGTCGTTGTACCTTGATTGGTCCGACAGCTTTTACTTCCTTCTTCTGGTCTTACCTGAAGAGAGGATTCGGCGGCTAGTTTCTCCAATGTCACCCTGATAGCGCTGTTCCCTTGCCGGCATTTGTGCGAATATTCTGCCAACTGCTGGCTCTTGAGGCCATATGCATGTGCTTCAGTATGTTCATACTTTAAATTTGAGATCAGTTACCTACTGATCACTCACACTCTCCTCCACTGAGAGTGAGATTTGTAGGCAGCCCTGAAAACAGGTGCTGCCGCAGGCCCCTGAGGATACCTGCGCTGACATGGCCCCTCCAGCGGACCTAAATGAGATTCTTGCTTTGGGTCAGACTGAAACTGACCGTGGATTTTCCTCTCCTCAGAGCAGGAGACATTTGTGCAGCCCTGAAACAGGTGCCGCTGGATAGAAATAGTGTACAGGGATCACTGGTCGGCACGGACATGGTGGGCCGAAGGGCCTGTTTCCATGCTGTATCTCTAAAAATAAAAATAAAGCTAAAACACAAACTAAAACCATAGATGCTGGGTAGCTGACTTTTATTTATCTTGAGCGCCTAGTTCGCTTCTGAAAATGTTTGCATCACCTTCCGTCTCATTGAATAGCTACTTTTAAGTTATTCATTTCCAAAATGGAAATTACATTTTGTAATGTAAGATGCATTTATTGGAATGTAGATGCACTTATTGATTCTCGCTCTCAAAAAATGACAACGCTTCAGGATAATCTTCACTTAGGACAAAGCTACACCCACTATCAAAATCAAACCAGCACAAAAATCAATGGACAAAGATTTAGAGTGCAGACTCCTGCCTAAAGCGGAATATAATTGTTTAGATCATGGCAAGTTCGTCAAAGATTAAATTAATGTCAATAGAAAATGTAACCTTTTCATATCCAATTCAGTAAAGACTGCTTAATTTTCAGCAGCGTTGTGTAACTTGAAACCAAGCTTACATTGAGATAACAGGATGCATAATACTCTGCAGGTCAGGCTGCATCTGTAAGGCAGAAAGCGAGTGAACATCAGGTTAAAGACCCTTTGTCAGAACAATTGATAGGTGAATAGGCACAATGTGAATGAGTAACTCAGCAGGTCAGGCAACATCTCTGGAGAAAAAGGATGGGTGACGTTTTGGATTAGAACCCTTCTTCAGTTCCTTTCTACACAAGTGATCGGTGAATTCAGGTGAGGGAGGTTTGGCCCTTCAGCCCAACACCCATGCCAACCAATATGTCCTAACTAAGCAAGCCCCATTTCCCCACATTTTGCCCATATTCTTCTAAACCTTTCCTATTCATGTACCTGTCCAAATGTATTTTAAATGTTGTTACTGTACCAAAGGACAAAAAATAAATAGGAACATTTTGTACACTGAAAAGCTTTTGTATTGCATGCTATCCAGTAATCGGCAAGATAAACTCCAGTAAAGTCTGATTAAAGATATTCCGATGGTCTCCAATGAGGTAGTAGCTCAGGATTTCTCTCTAGTTATTGGTAGGATGATTAGTTTAGTTTATTGTCACGAGCACAGAGGTAGTTAAAAGCTTTTTTGTTGCATGCTATCCCGTCAGCGGAAAGACTACACATGATTACAATTAAGCCGTCCATGGAATATAGTTATGGGATACAGGGAATAATGTTTGATGCAAGATAAAGTCCAGTAAAGTCCCAGTAACGATAGTCCAAGGATCTCCAATGAGGTAGCTAGTAGGTCAGGACTGCTCTCTAGTTGGCGATGGGATGGTTCAGTTGCCTGATAACTGCTGGGAAGGAACTATCCCTGAATCTAGAGGTGTGCGTTTTCACACTTCCGTACCTTTTGCCTGATGGGAGAGGGGAGAAGAAAGGGTAACCGGGGTGAGGTTGGTCCTTGATTGTGCTTGTGGCCTTGCCGAGGCAGTAGTTATAAGTAATGATGTGAGATCTTTCATACCAAAAGTCAGAATATCAGCTCAGTATGGCTTCCTGTATTGGCAACTTTCACTGGGCAGTCCTGGAGTCTTCACCTGGAAAACAAGCCAAAATCTTGAATAGACACAAAATGCGGGAGTAACTCAGTGGGTCAGGCAGCATCTCCGGACAGAAAGGGTGGTTTCAGGTCATGACCCTTCTTCACTGAATTACTCCAGCACTTAGTAACTAATTTTGGTATAAATCAGCATCTGCAGTTCCTTGTTTCTACCAAAATCTTGGAAGCAGTTTTGGATCTATCAACTACTAGATGTGGAGAGATTAAAGCATTGCCACTAAAGCTAGGAGGTAATTCCAAGATTTCAGAAAATGTATACTAATAATTTCTTCTGAGAAGGCACGATCAGCACATTAATTAAAATCACATAATTGATCCATCCATAGTGTCATAGAGTCATACAGCATGGAAACAGGCCTTTGGGCCCAACACACCATACCAACCAACATGTTTTATCTACACGAGTCCCACCTGCCAAAGATTTTACACCATAGCCTATATTGACATTTAGTACCAAGAATTATCCATTTTTAACTCTATTGGACTCACCTATAACGGAAACTAGACTAAGTGGGACCCGTTTCTGGAGCGCTAGTATGGTGTGTTCTGGGCTGAAAGGACTGGTTTCCAGAGGGCTTGTATCAACATTGTGGACCGAATGGATTCTTGGACTGGCTGCTCAGTCACTCAGTCCTGGTGGGCAGGCAGCTCAGTCACCCAGACCTGGTAGGCAGTCACTCATGGCAGTTGGGCTCAGTTCTCATGGCTATTCCTTGACATGCCATTTCAAGCAGAGTGCAGGACACCAAATTCAATTTCATACCATTTCAAGCAGAGTGCAGGCCACCAAATCCAAATTCAATTTCATACCATTTCAAGCAGAGTGCAGGCCACCAAATCCAAATTCAATTTCATACCATTTGAAGCAGAGTACAGGCCAGCAAATCCAAATTCAATTTAATACCATTTCAAGCAAAATGCAGGCCACCTAATTCAAATGCAAGAAATGCAAATTCAAATGAGGCTTTTAGTTTTATATATATATATATATATATATATATATGTTGTCCTCTTACAAGCGAGTTTGGTATTCCGAAAAAATGCAAGGAATCATGTGAATTGTCAAAGGTCACAAGCGATAAAAACTCTTGGCAGCCGTGCCGCAGCATAGATATAGACCTGAGCCTCATCTGCTGCCAAGATCGATTCCGGGTCTCCAGTGCCGCAATTGCTGTGAACCGCCATTGGACCACCCCCGTCCCCTCCCGGGTCCCCCCTCCCCCTGTTTGTCCGGGGGTGGCCAGAGACGTCAGGAGTCTGATCAGAGCGGCACCACCAAGCCCACAGCCAGCACGGAGAAGCAGCGCTAAATCCAGCTCAACTCTGCCTGTTAACCTACCAGCCCTGCCTGGACTGACGGGAACGGCAGCACAGGGCCACAGCCAGCGCGGAGAAGCAGCACTAAATCAAGCTCAACTCTGCCAGTCATGCCGGGTTAACCTATAGCCCTGATTGGTCTGATGTGCCCCCAGCTCGGAGCCGTGGAGTTAGCCCTGCTTCTCCACACTGGCTGTAAGCCTGGGCCATTGTTCTGTTAAGACCAAGCAGAGCTGGTAGGTTAACAGGCAGAGTTGTGGTGGATTCAACGCTGCTTCTCCACACTGGCTGTGGGCCTGGGGGCACCGCTCCCGTCTGACTCCTGACGTCTCTGGCCGCGAGTGTTTTTCGCTTGTGACCTATGACCTGGGCATGCGCAGTCAGAATACAAAACTCGTTTATTCCTCTACAAATTCTATAGGGTCTCAATCCGATGTGTTCACTATCACTTTGCCTCCACAGATGCTGCCTGACCCACTGAGTACTTCCAGCCGATTGCCTCTATATTCTGCCCCACGCATCGGCCCTAATATCTCCTCATGGGGCATAGTTCTTTGGTATCACCCTGCCTGATGTTTTACACATTGGTGAAATGCATGGATGATGCCAAGGACAAGGAACAACATGGGGATGTCGTAAATTTTCCTGTCTAATTACCATTTGAAAACTATTAGTGTCTCACAAATTAAAGCAGATTTTATTTGCCACTCACTCACTAATCCATAACTTATCAGGCACATTACATTTAATTCCAACAAATTGCCATTCTTGGATTTGAACTGCAGACCAAACTATTGGAAATCCAATACTACAATTAATAGATCATCAAGACCTTTAATTTGTTGAAAGTAGGTAATCGAGTTTACTACAGGTTTCAAAAGAAAGCACGTCTTAGATAATTGTGTTGCCTGTCTGATATATGCCTTCACCAATAGAACAGTACAACACAGGAACAGGCCCTTCAGCCCACAATGTCTGTGTCGAATATGATGCCAAGATAAACCAATCTCATCTGCCTGCATGTGATCTGTATGCCTCCATTCTCTGCATATTCACAACATTCTTAAACACCACCATTGCATCTGCCTCCACCATCAACTATGGCAGCTCATTCCAGGCACCCATGACAAAAAAACTTGCCCTCACACATCTCCTTTAAATTTAGCTCCTTTTGCCTTAAAACTCAATGGGTTTTACTGTTAATATCACTGTAACTCTGTACCCCAAAGGGAACCCAAAGCTTAAAGCCCCTTTCCAACTTATGTGTCCTTGGCTCGCTAATTACGTGGCCTCGTCGTCGCGTGGAGGCGTGACGGTCCCGCGAAGGTCACGCTCGTCTTCATGTGCCCGTACAGCTGTCTGGAGCATGTGACATCATTTGAAGATGGACACAAAATGCAGGAGTAACTCAGTGGGACTGGCAGCATCTCTGGAGAGAAGCAATGGGTGATGTTTCGGGTCGAGACTCTTCTTCAGTCTGAAAGAAGGGTCTTGACCCAAAACGTCATCCATTCCTTCTTTCCAGAGATGCTGCCGGTTCCGCTGAGTTACTCCTGCATTTTGTGTCTATCTTTAATTTTCTTGACCTCACTCTGGGAGTAGAAGTGGGGGCGGATCTGGACCGCAATGGCCGTGAGCCCAGGCTGAGCTCGGTGATCGTTTGCCTGCTTCTGCTGCTGTTGGAGGAGAGACGTTGCATGGCGCCAGGGTCTTGGGCCTGTCCCACTTTGGCCGTCAGTTACATGACAGGCCAGTGGCGTGTGAAGATTTAGTTCAGTACAAAATCTCGAAGCGCCGCGCGATACCATGCACAACTCCATACCCCTCTGCACTTCTCAGTGGGACCGGCCCCACGCGGCCACACGATGCCCGTGCAGCTCAACGCGACGACGAGGTCACGTAATTTGCGTGCCAAGGACACGTACGTGGGACAGGGCCTTAAGGCTCGCTGTAGAAAATTACTACAATTGAATATCAAATATAAAGTAGTATTCCACAACTATTTTGGTTTGTGTCAAAAGAATAAATTTAAATTGGCAGTGAACAAATTTGTATACTTTGTTCAAAATTTAGTCCCACGTTCTCAAGATTAAATTAGGATCATTCCGTTTTCATTGACTGAATTGTTAAACCTATTAACAACTTTGTGAGATAGGAAGTGGTCAATATTCTCAGTGGCTGAATTACTTTCATTCCCATTTATTTAATCAGGTTTGTGAGACACACATCTTCCAAAACGTGATTGTAATTTTGTTAAAAACCAGGGAGGACAATAGTTTAGTCTCCCAATACAGCCAAGCTGACTAAATAGGGTGATGAGAATGCAAACTTTGAATTACTAGCTTTCCGGTCATTCACATCGCAATGAAATATTGGCAGGTTGCAGATGATAAAATCTTGCAACTCAGCTGAAAAAACATCGACTTGAAATGCTTTTGGATAAAGCATTGCGGTTGTGTGTTATGCTTGTATCTAAAAACATGATTAGATACATAATAGTGCATTTCCATTAATTTGTGACTATTAGTTTAGTTTAGTTGGGTTTATTATTAATGTGTGGAAAGGAACTGCAGATGCTGGTTTAAACCATAGATACTGCAGACACAAAAAGCTCGAGCAACTCGGCGGGTCAGACAGCATCTCTGGGGAAAGGAATAGGCGACGTCTCCAGTCGAGACACTTCTTCAGGCACGTGTGCCAAAGAAAAAGATTTGTTGCATGCTATCCAGCTAGCGAAATACCATACATGATCGCAACTAAGCCGTCCACAGTGTGCAGGTACAGTGGAAAGGTAATAACATTTAATGCATGATAAAGTCCAGCAAAGTACGTTTAAAGATAGTCCGAGGGTCTCTGATGAAGTAGATCATAGCTCAGGACTGCTCTCTAGTTGGTGATAGGATGATTTAGTTGCCTGATGACAGCTGCAAATAAACGGTCCCTGAATCTGCAGGTGGGCTTTGAATCTGGAATTTTGCACAGTCATTCTGAGCATGAAGGCATGCAGAGTGTCTTCCAACTATCCAGCTTATAAGAAAGATGAATAGTTTGTAATATGTTTAATTGTAAATGGTCCTTCATATAAGTGTATAGGGTGATTACTGGCTGGCACATACTTGGTAGGCCGAAGGCCTATCTCCATGCTGTACCTGTAAAGTCAAACGTAATGTCTAAAGACCACATGCAAGAAAATGGAATATGTTGTATTAGCATCATGTTCACCAAAAATATCATAGGCCAAATGGCCTGTTCCTGTGCTATATTGTTCTATGTTTCCAGTAGGGTTACAGAGGTGGAAGATTGCAACCTTCACGTGGTCCGCCCTGTTTCGACTAATGCAATCAACTCGACGTGCATAAACGGAAGATCAAATAGAACAAATTGTCCAACAACTTTAGGCTGTGCACACCATACGAAAGAAGGAGAAGTAGGGTTACAAATGTTTGCAGATGGCAAGAGCTTTGACCAAGCATATCATGGATTGTGGAACCATTAATTAAGTAGGATAACAGATTACATGATATGCAGCCTTTTGAAATCACATAAGGTCAGAATGGCAGCATTATAACTTACAACCGAGTATTGAATCTCAGATCTTTTTTTATAACATGGCGGTAGTGGACAAATGTCTGGAGCTTGGTGTTATGTCCATTGCATTCGTTCAGTTTTCACATTTACCATCTTGCTGGAATTGTAAGTTACCTCGCAGGAAAAAAAATAGGCCCACCAGTACCTTTGAGGTCATGACACCATCTACTGACCCAGTTGAATTGGTGGCACTTCACTCTCTTAACTTACTCCAGGAGATTTACTGATTAAATGAACATGCCTCAAATCTGACAGAACTTATTCAAAGCTCTTGCCATCTGTAAACATCAATAATCATACCAGAAAGGAATGAAAAAGAAAATGAGTTTTGAGTTGAAGTAGGTTGTTGGAATTTTAGGTAAAGGGATTTGCTGCATTTTATCAAGACTTTGGTAACACAACTCTTTGAGTACTATTCAATATGTTGACCTTTAATGATTCAGAGACAGTTATGGATGGATCATAAAAACTGGCATTGACCGAAATGTCCACAACCCATGAATGAACAAAGGGAAAGTCTCTCATCTCGGAATGAATCTTGCAAAACTATGCCATACTAACCTAACTGTAGGAAGGAACTGCAAATTGTGGTTTACATTGGAGATAGACACAAAATGCTGGAGTAACTCATCAGGGCAGGTAGCATCTCTGGAGAAAAGAAATAGGTGATGTTTTGAGTTGAGACCCTTATTCAGACAGAGGAGAGGGAAACTAGAGTAGGAAAAGGTTCAGAACAAAACTTAATTGTATGTATATCATTGGGTATGGAGGAAACACTTTCCATGGTACAAGAAGCGTGGTGAAAAGATGAATTCTGAAGTGCTTGTAAACTCATTATAAACCTCTGGTGTTTATTGGTTCACTGATCTTGATGAAAGGAAGGTAAAGTGGCACAATTGGTAAAGCCCCTGCATGATGGCGCTAATGATCCGGGTTTGATCCCAACCTCAGAACAGGAGTTTGTACATTCTCCCTGTGACCACGTGGGTTTCATCGGGTGCTCTGAATTCCTCCCACATCCCAAAGGTGTGCGGGTTTGCAGGTTAATTGGCCTCTGTAAAGGGGCTGTCCCACTTGAGCAACCTAATTGGCGAGTTTAGAAGAGTTTGAAAAAATAACATGTTGATGACCTCCTTCAACTATATAGAAGACCTCCTTCGACCTCCTTCGACTCTGTTGAAGACCAGCTTCGACTAGCTACGACTAGCTACGACTAACTTCGGGAAAATTGGACACCGAATAGTGGAGAGTGAAGCCGACCTGCTTCAATCTCCTTTGACCTCCCTTCGACTATGATGAAGACTATTTACGACTACCTTCGACTACCCTCGATTACCTATGACTAACATGCTGACCTACTACGATCTACTACGTCTAAACTTACGAGTAAAGAAAGTATCCATTTTTTCCAATGCGACCTTTGTTTACTCGCGGGCATTTTTTAACATATTGAAAAAAACGCCGCAACCTAGCTGAGGCCTTGATTACGCGGAGACCACTCTCGAGCATGAAGGAAAGTGATGCCCCTGTCCCACTTAGGAAACTTGAGCTGAAACCTTTGGAGACTTTGCGCCCCATCCAATGTTTCCATGCGGTTCCCGGAGGTTTTTGTCCATCTCCCTATCTGCTTCCACTACCTGCAACCTCCGGCAACCACTTGCAACCTCCGGGAACCGCACGGAAACCTTGGTTGGGGCTCAAAGTATCCAGAGGTTTCTGTTCAGGTTTCCTAAGTGGGACAGGGGCATTACGAAGACCTCAAACAACCTCGTGTCGACCATGCTGCGAGTATGAGTCGAGGGCAAACTCGCCAGAACTCGCGGATTTGGTCGTCCAAGTGGGACAGACCCTTAAGTAGTGAATGTGAAACTAGAATAATAAAGAACTAATTTGAACACAAACAGGTAGGGAATAAAAGGATAGAGATCACATGCAAACAAAAGCGATAAGTTGGGTTGGCATCATATTCACCACAGGCATTGTGGGCTAAAAGGTCTGTTCCGGTGCTGTACTGTTCTATGTTCTATGCTTCTGGTATGGTTATTGATGTTTACAGATGGCAAGAGCTTTGAACAAGCTTATCATGGATTGTGGAATCATCAATTATATTTGTGCAAGATTACATGATATCACTGGTCGATGTGAACTCGGTGGGCGGAAGCGCTGGTTTCAATGCTGCATCTCTAAACTAAACAATAATGTGAGTGGCATAAGACAGTGCACTGTTGGAGTAGGTAGATGCCCACTGTTTGGATCATTGACTGTGGTCTGTGGAACGAGGCTATATGTAAGGTGGAGCACCACTGAGTTCTTCTTAATTTTGATTGCAAGAACAAAGTTTTTACAAACTAAAGGGAGATAGTCGAGGAAGGAACTGTGTAGGAAGGAACTGCAGATGCTGGTTTATACCAAAGATACACACAACATTCTGGAGTAACTTAGCGGGTCAGGCAGCATCCTTGGAGAAAAACAATAGGTAACGTTTCGGGTCGGGGCCCTTCCTCAGACCCAGTCTGAAGAAAGGACTGACCTGAAAAGTTATCTATTCTTTTTCTCCAGAGATGCTGCCTGACCACTGAGGTGCTCCAGCATTTTGTGCCTATATTTGGTCCATACATTATCCACATTCCAGTCTCAGGCATGGCTGATATTTAGAACAATAGTTCACAAACATTGCCATACTCTCCCCACATTGTAGTGTTTACCATTGGCCTGGTATCTGGTGCTATGGTCATAAAGCCCACAGGAAGCAAGGCAGGGAATGTCAATGCAGCCCCAGTCTCCGCATATCAAAATAAAGTAAAGGATGGAAAGAGTGGATGGCAACAACATTGTAACAACCAGGTACAGGAGCAGCTTGTTCCTTACTGCCATCAGGCTATTAAACGCTAAAACCTCAAAATAGGCACCAAGTACATAGACATATATATATATATAATTTACAGGGGGTCAATTAATCTACAAACCCGCATCTCTTTAGGATGAAGGAGGAAACTGGAGCAAGCAGAGGAAACCTATGCAGTCACAGGGAGAACGTGCAAACTCCACACAGATAGCACCCAAGGTTAGGAGTCGCTGACGCTATGAGGCAGTGGCTCTACCAGCTGACAAACTGTTCTGCATGAATTTTTGAGAAGATCACAGCTGGTTGGGTCAAAGTCTAAAGCATTTAATGTAATCGATTGAAGTTTGATATTAAGTCGTGCATGTGGATACTTCCAAGTTGAGAATTATAAGGAGGAAAGAGAAGTATTCACAAGGTTTGGGACCTCAAGCGCCAAAAACCTTTAGATCTGATGGCAGGTTCATTAAGAGTGGGTTAAAGGAGCTGAAGAATCTGTCTGAAGAGGGTCTCGACCCGAAACGTCACCCATTCCTCCTCTCCAGAGATGCTGCCTGTCCCGCTGAGTTACTCCAGTATTTTGTGTCGACCTTTGATTTAAGCCAGCATCTACAGTTCTTTCCTACACAGAACTCAGGTTCATTATAGTTTGTAGAGTGGGGTGTTCTGTTTCATAAAATAATCTCCTTATGGTGAAACTGGTGAAATGTTAGATGCAAGCATAAAATAATTTACATGGAAATAACATTTCCAAGAAAACTCTATTTGGGAATTCTTTTGAGGTTGCTCCATTAAGCGTCCTAATTTATGAAGTCCCATTTCATTAATGGAGCAATTTCATTTGTTTGAGTCAGTTCAGTATTATCACTGAGATCTTCTGCAATCCTTGCAGAAATTGTAATATTTGCATTCCCCCCCCCCCCTCCCACCACCCTAGATATCCTCCTAGTTTTACTGTTTGTTTCCCCTCATTACCTCATTATCACCTCCACCACAGTCAACAGTGGACGATTGTGTGCTCCTTGGAAATCGGTGCCGGTTCTGATCTGTTCTATGCCTTTTGATACCTCTAGCATCCCTCCTCTGACTCTCAGTCTGAAGAAGTATCTCGATCCAAAACATCACCTGTTCTTTTCTCCAGAGATGTTGCCTGGCCTGCTGAGTAATTCCAGCATATTGTGTCTATCTTTTGGCATGAATATGCATCTATACTTCCATCCTCCCTACTTGTTTTTAGTTGGGCAAGACTTTTAGAGTTGCTACATGCTTACACTCATTGCCTCAGGCTCCTTCCCAGGCAGTTTAGCACTCAATCTTCTGTTTTATGATCCATCGCTACAAATATTTATTTAATCAACTCATGATAACCACATTTAAATTACCCCTTTCTTTCTTTAAGGAGAAACTCTATTTTCTCATCTCTGTGACCTTCCAAGTGAATCATCTCTCCACTTTGTTCACCACCTTAGTGCCTTTGGAAAGCCTAATGCCAATAATTGGTCTGAAGTCTAATCTGTATTTTGTAAACTTTTAGCTCGGCTTGATTCAACCAATCTGGATTTTTTGGCATATGCGAGGGCATGATGTGACTTTGGCATGCCTCCATCAGAGCGAGGCGCCAAAGCAGGAGGAATGCAGTATGAAGAGCAGTAATGCCAATCATCGTGCCACGCATGTTTGACATTATAACTGTAGCATTGGACCTCAGGATGGCAAATGAGGACATACCATGTGGGTATAAGGAACTGCAGATGCTGGAATCTTACGTAGAATACAAAGTGTTGGAGTAACTCAGTGGGTAACTCAGTGGGTCAGGCTGCCTCCTTACAGCACCAGAGACCCAAATTCAATCCAGACCATGTATGGAGTTTGCACGTTCTCCCTGTGACTGAGTGGGTTTTCTCTAGCTGCTCAGGTTTCCTCCCAGATTCCAAATAATTTTGGCAATCAAGTAAACAAAAGAGAAAAGCATGCAATTAAAGATTTGAATGATGCTTTAGTGACCCCTTTCACCTTTACAGCCAAGTCATGTTCTTTGGCTAATAATGACTAATAGCAGTATAACTAAAATGGCCAGATTAATATCTTCTGCCTTTTGCTAATGGGTTTGACTAGGTTAACAATTCAAATTGCTAAACAACAATGGATATTAGTGACCATTTCCTTATTAGATTCTTGAAGAAAATACATTCATATATATATATATTTAATGAGTACAATGTGCACTTAAAGTGTATCATTTTGTTTAATGTTGTCGCTGTACATTATGATAGTGTGGCAGGTTTAACGGTTGCATCCAAGTTCCCTGGCAGAAAAGTTTGCATTGAGTGCAAGGTGATTCACAGCCAAGACTGGTAAATTAGTTTTTATTTCGTCTCATTAATTGACTCCAGAAATTAGAGGCAAGCCTAATGAGGGAAAGGAGGAGAATGGAGACCTTGTTACTGGTGTTATTGGCTATGATCTTTGTCGGGGACTTGCTTTAGACATCTAAAATAGGCATTTAGACATTAATATCTCTAAACTAAACTAACCTAAATTAAACTTTTAGACTTTAGAGATAGTGTGGAAACAGGCCCTTTGGCCCACTGAGTCCATGTCAACCAACCTGTACACCAACACTGTCCTACACACGAGGAACAATTTTACAATTTTACCGAAGCCAATTAATTTGTATACATCGGTGAGACCAAACGTAGACCGGGCGATCGTTTCACTGAACACCTTCGCTCAGTCTGTCTGGACATACCTGATCTTCCGATTGCCAATCACTTTGATTCCACTTCTCATTCCCACACTGACCTTTCTGTCCTGGGCCTCCTCCATTGTCAGTGTGATGCAAATTGGAGGAAAATCATCTCATATTTCGCTTGGGCAGCTTACAACCCAGTGGTATGGATATTGATTTCTCTAACATCAATTAACCCCTTCACTTGACTTTTCTGAAGAAATGTCACCCATGTCTTTTCTCCAGAGATGCTGCCTGTCCCACTGAGTTGCTCTAGCATTTTGTGTATATCTTCGGTTTAAACCAGTATCTGAAGTTCCTTCCTACACAACCTACAAACCTGTATGCTTTTGGAGTGTGCCGGAGAAAACCCATATGTTCATAGGGACTCGTGTACGTATAAACCATACAGACAGTTCCCGTAGTCAGGATCGAACCCAGCACTCTAGCGCGTTAAGTCAGCAACTCTACCACTGCAATACTGAACCATCCATTTACTTGGGTAGAAACTTTAGTTTTGATTTTTTTTTTAATTCATATTGTGCTGGAGTAATTTAACAGGTCAGGCAGTATCTCGAGAGAACATCAATAGTTGACGTTTCAGGGTGGGACCCTTCTTAGACTTAAGAGTCTGGAGCCTTCTTGAAACTAAAGGAAGCACTGAAGGAAGAACATACAAACTCTGTACAGACACCACACATAGTCAGGATCTAACTTGGATCTCCAGGTGTTCCAGTTTCCTCCCACATCCCAAAGATATGCGGGTTTGTAGATTAGCACTCTGTAAACTGCCTGGTATGTAGGAGGTGGATGAGAAAGCGCGTAACAGAACTAGTGTGAACAGGTGAATGATGGTCAACGTGGACTCGGTGGGCTAAAGGGACTGTTTCCATATTGTATCTTTAAATAAATTAGTTTAATTTGGCAACATATTTGGCTAAGACATTGTGGGTACTGGGGCCTTTTTCCGATGTTGTACTGTTCCATGTTTTATTTTAATTTCCCTTATTCCTAAGCGGTTGAATTGATTATTTCTCCCTGAGGAACTCTGCAATTGAGAGAAGGATAATCCTGAATGATTTTTCCAAGAACTAGCAGCTCAGGAGAAACCCAATATATAAAATAATATAATATAAAAGGAGAAACCCAATATAATTTATATTTGGAAAGATTGCTGTTTGTCCCTGCTGTTCTCAACACATTGATGTAAAAAGGTTTGCGCACACACACACACTCACACACATGTCAATAATTGGTTGGCGTTAATTATCCCAACATGCCTTTGAACATCAAATTCCCCATTTTAGTTTAGTTTAGTTTAGGGACACGTCGTGGAAACAGGCCCTTCAGCCTACCGAGTCCATGCTGACCAACGATCCCCATACTCTAACACTATTCTACACACAAGGGACAATTTACAATTCTTACCAATATTCAGGAGGCATCGGAGTAGGTCAAGTTGGTAGAGTGTGCCGCTAGAGGCACTGCAGCAGCCTAGAGCTCAAGAACATTGGGTGCCACTCCAAGCAGTGACATGGTGGCGCAGTCAGCCTTCCAGCACTAGAGACCTGAGTTCAATCCTGACTATGGGTGCTATCTGTCTGGAGTTTGTACGTTCTCCCCATGACCTGCGTGGGTTTTCTACGAGAGCTCTGGTTTCCTCGCACACACCAAAGACACACAGGCTTGTAGGCTAATTGCTTATGTAAAAAGTGAACATTTTCCCTAGTGTGTGTAGGGTAATGTTATTGTGTTGGGATCGCTGGATGGGGCGCACTCGGTGGTCCGAAGGGCCAGTTTCCGCACTGTATCTCTAAACTAAACTAAAAAGGAGGCAGAGGCCGTGGATCGGAGGGTTGGTGGACACCAACAACATCTCCAGGCCAGGCCGACTTCTGCAACTCCAACCCAGTGCTGCTGTCAGCAAAACGGGCCTTTATGGTCAATTTAAAAAAATGTTTAACCTTGGACGAAGGGTACAGGATGGCACCTGAAACATGGTAACTCTTCTGGATAGAATGCAGTAAAGTCAGTTGAAAGATAGTCTGGGGGTCTCCAATAAACTAGATAGCAGCTCAAGACCGCACTAGTTGGTGATAAGATGGTTCAGTTGCCCGATAACAGCTGGGAAGAAAATGTCCTGGAATCTGGAGGTGTGCATTTTCACACTTCTGTACCTCTTGCCTGATGGGAGAGGGGAGAAGAGTTACCATGTTTCTTGCGCCAACTTGTGTCCTTCAAGTTTCAAAGTTCTTAATAGTACAAAGTCTTAACTTGTCTATAAAGGCCCGTTGTCCTGGTGGCAACACTGGGTTGGAGTTACAGGGGTTAGACAAGCCTTGCAATGTTGTCGGTGTCCTCCACCGCTGCTCCGCTGCTTTATGCTAATACAGTAGAATTGTCACTGAACTATACCTGAAAATAAATCACTATATTTATATACACGTGACGAGAAAGTACCATTGATCCATTTGGTTGATCTCCGACAGATTGTTGGTGATATTTACCTTATTTGATTTGTGCATGGCATGAAAGACTCTTTGAATAACGGTTCAGAAGACTTGTGCATTTAAGTGAACGTCGCCATAATTCTTAAAGAATGTTTAATTTAGTTTAGTTTAGAGATACAGCACAGAAACAGGCCCTTCAGCCTGCTGAGTCTGCACTGACCATTGATCCCCGTACATTGGCACTATCCTACGACTAGTTATAATTTGCAATATTGATCACAGAGATCTGTGTCCAGACACAGTCCAGACTCTGTCCAGACACTGGTAGTCAAGATCGAACACCCGTGTCTGGCACAGTAAGGCAGCAGCTCTACCGCTGCGCCACCGTGCCCCCCTAATGTCTAGATGTCTTGTGACAAGTAACTAATCATGGAAATATTTTTTGATATACAAACAAGAAAATAATTGATCTGATGTGATTGATGAGAATAAGTCAGATCAAGCCATTCAACACCATTGATGATCCTGAGACATAAGGATAAGATTATTAATAACATTGTTTGATTAATTAATGAAGACTCAACACCAATTAAATAGTGTTGCTAACTTAACAAGAACTCCTGCAAGCTTCACTGGAAAGCCATCGGACAAGAATAATTATCAAGCAACATAAAGACTTTAAAGCAGAAGTCAGTGGACTTCATGCAGGGATTAGGACTCTATTCCTTGGCGTGCAGGAGACGAGGGGTGATCATATAGAGGTGATAAGGTCATGATAGGAATAGATATTAGACTTTAGAGATACAATGTGGAAACAGGTCCTTCAGCCCAGCGACCCACGATCACCCGTACACTAGCATTATCCTACACACTAGGGACAATTAACCATTTTTACTGAAGCCAATTAACTGAGAAACCTGTATGCATTTGGAATGTGGGAGGAAACTGAAGAACCCAGAGAAAGCCCATGCAGTCACAGAGACTACAAACTCCATTCAGACAGCACCCGTAGTCAGGATCGAACCCTGGTTCTCAGGCGCCGTAAGGCAGCAACTCTACTGCTGTGCTAATATGCCGCCCTAATTGTTTAAAGTGAGTGGGGAAGGATTTAATAGGAAACTGAGGACACAACATTTTTACACAATGGGTGGTTGGTATATGAAATGAATTGTTGGAGGAGGTAGTTGAGGCGGGTATTCTGACTATGTGTAAAAAACATTTGGGCAGGTACATGGACGGGATAGGTTTAGAGGGTTATGGGCCAAACGCAGGCAGGTGCGACTAGTGTAGTTGGGGCATGTTGGTTGGCTTGGTCAAGTTGGGCTGGAACGCCCGTTTGGATTCTGTATGATTTCAAGAGGACAAGTCAGAAAGTTTATATCAGGCCAACAAGCTTTAATCATTAAGGTCCTAACACACTCTCAGCTGAATTTTATTGATGTGCAGGTGGAGGTTTCTGGCAAGAACAGTATTCATTAACCATTCCTAATTACCCTTGAGATGTTGTAGGGGAGAAAAGGAGACGATAGAGAAAGTGGTTTAGGTTTTGGTTTATTATTGTCATGTTGATGGGCCAATGAAAAGCTTTTGTTTGTGTGCTAGTAAATCTATCAGATAATGCCACATATGAATACCATCAAGCCATATGAATACCATCAAAACATGTATAAAATGTAGAGCAAAGAAAAATATACCAGAGTGTAGAATATGGTTCTCAGCAAAGTAGCATAGGGGCAACACGGTGGTGCAGCGGTAGAATTGCTGCCTTACAACGCTAGAGACCCGGGATCGATCTTGTCTACTGTAGTACTGTCTGAATGGAATTTGTACGTTCTCCCTGTGACTGTGTGAGTTTTCTCCGGGTGTTCTGATTTCCTCCCGCACTCCAAAGATGTACACATTTGTAGGTTAATTGGCTTTACTAAAAATTATAAATTGTCCCTTGTGTGCAGAACAGGGCTAGTTTAGGGCATGAACTCTGTGGGCCAAAGAGCCTGTTACCACACTGTCTCTCTAAACTAAAGTTAAAAAAAGATCAAGAAAAAGAGTTCAATATCCTCAATGAGGCACATTGTACTGTACCTTTTATAATAAGTAAACATAACCTTACTGTAATAATAATAACAATAAAAAATAAATTTTTATAACCATAAAAGCATATTTTAGGACTTTTATGTAAGACTCCTTATATAGTTCTAGAAATTCCTTATATACCTTCTAGGGAAGGTATGGAAGGGCTTCATAACTTCCATACTTATGGAAAGACCATTCAGAAGTCCAATAACAGAGGGGCAGAAACTGTTCCTGAATCTGGTGGTGCATTATTTCATGCTCTGTATCTTCTGTCCAATGTGAGTGGGAGAAGAAGGAATGACTGGGTCTGAGAAAGGCCTTTAATTATGCTGTCACAATGGACTGTTGGTATACAAAGTGCTGGAGTGACTCAATGTGTTAGGCAACATGTCTGGAGAACATGGATAGGCAACATTTTGGGTCAGGACCTTTCATCAGACTGTTTATAACAAGCTAGAAGGGAGAAGTGGGGGTGGAACAAAGTTGGGCAAGTGATAGGTGGATACAAGTGAGGGGGATTAAAAGAACCTCTCTCACCTGTATCATGGAAATATTTATTGATATATAGGCTGGAACTGACAGGAACAAATGATTGATCTGAATAACTTGGGCACAAATGTTGATCAAGGTAGTTATTCATGAGGGCGGGGAGGGTATTCAAAAACATGAGAGATATGGGTGGAAGGAGACAGGGGTGAGAGTAAAAAGATTTACGAGGATGTTACCAGGTCTGGAGGATTCGAGTTATAAGGACAATACTGATTTTGGATGATCAGCCATGATCATATTAAATGGCGGTACTGGCTCGAAGGACCAAATGGCCTACTCCTGCACAAATTTTCTATGTTTCTATGTTTCCATATGAGGCTGGATAGGCTGAGTCCATAATCACTAAGGTACAGGAGGCAGACGTGTGACCTTACAGCGATATATTAAACCATAAGAGGCCTAGAGGAGAGTAGTGTGTACCTGGAACAAAATGCCAGAGGAAATGGTGGATGTGGGTACAATTATGACATTTAAAAATTACTTGAACAGGCATATGGATAAGAAATGCTGTAGAGAAACGTGCCAAGTGCAATCAAGTGGGTCTTCCTTGTTTAAGCACTTTGGTTGACATGGACGAGATGGGCTGAAGGGCCTGCTTCTGTGCTGTATGACTTTGACTCCCTGACTCTACTTCTAGATACTGACACGATGAACATACCTCAATCCAGATTAGAATGGACCAGGTGAATCTTACTCAGAAAGCTTTAATTAAGTGAAGACCACTTGACAAATGGTTTTCTGTACAACTTGGATGCAAACTCTTTAATGAATTATAAATTAAATATCTGATGTGCAGAACTAGTCTTAACTAGGAAGGTAAGTATGACTGTTTGACATCTAGATGGAACTGCCTTAGGGTGCCTAGATATCATTTTCTGGCTCCTTGAGAAACAGTGTATAATCATCTACTCATGGAAGTGCAGTTGGTTTAATTTTTCTGAGCAATGCTATTGTCAACCAATCCTGCCATTTCTACATCTTAATTATTCTTTCATTATCATTAAATTGCCTCTCTTGAAATAACATGGTTTGAGTTCTATCCATTCTGCAAGAAATGTCTTGCTGTACGAATATTTTTTTTTTGACATTTCCAAAATAATTAAATTATTCTGCAGGTGTCACCACTTGCTTAACAAAAGGAAAATTAGCATTTTTTTCTACTAAGAAAAGACACCCAAGTTTATATTTGGTGGATTCATTAGAAGGGGTGTGGATGATCTTTGCAGGTGAGCAGGCCAAGTGTAAGCTCTTGATATATACTGAGCCACTTTGCAGCCAAGGCATGCATTGGAAAGAAATCAATGAAAGGAAGAAACTATTCATCCTTTCAACACTTTCCTACAACCAGTTCAAAAATCCATCTGCTTATATTGGTTCCAAATCCTGATTCTGACCTGTACCCAGAGATTAGGAATGTAGATTTGGGGAATTTAGTTTAAACTTTAGACTTCAGACTTTACTTAGACTTTAGGCAGTTTAGACTTTACTTTAGACTTTGGAGCTACAGCGTGGAAACAAGCCCTTTGGCCCACTGTGTACACACCAACCAGTGAACTTGCACTATCCTGCACACTAAGGACAATTTACAATGTTTACTGAAGCCAATTAACCTACAAACCTGCATGTCTTTGGAGTGTGGGAGGAAACCAGAGCACCCAGAGAAAACCCACGCAGTTCACATAAAGTACAAACTCTGTACAGAGAGCGCCCATTGTCAAGATCAAACCCAGGTCTCTGCTGTTATGAGGTAGAAACTCTACCGCTGCACCACTGTGCCACCCAAAAGTTGGAGAATTTAAATATCAAATAGCAGAAGTCATCGCTTTAAGGTGAGAGGTGAAATTTTAATGGAGATATGCAAGGTTTTGTTTACACAGAATGTGTATTGGAGGTGCCAGAAGAAGCAGATTGACAGCAATATTTACAATGCATTTGGACATGTAAATGAAAATGTGTGGAATGGGGGGGACATAGACTGGGTGCATGTTATGGGATTAGTTTAAATTGGTATCATGGTTGGCAAAGACATTGCACGTTCATTAGTCAAGACATCAACAGTATGATAACAATGAAGACACAAGGTGAAGCAAGTGCTGGAATCTCAAAAGCTTGGGGACAGGCACCATTCCAGCTACCGTACTAGGGGTGTGTACTCCAGAACACGGTGTGCCTCCAGCCAAACTCTTCCAGTACTGTTACAACATTGGCAGTTGCCCAACATGGTGGAAAATTGCTCAGATACATCCAGTTCACAAAGAGACAGCAGATATCTGACCTGGCTACTCACTGCCCAATCTGTTCACTTTTATTTATCAACAAAGTGATGGGAGCTGTCACTAACAGCGCCACCATGCCACACTTATTCACCAATAATGGAGATGGTGGAGATCTTCAAGTTCCCAGGTGTAAATATCACCTACAATTTGTCCTGGACCAACCACTTTGGAGTTATGGCCTTAACAGAACAACAACAATTACTTCCTCAGAAGAAAAATGAGGTTTGGCAATTTTTTTACACAAAGGGTGGTGGGTACATGGGATGAGTTGCCAGATCTAGCTCATGCAGATAACATAAATTATGTTTAGAGATATTTAGACAAGTACATGGATAGGAAAGGTTTAGAGGGTTATGGCAGGGAGAAACCGCACTGGGTGCCCATGGCCTCTCCCCCCACCACCACCCGCAGCTCCAGGACACTCATCCTCCCCTTCCGACATCATCGCTGCTCTGCTGGAGAAACAGGGCTGACGATAGTTTACATCGAGATTGAAATGATTGACATGATTGACATTTTTCCCTCGAGACCGAGACCACCTTATCTGAACATTTTATGCTTTATTTCTCAACATATTACTGATTAAAAGTAAGAAGTTTAAAAACATCAAAAGACTTTGAATTTAATATGACCAGCTTTTACGGATGATGTCACAATGGCTCGGCTAGCAGTGATCAGCTTCATTGAAGATTTTATTCTATATTTGATGTTATTCACGATAAAAGGCAAGATGCCAACTTTAACAAGATTTTTACATATTCTGATTCACATTTTTCCCCTTGAGGCAGAGATCACTTTCACTGAACATTCTATGCTTTATTTCTTAATTATTACTGATTAAAGTTAAAAAAAATCAAAAGACGTTGAATTTAAGATGACCAGCTTCAACTGATGATGTCACAATGTTGTTCTAGTATATTACTAAAACGCTCATCTTGTTTGTTACTAAGTTTGTCTGTGATTCTTGGTCCTGGCCTGAACTCCACCAATACGCTACACGATAGTGCTACAATTTTTCACCACCTTACTCACCATTGTCCTGTGGTGTGTTGTGTCAAGTTTCATTCAGATTGATGTTATATTTTAAGTTATTGACATTTTTAACTTTAAAAAAATCAAACAGCACCCCCACTTACCCCATCCCTGCTATCTTTACTTGACTAGCGGCAAAAGGACACCCCATGGGTCCTCAGTGTGGGCTTTCCACAATTTCAGACCACCATCTTTTTTTCCCCTCACAACCGGACCAGACTCGACAACTACACGGGTAAGTTTCCATCCATTTAATTTCTAATTAACCCCCTAGTCCCCCCATGGGCTGGGGTTGCAGCCGGTGGGGGTACTTGGGGGCGGGGAAAGGCCGCGCCGGGTAGGTCTGGTGACAGGGAGAGCAGGGAGAGTGGGGGGATTGAGGGAAATGAAGGGATAGGGATGGAGAGGGAGGGGAAAGTGGGGGAGGTGAGGAGGGAGAGTGGGGGAGGAGGGAGGATAGAGGGATAGGAGGGGATAGGGAATGGAATGGAGTTATCGAGGGAAGGATTAAGGGTAGGGGAAAGAAAAGGAAGATAGAGGTAAGGGAGGGAGTCGGGGAGGAGGACATGGGGAAAGAAGAGGGAGGGTCAAGTGGAGGGGGAGGGAGTGCTGGGGGATGAGGGGGAATGGAAGAGGTTAGGAATAGGAAGAGGGATGGTGAGGTAATGGAAATATTAAATGCAATGTTATTGACTTTAACTTAACTTCTACCGTTATTGCGGGCCCGTCACCCGATCATGTGCAGTTGGGGGCTATGGCTCAGTGGTGGAATATTGCGTTGGGAGACTAGGCCTTCCGTGTGACAGTCTCCCACTTGGTCAAGTGAACATTAAATTCTCTAATTTTTATTAACTTCTATTAACATTCCTCCCTCCGCTGCCCCGCCCCCTTCCTCCACCCTAGTTTTTTGACCAGTCCCACAGTTCTCCACATTATTTCTCTAGAGATTACACCATCTGTAGCCAACAATGGACAGAGCAGGACACCTCCTCCCTGCCTGACGTCATTTGGTGACTGGCACTGATTGGTTCTGGTCTTTTTTCGCCTCCAGCTCTTCATCCCCCACCCTCTACTTTCAGTCTTCAGTCCGACCTGAAATGTCACCCTTCCTTTTTCTCCAGAGATGCTGCCTGATCTGATGAGTTACTCCAACAATTTGTGACTATAGATGAGGCATGTTTGTGAGTGCAGGGAATTTGGGCTGAAGTGCCTGTTTCCACGTGGCATGACTCTGTGACTCCAAGTTCCAACAACCCTCACTAACTTTTACAGATGCACCTTGGAAAGCATTCAATACTTGGTTTGGTTTGGCAACGGATATATATATATGGATATATATATATATATATATGTATACATATTAGTTATGAATGAACCAGCACCTGCTGTTCCTTGTTTCTAACTTATTTATTCAGACATTGTAATGTGAGTCCAAGTTAAATATAGTAGTGAACAAACAAAATATAACAAGGTTCCAAGTTTGACATCGCAGAGCAATGGAACAGAGCTCCACCTAGTGAAACAACACCTCTGAAGGATAAGATGATTCCAATGCTTGCACGTTTATAGATTCAGAGAATGGGAAAATGCTCACTTGATTGAAGTAGAAAGGAATTGGTCCTGGTTCAAGTGCACCCCTTTAAACAGAGCCTGATTGAGTGGAAATTCCACACCTTCACCCCATCTCTTCGACATAACTCTGAATCACGATTGACACCCTCCACTCTGCAGCTGCTGCTCAGAGTTGAAAGAGAGCAACAATCACAGGGTAGGGTGCGGGAATTTGTGAAAATTGTTACCTGGTGTACCAGTTATCTGGTGTAAATGTTCTCTGATGACTGGAAACCGATTCCTCTAAATTGCTCCAAAATTCCTCAGATAAATCCCATCTTAACACAAAAAACAGACACCATGTGCTGGAGTAATGGATCAGATCAGGCATCATCTCTGGAGAACATTTTGGGTTGGGACCTGTCGTTTCGGATCGGGTCCTTTCTTCACACTCATGGAATAACTCAGCGGGTCAGGCTGCTGAGTTACTATAACACTTTGTGTCTCTTTTTGTAAACCAGCAACTACTGTTTCTTGTGTGTACTGTCAGACTGAAGAAGGGTTCTGACCCTAAATGTCACCTATCCATGTTCTCCACAGATGGTT
The DNA here is from genome assembly GCF_028641065.1 of Leucoraja erinaceus. Classification (NCBI taxonomy): domain Eukaryota; kingdom Metazoa; phylum Chordata; class Chondrichthyes; order Rajiformes; family Rajidae; genus Leucoraja; species Leucoraja erinaceus. The sequence continues at coordinate 40,310,800 of NC_073388.1, forward strand.
CCTGATCTGCTGTGTACTCCAGTATTTTGAGTTTTGTTATGTAAACCAGCAATTGCAGTTCTTTGTGACCACTGTTTAGAGTCATAGGGTGGACGTTTCCTAAGGTGGTAATGTCAATGAATAGAGGGCATTGCTTTAAGGTGTGAGGGGCAAAGTTTAAAGGAGATGCGCAAGGTTGGGATTTTACACAGATAGTGGTGAGTGCCTGGAAAACACTGCCATGGGGTGATGACAGCTATGACAGTGGCGTTCAAGAGACTTTTTGATAGGCACATGGATATGCAGAAAATGGAGGGATATGGATCACGTGCTGGTAGGGCACATTAGATTAACTATGGGCATCATGGGCGGCACAGACATTGTGGGCCGAAGGGCCTGTTCCTGAGCTATACTGTTCTGTGGTCTGTTACTATAAGCAGACATACTAAGTAAGCTCAACAAAAACAGTGAAAAAAAGGCAAAAGTGCAGGTGAACTTGGAAGATCTTCCTTGGTGAATATAGTTATGAGTATTTAGCATGCTACTCCCTCCATGTTAGAGGTGAACCATCCATAGCTAAACATTGTTCCCTTATTATGTATCTACTGTATGCACTGTAAAGGGCTCTATTGTAATCATGTATTGTCTTTTCGCTGACTGGATAGCACGCATCAAAATATTTTCATTGTATCTTTTACACATGACAATAAACTAAACTGAGCCAGAAATACATCAATATCTTACTGCAGAGACATGTAGATAGACTGGCCAGGTGAGAATATTCATTATATGTGTTGTTGGATCTATATTTATGATAATCCAGTCACTTAAGTGATGACCGCAACGCTAGTGGTCGGCATTAGCTGACACAGATTCAGGGTCTGCGGGTGTTGGTGTTGGCAGAGGTCGCCACAGGAGGCCCTACAACAACCCAGTGAGCTGGCAGATCAAGTAGCAGCTGCACAGAGTAGCGGTGGAAGGAGCCAACAACATACCACTGCGTCAGGCCAACCCCTACTGACTGCTGGCCACTTGGAAATACCAGTGAATATTAAATTGTATATCTCCTCCAGCCAAGATCAGACTTTCATTGGCTTGGAACTTGCAAGATGGTGTCGGTGTTTGGCTACCATTTGCGTGCTGTCTATAAGACCATAAGTTCATAAATCATAGGAGCAGAATTAGACCATTCGGCCCACCGGGTCTCCTCTGCCATTCTATCGTGGCTGATTTATTTTTACCTCTCAGCCCCATCCTCCTGCCTTCTCCTTGTAACCTTTGACACCCTTACTAATCAAGAACCTATCAATTTCCACTTTAAAAATACGGAATGACTTGGCCTCCACTGCTGTCCATGGCGATTAATTCCACAGATTCACTACCCTCTGGCGAAATAAATTCTCCCTCATCTCCATTCCAAAGCTGTGTCCTTTTATTCTGAATTTACGTCCTTTTATTCTGAGGCTGTGACCTCTGATCCTGAAAAGGTCCACCATCACTAAAAACATCCTCTTCAGCTCCATTGCCGCAGAAGAGCATCTACTACTTTCCACCCATGATTATTCTCATGATATAACTTGATTGGACAACACGCAAAACATACACAATTCACTGGAGACACAAAGGACTGCAGATCCTGGAATGTTTAGTAAAACACAAAGTGTTGGAGTAACTCAGCGATTCAGGTGCATCTGTTGAGGATACGGGTGGGCAACGTTTCAGGTTGCGACACTTCCTCAGACCAAGTCTGGGTCAGAACGTGGTTGAAGAGCAGGAATCACGGAGTAGGAGGCATGAGAGAGGGTGAGAAAGATTTTAACTGTATCTCAGAATGCATCATAAACTAAACTAAACTTAATAAACGTCCTTTAGGGTAGTTCAATCCAATTGGGGTTGCATACCAAATACTTACCTGCGATGCAGAACCTATATCCTGGTACTGGCATTGTTTTATTACTGTCACGTGTACCGAAATACAGTAAGAAGCTCCTGTCTTGTGAGGAACATGATTTTTGCAGTTTTCCTGAGGGGCAAGGGGAGACTGGTGGGTAGGGGGTAGGGGGTATGGGCGCTGGGTTAACAACAAAACAAGTCTTACAGCCCAATTTGTTAGCTGATTACATGAATTCTGTGACAACTTAATCGTTTGGGAGGATCAGTACCCTGGACAGAGGGTTCTTAACACACTGATTAATAACCTACCATGGCATTTCCATCTTCACTTGCAATCAGTAACCAAGGTTAAAGCCTGTTATAACGTAGCAATTTAACACGAGCATACTAATTAGTGTAATGGGCTATTTAATTCTTGGTTTGTTGAGATGGATATGCCCAGTTCCCACAGTCTGATCTACTGAGAATCTGAGCATTGTAATGAACTAATCACCTGGACTCTTCCTGAAAACGTAACATCCGGCCCAAGTTTTTGGTTGCCTCTACTGATTCCTCATTATCTAACTTAATAGACAATTCCTCAGCCCTCTTGCCGAATTGATCTGCTGTCATTTTTAAATTGATTGGCATAATTGTATTCATGGATATACTATTTGATTTCAACGGACAGCATGCAAAACATGAGCCCAGCGTGCTAATGTGAACAGTTTTGAACCCCATATCAGAAGAGGGATGTGCTGGCGTTGGAGAGGGTACAGAGGTGGTATACGACAATTATCCCAGGGATGATTGGGCTAACATATGATGAGTGTTTGAATGCACTATGCCTGCATTCGCTAGAGTTTGGAAAGATGCGGTGGGACCTCATTAAATCTTACCGAATAGTGAGAGGCCAGGATAGAGAGTGGATGTTTCCACTAGTGGGAAAGTTTAGGACCAGAGTTCATAGCCTCAGAATCAAAGGACATACCTTTATAAAGGAGATGAGGAGAAATTTATTTTGTCAGATGATGGTGAATCTGTATAATTGATTGCCACAGAAGGCTGTAAATGTGAAGTCATTGGGTATTTTTAAGGCAGAGATTGATACATTATTGATTAGTACAGGTGTCAAGGGTTAGGGGGGGGGGGGGGCATGAGAATGGGGTTGAGAGGGATATATAGAATGGTGGAGTAGACTTGTTGGGTCGAATGTCCTAATTCTGTTCCTATAATTTAAGAAAATGAAGCTTTTTACTGTACCTCGGTACACATGACAATAATAAACCTAGACCGAAAGCTGCCAGTGATGGCCAACAGCAGATCAGAGAAGAATAGTTCTCAACATTCACAGCTGTGGAGTTGTGCTCCTTCAATTCAATTTTGTGTGGTTGCCAGTGCTCTTTAAACAGTGTGCCATCCATCAAGAAACACAGAGATGTTGTAAAAAGCCATTTAGGTAACTTGGAGCAGATTGATGTGTGATAAGAAACACAGCCCATTGCCGTTGCATGTATAAGATTATTTGGCTTCTCTCAGCTGTTATCTGTATATTATTTTGATGGTGATAAATGGAGTATGGAAATGAATAGAGGCTAGAAGGAACAGCAGATACTGGTTTACAAAAAAAAGACACAAAAGTGCTGGAGGTCTGCGGGTCAGGCAGCATTTCTGGAGAACATGGGGAGGTGACGTTTTTGACCCAAAAACATCACCTATCCATGTTTTCCAGAGATGCTGCCTGACCCATTGAATTGCTCCAGCACTTTGTGTTTTATTTTAATGGAAATGGATCTTTTATACTCTAAGGCTAAATAGAAATTATATATTTGTTCGATTAAATATACTATTATGGACACTATGCATTAAATCAGTGCCATGTATTCTACAATAAAGAGTATGGAGAAGTAATGGGTTTTGAGCCACCAATTTTGGTTTGGAATCTAATTAATTAAAAGATACAGCATGAAAACAGACCCTTCAGCCCATTGAGTCCACGCTGACCATTGATCACCCATTCACACTAGTTTCATATCTTCTCACAATTTCATCCACTCCCTACACACTAGGGAAAATTTAGAGATGGCCAATTAACCTATAATTAGCCTGAAGCCACTGTCTGCAGAGCTCCAGCTGGCATTGCGTCCGTAGCCTGGGAACCCTCGTGGGGGACCCGGGAGAAGAAGAAGCTCCAAATGCCGGCCCGCGGCCAACTTCTACCGCAGACGCGGCATGGACTTACCATCGGGAATGGGGTCCCTCGCCGGGGACCCCTGGAGGGGAGTTTCGACCGCCGGCTCTGCAGTCTGCGGTGCTTCTGGCTGCGGCACGAACCTTAAATTTCCGACTGCCGGCCTGCGGCCTACACCAACTTGAAGTCGCGGTCTCCGGTGGGGAAGCACCATTTCAGGACTTACCTGGACTTTTACCTTGTCTGCACATCTGGACGTCCGCAGCAATGGCTGCGGAGGGTTGAGGTCCCGACCATGGGGGAAAATGGAGGAGGACTGGCCAAATTCTGTGCCTTCCACCAAAGTGATGGATTTTTAGTGTGTTTTTGTGTGTTCTTTTTCATTGTCCCGCTGCTGGCAAATTCATTTCACTTGCACTTTATGTGCAATGTGTCAAATAAAACTGATTATTGTTGTTGATTGTTGTTGAAACCGGAAAACCAAGAGGAAACCCATGTGGTCACAGGGAGAAAGTCCAAACTTTACACAGCACCCAATGGCACAATTGAACCCAGGTCTCTGGTGCTGTGAGGCAACGGCTCTACCACTGTGTCGCCAAAACAATCCATTCTCGAAGAAAGAATCAAGACCCACGTGTGGTGGTCTTGTGTGATTTGCAAGGCAACTCTGACAACGGTGGTCAGCACACAACTGCCGCGCGAAAGCGAAACTGCGCGAAAAACAGCAGCCCCTCCCAAGTCACGTGAGCACGGCTTCTAAACGGCGGGTTCGATACCTGCGTGCGCCAGCAGGCGCCGTTACATGGCGTCCCCCAGAATCCGTGGAACGGAATTGCACGGGTAACCGGACGGTTCGACTGGAACGTGTAGTCCGAGGTCGCGGGGCGAGCGTAACAGTAGGGGCCAGCAAAACAGAACCGGAGAGATGCGATAAATACGAACGAGGGACGGGTGTAACAGAGGGAACTGATGAAACATAACTGGAGGTAACAAGTGCAGAAGGCGAAAAAACGGCTGGTGGAAGCCCTGTACGCCGCGGAGTGGCCATCGCCACCGGGCTATCCTCGTTGACGTGTTCTGGCTTAAGGCGGCTCACGGAGACGAACTCCTCCTTGCCACCCATGTCCAACATGAACGTCAAGGTAGCAGTCCTCAGCACCCTGTACGGACCTTCATACACCCGCTGTAACGGCGAGTCATGAGCATCCCTACGAAGGAAAATATAAGCACAATCCCGAAACATAGTAGGCACATGCACCGCAGACGACCCGTGTTGGGAAGTGGGAGCCGGGACCAAAGAGCCTTCCTGATCACGGGTGACGGACAGAAAATCCCCAGGTACCCGCAAAACCGAGCCATAAACCAGCTCGGCCGAGGAGGCATTGAGTAGGTATGTTGCAAAACCTACGTAATCGTCGTTGAGAATCTGGCCCAGGCTGTGTGTGTGATTTTGGCACTGTTTAGAGGGGCGGGTTTAAAACGAAATTTTTACTAGGCTGTTCCAATCGAAGATGTTCAGCCTAGTAAATCATTAACGAAAAATCGCTGAAAGACCCCGTCGCAAAAGGTATTATTAGTTTTTATGGCCTTGTATAATAGTTATAGTAGTTTAAAAATCACTTTCTAAGCCCGCAACCTCTCGTAGCCCCAGGTTTTAATAAAGCAAGCAATTAAAGGTATGTACCTTATTTTTACATTAAAAGGGGCTTCTTAAGAACCCTGTGTATAAAGTTTTCTATAGCGAGCAGCTCATTTTGGGCTCTTTATATCCCGCAGTATTTTTCTGGGCATTTGAGGGCACAAATCCAGCGCAAAGTGAACGTTCTAAACCAGGCGTTCACAGGATCCCACTAGAAAGCCGATTTAAAATGGACTTTAATTTACAGCAATTGAACACTAAATTCCTTCCATTTGGCCTATAAATTGAAGTAAATGAGATTTAAAAATCATGTTTTATTGTGAATTATTTGTGAATATTATTTGGACACTTAGGCTATTTAAAAATGTTAATCATTTATTAAGAAATGGATAGATGTTTAGATCTAGTAATTGAAGTTTGAAATTAGCTACAATTGGGTAACTAACTAATTATATGCTTTAATTTCAGGTCATCCAAGTAAGATTATTTTATATTTGTTTCAGAATGATTCAATCTATGATAACTGAAATTTCATTCAGTACTCTTAATTTTTAAGAAGGTTATGGGCTTTTGACTGTCCATGATCACAGCTTTTTTGTTATGTCCATGGAAAATCAATAGGGAACAAGATGCTAATTTCCGAGTATGAAAATGGCCATAACGTTTTTATTACTTGAGATATGAAAGTGAATTAGGTGTCACATTAAACTTATTTTTATGCTTTATCTGATGGGATAAATTGCAGACTTGATTTTTTAAATCTCAAAATTTTGTAACATTGCTACATTGAGGTCTTCCTTAAGCGTAGTTCTGATGCCTAGGAGAACCCACAGCAACTGATCAACCCAATCGGGGCCGGTGAGCCAAGCTTTCAACGCCGACTTGAGGTGTCTGTGGAAATGCTCAACCAAACCGTTTGACTCTGGATGATACACGGTGGTCTGGTGCAGCTTCACACCATACAGCTGCGCCATACTACCCCACAGGGAGAACGTGAACTGGACTCCTCGATCAGTAGTGATATCTGATGGGACCCCAAAATGAGCAATCCAATGGGAGACAATGGCCCGTGCACAAGCCTCAGCGGAGGCATCAGTTAATGGTATTGCCTCTGTCCACCTGGTGGACCTGTCCACGATAGTGAGTAAGTGAGTGGCCCCACGCGAACACGGCAAGAGAACCACCAGGTTGACATGGATGTGCAGGAACCTGCCGTCTGGAACAGCGAAATCCTGCACGGGCGGGCGCACAGGCCTCTGCACCTTGGAAGTCTGACAGGGGATACAAGAACGGGCCCATGCTGCGACCTGCTTTCGTAGCCCGTGCCAGATGACTTGGCCTCGAGCAGGGCCGCTGCCTCACAAGTCCAGTGATACGATTCAATCCAGACACATGCTGTCTGTGTGGAGTTTTCAACTTCACTCTGTGACTGAGTGAGTTTCCTCCGGGTGCTCCAGTTTCCACCCACATCATAAAGACGTACAGGTTTGTAGGTTAAAGGGCCATCTGTACATTGTCCCTAGTAGGATTAATAGTAACAAGGAACTGCAGATGCTGGTTTATACCAAAGATAGTCACTAAATGCTGGAGTATCTCAGTAAGTCAGGCAGCATCTCAGGAGAACATGGATAGGTGACATTTTATGTCCAAAACGTTACCTCTCTATATTCTCTATCCATTTTCTCCAGAGATGCTGCCTGACCTGCTGAGTAACTCCAGCACTTTATATGTATCTTTAAAACAGCGTTAATGTAGGATTGGTATACAGTACATAGTGATTGGTGGTCGGCACAAACTCAATGGGCCGAAGGGCCTTTTTCCATGTTGTGTGACTATTGGAGGCAGTGCCCCTAAAAGGCAACCAATATCGAGTCATGATTGACTGGCTGAGTAGACCCAATAGGCCGAATGGCTTAGTTCTGTTCCTATGTCTTATGATCTTATGGTTGTGGTCTTATATCATCAAAGACCCACACCACCCAGGCCACACTCTAATTTGCTGCTACCATCGGGAAGACGGTACAGGAGCCTGAAACCCATTCTTTCTTTTTGTGTCTTTGAAGCTGGTTGGTTATATGACAGTTTCCCATTCTTTTACACAGTCCTTTGTGTTTTTATTGAACACTGTAAGATCCTTTGGGCTGCACTGGTTGGGTAGTAGGGGGCAGACAAGGCAGTGCTGCATTGTATGGTCCTCTTCTCCAGATTCACAGGTGGTTTGGCCACTTTCATAGCCCTATCTGGCCATGGCAGCTTTTGATCGCCCTGTTCCTGTTCTCAGGCGGTTGAGCTTCTTCCACTGGACCCATGGTGCTTCTGAGCCCGGAGGGAGGGCTTCAGAAGGAGGGATACCCATGTCAGTAGGAGAGGGGTCGTCCTCAAGCCTTTTTGTCCATAGTTGGAGTCTGGTTTCTTCCCGTGATGCTATTAGGGGCTGGACATGGCTGAGAAAGCTTCTCCTGGACTTCAGCCGTTGTGCCGGGGGTACACGTCCGTAGAGGAGGTGGCATTCATCACTGGTGGCCTTAGTCATCTCTACTTGGTTGGCGACTTCCCGTCTCACATCGGCAGGGGCAATGCCAGCGAGGAGGTGTAGGTTGTTTACGTTGGTGGGCTTCAAGCAGCCAGTGATTGAGCGGCAGGTGTTATTCAACGCTGGGTCTAGTTTCTTGGCATGGGATGATCTCTCCCAAACAGGACATGCATACTCCGCAGAGGAGTAGCACAGGGCCAGAGCAGTAGATCTTAATGTGTGTGCTGTGGCTCCCCATGAAACCCATGATCACCACGTTTAAGAAAAGCATCTTCCCAACAAGCAATCAGGCTCGTGAACACTACACAACACTAACCTCAGCAATTGTGATCTTCTACATATTATGTCTTTTTTGCACTACCGAGTTTGGTTTGGTACTAACATGCTTACAGTAATTATTTAATTGCATTATTGATCATTCATATACTTAACTTTTATTGCGTTTATGGGCCTAAAGGCTGCAGCAAATAATATTTTAATTGTTCTATTGCTGGTACATAAGACACTCAAACACTCTTGACTCATGACACTTGAGAGGTAATTTGTCCCTGGTATCCCTCAATCAATGTCACGGTAAATAACAATATATCTGGCCATTGTCACATAGAATCATAGTTACACAGCGTGGAAATAGGCCCTTTTAACCCATCATACCCACGCCGACCGACATGTTCCATCGGCACTAGTCCCATTTGCCTCTGTTTGGCTCATATCCCTCTAAACCTATCCTAATCATGTACCTGTCTAAATGTTTCTTAAATGTTGTGACAGTACTTGCCTCAACTACCTCCTCTGGCAGCTCGTTCCATATACCCACTGACCTTTGTGTAAAACAGTTACCTCTCAGGTTCGTATTAAATCTTTCCCCCCTCATCTTAAAACTATGTCCTTTGGTTCTCAATTCCCCTACTCTCAGCAAGAAAATGATTAATTATTAGTGTTTACAGTGTGAACACTGTACACTATGGCCATGATGTACCACAGGATATCCAAAGAATTTAAACAGTGCTGTGGAAACGGAAGGTTTGTTATTGTGTTAGACTGAAATCATTGATACTGCGTTCTGCAGTAACGTCATGAGTCGTTATTATTAAAGGCTCGACAGTCAAATTAAAGTGATGGAAGTCATGATCCGTCCACTTTTCATTAGTTTTTTTTATTAGATTTCTGAAGGCCAGTTTGAGTTAAAAAGATTCACCAGAATCCACTCGGATGTAAAATTCCCCACCTGAGGGAGAGTGTGAGAAACTTCAATTTTGAAAGGCAGGACAGAGAAATTGAAATGCAATGAATTATAATAGCTGTACTATGCTTCGAAATACTGCCCACACTTTATTGTGCATACCAGAGAGATCTTTTCAGTATTTTTTAATAATAAAAAATACAGCAAAAACATGATGCCTCAGGGATTGTTAATCAAGAATTTAAACAGAAAATACTGTAGATGCTCAGCAGATCAGGAAGCATCTGCAGAGAGAGAGGCAGAAGTAACCTATCTGATTTGGATATGTTTTTCACAGAACTTACATTGTTGGAAATAAGTAGTTTGGTGTAACATATTAGCAAATGGGATTCAAAGGTTTAGTTTAGAAATACTGCATGGAAACAGGCCCATCGGCCCACCAGGTCCACGCCAATCATCGATTACCCATTCACACTTGTTATATGTCATCCCACTGTTTCATCCACTGCCTGCACACTAGAGGAAATTTACAGAGGCCAATTAACCCACAAACCTGCATGTCTTTGGGATGTGGGAGGAAACCCATGCGGTCACAGGGAGAATGTGCAAATTCCACACAGACAGCATCCGAGGTCAGGATCGAACCTGTGAAGCAGCGGCTCTACCAGTCGCACCACCGTGCCACCCCAAAGATGAACCCAGTGAGTAATTTACTGTGAGTGGGATTGATGTTAATAGTCAGGCTGCACGGCTATTTAAGACTAAACCTTTTTGATTTTAGGCAGCATTCAGTGGAATTCAGGTTTAAGTAAATGTAATTCTGCATCTCACACACCCTAGCTGATCATATTGCCAGGATAGGTGGGTACCTGGGGTGGTGGTGGAGGCAGGTACGATAGTGGCAATTCTGTGGTAAATATGGTCAAAGGGGTATCTGGATTAGTGTTGAAAAATTTGTGTCACTGCATTGGTAGCACACAAACATTCTCTGAAAGCTACAGAAGGTCGTCATCACCTCACTAACTGTTCACCCAGTCAGTCATCTCCTATTGTTAATCCTGGTTAAATTGGAGAGGCTAGGACTTTAAAATGGGGTAAAAGCTTCAGGGCTGCTGGGAGATTTGGTCAATTTGGAATTGCTCTCTAAAGAGCAGGGACAAGCTGCAGAGTGGTGCCAGTGTGTCTAGAGCCTAGATACAATTTGCAAGAAAAGAACAGGAACATCTGCAGACCCTGTCAAATAGGTGCAAAATGCATAGAATGGATTGGGTGGCTGCAAACCAGACATTCACCTTGTAAATAATTGTAAATAATGTTGCAGAGTTCTACTTTGCCGAGTGTTGATTGGATGAGGTATTGAGCCTTCTATGGGTTTCTGGCAGATCAGGGTAAATATTTCTAAGTTGGCTTCCTTGCGAAGTCCAATTTGCATATAGTGTATTAACTGCTGTATTATTGGGTTAGGGAAATGTCTGGTATGTATGGGGTTAATCGATATCTGTAATTGGATTGCAAAGAGACCACCCCATGTGGTTCGGCCCCTCGAGGTCTCGGGACCTATAAAGGGCCCGCGTCTATCTTCTGGGAGAGCGCTTGGGACTGCGTAAACTTCTGGAGTGTCTCTGTAGCGAGGCCTTGAGGGCTTGAACAGGCAGATACGAGGATCAAACCCATAGTGGGATAGGTACAGAACTGTAATGCGCTTTTGTTAAAATAAAATGTAGTTGTTTCAAGTGCTTGATTCAGTGTTTTTACTGAAACTAGACTAGGGAAAGCTTAGAAATGAGTCATTTACACTACCACCAATGGGAGAGAATTTCTTTCCTCCCTCACTGGGCTCTTCCATCACCTCAGCAGCCCTGTAACTGGAATGGAAGCAAATCATCCTCAATCCTAAAAAATCCCCTGAGATGACCAAGGAGATTTGATCAACAGCATACGTTTTTGTCTCCTGATTACTCTGATGGTTTGGTAGAAGATTTAATCTCAAATTTGTTACAATACCACTACATCTTCTACAAATTATTTGTGCTGCTTTTAAAGAGTTTTGGAATTTACCGGATTATCTTGTGGACTCAGTGGGCCAAAGGGTCTATTTCCACACTATCTCTAGACTCTAAACTAAACGCTAAACTCTAATTCAGATACCGTTTATCTCAACTCGAAATGTTACCTATTCTTTTTTCTCCAGACATGCTGTCTGACCCGCTGAGTTACTCCAGCTTTATGTGTCTACCCGTTTTTCCTCATTTGCCACAGATTTGTCCATATCACAACTGCTTCCACTACCTCCCCTGGCAGCAGGGTCCTGGGTCCCACCTACTGGACTTTAACTAAATATTACTCCCTTTATCCTGTACCTGCGCACTTGATTGTGAACATGCATGGCCTTTTCACTGACTAGATAGCATGCATCAAAATAGATTTTCACTGTTCAATAATAATTTAAACTAAAGTTAAAAACATAATAGACATTCAAAGGATAAATTCGTCCATGGAGAATTAATAGCTCTCAAGAGAATTCACTAATTGCCCGTGTCTGAAAGGATTCAAGGAACCTTCAAAATGTCATCAGTCTGAAGAAAAGTCCCGGCCTGAAACATCGTCTCTCTATTCCCAGCCCAGATGCTGCCTGGTCTGCTGAGTTCCTCCAGCACATCTTATTTCCCCCCAGGATTCCAACATCTGCAGTTGCCTGTGTCTGCAAATATTCAGCTGGATCTTTTGGAAACAAGGACATTCATACACAACTTTTTGAAAAGATCTATATGCAATCTTTGCTTTCATTTGAGAGAAATTTACCACTTTCTCCCATGTGAGCCAATAAACAGCTTTATGCATTTTGAAAGTTAATTTCTAGTGATTTTAATTAATTTTATACTGCTGATCAAAATGCTTATTTATTACACCTATTTTCAGCTGTATTGATTAAATTGTTTACATTTACTGCATAAAATGGTATCAAGGAGCTTTGTAAAGCATTTTTGTAATTACCAATTGGAATAGTTTGTGACAGAATTTCCATTCAGCAAAGAAAGCTGGAAGAAAGGAGCGGCAGACAATGCCTAACAAGTAGCTGGTTGATAGACACAAAATGCTGGAGTAACTCAATGGATCAGGCAGCATCTCTGGAGAAAAGACGTTTGATGAAGGGTTTCGACCCAAAACGTCACCGATTCCTTTTCTCCAGAGATGCTGCCTGACCCGCTGAGTTACTCCAGCATTTTGTTTTTATCTAGGGTATAAACCACCATCTCCACTTCCTTCCTTCACAGGTAATTGGTTGATACAGGTGAGGGGGGTCTTGATAGGCTTGACAAAGGCCAGAGACGCGAAGACAGTAGGTGAATTGTGAATCTAGAGGATGAAAGGTAGAGGGAAGGGGTGTGGGTGGGGAGAAACAGGTGTGAGTCCATGTGGGGCACTGCAGCAGGGGGGGGAAGGGGGGGGGGGGGGGGGAGAGGGAAAGGGGGGGGGGGGAAGGAGGGGGGGGGGATGGGGCAAGAAGGGAGAGGTGGATGATTATGCAATTGGATAATTCAATGTTCATACTATTGGGTTAGAAACATAGAACATAGAAAATAGGTGCAGGAGTAGGCCATTCAGCCCTTCGAGCCAGCACCACCATTCAATATGATCATGGCTAAAATCAGTACCCCGTCTTGGCTTTTCCCCATATCCCTTGATTCCCATAGCCCAAATAACTAAATCTACGCTCTCTTGAAAACATCTAATAAATTGGCCTCCACTGCCTTCTGTGGCAGATTCACAGATTCATAACTCTCTGGGTAAAAATGTTTTTGCTCATCTCAGTCCTAAATTGCCAACCCCTTATTCTTAAGGGTTTGTAAGCTACCCAAGCAGAATACAAGGTGATGTTCCTCCAGATTGCATGTGGCCTCACACTGGCAATGGTGGAGGCTCAGGCCAGAAAGTTCAAGTGTGGGAATGGGAAGGGGAGTTGAAAGAATTAGCGAGCTGGAGATCCAATGTAAGATTGGCGGGCCGAATGCATGATGTTATCCATGTTCTCCAGAGGTGCTACTTGACCTGATGAATTACTCCTGCACTTTTTTATAAACCAGTAGCTGCAGTTCCCTGTGGCTCCGTGTAAAATGGCGCACCTCCTTCCACTTTTTCTGTGTCCATACAATGATGGCATTTAAAAGGCTTCTAAAAAGCACATGGAAGTACAGGGAGTGGAGCAATAGGGACAAAGATTGAGGAGAATAGTTTGACAGCCTCACTGAGCTACCCCAGCACTTGATATATTTTTATTTTCTCACCTGCTTAAAACCTTTTTTAAACTTCTGGGTATTTAAAAATTATTGTTCTAATGCACAATTCTTGTGCTTGCTATTTTTCAAGGAGATGGCTAAAAAATGGGTGCAATAGAGATGGGAAGTCAAAATGCAATTGCGACATGCCAGTTTCACCAGCATATTCATTCTGTTTGTGTAGGAAGGAACTGCATATGCTGGTTTACACCAAAGATAGGCACAGAATGCTGCAGTTACTCATCGGGTCAGGAAGTATCTCTGGAGAGAAAGAATGGGCAATGTTTCAAGTCGAGACCCTTCTTCAGACATCCTATTTGTTTATATAAATCAAATTGAATGAATATATTTGTTACAGTTTAGCTTTGTTTAAAGAATGGTCTATTAGCTGCTTTCAAAGCACAACCAAGGAAACATTACACATAAGGAGTTCAGCAGTGAGTTGGTTGCATTTAAAGGGTGTGAATGGTGTCAAATGTACTCGTAACAAGTGAGAACAATTCAGCACACAGTGTGAAGATCATCACGGCTTTCAGCTGTGGAGTTTTGCGTGTTGCTCTGTGATCTAAAAATCATTTACATACAATTACTATAATTAACAGCTATTAAAGTTTTGTGGCAAGGAAGAAAAGCAAAAAGGCGACACGCGAGACTAGATGTTGGAATCTTGAACAAAACAGAAACTTTTGGAGGAACACAGTGGGGCAGGCAGTATTTGTGGAAGGAATGAAAAAAATGGACACAAAGTGCTGGAATCAGTGGGTCAGGCAGCTTCTCTGGAGGAAAAAAAGACACAAAGTGCTTAAGTCACTTAACGGGTCAGGCAGCATCTCTGGGATTGTTCAGCAGGTCAGACAGCATCTCTAGAGAAGATATTTTGTGTCAGGACCCTCTTCATGCAGAAATGTCTCTCCTTTTCCCTCCCTATCTCTCCATCAGGTGGTGCCAGTGATGGTTGCCTCGCCAACAGTCTGTCTCATGCATTCCTTCTTTGTTGTTTTATAGTATACTAGACCAAATGCAGACCCGTTGGGTCTGTTTCCCCAATGGCGTTTGCAGAGGGGTAGGAGAAGGGGGGGGGGAGAGGGGGGGTGGGATAGAAGAGGGAAGGGGGTGGGGGAGGGGGGAGGGTGGTGGGGGGGGGGGGGGGGGGGGGGGGGGGGGGTGGGGGGGGGGGGGGGGGGGGGGGGGGGGGGGGGGGGGGGGGGGGGGGGGGGGGGGGGGGGGGGGGGGGGGGGGGTGGGGGGGGGGGGGGGGGGGGGGGGGGAGGGGGGGGGGGGGGGGGGGGGGGGGGGGGAGGGGGGGTGGGTGGGGAGGGGAGGGGAGGGGAGGGGAGGGAGGGGGAAGGGGAGAGGGGTGGGTGGTGGAGAGAGGGGAAAGAATGGGGAGGGGGAGAGTGGGGGTGAAGGGGGAGAGAAGTGGAAGAGTGGGGAGGGAGGGGTAGAGGGGTAGGGGGGGAGTGGTGGAAGAGGGACAGAGGGGTAGGAGGAAGGGGGGGCGGGGAGAGAGGGAAGGGGGTGGGGTCGAGAGGGAGAAGGGGGTGGGAGAGAGAGGGATGGGTGGGAGAGGGAGAGGGGTGAGGAGCGGGAAACATAGAAACATATAAATTAAGTGCAGGAGTAGGCCATTCGGCCCCTCGAGCCTGCACCACCATTCAATATGATCATGGTGCTCCTGCAAAGTCATATGTAAATGAATCATTCCGATTGGACATCTGTGAGCATCGGGCATTGTGACATCACACGATGGAACGTTCAGCAGGGGCTGGGGCTGGGGCTGCTTCTATGGGTGAGAAGCCAGTTTTTTTGGGGGGAAACTTTAAAAAATATCTCTTACCTCGACGGAGATGCGATTTTATTCAGTATCGTATCTCCGTCCGCACTGCGACTAACATCGAGGAGCTGGCGGTTTCTGCTGGAGACCAGCTTCGGGAGCTCCAACCCATCGTGGAGCTTGCGATCCTTTTGCCAGGGATCAAACTCGAGCTCCAACCGCAGGAGCCTGCGGACTTTAACATTGTGGTACTCACGGTCCAGAGACCAACTTCGGGAGTTCCAAGCCGCAGGAGCTTCGATTGCCCCAACACGAGAGCTTCGATCCCCAGCTTGGGTACTACGATCGCCCCGACTGCGGATGGATTGTCTGCCCCGACTGTGGGAGAATAATGAGGGAAACAGATTGAACTTTATTGCCTTCCATCGCAGTGAGGAATGTGGGGAATCCACTGTGGTGGATGGTTATGTTAGCCTTTATGTACTTGTGAGTCTTGTTGCTTTTTCTAGTATGGTTGTATGGTAAATCGAATATAACTGTACCTTAATTGTTGCACGTGACAATAAAATATCTTTGAACCTCATCTGACACCCTTTTGTTCCCTCTTCACCTCTTGCCTTTGTCACTTACTCCATCCATCTGCCAATCAAACTCTCCCTCAAATGCATCCACAAATATCACTTGCAAGATTTTATCCCAGCCTAACTGTCTTTTCCAGCTTTCTCCCCCATACTCCATCAGTCTGAAGAAAGATCCCAACCCAAAACAACCCAAAACATTGTTTGTTCATTTCCCTCCACAGAATCTGCCTGACCCATTGAGTTTTCTCCAGCACTTTGTGTTTTGTTCAAGATTCCAGCATCTTCAGTTCCTTATGTCTTCACTTCAAAGTGGTTTATAGCAGTGGTAATGTTTGAAGGATATGCATAGGAGTATGTCGGAAACATGACAGAATAAACATGTTCTTCCAGTAGACAATCCAATACGATCAGCTAATCTTTTTTTCAGTGACAATAGTTGAGGATTGAAACTGTCCTAGACTCCATAGAATCCTTCAAAATTAAGAGATCATTTATTTCCATGTGCAGGCAGAGGATATTAACTTACCTTAGCATCATGGTCTGCATGGACACCGTGGGCAGAAGAGTGTGTTAATGTGCTTTATTAATCTATGTTCTATGTTCTAAAGACCAACCTTCCATTAGCCCACCTAATTGTTGCACAACATGCATGCTAACTTGTTTTAATGTTTAGTGTCACCTTAGACTGCAGCATTGTAGTTTCACTCTATCCAAATGATAATTTGATTCCTCCTTCTTCCTATCTCTCACTTTCCCACTTTATACAACATCCACCAGCATTATGGCCACTCACGTAACCTATCTATAATCCTCTGCAAGGTCTTTGTATCCTGCTAACAACTTGCTAACCCACATGTCTTCGTATCATCAATTAATTTGACTACAGTGCACTCAATTCCTGCTTCCAAGTCATTGATGTAGATCATAAATAGTTGGTCCCAGCACTGATCCCTGAGGTACCCCACTTGTTACTGAACGTGGAACCCCCAAAATGACACATCGATCCTGATTTGTGTTTCATGTTAGTTGGCCACTCCTCTGTCCATGCCAAAGTATTACTCACAAACTCATGTGCTCTCATAGAAACACATATCTGACACCTGATTTGTGTAGGAAGGAACTGCAGATGCTGGTTTACACCAAAGATAGACATTTAATGCTGGAGTAACTCAGCTGGACAGGCAGCATCTCTGGAGAGAAGGAAGGTGTGACATGTCGGGTCAAGATCCGGAGAAAACCCATGCAGTCACAGGGAGAACATACAAACTCCATACAGACAGCACACATAGTCAGGATCAGCCTCTGGTGTTGGAAGGCAGTAGCTCTACTGCTATATCACCCTGCCAAATATATTGTCACCTCTTCTGGTGACAATATATTTGATATCTTAATTTTGTGGTTATAATTACTTTGCATTACTTCAAATATGGCGAAGGTAAAGGTTTCTTCAGCTTGTTGTTTTGTGACATTATGGTTTAGATGCAAGTCACTAAGCCAGAGATGCAGCCCGACCCACTGATTTACTCCAACACTTGCTAATTGTTCAGTCATGTAAGTAAACTAAAGATCAATTCAACAGTATTGACATGACAGAAATGTTCAGAATTATTAATTACATTTTCCAAATAATTTGAATCCCTATTCATAATTATCAAAATAATTTTGTTTGCTTAATCGACCATTCAGCAAATGAGGCAAGCTAAAAGTGAATTGTTAAATTAAATTAAATGCCAAGAGAGGAACTTGCTGATTAATTAAATATTATGCTTTCATACTTGTTTCATTATCATTGTCATTTAAATCCATTTCAAAAGGATCACAATGCCCTTAAATATTATAGGGATATGAGCCAAACGTAGACAAATGGGATTATCCAGGACGGGGCTTCTTAGGCGGCATGGATGAGTATGATTTTATGACTCTATTTGTTTGTCATCTTAAGATAACATAACTCTCTGTCAATTGGAATAAAAGATGATTGCTACTAGCTATCATCAACATACTAAAGATAGACACAAAAAGCTGGAGCAACTCAGCGGGACAGGCAGCACCTCGAGAGAGAGAGAGACAGGAATGGGTGTTGTTTCAGGTCATGACCCTTCTTCCGACTAATCAAGAGAAAGGGAAATGAGAGATATAGACTATAATGTAGAGAGATAAAGAACAATGAACGAAAGATATGCAAAAAAGTAACGATGATAATATAATCTGGCCATTGTTAGCTGTTAGTTGGGTGAAAACAAGAAGCTGGTGCGACGGGTGGGGGAGGGATGGAGAGAGAGGGAATACAGGGGTTACTTGATGTTAGATTATAATTATGCTCCTAGAGCTAACCCCCTTAGTCTAGTTCAGTATAACCCTGAGTCAAGCACTGGACCACTAAACTTTATTTTATGAAAAAATAATGAACTCCCTATGCTATACCTAACCACAGCGGGATCGATCCTTGTCTCTGCTTGTCCAAGCCCTTCAGCCTCATGCAAGCAGATACCTCCAAAAGGTTACGCAATCCCAAGCACCCCTACAGAAGATCGAAAAGGATCCTAGTGAGGGTCACCTTTTATAGGTTATTGGACCCTGCGGGGCAGAACTACATGAGGGTGGTAGCCCCTACAAACCAATCACATATATCGATTACATTAAAGTGTTATTGACAGTTCCCCAACCCAATTACAAAGCACCCCATTACAATGTTTCTACAGAAGCTTCTGGAAAGAAGTCAGTTAATCAAATAATGCAACATTTTCCCAGGGAGTAGAAAATATTCAAACAAAGCTTCACACTTCAGCCAATCATCGAACAGTAACACAAACACCTTGCAACATTATTACAGTTTTTACAACCTTCCTGCAGCCAGCAAATCCTGATAATGCATCTGCAACACTTTTGAGCTCTTCGGCAAAGTCCTCATACATTTTAACAATAAAGGTACAAAGGTACAAAGGACATTTATTATCGCATACACCAATTGGTGTAGTGAAATTTGACTTGCCATTGCAGCACACACATAAAGATAAAACACAACATTAAATAATTTAACAATAAACATAAAAACATCCCCCACAATGGTTCTCACTTTAGTGGAAGACATCAAAAGTCCAGTCCCATCCCCTGTTCACCCATAGTCGGGCCTATTGAGGCCTCCGTAGTTGCCACTACGGCAGCCCGATGCTTCAGGCCCTCTTGCCGGATGATGAAGATCTGGCATCTAGTGAACACTCTCAGCGGCTCGGAATGTCTGGAGTGGCCGTTTCCTCCCCGGAGACCGCGGCTCCCGCTGGAGCTGCACTGGAGCTCCGACACTAGCGATCTCGACGTGAGATCCCACGCTCCGCGGTGTTTAAAGCTCAGCGCCGCCCGCAGCTGGAAGCTCCACAGACCGCAGCTCCGCGATGTTGGAGTCGGCGGTCTCAACACGGCGACCCGGGTAAGGCATCACCCACTCCACAATGATGCTTCAGCGCTGTGCCGCCGCCGAAGCTGAAGCCCTGGCCGGTCCCGGCAGGAAACGCCTCTCCGGACTGTTGGTAGGCCGCGAGGAAGGGGGGAAAACATAGCTCGGAGAAAAGCCGCCTACCCGACCAAGTAGGGACTAAGAAAAATAGTTTCCCCCTTTCCCCCCCGCATAAAAAGACTAAAATACCTTCAAAACAAACACTTTTAACACACTAAAAATTAAAAAAGTGTGAAAAGACTAACAGCTGCTGGCAGGGCAGCCATACTAGATGGCGTCCCCTACGCCCCTCTATAGAGAGGACATCTGGATCTTTCCCCATCCTGCATTTCAATCTTTCCCCATCCTGCATTTCAATCTTGGGTTCAGAATAGCTGGCGCCAACAAACAGCCTGTAGCTTTTCACAGACAGAGACCAAGCAGCCCCTGCAAATGCAATGATCCTCCATTTTATAATAACTCTAATTTAGTCAACAGGATAAATAAATATTCATACCACTGGGCTAAAAGCTGCACAAGCAAAATATGTGATGCTGTTCCTCCAATTTGCATTAAGTTCTGCACCATCAACATACTTTCAATTCTGACTTCTGGTGCTGTCTAGGTGGAATTTGTCCGTTCTTTCTGTGACCTTGTGGGTTTCCTCTGGGTGCTTCGGTTTCTTCCCACATCCCCCATTCTGCAGGTTTATAGGTTGATTGGCTCTCTGTAAATTTCCCCCAGTGTGTAGGGAGTGAATGAGGAAGTGTGATAACATAGAACTAGTGGGAATGCTAGATGGGTAACATCTCTGTAAAAAGCATGGGTGATGTTTCAGGTTGGGACCCTTCAGAATATGAGCAGGTGATCAATGTAGACTTAGTGGGCCGCAGGGCCTGTTTCCATGCTGTATCTTTCAATCAATCAAACCTCACTTACTTTGCTGCTTCCGATTCCGATACTGTACACGACAGCCCAGCAGAAATTTCTTCCATTTTCACCTCTTCCCAATGACTCAGGACTGAAGATCTGTCACCTTAATGTTTAAGAAAGAACTGTAGATACTGGAAAAATCGAAGGTAGGCAAAAATGCTGGAGGAACTCAGCGGGTGAGGCAGCATCTATGGAGAGAAGGAATAGGTGACGTTTCGGGTCAAGACCCTTGTTCAGATCAGTTCCTCCAGCATTTTTTCTGCCTGTCACCTTAATCTCAGCTTCAATCCATGAGACAAAACCAAAACTAATAGCCAGCTTGCTTTTCAGGAGTACTCTTTCATAGTGGAGAAACTGAGCAACGCATAATTTATCAGCCTGAAGCGAGAAACTAATATGTCTGAATCAACTTAAATTATCGAGAAGGAATTGTTTGGTATTTATCAACTACTCCCAGGGATATGTTGAGCCATTGATCAATTACTGCTTCAGATAAATCCTCTCAGCA
The DNA here is from genome assembly GCF_028641065.1 of Leucoraja erinaceus. NCBI lineage: Eukaryota > Metazoa > Chordata > Chondrichthyes > Rajiformes > Rajidae > Leucoraja > Leucoraja erinaceus. The sequence goes on from NC_073388.1 coordinate 40,331,702, forward strand.
CAACTCTGTTCCTGCTCATTATCCTTGGAGCAGTGGGTGACATTACCAATGGTGTAATGGTTCAATGTGCAATGGTAGTTTATTGTCACATGTAAATTAATACCGACATCAGATATAGGAGAAGAATCAGGCCATTCAGCCCATCATGTCTACTCTGCCATTCAATCATGGTCAATCTTTAACCCCCCCTCCCGCACCAACCCCATCCTGCTCCCGTCTCCCCATATGTTCATAAGTTCATAAGGTTTTTGGATCAGAATTAGGCCATTTGACCCATCAAGCCTACTCTGCCACTCAATCATGGTTGATCTATCTTTCCCTCTCAATCCCATTCTCCTGTCCTCTCCACATAACCCTTCACACCCTTACTATTCAAGAATTTGTCAATCTCCACGTTAAAAATGTGGAGATTTTTAATGTGAAAGTTTTGTGGAGTTTTCAGAGTTTTGTGGAGTTTGAGGAGAAAACGGCCTCCACAGCTGTCTGTGGTGATGAATTCCACATATTCACCACCTTCTGGCTAAATAAATTCCTCCTCATCTCATGTATCTTAACACAGTTTAGTTTAGTTTAGTTTAGTTTAAATTAGTTTAGTTTAGGTTAGTGATACAACATAGAAACAGGCCCTTTAGCCAACTGAGTCCATGCCGACCACGATCATCCATACACTAGTTCTATCCAAAACACTAAGGACTAGATTCGGAAGCCAACTAACCTATAAACCTGTACATCTTTGCAATGTGGGAGGAAACCGAAGCACCCAGAAAAAAAACCCATGCGGTGCAAACTCTGTACAGACAGTGCCCATGGTCAGGACTGAACACCGGTCTCTGGCACTGTAAGGCAGCAACTCTACCACTGTGCCACTGTGTATAGTCTTTCAACTGACTATTTAGCGAAGGCTTTTCACTGTACCTCGGTACACGGGACAATAAACTAAACTGAACTAAACAATTGAATTTATCTTCTCCTTGATCTCCTCATATTGCCACCGAACCCACGCTGGTTCGAGTTTGGGCTGATAGCACCAACAGCGTGCTCGGTTAGTGTTGCTTCGCGACCATGGCAGGAGTGTTTTAGTTCCGACCGGTAATTAACTTGCAGATCAGGCTCGCTGTCAAAATAGATCGCATCCCATTGACAGCTCAATTAGTGGCTGTCAGTTCTGTGCTAGATTATCAGAAAATAACTGAAGCAGCAATCAGATGATGAGACTGACCTTGGAATAGGCACTGCCTTCATAAAGCATTACAGGTGTTGCTTCAAATGGAGATGTGATAGGATTTAGAGAAACATTAGGGTGAATTCTTGATTCCTTCAACATTAAGGACCATTATTTAATCAAGCAATGTTTCATACAGAGTCCAAATGGATTTTTTGTGGGGTTATTTATGCTTTAGTTTCCTTTAAAAGTGTAAATGCAGTGCCAAATATGGTTAGTTATAATTGTCTTTGAATTGCACAGTTTTAAGAACATGAAGTAGAAATTATAGGAAAATATAGATGAAGTGGGACCCGTTGGACATGGTGGGGGGGGGGGGAGGGGGAGAAAGAGGTGTGGTGTGGGGGAGGAGTGTGTGGGGTGTGTGGCGGGGGTTGTGTATGTTGGTAGGAGGGGTGTGGGGAGGGAGGAGGGATGTGGGAGGGGGGTCTGTGGGGGATGGTGTATGTGTGGGAGGGGAGTGTCTGTGGGTGGGGGGGGTGTGTGTGTGGGCGGGGGGTGTGCGTGTGTGGGGCGGGGGGGTGTGCATGTGGGTTGGGGGTATGTGTGTGTGTGTGGGGGGTGCTTAGGCGGGGGGTATGCAGGCAGAGGGGTTTGGGTGGAGGTGTGTGTGAGCGGGGATAGGGGTGTGGGAGGGTGGGTGGTTGTGGGGGTGGGGGGGGGTTGAGGGGGCAGGAGGAAGGGGTGTGTGAGCGGGGGGAAGACTGTGTCGGAGCGGGGGCTGTGGTGGTGGGGGAGTTATGGGTGCGGGGAGGTTGTGGGGGTGGGGTTGTGGGTTTGTGGCAGCGGGTGGGAGGTGTGGGCGTTGGGGTGTGTGGGCAGCTGGATGTGTGTGGGTGTGTGTGTGTGTGTGTGGGGGGGAGGTGTGTGGAGGGTGTGTGTGGGGGGTGAGTAGGCGGAGGGTGGGTGTGTGTTTGAGGGTGGGGGTGCAGGGAGAGGGATGGTTGTGGGGGTGGGGGTGTGTGGGGGGGGGGTGTGTGGGCGGTGGGGTGTGTAGGGGTTTGTGTGTGTGTGGGGGATGTGTATGGGTGGGTGTGTGGGCAAGGGGGTGTGTGTGGGATGTGTGTGTGTGGGGGAGGGGGATGTGGGAAGGGTGTGTGTGGGATGGGGTGGATGTGTGTGGGCAGTGGGGTGTGTGTGTGGGTGGGGTGTGTGTGCGGGGCAGTGTGTGAATGGGGATGGGGGAGTTGTGGGGGGAGAGGGGTGTGTGGTCAGGGGTGAGTGAGGTCAGAGAAAGGATGGGGAAGATCTATGGGGGTGTGGGGGCATCACGGGGTGTGGGGTGATGACTGGAATTGGCGGTGCGATGGGGACTTACAGCGGGTGCTGCTCACTGGTTGTTCCCCTCCGCCAGGATCAGAGTCTCTGTTTCCATTTGGCAACATCAGCGACATCTCCGACTCTGGGCTGGGCTGGGTTTCCCACGGTGGGCTGGGTTGGGTCTCCGACGCTGGGCTGCTGCTTGGGGTTGGGCTGCTGCTTGGGGCGGAGCTGCTGCTTGGGGCGGTGTTGTTGCTTAGGGTGAGGTCGAGTGGGTTTGCTGCTTGGGGAGGGAGGGGGGCTTTCTGGAGCGCTAGTATGGGTGTTGTGGGCTGAAGGGACTGATATGCTGAGGGATTGTATGGATATTGTGGGCCGAATGGATTAATGGGCTGGCAGCTCAGACACTCAAGCCTGGTGTGTTGACAGCACACTCATGGCTGGTAGGCTGGCATTTGACTCATGGCTATTCCTTGAAATTCCATTTCAATCAGGATGCAAAGCCACCAAATGCAGTTTCCTACCATTTCAAACAGGGTGCAAGGCCACCAAATTCAAGTGCAGTTTCATACCATTTCAAGCAGGGTGCAAGGCCACCAAATTCAAGTGCAGTTTCATACCATTTTAAGCAGGGTGGAAGGCAACCAAATTCAAATGCAGTTTCATAACATTTCAAGCAGGGTGCAAGGCCACCAAATTCAAGTGCAGTTTCATAGAAACATAGAAACATAGAAAATAGGTGCAGGAGTGCGCCAATCGGCCCTTCGAGCCTGCACTTCAATATGATCATGGCTGATCATCCAACTCAGTATCCTGTTCCTGCCTTCTCTCCATACCCCCTGATCCCTTTAGCCACAAGGGCCACATCTAACTCCCTCTTAAATATAGCCAATGAGCTGGCCTCAACTACCTTCTGCGGCAGAGAATTCCACAGATTCACCACTCTCTGTGTGAAAAAAGTTTTCCTCATCTCGGTCCTAAAAGATTTCCCCCTTATCCTTAATCTATGACCCCTTGTTGTGGACTTCCCCAACATCGGGGACAATCTTCCTGCATCTAGCCTGTCCAACCCCTTAAGAATTTTGTAAGTTTCTATAAGATCCCCCTTCAATCTTCTAAATTCTAGCAAGTACAAACCAAGTCTATCCAGTCTTTCTTCATAAGACAGTCCTGACATCCCAGGAATCAGTCTGGTGAACCGTCTCTGCACTCCCTCTATGGCAATAATGTCCTTCCTCAGATTTGGAGACCAAACTGTACGCAATACTCCAGGTGTGGTCTCACCAAGACCCTGGACAACTGCAGTAGAACCTCCCTGCTCCTATACTCAAATCCTGCATACCATTTCATACCATTTCAAGCAATGAGAAACCACCATAAAACCACGTACAAAGACCACATAAAAACCACATTAAAGCCACATAAAAACCACACTCACAGTTCAGTAGACACTCAGTGGATTCAGTTGATTCACGGCTCGGGCAGAGATTCGTGACCTCTCCCTCCTCCGTCTTGCACAGACTGAGCCACACCCACACTTCTGAGTTTTATAGTGTCTCCCCCTACCACTGGAAGGGTCGTGGCAGGGGGAGGGATTGACAGGAGAGAGAATCGCAACATTTTTATACATTAATAAGTCTTTTATTTTTCATCAATGGGAAAAATTCCCTGGCCCTGACAGCTGGAGGGGGACTCTGAGTAAGATGACCAAAAATCACATCCGTTTGTCGTAGCATTTTTTCTAAATTCAATATAGTGCAAACGGGAAGTGGTCAAGTTTTGACTTTTAGTCTTTTGCATTTTCAAACCACCTACCACTTTTGCACTTTTACACCAGCAATCACTTTTGCATTTTTCAAACCACCAACCACTTTTGCATTTTCAAACCACAAAGCACTTTGCCTCTTCAAACCACCTACCACATTTGCATTTTTAAATCACCAACCACTTTTGCATTTTCAAACCACCAACAACTTTTTTCATTATCAAACCACCTACCACTTTTGCATTTTCAAACCACCAACCACTTTTGCATTTTTAAACCAACCACGTTTTCAAACTACATTTTCAAACTACATTTTCAAACCACATGGCACTCCCAGGTCAATAAAACCCTCACAGTTTAGTAGACATATGTTCAGTGTTATTCACAGCTCAAACTGAGAGTCGTGAACACTCGCTCCCCCATCTTGCAGAGACTGAGGCAGTCTGCACTTTCGGGTTTTATAGTCCCTCCCTCTCACACCGGAATGGGCGTAGCTTTCAAGGCGTGATTGACAGGAGAGAGAATCTGACCATTTTTTAAACATTAATAAGTCTTTTATATTTTATCGATGTGAAACATCAATTGGCCCTGATGAGCGGAGAGGGACTCTGAGTAAGATGGCCAAAAATCACAGCCATAAGCGGTAGCATTGTTTCTAAAATCAATATGCAGTGCAAACAGGAAGTGGTCAAGATTTGAGTTTTAATTATATAGATTGATAGAAGATAGATAATTTGATATAGCTAGATAGATAGATAGATAGATAGATAGATAGATAGATAGATAGATAGATAGATAGATAGATAGATAGATAGATAGATAGATAGATAGATAGATAGATAGACAGACAGATAGATAGATCATGATGTCTGGTTTACACTGCATTCATTTTTAAGTGTGGCACTTTTCTTCCTTCAAGTGTTACACTTTTTTTCTTTCCTCTTCAGATGTGTCTTTAGACTTTAGAGTTGCAGCGTGAGAACAGGCCTTTCGGCCAACCAGCGATCACCCCATACACTAGCACTATCCTACACACTAAAGACAATTTACAATTTCACCCAAGCCAATTGGCCTACAAACTTGGTAGTCTTTAGAACCCGTCTCTGACACTCTGAGGCAGCAGCTTTACCAGCCACACCACTGTGCCACCCATGAATTATTTCATTGATGTTCTGCAAAGCCATGCCAATTGAAGATGGGAACTTTGGGATGTGGGAGGAAACGAGAGCACGACGGGAGGTGTTGTGTATATCTATATATATATATATATATATATATATATATATATATATATATATATATATATATATATATATTGAGTTGTGCATATGGAACGAGCTGGCAGAGGAGGTATTTGAGACAGATACTATAACAGCATTTGTAAGACATTTGGACAGGTGCATGGATAGGAAAGGTTTGATGGGATATGGGCCAAATGTGGGCAATTGGGACAAATGTAGACGGAGCATCTTGGTTAGCATGGGCAAGTTGGGTCGAAGGGCCTGTTTCTTTGCTGAATGACACTATGACTTTATGACACTCGAATGAAACCCACATCTGTATCCCAACGTATGCCTCCATTAGGATCAGAAATGGCTCTCTCACTCATCTTTAACCTTTGGCCTTGTGAATTTGAGATGCCATTGTCTAAAACTCTGAGCAGCATCATACGGTAGCTCTCCAGCATTGGCCAGTGTGTGTGGGCTTCTTTGTAGCAATGAAAAAAAGATGACTCGCTCTTCTGAAGCACTTTACAGATTCTTTCAAGATGTTTCAAACAACTTTAAAGGCATTGAAATACTTTCTGAAAGCTGTCAGAGAGGAAATCTGAGAGCCAATCTGAGCATTGCAGGCTTCCACATCAGGCGTTATCTCATAGGCTGAACAATCTGCTTTAGTAGCATTGGGTGAGGCCAGCATGCACTATCTGCATCCTTCAGTGGAAGAGACTACTCCATCCAGATGAGAACGCAAATAAAAGATAGCATGGTTCACACTGAGACGCATTGGCACCTGAACTCTCTGAGAGAAGACTTGACCTCGCAATCTCTCGGCTAGTGGTGTGACCTGTCCCTATTGAGGCACGGTATTTAGTTTTGATTAAAGATACGGTGTGGAAACAGGCACTTTGGCCCACCAGGTCCGCGCCGACCAGCGATCTCCACACATTAACACTATCCTACACACACTAGGGACAATTTACACATATACCAAGCCAATTAACCTACATACCTGTACATTTTTGTAATGTGGGAGGAAATCGAAGATCTCGGGAAAAATCCACGTGGTCACAGGGAGAACATACAAACTCCATATAGACCGTACCCGTAGCCAATATTGAACCCGGGTCTCCAGTTCTATGAGTGCTGTCAGTCAGCAACTCTACCGCTGCGCCATCGTGCTGCCTAGTTCCTCTTCTTTGGAGCCTTCAATACTTTCTATCAGGCGAATATAATCAAATAAGGATTTCATTGTTTCATTGTCACTATATATGACAATTAAGCACTCTTGATGCTTGATGCTTTCTTGACTCTTGAACCTTTCTCGACTCTTGCCTCTTTCTTCATTCTTGACTCTTGCCTATGCGACATCCCACTCAACCTTCCCAGTAGGTTGTAAAGAGAACCAAGGTAAGGCCGGGATGTGCAGATCAAGCATGGGACTGCCATGCTCCCTCCAGGGAGGTTTAGGGAAGGTTTGATCGGGAAGGTTGAGAGGGATATGGGCCAAAGTGTAGGTGGGACTAGTGTAGAGAGGGCATCTTGGTCAGCATGGGCATGTTGGGCTGAAGGGCCTGTTTCCATGCTGCATGACTTTATGACTAGACCTGTCTCTCTCTCTCCAAGGAATGCTGCATGATTTGAAAGTACTGGTACTTTCTACTATGTTTTCAGATTTCTAGCTTCTATGGTATTTTGCTCCAAGCCAGTATTTGCAGGAAATCAAGGGACATATATTTAGAACATTTACCATGCTGGGAATTCATTCCATAGTGTCGCCCTGGAGATGGCAATTGCGCAGTAATGAGTAAAATTATTGAAAAATTCAGGTGTTGCATCAAAGATGTTTATTTGTGTTGAAGTATTATGTGTTTGCTGCCAAGGATGACCTAAGGCTGTCAAGCTGAGAGCTGTCTTCACTGGCGTATGATATTTAACATTCTTCTTGGAGAGGTAGTCTATTTCTTTTCCTTATTCTGCCTCTGTTTGTTTTTTCAACAAAAGTTAATGCGTAGGTTTAAAGCCCTCAGCATGCTGCCCACTCCCCCACCTTATTTTGCTGTTATTTTTTTTCTGAAATGCCTTATTCGCTGCATCGTTTTGTCATGAATACATTTATATAAGCCTCTGTCATTAAACTGGAAAGAGTGCGTTGAAGGTTTACGAGGATGTTGCCAGGACACATGGATAGGGAGACGGTGGGCAGCCTAGGACCTTATTCCATGTAGTGCAAAAGGCTGAAAGGTAAACTGATAAAGATGAATAAAATCACGAGGGGAATTGATAAGGTGAATGCACAGTCTTTCACCCAGGGTAGGGAAATCAAGAAGCAGGGGACATAAGTTTAAGTTAAGAGGGGAAAGATTTGAGGGGTAACTGAGAGTGATGGGAATGTGAAATGAGCTGCAGGCAGAGGTAGTTGAGGCAGGAACTATACCAGCATTTAAAAGACATTGGAAAGGTACATTGATAGGAAAGGGATATGGATCAAAGGCAACAAATCGTACTAGCTTGGATGGGGCATCTTTGTTGGCAAAGACGAGTTGGGCCGAAGGGCCTGTTTCCTTGCTGTATGACTCTAATGACTTTCTCTGACTCTTTGAGCCCCATGCGGGAGGGAAATCTTTATCTCCCAATAAACCTTGCATTTTTGTAAGGCAGAGTGGTGAAAATTCATAAAGTTGACTGGGAACAGTATCAGGCCATTGTTATCCCACTTTGTGAAATTCTGCACCAACTTGCACAAACTTGCTGCCTACATCCTCAAACATCTGACAGCCTACTGACCTTGAAGAATATAATGAATGCACAATTAATGTATTTTACCCGCATAGGGGAATCAAGAATGCAGAATCAAGGAACGACAGATGCCGGTTTATAAAAATTGTTGGAGTATCTCAGCGGGTCAGGCAGCATCTCCGGTGAACATGGAGACGTGACGTTTTGGGTCAGGATTCATCTACTCTGGGATTTTCTCTATGGTAAGGTGTATTTTCCTCCCAGTGATGACAACTTATTCCATCTCCAACATTCCCCCTCCTCATGGACTCCCCTATCCAGCCTTCCACCATCTTTGGACCTTTGCATTTTGATCTGACGACCACCATCTTCTCCACTTCCCTTTCCACTTAAATCTCACCCCTTCTGAATGTACAGTCCTCCATTCATGCAGCAACATTGTTGGGGCGTCGCAATCTACGGTTACTGTCTGTACGCCGTTTGCACATTCTCCCTGTTACAGCTTGGGTTTTCTCCGGCTGCTCTGGTTTCCTCCCACACTCCAAAGACGTACAGGTTTGTTGGTTAATTCGCTTCTGTAAAATTGTAAATTGTCCGTTGTGTGTATGATGGTGCTAGTGTACCGGGTGATCATTGGTCGGCGTTGACTCGGTGGGCTAAAGGCCCTGTTTCCACACGATATCTCTCAACTAAACATTGTTATTAAACTTACCAGCAAAGGAGGTGCCATTGTGGTCTGGCGGGCTGACCTCAAACCCAGCTGAGTCCAGGCACCAGCTCCCGGATACCTCTTCACATCTACCCTTGATCATGACCCCTCAGATGAACACAAATACACCCTGACCTTTACGTGAAAACTCCTGACAATTACCTGACTTAGAATGATTGGTAACAGAGGGCTTTTAAAACTTTTACTCTTGATTTTGAATTTTTCTGTGAGCCTAACCTCCCTCCCTGTGTAATTACCTGCATTCCTACTGCCCACCTTTTGAGAAATAAGCATTCCTCCATTGCTAGATTTATCTTATCAGATCTTAATCACCCTAACGTTGGTGGCCTTGCTGTCTTATTTGCCTAAGCGCAGAGCTCTGAGCTCTCGAAGGCTGTCCTCACATCATTCCTATTTATTAAAAAATAGATGCATAAGATGATTTTAATCCTGCCACTGACAAAAATTAGCTCAATAGTCCCAACATTCTTCTCAATGCTATTGGATCAATTTTGACTAGATTTACCGGGGTGTGGACTTGACATCGGGGCCGATTCCTTGCCTGGGATCGATGATCCAACCACGGCCTGCAGACTGTAATATCAAGGAGCTCGCAGTTAAGACCAAGTCGGGAGGCTCCAACGACGCAGAAAGTTCGACTAGCCCTGACCTGAGGTAGATTGCCAGGCGCGGGAGAGCTGAGATTCCCCCGTTGCAAAAGCTTGATCGCCCTGATGAGAAGGCCCGCCGGCGGCTACGGGAGTAAGATCATCCCATCAACGGAAGGTTCAAGGTCTCCGCCCACTGGAGGTCAAAGAAGAGAAGAGATTGAACTTTTTTTTTTGCCTTCCATCACAGTGAGGAATGTGGAGGAGTCACAGCGGTGGGTTTTCATGTTAAAATGTATTTTGTGTGTTCTATTGCTTTTTATTAGTATGCCTGTTTGACAAATCAACTTACTCATATTTTGCTAAACGTACTTGGCTAATAAAGTATAATTATGATTATGATGATTATGATTATGATTATATTCCTGCAAAATGCTTGGGGCGTTAAAAAACTTTGATATAAATTCTTGCAGTTGCTTACAAATGATTAGGATACTGTTGACTTTTCTCACTAACACAGTGGCGCAGCTGGAAGAGCTGCTGCCTCACAGCTACAGTGACCCACGTTCGATCCTGACCTCAGGCGCTGTCTGTGTGGAGTTTGTACATTCTCGGTGTATCCGCGTGGGCTTTCTCCGGGTACTCTGGTTTCCTCCCACATCCAAAAGACGTTCAATTTGTAGGTTAATTGGCTTCTGTAAGGGGCTCATGTTGTCAACCTCCCTGTGGTGAGCCCTGTCAACCGACCTCAGTTAGGTGAACGACACCAAACAGAGACAGCAGCAGCGCCGTAGCTTGGCGCCAACCCGGAACATGCGCCCTTTTTAGGGCGGGCACCTATGGATGTCGAACCGGATGGCATCACCCTGCTGCAGACTTCTGCTGCCTCAAATGCAAGAAGAAGAAGGCTTCTGTAAATTCCCCCCAGTGTGTAGGGAGTGGATGAGAAAGTGGGATAACATAGAACTAGTGTGAACAGAAGATTGGAGTGGACTCGGTGGGCTAAAGGGCCTGTTTCCGTGCTGTATCTTTTAACCAATTAATCAGCACTAAGTTTTCACATAGACCCACTATGGCCCAAAGAGACATCTTCCCACAAATGGTGGTAAGGGATGGGTATCAAACACCAGGCTTACAAGTGTTATCTATCCAGCTGCCCTCAGTTAAAAAACAGGTGACATTTTTACAGATGTCCTTAGGATGGAAAATACGTAAACATTCATTGATGGGGGAACATTGCCTCCACAGTAGTTTAATAAATGGCATCCAAAGTACACAAGCCTGATAATGAATAACAATTACTAAACATGGAGAGAGAGGGGAAAATACTTCTGCCGATCATAGAAATGAATGTCAGTACATAAAGTTAGTTCTGTTGCAACACATTTCCATCGTACCAATTGGATATAATGCGATCAATGAAGTAGGAAACACTTTTTTTTATGTGGGCTCAATTGGTTGTAATGCGATTTAGATTGGGAACCAGAGAATCACTTGAAAGTTACTTTAGAAATTGACAAGTTTGCCAGGAAAAAAGCTGCCGGGGAAAAAAAAAAACTATCTGGAGAGAAAAAAAATGGTTCCTGCTGTAATCAAACACCACTGTCTCTTAAGAACACAGTCTGTCAGTTTCACCAGGGGACATTATTAAAATTGAGAAGCAGTCCCTGCAATTGACACTTCTGCAATGATACTCCATTAAACAATGCAACATACAACCTTTAATATTTTGCACTCGCAGTCACAAGAATACACTTACAGCAATTAAAAAATCTTTACTTTTGAGAATCCTGCAAGAAAAATAATCTTGTTAGTGTGAGGCTGAAACTATTTCGCTCTTGGCTCCCTTTTCCCCATTGACACATTTATTTTTATAAGGTGGTTTTCTACAATGTAAGGTTTCTTAGGAATTCAAGAAATATGTCACAGCAGAGCTACCTGCACATTGAATTATTGAAATCAATAATATCAGCAAGTCATTATCAGCAGTCCCATTGTTCGCATATATATATCCCTTCATGATCACCTCTTCCACAGCCTACAATGGACCATTGTGGGCTACACCTTTCCTTGGTCATTGGTGCCAGCTCCAATTTGTTCTGTACCTTTTCCCACCACTAGTTTCCCCCCCACCCTCCCCTCAGCCTGAAGAAGGATTTTGACCCAAAACATCACCTTTACCTTTTATCCAGAGAGACTACCTGCTCTGCTGAGTTACTCTAACATTTTGTGTCTTTTTTCGGTGTAAGCTAGCATCTGCAATTCCTGCCTACAGGTTTGGAATAATGTGCACAGTTCTGCTCGCCCCTTTACAGGAAGGATCTGGAGGCTTTGGAACGGTGCGGGGGAGGTTTACTGGAATGTTGCATGGATTAGGGGATACTATCTACAGGGAGAGGTTGGACAGACTTGGATTGTTTTCTCTGGAAAGATAGAGGTTGCAGGGAGACCTGATAAAAGTATATACAATGATGAGAGCCATAGACAGGATAGATGGTCAGGGTAGATGGTCAGAACCTTTTTCCCAGGATGGAAACATCAAATACAAGATGACATAGCTTTAAGGTGAGATGTGCAGAGTTTAAGGGAGATGATTCAATGGCGGAGTAGACTAGAGGGGTCGAATGGCCTAATTCTTCTTCTATGACTTCTGAACAGGAAAATCTGTTTACTTTCAATTTCATGAAACATGAGGCAAGAAATTATTGTTATCTGGCTATATGTCAATTCAATTTCAGCAGGAAAGAAATGCTGTAATAATGTTATGTTCCTTGGCTTTAAAATAATATTATGCGGCAGTTGAAATTAATTAACTGGTCACTGTATCACTGCTGCGGTCATGATTTTCACAGTACCTATGACAACGGCCAATTTGGTTCAGTCTCACAGGACTGAGAAGGAATGTATATGTGTGCGTACATGTTTTATCTGCTGTGCCTGTTTTTTCTAATGACAACAATTTCTCGTGCTGGCAGCCCAGGTTACCATTCAGAGCAAAAGTTACTGAGGCATGGTTGATGTTGAAGTCAATGAAGGTTTCATTATTTCTGTGCCTTAAAATAAAACGGAGACTTCAAATGCCACTATATATGCTTGACATTTTCGAATAGTTATTACTAAAGGGGCACATTAAATAAAATTCAGTGAACAGATGGGCAAAGTAAATAGTTGATTAGCACCAAGCCACCTACTAACATTGGTTTGTGATCATGTCAGATGGCTCTTTTGTTGTTGTTTTTAAATCAGAGTGCAATTTAACCCATTACATTATTTGGAAAAAAAAGGTCACATAACTAACATTTACCTGTGATGTACCTGTAAGACAGATTTGAATTACATTGTTCATCTAAGACACATTTCAGCCTGGCCAAGCTCACTTTTCACTCTTACCTTCACGACAAAGAAACAGAAGTCTGAAAACCTTCACCAAAAGTTTCAATAACAGCTTCTTCCCAAAATCGATTAGGTACTATACAACATCATTCTCAATTATAAAGTTGATTGATTGAAAGATACAGCATGGAAACAGGCCCTTCAGCCCTCTAAGTCCACTCCGATCATCGATCACCTGTTCTCATGAGATAATTCCACTTTCTCATCCACTCCCTACACACTCGGGTCAAATCATAGAAGCCAATTAACCTACAATCCCGCACATCTATGGGATGTGGGAGGAAACCAGAGGAAACCAGAGCACCCGGGGAAACCTACGTAATCACAGGAAGCTTTGATAAACAAAGTTACTGTCCAATTCCTCTCTTCTCCATTGCGGACATGGGACTTGATCTCTGGAACTGATGCGCTATAATGCTGAGAACGATATTTGGCACACTTCTACCAATTGTACTTGAGTTTGGATTGATTGCATTTTTGTATAGTATCATCTGATTTGAGTGGATAGCATGCAAAAAAAAAAAAACTTTTACATTATCTCGGTGCACAAGACAATAATAAACCTAAACCTAAACCAAAAGCTAAACCTAAAATATAACTTGAGATAAAATGGGTGATTTTTTGGATGTTGAATGATTTTCAAGAGTAAAGCACATTGCCATAAACAAAACTAATATATAACAAACTGACATTAATAGTAATTCAAAGATTTGAAGGCACAACCACACATTTACATTACTTCTAAAATATGTATAGCCATTGCATTTTTTTTTAACATGACCTGTCACTGTATCTCAGAGATGTTTATTATATTGAAAAATCCAAATCTTGGGCCAAAATAATAGATTGGTTTAAAATGAACGATGCCAAGCAAAAAGGCATGTTAAAAGCTAAATGGAAATAAAAGGGGTCGCCGAATTTAAAAATCAAACCAAAATGATTTGCTTGCAGAGTTTCAAGAGGAAACATGGGGAACACATGGTCAATTATACAGTTTGGAGCCTCGTTTCTGCTAATGAGAGTATTATTTTATTTATTTCATCAATTTATCGGAGTGTTTTTTGTTTCGGGTGTATGGGATGGGGAAGAGAGTCTGTAGAATGGCTAAGTCCAACCTCTTCTGAGTCCGGTGTTAGATGAACAAAGGCAAGAGTGGGGATCAGATCAGAAATTAGTTCACACAGATTTATTTAATTTTATGTTTAAGTTTAAGTTTAAGTTTAAGTTTTTAAAGGTGCAGCATGGAAAACGAGCCCTTCGGCCCACTCAATCTGTACCAACCAATGATCACCATACACTAGTTCTATCCTACACACAAAGGGACAGTTAACAGAAGCCAATTAACTTACATACCCACATATCTTTGGAATGTGGGAGGAAACTGGAGCACCAGAAGAAAACTCACGTGGTCACAAGCAGAACGTACAAACTCCATACAGACAGCAATTGTAGTCAAGATCGATTGTTTTGGGCATAAGAGACGCAGAAGAGAGGGAATAGAATGGCTAAATCAAACCTCTTCTGAGTCTGGACTTAGAGGCAGGGTGGCAGAAGTGGGGAGCAAATCAGAAATGGAGAGTTCACAAAGTTCAGTTTAAGTGTAAGTTTTCAGTTTAAGTTTAGGAAGGACTGTAGATGCTAGTATGTACCGAAGATTGATACAAATTGCTGGAGTAACTCAATGGGTCAGGCAGAATCTCTGAAGAAGAGGAAGAGGTGACATTTCGAGTTGAGAGCATTCTTCAGACCTGAAACCAGGTTCCGAACCGAGATGTCACCGATTCCTTTTCTCCAGAATTGCTGCCTGACCTGGTGAGTCACTCCAGCACTTTGTGTTTATCCTCTTCAACTCCATTCCAAATGGGTGCAATTGTTGCAATGCCTTCCTTAATACAAATAATTTTATTGCTTTGTGATCATGGCTATGGCATTGTTTATTACATATTATCTGTGTGTACTGTGTTTACAAGCCTGTTACGCTGCCGCAAGTAAGAATCTCATTGTTCTGTTCTGGGAACAGGGGTGCATATGACAATTAAACACACTCTGACACTTGATTCTTTGCTAAAACAAAATCTGTGGACCACTGGTGCCATTAGTTTTCTAAAATGTGTGTTGTCAGAAGAATATATTGCTCATGAGACCCAGTAACAAACCTTCTCAATCATTTTATGGTTCTAGGTATGTTTTGTACAATAACATATACAGTTGCACAGTAGGAATGGTTACCGTAGGGATCATTTACACTGTAACCTAAATGTGTTGCATGGAGCTACAGGAAAGCATTCAGCTCTAACAAGTTGACAGGAAATTAGAATAAAAGCTTTTGCTTCACTATTTAAAGGTGTTTGAACCAACAAAGATGGTATGACAGTTCTCAGTGTTTACTTTAAATAGTCTGTGTGAATCCATTCTTCTCAATAACACTGCTTCAACTAGTTCCCCTGTTACAATGATAGCTATCATTTATTGGTTCCCTCATTGAGAATACAGTGTGTAGCCACAGCAGCCTCAAACTTCCCTCATTGAAACCATAATGGGATTGGAAAAGGACAAAAAGAGTAATGATAGTTTGCACATACAGCATAAACAAATCGAGCACTAGTGCTTCACAAATCTGCACTCAGCAATAATTCATTCAAACCATTGAACATAATAGTCGTCATTGTGTGAAATGAATGCCCATGGGAAACACAATGATTCTAGGCTTGTGAAACATTTTATTTGGACCTTCTGTTCTTTTAAATGGTTCCCAAACCATTCGAGATTCCTGCATGCAAAGTCTAGGCTGACTTTCTGGTGCAATATTGAGGATGGCACGGTGGTGCAGCGGTACAGTTGTTGCCTTACAGCACCAGAGACCCAGGTTTGATCCTGACAATGGGAGCAGTGTGTATGGAGTTTTTATGTTCACCATCTGACCGCTTGGGTTTTCGCCAGGTGCTCTGGTTTCCTCCCACACGCCAAAGTTACACAGATTTGTGGGTTAATTGGCTTTGGAAAAAAATTGCAATTTGTTTCCAGTGTGTGGGATAGTGTTGGTGAATGGAGATTGTTGGTTGGTGCAGACTTGATCGTTCTAAGAGCATGTTTCCACTATGTATCTTAAAACTAAACTAAACTAAACTGAGGGGTGGGATGTACTGCTAGAGCCATCACCTTTCCAAGGACATGCTAAAGCAAGATCCCATCTTCTTCACATCTCATATAACAGCATCTCATATTCCACTTGGGGAGCTTACAACTCAACATTAAGAACATTGAATTCTCCAATATAAGGTAAGCAACCCTTTCCCCTTTATCCCCTCTCTCCTCCCTGTGTCCTTGCATGCCCATTTCTCCCTTTCTCCTTTACCCCATCCAGTTCCACCTTTTCTTTTGAAGGTGGCTCATAGGCCACCTCAGATCGTGGACAGAATTTGAGAAACTATGTTTCTCTCATCTCCTGTAAATGTGTCTCTAGCACTCCCTCCCTTGTCACTTTATCCCCATTTTATCATCACATCGAGTGCAGTCCCGACCTTCATCCTACCTCATTGGAAACCTTTGAACTATCTTTACTCCGACTTTATCTTACACACAATGTTGTACCCTTTATCGATGTACACCGTGGATGTCTTGATTATAATCATGTATAGATTTTGAATGGAGAGCACTCAAACAAAAACAAGCTCATCGTTGTGCTTCGGTACATGTGACAATAATAAACTAATCTAAACTAAACCTATATTCTTTCTTGTGGCTTAATGTTTCACCCCTCTCCTATCCTTACGTCCTATCTCACGCTTTCTTTTGCATGTGCAATTCCTTCTTAAAAACTTCACGTTTTCTTTTTTCTCTCTATCTCTGGCGTTTGTTCAACTTGTTACCAATAAAAAACCTTTCTCTCCCCTGTATCCATCAAGCACTTGCCAGACTTTGTCCACCCCTACCTTAAAGTTCACCAGGCAATTTCCAGGATTTAGCCACTAAACATGTAATTTATCTATACATTTGACGGCATGAGTCAGACGGAGGTGTGTGTTTGGAACGAGCTGCTGGGGGAAGTAGTTGTAGCAGGTACTATTGCAGCATTTACGAAACACTTAGACAGGTGCATAGATAGGACATGTTTAGAAGGATTTGGGCACAATGCAGGCAGGTGGGATTAGTGTAGATGGTGCATGTTGGTCAGTGTGGGCAACTTGGGCTGAAGGGCCTACTTCCACACTGTATGAGTTTATAATTTTCCAACCTAAGACATTACCGTTTGATTTTCCAAGATGACAATGTGCCTGCTTGTCTTTTATGTACAGGGTAAATGAAAATATTTCATGCAGTGATGTCTGAAGGTTAACTTGCTCCAGGAATCACATACCACCGCTACAACAATCAATAGAATTTATTTTTGGGCCAGTTATGGAAAGAGAAAATGCCAGGAAACAATCAGCGAGTCAACCGATGTATATGGAGAGAGAAGCAGAGCTAAGGTTTTGAACATTGGTATTGATTGTTTTTGGTTATGTAGTTATCTGCATCATTAAGGGGCCCTGTGGTAGATAGTGGTAAGGCTGTAAATTGTGGGAGTTTGCAAAAACACACAAGGTGGATCTTTGGTAGAGTTGTCAGTAGATTAGCAAGCGCATCAGGCAGACTCGCAATCAATTCTCTGGAGCGTCGGAGGCTGAGGGGAGATCTGATAGATTAACATTTTTTTAGATATGCAGCACGGAAACAGGCCCTTCGTCCCATTGAGTCCGCACTGACCAGTGATCATCCCATATGCTAACATTATCCTACACGCTAGGGAAAGTTTATAATTTTACCAAAGCAAATTAACCTACAATCCTGGATGTCTTTGGAATGTGGGATATTTGGAGGGCACCTGGAGAAAACCCATGCAGGTCGCGTGGAGAACATACAAACTCCGGACAGCACCCGTAGTCAGGATCAAACACAGGTTTCTCGCATTGCAAGGCAGCACTGCGCCACCATGCCACCCCTTGATATATGTAAAATCATTAGAAGCACAGGTAGGGTAATATGAACCCTGAATAGAAAGATATAGATATGCCATTTATTGTCACTATACATGTACAGTGAAACTGAAAGCTGCTTGTACTCAGTGCATACATACAATTTAGCAAAAAAAACAAGAAACAGAAAAAAAAAAAAAAAAAAAAACAGAAGGGAGATGGGGGGGGGGGGACATATATACATATATCATATATACATATATACAGATGGAAGTCCGTGTTGGGCGGTGTAGTCAGTGCATGTGTGAATTTGAATTTATGGTAGATATAATTCTCGGAAAGCAACTATTCCTGAGTCTGTTTGTCCTGGATTTGATGCACCTATAGCGCCTTCCAGAGGGCAGCAGGTCAAACAGTCCAAACGCAGGATGGGAGCTGTCTTTGATGATCTTCTTTGCCCTGCTAAGGCAGCGGGAGGTGTAGATGTCCATCAGGGAGGGGAGAGGGCAGCCAATGATCCTCTGCGCTGTCCTGGTTACCCTCTGAAGCCTCTCCCTGTCTGCCATGGTGCAACTGCCATACCATGCTGTAATGCAGTATGTCAGCAGGCTCTCGATGGACGAGCAGTAGAAGGTTAGCAGCAGGTTAGAGTCCAGGTTGTGCTTCCTGAGGACCCTCAGGAAGTGCAGCCGCTGCTGAGCCTGTCAAAGACTGGATGGGACCTTCTTGTTAAAATAGTTCAGTTAGTTAATTCACTGCGCGCTAGTGAATTCACAGTCAAGACAAGAAATAACTTGCAAAAAAATAAACTACTATTGTACTTTTAAGGCCCAAAGAAACAAAAATTACTTGTGTCTCTCTATATTACTAAAAGTAAGATCTTGACCACTTCCTGTTTTTCTGTTTCATGATTTTTGAAAATACGCTGCTACTTACGGCTGTGATTTTTTACCATCTTACTCAGAGTTCCCCTCCGCTGCTCAGGACAAGAGGATTTTTCCCAGCAATGAAAAATAAAAGAGTTATTAATGTTTAAAAAATGTTGACATTCTCTCTGCTGCCCCTGCTGGTAGGAGGGGGGAGGGACTATAAAACCCAGAAGTGTTGTGCCTCACTCAGTCTATTCAAGATAGAGGAAGCGAGAGGGTCTCATCTCTCTGAGCTGTGAATAACACTGAACACATATCTACTCAACTGTGAGTGCCCTTAATGTGGTTTGAAAATGAAAATGTGGTTGTTGTTTTGAAATGCTGCACTGCAAATGGTTATTGGTGGTGGTAACTGCTTTGAAATGCTGCACTTCAAATGGTTGTTGATGGTGGTAACTGCTTTGAAATGCTGCAATGCAAATGGTTGTTGGTGGTGGTAACGGCTTTGAAATGCTGCACTGCAAATGGTTGTTGGTGGTGGTAACTGCTTTGAAGTGCTGCACTGCAAATGGTTGTTGGTGGTGGTAACTGCTTTGAAATGCGGCACTGGAAACGTTTGTTGGAGGTGGTAAGTGCTTTGAAATGCTGCGCTGCAAATGGTTGTTGATATTGATTTTAGATAAAATGCTACCACTTACGGCTGTGATTTTTGGCCATCTTACTCAGTCCTCCTCCGCTTATCAGGTATAGAGGATTCTTTCCATCAATGAAAAATAAAAGTGTTATTGTGTTTAAAACAAAGTTGAGAATCTCTCTCCTGTCAATCATGCCATGAAAGCCACGCCCATTCTGGTGGGAGGGGGACGGATTATAAAACCTGGAAGTCTGGGTGTGGCTCAGTCTCTGCAAGATGGGGAGGGCGAGGTCTTGACTGTCTGAGCTGTGAATCAACTGAACACACGGAATGTCTAGAGAACTGTGAGTGTGGTGTTTATGTGGTGTTTTGTGTGGTTTTATGATGGTTTTATGGTGATTTCACCCTGCTTGAAATAGTATGAAACTGCATTTGAATGTGAAGGCCTTGCACCCTGCATGAATTGGTATGATACTGCACTTGAATTTGGTGGCCTTGCACCCTGCTTGAAATGGTATGAAACTGCACTTCAATTTGACCCTGCTTGAAGTAATATGAAACAGCACTTGAATTTGGTGGCCTTGCATCCTGCTTGAAATGGCATTAAACAGCACTAACATTTGGTGACCTTGCTCCCATCTTGAAGTGGCATGAAACTGCACTTGAGTTTGGTGGTCCTGCACCCTGCTTGAAGTGGTAGGAAACTGCACTTGCGTTTGGTGGTCCTGCACCCTGCTTGAAGTGGTATGAAACTGCACTTGAATTTGGTGGCCCTGCACCCTGCTTGAAGTGGTATGAAACTGCACTTGAATTTGGTGGCCTTGCACCCTGCTTGAAGTGGTCGGAAACTGCACTTAAATTCTGTTAAATGTAGATTCCAAAATTCTTTCCAAAGTATTAGCTATGAGATCGGAAAATATTTTACTGCAAATTATTTCTGAAGATCAGACAGGTTTTATTAAAAATCGTTACTCATACTTTAACGTTAGGAGATTAATGAATATCGTATATACAGCGTCAATTAAAACTTCAGAATGTGTCATTTTATTTGATGCTGCTTGATAGAGTAGTATGAGAATATCTATTCAATACACTTGAAAAATTTAAGATTGATCCAAAATGTATTTCTTGGATCAAGCTGATATATCATATACCTCTGGCTTCTGTACTTACCAATAATCAGAGATCCCTTTTTTCAGGCTCTTTCGAGGTACTAGACAGGGCTGTCCTTTAAGTCCTTTACTTTTTGATATCGCTTTGGAATCCACTAATATTTTTGCTATTGTCCGTGGGAATAAGACACATAAGCTATCTTTTTATGCAGATGATCTGTTATTATTCATCTCTAACCCTGAGAAATCTATTTCGGCAATAGTAGCACTACTTAATCAATTTAGTAGTTTTTCTGGTTATAACCTAAATCTTAGTAAGAGTGAATTTTTTCCTTTAAACAATTTAGTTTCGAATTATGGACAGTTTTCATTTAGATTTTACTTATTTAGGCATTAAGATTACCAGGAAACACAAGGATTTATTTAATGCCAATTTTACCCCTCGAATTGACCATATCAAGCAACAGTTTACTAATGGTCACCAATGGTCACCAATGTCCATATCTTTAATCGGCCAAATCAATGCTATCAATGTTTATCTTACCTAAATGTTTATATTTATTTCAGATGATACCAATTTTTATTGCTAATCTTTCTTTGATTTTATAGACTCCAAAATGTCTTCATATATATGGCAGAATAAAAATTCCAGACTAAGTAAAAAATACTTACAGAAATCGAAAAAAGACGGTGGTTTGGCACTGCCGAACCTTAGATTCTACTATTGAGCAGTTAATGCTCGCTATCTAACGTTTTGGACAAAAGATTTAGAAGATACCCAATGCCCAGGATGGATAAATCTTGAACATGATTCTATGCAAGGGCTATCATTGGCTTCTATTCTAGGGGCCTCGTTACCTTTTACAATTACGAGATTGAATAAATATACGATTAACCCAATAATAAGACATACATTCCGAATATGGTTTCAATTTTGTACGTTTTTTGGATTGAATGATTTTATCTTATCGAGTCCTATCATATCTAATTTTTTCTTCCAACCTTCTAGTACTGATCAAGCCTTTCTGTTATGGAAGTGGAAGGGATTAGTAGCTTTTTGTGATTTGTTTTTGGATGGTTGTTTTATGTCTTTTGAACAACTCTCCAATAAATATAATCTACCTAACTCACATTTCTTTAGATATTTACAAATTAGACATTTTTTGAGTGGTAAGAAACTGCACTTGAATTTGGTGGCCTTACACCCTGCTTGACATGGTAGGAAACTGCATTTGAATTTGGTGGCCTGCACCTTGCTTGAAATAGAATTTCAAGGAATGGTTGTGAGTCAACTGCTCGCCCACCAGCCGTGAGTGAGCTGCCAGCACATCAGGCTTGAGTGACTGAGCTGTCACCCCAAGAATCCATTTGGCCAACAATGTCCATACTAGCCCTCTGAAAACCAGTCCCTTCAGCCCACAATACCCATACTAGCACTCCAGAAAGTCCCTCCCCCCTACTGGCCACCAATATTGGAATTGGTGGAGAGGTGGAATATTGCGTTGGGGGACCAGCCCTCCCGTGGAACATGGGACACAACGGTTCCCACTTAGTCTAATATATAGCTAAAAGTCTCATGTTGTATATATGTTGTTCCCAATATACAGCCAAAATGGTACAAGATAGCACAACAATTTTAGGGGTGCCTTACTCCACATTCACATGCGGTGTGCAGTATCAAGTTTTGTTCTATTTTACAAAGTAATTCAGTTTAAAATCTTCAATTAACTTTAAACTCTGAACGGGACGAATTTCGACATGGCAGCCGTGCCTGCACTGTGCACTCCCACTTGCCGGATCCGTCAGCCGCGTCTGCGCAGTTTGGCGTGTAATTGATTGGTGTCATAACGGGGACCCAACAGGTCCACAGGTCATCTAGTACAACATAAAACACAGCACAGCACAGAAACAGGCCCTTCCACTCAGTGTCTGTGCCAAACACGATGCCATGTTAAACTAATCCTTTCTGCCTACATGTGATCCATATCCCTCCATTCCCGACATATCCATGTGCCTATCTAAAAGCCTCTTAAAATCCATTATCACATCAGCCTTTACCACAATCCCTGGAAGCACGTTCCAGGCACCCACCACTCTCTGTGTAAAAAAATGTCTTTGCACAATTAATTTAAACTTTGCCCCCTCTCCTTAAAGCCACTGTATGTTCTCTGGTCTTTGACATTTCCATCCTGGGAAACAGGTTCCAATTGCCTATCTATCTGTGCCTCTCATAATTTCCCCTCATCCTAAAATGCTCTAGAGAAGAGAGTCAAGAGTGAAGAGTGAAGGGTATATAATTCACATTTCGACAACAGAACAATGAAATTCTTACTTGCAGTGGCACAACAGACCCGTAAACACAATACACACTGATAATATAAAATAAGCAAAAACAAAGAACGATACATTAATTCATTCCAAGTTTGTCTACCCAATTTGTAGCTGATACTCTAATCCTGTTGTACATCTTCTGCGCCCATTGCAAAACCTGCATATCCGCGCCCTAATCAAGGATGAGTCAACCCCGACACATCAGAGGCCAGGCCGATCGCTGCCTCCATTAGGACAAACAGCCTTTATGGTCAAATTAAGACTATGCTATTAAGAACATTGAAACTTGAAGGGCACAAGTTGGTTCCAGAACCATGGTAATTTTTCTCCCCTCTCCCATCAGGTACAGAAGTGTGAAAACACATACCTCCAAATTCAGGAACAGTTTTGTCCCAGCTGTTAGCAGGCAACTGAATCATCCCCTCAACAACTAGACAGCGGTCCTGACCTACCATTTACCTCATTGAAGACCCCTAAATTATCTTTAACCAGAATTTAATGGACTTTATCTTGCACTAAACGTTATTGCCTTTATCCTGTGTCTGTACACTGTGGATGGCGCAATTGCCATCACGTATAGTCTATTCTCAGACAGGATCACATACAATTGAAAAGCTTTTCACTGTGCCTCAGTACAGGTGACAATAAATTAAACTAAACTAAGCTAATCCTTCCTCCTTCCTTTAATGGGGCGATCAGAACTTCTATAACTTTATGGAAGCTGCGGCTCGCCTGCGGTCCATCTGTTTTTTCTATTTGTGTTGTTTTCTTTTGTCCTGTTTTAGTTACATTTTAGTTTATTAGGTTGTGTGTGTGTGTATGTGTGTGTGGGGGGGGGGGGGGAGAAACATGGTTTCGGCCTTCGGGGGGATGCGACTTTTTCTTGTCGTATCCCCCTTCTCCATCTCCGTCTGCGCTGAGGTCTAATGGCGGAGCTGGTGGCCTCCAACTGCGATCGACCTCGAGGCTCCGGAGGCAGAGCCAGCCAGGACTTACCAGTGCGAGTCTGGCCAACTTCGGGGCTGTGGTGGCGTTCAGGCGGCGGCCCGGCTTTCGGGGGGTGTGGCGGCGTTCCGGCGGCAGCGGCCTGAATTCGGGGGCTTGGCCGCGGGCCCAGTGGACGGCATCGTCGGGAGCTCGCAGGTCACCGGTAGGTGACCTGATTTTCTGGAGCTGCAGCAACAACAGCTGCATCTGCTGCACTGGAGGGCGGCAGCTTCGGCAGCTTCAACCACACCGGGCCGCGGGACTGACTTACCATCACCCGGCGGGGTCACAACAACGGAAGCCTGGATTACCTCAGCACAGAGGGAGAACAAGGAGGGAAGAGACAGAGACTTTAAGACTTTTGCCTTCCATCACAGTGAGGAGCTGCCTGGTGAACTCATTGTGGTGGATGTTAAATTTATGCTTATTGTGTGTTTTTGTTGTTGTATTATATCTATGACTGCAAGGCACGAAATTTTGTTCTGACCCAAAGGTCTGAATGAAAATAAAGGATAATTCAATTCAATTCAACAAAATATATATTAATAGGAAGAGCATTCTTAAATTAATTGAAGGCTGCTTCTCCATCCAGTTTATTCTTTGTGTTCAAATTCAATTGAACCTAATCACTATTTCTAATGGCAAAAGTTTAGTGTATTGTGTATTGTTCCTCAAGCATTGTGAACAAAATTCCCTCTCAACCCTTTGGAAAAGCTGCATAGTATTTATCAAATTCAACCTGCTTTTGCAATGGTTATCACACCAGGGGCTCAGCAGGTAGTGCTGCTTTGTCACTCATCTGTTGACCCTGGTTTGATCCTGACATCTATGCAATTTGCATGTTCTCACTGTGACTCTGTGCATTTGGCCCCGTTGCTCCAGTTTCCTCCCACTTCCCAAAGACATGAGACTTGGGAGATTAGCTGTCCAACCTACATTACCCTTTTAGTAGGTGGGTAGAGGGAAAATAAGGGTTAAAGGGCATTTGAGAGATAATAGGTTACAGAGGAATGAGATTGATAGGTATAAACAAAGACCTGCAGATGCTGGCTTATATCAAAGATAGACACAAAGTGTTGGAGTAACTCAGAGTCAGGCAACATCTCTGGATAAAGAGGATGGGTGACGATTTGTGTCGGGACCTTCTGAAGATCCATGCTGTCAATTAAGCGATCAATCAATTAAGGCCCACTTGTACCTCCTCCAACCTCATCTACTGCATCCGCTGTTCCAGGTGTGGACTCCTGTATATCGGCGAGACCAAGCGCAGTCTCGGCGATCGTTTTGCTGAACACCTCCACTCAGTTTGGTTAAAACTATCTAATCTTCCACTTGCTCAACTCTTTAACTCCCCCTTTCCATTCCCACACTGACCTTTTTGTCCTTGGTCTCCTCCATTATCAGATTGAGGCCCAGCACAAATTGGATGAACAGCACTGCATATTTCGCTTGGGCAACTTACACCCCAGCGATATGAACATTGACTTCTCTAACTTCAAGTAGCCCTTGCTTTCCCTCGCTCTCCATGCCCTCCCCCTTTCCAGTTCTCCGACCAGTGCTACTGTCTCTGACTACATTTTATCTCTGTACCACCCACTCCCCTGACATCAGTCTGAAGAAGGATCTCAACCTGAATCGTCATCCATTCCTTCTCTCCAGAAATGTTGCCTGACCCACTGAGTTACTCCAGCACTTTGTGTCTATTCATGCTTGTTAGGCTTTGTCCTTCCCCCATCTGTCTTTTCCAGCTTTCTCTGCACTAAATCCATCTGTCCGAAGAAGTGTCCCAACCCAAAATGTTGTTTGTGTACTCCCTTCCCAGATGCTGCCTGACCTGTTGCGTTCCTCCAGCACTTTGTGTGTTTTGTTGAAGGGAATGGCCTTGCATTGTTTCTTCAGTTTGGCTGGACTTGGCCCGTTGATGTGCAGAAAGTGTAATCTCTGCAAGGAAAGTGTGAAAAGAAACAGAGTTAATGTTTCAGGTCAAAGACTCTTCATCAGAGCATTTCCAGCATTTTCTGATTTTATTTTAAATTTCTACCATTTGTAATTCCTTTGATTTTCATAAATAAATAAGCAAACCAGATTGACAGAATACAGTAGAGCATACTGACTGATTTATTTTATATATCTATCCATATATGGTTCTGTTTCTGTCCCAATGAAACTGAATGATTTTCTGGAAGACGTGAAGATCTACAAACAGTTGCAAAAGATTTTCATGAGCATAGTTTCAATGTAATAGATTGAGGAAGCTGTGGTATTTTGTATAGTTTAGTTTATTTATTCTGGAAGTGGCGGCGCTGTCTTAGCAGCTGCGGCTCGCCTGCAAACCGCCTGTTTTTTTCTTTTTGTTGTTGTTTTCTTTTGTCCTGTTTTAGTTCATTTTAGTTTATTAGGTCGTGTATGTGTGTGGGGTGGGGGGGGAGAAACATGTTTTTGGTGGGGATGCGACATTCGGGGGATGCGACATTTTCTTGTCGTATCCCCCGTCTCCGTCTCCATCTGCACTGAGGCCTAATGGCGGAGCTGGCAGCCTCGGGGCTGTGGCGGCCTTCTGCCGGTGGTGGCGGCCCGACTTCGGGGCAGTGGCGGCGGCACGACTTCGGAGCTGTGGTGGCCTTCCGGCGGCGGCCCGACTTCGGGGCTGTGGCGGCATTCCGGCGGCGGCCCGAGTTCGGGGCTGTGGCGGCGACCTGACCGGAGGCTCAGCCATGGGCCCAGTGGTCCGCATCATCGGGAGCTCGCAGGTCACAGGTTGGTGACCTGTTTTTCCGGAGCTCCCGCAACAACAGCTTCTTCCGCTGGACTGGAGGGCGGCAGCTTTGGCAGCTTCGA
Source organism: Leucoraja erinaceus (assembly GCF_028641065.1). Classification (NCBI taxonomy): domain Eukaryota; kingdom Metazoa; phylum Chordata; class Chondrichthyes; order Rajiformes; family Rajidae; genus Leucoraja; species Leucoraja erinaceus. Next base: position 40,358,344 of record NC_073388.1, read on the forward strand.
CCACCCCGGTCCGCGGAGTTTGAACTGACCCGTTCGCGGAGCTCGGATTCAGCCGCGGGACTGACTTACTTACCATCACCCGGCGGGGTCACAACATCGGAAGCCTGGATCGGCTCAGCACAGAGGAAGAACAAGGAGGGAAGAGACAAAGACTTTAAGACTTTTGCCTTCCATCACAGTGAGGAGGTGCCTGGTGAACTCACTGTGGTGAATGTTAAATTTGTGTTTGTTGTGTGTTTTTGTTATTTTTATTATATGTATGACTGCAAGGCACGAAATTTCGTTCAGACCGAAAGGTCTGAATGACAATAAAGGATACTTTGTCTTTTGATTATCATACCGAGGTATATTGAAAAGCGTTTGTAGTGTGCTAACTAGTCAGCAGAAAGACAATACATGATTACAGTCAAGCCATCCACTGTGTACAGATACATGATAAAGGGAATAATGCTTAGTCTATCTATTTATACTATTACTAAAACTCTCATCTAGACCACTTCCTGTCTTTGTTGTATTTAAATTTGGGCAAAAACAATCCCCCATAGCACTACGAATTTTCACCACCTTACTCACTATTGTCCACTGCTGTAAGTCAAATAAGTTTTGTTCCAAACTGAGAACTAGTACAAAAGTCATGAAGGTTTAAAAATCGTAAACGGCGCCCCTTCCAGAACCCGCTGTAAACAACGTGGCGAGTAGAGTAAAAAGCTGAAGGGGCGCTGCGTGTTGAGCAGCTCGCGGAGAGTCAGCAGCTCACGAAGAGTTAGCAGCTCATGGAGAGTCAGCAGCCTACGGGCTGCTTCTGCGGAGCCCAGCAATACCAGTCGGAAGCTGCTGAGTTGACTCGGAAGCCTCTGAGTGAACCCGGAGTGGGACCGGGATCTGTGCTTGAGGTCGAAAGCTGAAGGTGAGGGGTGAGCAGAGTGTGAGCCCCCTCCTCCCCACACCCCCCTTCCCCCACACTCCCCCCTCCACCCACACACCCCCCTCTACCACATCCCTCCTCCCCCCCCCACTCAACCCCCTACCTCCCCCACTCAACCCCCTACCTCCCCCACCCAACCCCCAAGTCAGCAACTAGAAAAAATGGACTGAATAAATCTCATTTTTAACGTTTAAATTGTTGTTGTATTTTAAGAGTTATTCACATTTTAAGCTTTAATAAATCCCTTTTCCACTTGCTGTGTACATCAGCTGCACCTGCACAGTAATACCTGCGTGTTCTTCATCACAATGGGATCCCATTGGGTGGGAATGGCTGCAGCGCCTTTTTGGTGAGCCTCTGTGGTAAGCCCTGTCATGACCGATGACAAAGCAAAGTACAGGAATGGAAGGAAATTGAGAACTTAGTAACATTATGTGAGGACAATAACATCTTCCTCAATGGCAACAAGACAAAGGAGCTAGTTATCAACTTTAGGGAGTGTGGTGAAGTACATGCTTCAATCAGCATCAAATTGGCTTGAAATGGTCGAGAGCTTCAAGTTCCTCGACTGTAATATTCCCAATTATTTGTCGATCTGTCATGGAGGACCAATCATGTTGATACAACTGCAAAAAATGTACACCACTAATTTGTCCACTCCCTGAGGAGTGAGGAAATTTGACAAGTCTCCAATGACACTTTCTAACTGTTCCCGGCTGTACTGTCCTATGTGTGTAGAAAGGAACTGCAGATGCTGGTTTATATCAAAGATAGACACAAAGTGTTGTAGTAACTCAGAGAGTCAGGCAGCATCTCTGGAGAAAACGTATGGGTGTCTGAAGAAGTGTCCCGACCCGAAACATCACCCATCCTTTTTTCTCCAGAGATGCTGGCTGACCTGTTAAGCACTTGGTGTCTATCTTTGTGTCTAGCACTTTGTGTCCATCTCCTGTCCTGATTTATGTTCGATGAAGTTAATAACTTTTTCCACTGCAACCTACAAATTGGAACTGGCATATCGCCCACTGATTTAGGAATAGACATTTGTTGCTGAGATTTCCAGCACTAAGCACATCTCAAAATGTGAATTAAAAAAAACTCAAGATACATTTTTGGTTTATTATTAGGCATAGTTTATTCCCTTTATGAAACCAAGTTTTTATTTTCTCCTTTGACTGCAAGAAACCACTCTAAATCTTCACGATAATGCTCTGGAGTTAATATAAGACCCAGATTTATTTAATTTCTCAATTATTTTATTTTCTGTACTTTCATCTTTGCTACTACACATCGTTCGCACTTCTGAAAATTATATTTTAATTTAATCCGCATTTCATTCTATATGGAGTGTTGTCGTGCCTAGCTCTACATTCTGACTGAATTGAATGGGGGAACAGTTAAAGCAATGATGACTCATGGACTCATTGCAGACAACCTCTGAAAACAAGTTCTAATGCTTTGCAACTGAACTTTTAGTTATGGTCAAGATGTCAAAGGAGTAGTAACATAAAATCACAAAATAATCAATTTGGTACAGCAGAGTTATTCAAGGCCATGTCTAACAAGAATGTTAGAGCAATTGTCGCCAGTAAATATATAGGAAAGTATTGTATAATATCTTGTATAGTATAAAAATAACTTTCATCATTCTGAATATTCTCTTTGCAACATCGCTTTTAAAAGCTTCTCACAATATAGTTTCCTCTTCATCCCCTGAAGAAATACTGCATTATATCGTCAGTGCAGCTTGTGAATGTCAAAGGACTGCCTTGAGTATAGGTATTAAGGAGGTGCTTTTGATGTTAAAAGGTGAATCAGTAACAAAGTGGAAACATTTGCTACCAGGAAAATGGATTGAAGCTAACAGATGTACTTCATGCCCCTCTGTATTTTGCAGGGGATTCTGATTGGAAGTCACCAAAGTCATTTGGGTTTAATTGAATCTTCACCAGAAATGCTATAATTGATTTTGCTGGGTCCTTTACTCTCTCACTTCAAAAACCTGCTTGCCTATTGTATCTCTGCTCTCTCTGAGCATAGGAACATGTTAACATTTAATCTATCTGGAAAAAAACAGAATTAAACACATTTGGTACTGAAACTTTTCAGTTACCAGAAATAGTTTCCACGGCGAACAATAAATTGTTGAATACAATTGCAGAAAGTCAGAAAAAAGTAATTAGTAATTTGCAATCTGCCAAATAAACTTAAGCAAATGTATTTGTGCCTCTACTGAAACCCATGCAAAAACAGAATATACTGGAATTTCATCTAATGCAGTATAATTTCAACATGTACAACAATACATGTGGGAGGCCAGTGAAATATATAAAACTTGATATTTTTGCTGTTGCACATGGTCTATACTTGAAAATTAAAACGATAATGATATTTTGGATAATTGATAATCACATCCATAAGAGTCTTTTGCCTGTTAATTTGGAGGAGGTATTCACTGTTGTATTATACCAATAAGCAGACACATGCATTAAGGTAAAGGGTAGTAGAGCAAAGCTTGTAGTGCCCATAAATCATAGTCATAGTATGGAAACAGACCAACTTGTCCATGCCAACCAAGATGCCTCATGTACGCAGGCGCCACCTGCTTGTGTTTGACCCATATCCCTTAAAACCCTTCCTATCCAAGTCCTTGTCCAAATGTCATTGAAATGTTGTTATAATACCTGTCTCGTCTACCTCCTCCGGTAGCTCATTCCATATCCCCACCACTCTATGTGTGAAACATAGCTATATTTAAAAAAGAGTTTGATGTGGCCCTTGTGGCTAAAGGGATCAGGGGGTATGGAGAGAAGGCAGGTACAGGATACTGAGTTGGATGATCAGCCATGATCATATTGAATGCCGGTGCAGGCTCGAAGGGCCAAATGGCCTACTCCTGCACCTATTTTCTATGTTTCTATGTTTCTATTACTGTGCAGGTTCCTATTCTCTTACCCCTCTCACCTTAAACCTCTGGTTCTTGATTCCCCTACCCTTCTCTAGGTAAAAGATTCTGTGAACTCACCCTATTTATTCCCCTCATGATTTTACACACCTCTATAAGATCACCCCTCAGCCTCTGGTGCTCCAAGGAATAAAGTCTTAGCCTGCCCAACCTCTCCCCATAGCTCAGTCCCTGAAGTTCTCATTGGAGACCCGGACTATTTTTAATTGGACCTTACTGGACTTAGTCTTGTACTAAACGTTATTCCCTCTATCCTGTATCTGTATACTGTGGATGGCTTGATTGTAGTTTCTCCTGACTGGACAGCACGGAACAAAAGCTTTTCACCGTACCTCGGTACAAAGTAACAATAAACTAAACTTAATTAAATCTTCTCTGAATTCTTCCTAGCTTAGTGACATTATTTCTATAGCAGGGTGAACAAAACTGAACCCAGTTTTCATGTCATCATTGTTTGAATAGCAAACCCATCTAATTAATTCAGAATGTTGAGCTAAGCACAGAAACACTCCATACAGAATGAAATGTGGACTTAATTAAAGTTTAATTTCCAAAAATGTCAACTATGTGTAGCAGCAGAGATCAAATTACAGAAAATAAAATAATTGGGATATCAAATTAATCTAGGCTTTATATTATGTCTGGTTAGACAGGAAGCACGTTGAAAATCTGTGACGGCATTTGAGAATTTGATTTCAATTTAATTATTAGGGTCAGTGGCATAGTGGCGCAGTGGTAGAGTTGCTGCCGTACAGCACCAGAGACCCGGGTTCAATCTGACTATGGGTGCAGTCTGTACAGAGTTTGTACGTTCTCTCTGTGATTTCCCCTGGTGCTCCAGTTTCCTCCCACACTCCAAAGGCTTACAGGTTTGTAGGTTAATTGGCTTTGGTAAAAATTGTAAATTTCTCTTGTGTGTAGGATAGTGCTAGTGTATGGGAATTGCTGGTCGACATGGGCTTTGTGGGCTGAAGAGCCTGTTTCTGCACTGTATCTCGAAACTAAACTGAACTAAACATCTGGGGGAAACCCACGTGGTTACACATTTTTTATAGACAGCACCCATGGTCAGGATCGAACCCATGTCTCTGGCGCTGTAAATCAGCAGCTCTACTGCGCCACCCCTAAATAGTGATTATTGAACTTATTTATTGAATTTCTCTGATAATCTAATTAAAAGTCAATCAACAATGATTGAATGGCAGAGTCGACTCAATGGGCCGAATGGCCTACTTCCGCTCCTTAGACTTACAAAACGAACTAAAAGTTATCTAATGTATGATGCTGAACCGTGGGGTATTAAAATCTCATCAGTGAAACTAAATCTCATACAGAAAATAACTTGTCTTGTGGTAATCTCAACTGCCTCTAGGGTAACTGCTTCTGAACTTGTGTCACGCACTTTGTTCAGACTGTTACATCAACCTAGCACCGTTTATGGAGGATGAAATATGAAAGGATTTAGTGTGCATTTTATTCCTGTCCTGCAGAAGATGATTAGTTGCTCCTCTGTGATAAGCTAAATTTGTTGGTTATACTGCTCCCAATATAATGCCCGAGTACCTTGTCTCCTTGCCATAGGGCCAGTGAAGGATTGTAGCAAACTGCCTCCTCCACAATATATACCCATACGTAGAATTAACACTTCTTTCTCATTTTAGCCATGTTCCATTTTTGTGTATAAATGTTGTTCAATTTTGGTCATAATCATAGACCCCAATCCAAACAATGAATTGTAGAGTGCTCTTGTATACAAAAGGATCACGTGCACCTCCTCTAACCTCATCTACTGCATTCAAAGCTCAAGATTAACCACATCTACTACATTCAACCTCCTTTACATTGGTGAGACCAAGTGTAGACGAGGCGATCATTTTGCCGAACACTTGCTCTCAGTCCGTCAAGTCCTGCAATGTTTTTCGGCTACTGACTATTGTAACTCCGCTGTTTTAGCTTCCAGTTCCTCCACCCCTCCCCTCCCCCGACAATCAGGCTGGAGAAGGGTCCTGACCTGAAACGTCACCTATCCAATTTCTCCACAGTTGCTGTCTGACCCAATGAGTTACTTTAGCATTTGGTGTCTACTTTAACTCCCATCCTATTCCCATACTGATCTTTTTGTCCTGGTCCTCCTCCAGTGCCAGAGTGACACTACATGCAGACTAAAGGAACAGAACTTCATATTTTGTTTGGGTAGTTTACAACCCTGCAGAATGAATGTTAAATTCTCAAATTTAAGGTAAGTGCCCCCTGCCTTGTCCCCATCTCTTCCATGTACCCCACCTGAATGTGCACCCATTTCTCCATTTCCCTTTGTTCCATTCCCTTCCTCTGGCTTCACACTTCCCACCTCTTCTCCCCTTATCTCCTTATCTCACTACCATTTGTCTATTCATATCTGGCCTTTGTCCAATCCTCCCCCCCCCCCCCTCCCCCCCAACAACGTAGGATGTGATCATGGTGGCACAGTGATCCCAGGTCCCTTGTCAGTTCTTTCGTAACTTGTCTGTTTCTTTGTTTAACTAAATTAAGGCGCATGTTGCAATCAAAAGCGCTTGAACAATTGCTTGGGAAGAAAGCCAAACTGTAAGAAAGACGACTGTGCCTCCTTTTCAAGAGCTGTGATGGTCACTGAAGTCCCGGGTTCGATCCTGACTATGGTTGCTGTCTGTACGGAGTTTGTACATTCACCGTGACCACTTTGTTTCCTCCAGTAAAGTCCAATCAAAGATAGTTCAAGGGTATCCGATGAGGTAGATGGTAGCCCAGGGTTGAACCGCTCTCTAGTTGAATGGTGGACAGGGTTGACTCTCATGGTGATCTACTTCTGTTCCTGTTTTGTTCCACCTCGCCCTCTACAATCCATATGTTAGAATCTTACGTTAACCTATTAATTGTCCATTAAATTCACCACAGAACATTGACTCTGATCATTACAAGCATAAGCGCTCTTTTAATGATCTTATAATAGTTAATTTCAGTTAATCTTTGGCAATGAAACTTAACCATTGCAACTGTGGAGACTCATTTCTTTCTCTGCAGTCTTGTGAATAGTTTTCCAGCGTATATTTACACATTTGCCTCTAACAATCCATTAAAGAATTTGCCTCTGACACATCTGTGGGCCGTGAATTCCAAATTTTAAGCATACTGTCCATAAACAAATGGTATCCCATCTCTCTTAATTATAGTGTCATGGAGTCACCCAGCAATTAAACAGGCCCTTAAACCCTACTCCTCCCATGTTGACCATTAAATTCTGTTCATTATATTTACAATATATATTAATGATTTGGATGAAGGGATTAAAAGTAACATTAGCAAATTTGCAGATGACACAAAGCTGGGTGGTAGCGTGAACTATGAAGAGGATGCTATGAGGATGCAGGGTGACTTACAGGGTCATGCCGTTATTAACTAAATTGAATGCGCTGATTAAATTCTGGAAAACACTGCCGTTGTCCTTAATAGGCAGAATAAACGCTATAAAAATGATTTTTTTTACCACAAATATTATACCTATTCCAATCAATACCACTATACATACCAAAAAACGTCTTTAAAAAAATAGACTCTAATATTACAAATTTCTTTGGGACTATAGACCACATAGAATCCAAAGAAAACATTTGTGTAAACCCAAAGATGCTGGGGGACTTTCACTCCCAAACTTTTTGTACTGCTACTGGGCAGTGCATAGCAAAAATATAATTTACTGGTTGGGCAGTTTTGCCCAACTGACAGAATGGATACGAATGGAGAAATAGGACTGTCCCATTTTAATATAGAAGCGATCCTCTTCTCCCCAACAAAATTGAACAACACAATATATAAGAAGAACCCAATCATCCATAATACAATACGAATTTGGAAACAAATAAAATCAACTTTAAAATTAAGAAACCTATCCCTTTTAACTCCAATAGTTAATAATCCAGCATTTAAACCATCTTTCACTGACAAAACATATAGCCAGTGGGAAAAATTGGGAATTAAAAGGATCGGTGATATGTACGAAATGGGAAACTTGTTATCATTTCAACAATTACAATTAAATTACAAGCTGAAAAATAACCAATATTTTAAATACCTTCAGATCCGTGACTTCCTGAAAAAATATATACAAGGATACCAAACTTTAACTCTAGACTCATTGGAAGAAGCAATGAACAATAAGGCTGACTCAAGGAAATTAATATCATATTTATATAATAGCATCTTAAATATAGAATTATCATCGACAGAGGCACTTAGAGAAGATTGGGAACAAGAACTACTGATAAAAATCCCGAAAGAAACTTGGGAAAAACATTTGATATATATACTTAAATGTTTGATTAACGCAAGACATAACTTAATTCAATTTAAAATTCTACGCAGATTAAATTACTCGAAAACTAGACTGCACAAATTCTACCCAAATACTTCCCTCATTTGTGACAAATGTTTATCTCAAAATGCCACTATAACACACTCTTTTGTCTCTTGTATAAAACTACATAAATTTTGGAGCGAAATCTTTGAAATTTTACAAGACTTCCGGTGGGAGTGCTGTCCTGAACGCCGCCTATCTGCAGCTGTCCGTTTTTAAAGAACTTCTTTTTATTATTTTTTAGTACCCTAAACTTCTGTCCCTCTAATTTTGAAGTGGGGGGGTCCTCTTACAAGGATACAAGGATACCAAACTTTAACTCTACCTGTCCTGGACTCATTGGAAGAAGCAATGCCTACCAGCGGGGCCAATAAGGCTGACTCAAGGAATTAATGGAGCGCTATTGCGGAGCAATAGCCATGGGTAAATATAGAACTCCAGTATGCTCGCCGATAGAGGCATGGAGCCGGGAAGAATGGAGCGGCCAGAACTACTGATGAACTTACATCCGGAAAGATCTCTTGGGAAAAACACTTGGGCTCCGTTTACATAAATGTTTGATGGAAGCGGTCTCCGTTAGGAACTTAATTTAATTTAAAATTCTATGCAGATTCTCCCGACTCGAAAACTACCACTGCGGCGATTCTACCCCGGGAACTCGGGCCCCCGTAGCGGCGACAAATGTTTATCTCAAAGGCCCAACTTTGGGCCAAGAGGAACACACTTTTGTCCCCCAAACTCATTTGGGGGGATGTTTTTATGTTCTAATATAAAAGTTCTGAAAGCTATACATTTTTTGGTTGCTGCAGGAAATCTTTGAAATCGGGACAAAAATTTTCACACAAAATGTATTGTAGATAAAACTTGACCCTAACACTGAAATGATTATATTTGGATTAATGGAAGATGAGAATAAACTGAATACGTTTCAAAAATCTTTCCTTAATTATGGTTTAATAACAAAAAAACATACTTATTTTGGAAAAAATACATCGATACCAACGCTTAAAATGTGGATTTCAAACATGTTGGAAAACCTACATCTTGAAGAAATGCGATTCCTCACAACAGACAAAGTAGACCAATTCTTAAGGATTTGGTCTTCATTTGTCAACTTCTTACAAGCATATGGTGCAACACAAACATAGAAATTATCTGTTTCAGGATTGGGTGAATGGTGGTCAAGAATAATAAATAGCTATCTCTCCTTTGTTCTACTGCTTTCTACCTCTTCGTTTTTTCTCTCTATTTTCTTTCTTTTCTCCTTTCCTTTTTCTCACTTTCGGGTATCACACACCTCGCTATTTCTTTTCTATTCTCTTTCTGCCTCCTTTTTACTGTTAAAATAAAATTAAAAAATTAGAAGCTGTACATGAAATGTAACATGTCAATATATACTAGGTATCTATGGTACCATATTACTGTACTTACTTCTAATAAAATAAAACAAATAAAAAATAAATAAAACCATTTAAAAAAAAAAAAAACCATACAACTTACAGGGTGAATACTTATTGATGAGCCGAAGGGACTCCTCCTGAGCTAGTAAGGCCTGATAGGCCGAATGGGGTCTTTAAACAAATCATAGTGAAATATCAGTGAAAGGCACTTTTTCTGGACTTTTCCTGGCCCCTTTGGGCCAAAATGCTCCTCTTGGGCTAATATGGGCATTTTGGGCAAAAGGGTCAAGTTTCTGGGCTAATAGGGGCCTTGTGGACAGTAATGAGTGGTTTCAGGTAGACCAAATGTGGCCTGACATTTGACTCACTCATGGCTGGTGGGCTGGCAGTTCACTCACGACTGGTGGGCTCACACACACACACACACCATCCATCACACATGCACACACAATCCTTCACACACACACTCACAGCCACACACAGACACCCTCCATTCACACACACACACATCACACACACACACACACACACACCCTCCATCTCACGCACACACACTCACAGCCACACTCCATCCCACACACACTGACTCACACACACTCACTCACACATACACAACATATATATACGACAGTAAAACTCCCTTGAATCTACTCATGGAGCTGAGCATGACCTGTCCACTGAGCGGGACTTCTGGATTAAGCGGGACTTCCAGAGTGAGTGGGACTTCCGGAGGGAGAGGGACCTCCAAAATGGGCGGGAATTCCGGAGTGAGCGGGAATTCCGGAGTGAGCAGGAATTCCGGAGAGAGCGGGACATCCAAAGTTAGCGGGACCTTTGCATCAAACAGAGTGCAGGGCCAACAATCGAATCCATTGCATTTCAAGTCAAGCACAGTGAGTGCAGGATCAACTATCCAATCCATTTCAATTTGTCAAGTCAAGTCATGCACAGTGAGTTCAAATTTCCAGTCAGTCCAATCCAGTCCAGTCCGGACCAGGACCAGGACCAGGACCAGGACCAGGACCAGGACCAACAATCCATTCCATTTCCAGTCAAGTCAAGCACAGCGAGTGCAGGGCCAACCACACACACACACACCCCCTCCACCTCACAAACACACACATACACAGTAGCGCACACACACACACACACACACTATATTTCACACACACACACACAGTAGCGCACACACACACACACACACACTATATTTCACACACACACACACACACACAGATTCACACGCACGCACGCAGTCACACACTGACTCACAACCACATACACACTGACAGCTAAACTTTCTTGAATCTACTCACATGGCTGAGCGCGTACTCTCCACTGTGGGACTTCCACAGTCAGCGGCACTTCCGCAATCAGCGTGACCTCTACACTCAGCGGAACTTACGCAATTAGCGTGACCTTTGCACTCAGTGGAACTTGCGCAATAAGTGCAACCTGTCCACTCAGCGGAACGTATGCAATCAGCTTGACCTGTCCATTTAGCGGAACTTATGGAATGAGCAGGACCTTTGGACTAAATACAGTGGGGGCTAACAAAGCATTTCTTCTTTCCAAACACAGTGGGGGCTAAGAAATAATGTATTCCTTCTAAATATAGTGGGGGCTAACAAAGCATTCCTTAGTGGGGGCTAACAAATAATTTATTCCTTTCAAACAGTGGGGGCTAACAAATAATTTATTCCTTTCAAACATATTGGGGACTAACAAATCATTTATTCCTTCCAAACACAGTGGGGGCCATCAAAACATTTTTTCCTTCCAAACACAGCGGGGGCTAACAAAGCATTTATTCCTTCCAAACACAGATGGAGCTAACAAAGCATTTTGTCCGCCCAAACACAGTGGGGGTTAACAAAGCATTTGTTCCTCGCAAACAGTGGGGACCACCATAACAAAGCATTTCGTCCTTGCAAGCAATGTGGGGACCAACATAGCATTTATTGCAAGCACATTAAGGGCTAACAAAGCATTTCTTCTCCGCAAGCACAGTGAGGGCTAACAAAGCATTTATTGAAAGCACAGTAAGGGCTAACAAATCATTTCTTCCTCACAGGCACAGTGGGGGCAAACAAATCATTTATTGCAAGCACATTAAGGGCTAAACAATCATCATTTATTGCAACCACATTGTGGCATAACAAATCATGTACTGCAAGCACATTAACGGGTACCAATCATCAATTATTGCAACCACATTGCAGGGTAACAAGGGTAACAAATCATTTATTGCACCCTAACCACCTGCATTGAAAATGGCTTTGAGAACAAACTGAAGACCGGGGCAGTGTTCCTTGATCTCACCGCAGCCTATGACACTGTGTGGCACAAAGGCCTCCTCCTAAAACTAATCAAAGCACTCCCTGCCTGGGCATCAGAAACCATCAAATATCTGATCTCCAATCGCAGGTTCAGAGTTCACCTTGGTCAGAACAAGAGTGCATGGAGAACGCCGAAGAATGGGCTCCCGCAAGGGGCAGTCTTAGCCCCAACCCTGTTCAACCTTTACACAAATGACCTACCCACCACCAAATCCCGCAAATTCATCTATGCAGATGACATCTGTTTGGCCTTCCAAGCACCAGATTTTGGTACATTGGAACAGGTGCTCAATGAAGTCCTTGCTAAACTGGACAAGTACTGCAAAACCTGGCGCCTAAAACCAAGCCCAGAAAAAACGGTCTCCAGTGTGTTCCACCTCCATAATGCAGAAGCCACAAGAGAACCAAACATCTATCTGAGCAGGACCAAACTGAAGCATGCCCCCACTCCAACCTACCTCGGAGTGACCCTTGACAGGACCCTCCGACTTCAAGGAACATCTCAAAAGAACAGCAGCTAAGGTGAAGTCCAGAAACAATCTCCTGAGTAAGCTTGCTGGCTCAAGGTGGGGGGCAGCAGCTCCCACACTGCGCATTTCAGCACTAGCCCTTGCATTTTCTTCAGCCGAATATTGTGCCCCTGTTTGGTCCAGGTCATCCCATACACACCATGTGGACACCCAATTGAACTCAACAATGAGGATCATCAAAGGAACAATAAGCTCAACACTCCCCTGGCTCCATGTCCTATCCAACATAGCCCCTCCACACATCCGGTGAGTAGTCCTCAATCAAAGGATGCTCCAAAAGACCAAAAACTCCCCTCACCTGCCAATTCACATGGACATCTTCAACCCACCCACTGCTCGACTTCCATCTAGCCTACCAATTTGGAAGAACCCACCACCAGCTGATTTCACCATCCAATCAGCTTGAAAAAAGGAATGGGAGTCCAAGGACGTCCCAAATAAACATCTGGTGTCAGACCCCACCCTACCGGTCCCTGGCGCCAATCTCCCAAGGAAGCAGTGGACGACGCTGAATAGATTCAGGACTGGACATGGCCCCTGCTTGGCCAGCCTTCACAAATGGGGCAGCAGTCCAACCCCACGGTGTGCTTGTGGAGAGCAGCAAACAAAGCAACACATCATTGAAGCATGCCCTCAACAAAGACTGAAAGGAGGACTTGTCACCCTTCATACAGCAAATCAAGAGGCAACTGCTTGGCTAAAGGACTTTGCATTCGCTAAATAAAATAAGGATTAATAAATCATCATTTGTTGCAAGCACATTGCTGGTTAACAAATCATTAATTGCAAGCACATTAAGGGTTAACAAATCATTTATTGCAATCACATTGTGGGGTAACAAATAATTTTTTGCAAGCACATAAAGGGCTAACCAATCATTATTTAATACAAGCAGAGTGGGGGCTTACAAAGCATTTATTGCAAGCACATTAAGGACTAACCAATCATCATTTATTGCAACCACATTGCGGGGTAACAAAGCATTTATTGCAAGCTGATTGTAGACTCACAATTGAGTAGACTCACAGTTCAGTAGACTCACAGCTCAGTTGACTCACAGCTTAGAATCACAGTTGTGGACTCTCTCTCATGATCTTCCAGAGTGACTGCCATGTCTGGCATCCGGGGCTTTATACTCCTGCCCCCTCCCCACCCCACCCCCGGAAGGGGCATTACCTTCATCATGGTGATTGACAGGTGAGATAACCAATCGGCTGATCTCAAGATCTTTTAAACATACAGAACTTTTTTTATTTTTCAGCGATCAGAAAAATCCTTGGGGCTGCTTCAGTGGAGGAGGACTGTGAGTAAGATGGCCAAAAAATCATAATGATATATGGTAGCGTTTTTTTGAAAATCATTTAAAAATGTAGACAGGAAGTGGTCAAGATGAGACTTTTAGTAGGTATGTTACAAAACCTACCTGAATCGTGGCTGAGCATCTGCCCCACCCCTTGTGTGTGATTTTGGCGCTGTTTAGAGGGGGCGGGTTTAAAACGCGATTTTTACTAGGCTGTTGCAATCGAAAATGTTCAGCCTAGTAAATCATTAATGGAAAATCGCTGAAAGACCCCGTCGCAAAAGGTATTATTAGCCTTGTAAAATAGTTAAAGTAATTTAAAAATCACTCTCTCACTCCACAACCTCTCGCAGCCCCAGGGTTTTATAAAGCAAACAATTAAAGGTATGTACCTTATTTTTACATTAAATGGGGCATGTATATAACCCTGTAATTAAAGTTTTCTATAGCGAGTAGTTCATTTTGGGCTCTTTATATCCCGCAGTATTTTACTGGGCATTTGAGGGCATAAATCTAGCGCAATGTGAACGTTCTAAACCAGCGCGTGCCACATGAACCCACTAGAAAGCCGATTTAAATTGACTTTAATTTACAGCAATTGAACACTAAATTCCTTCCATTTGGCCTATAAATTGATGTAAATGAGATTTAAAAATCATGTTTTATTGTGAATTATTTGTGAATATTATTTGGACACTTGGGCTATTTAAAAATGTTAATCATTTATTAAGAAATGGATAGATGTTTAGATCTAGTAAATTGAAGTTTGAAATTAGCTACAATTGGGTAACTAACTAATTATATGCTTTAATTTCAGGTCATCCAAGTTAGATTATTTTATATTTGTTTCAGAATGGTTCAATCTATGACAACTGAAAATTTCATTCAGTTCTCTTAATTTTTAAGAAGGTTATGTGCTTTTGACTGTCCACGATCACAGCTTTTTTGTTATGTCCATAGAAAATCAATAGGGAACAAGATGCTAATTTCCGAGTATGAAAATGGCCATAACATTTTTATTACTTGAGATATGAAAGTGAATTATGTGTCAAATTAAACTTATTGTTATGCTTTATCTGATGGGATAAATTGCAGACTTGATTTTTTAAATCTCAAAATTTTGTAACACTGCTACTTTTAGTATAATAATAGATATAAGATTATTACGGGTTTAGACTAGCTAGAGGTAGGAGACATGTTCCCAATGTTGGGGGAATCCAGAGCCAGGGGCCATAGTTTCAGAATAAATGGTAAGCCATTTTGAATGGAGATGAGGACAAACTTTTTCACACAGAGAGTTGTGAGTGTGTGGAATTCTCTGCCTCAGGGGGCAGCGGAGGCTGGTTCGCTGGATGCTTTCAAGAGAGAGTTAGATAGAGCTCTTAGGGTGAGCAGAGTTAAGGCATATGGAGAGAAGGCAGGAATGGGGTACTGATTGTGGATGATCAGCTATGATCACATTGAATAGCGGTGATGGCTTGAAGGGCCGTATGGCTTACTCCTGCACCTATTGTCTATTGTTCACCTTTTTTCAGCGTTGGTAGAATTGGTTTCTTTTTAGGTTTAGCTTTAGAGATACAGTGTGGAAACAGACCCTTCGGCCCACCGAGTTTGTGCCAACCATCGATCGCCCATACTCTAGTTCTATCCTACACACTAGGGTCAATTTAACAGAAGCCAATTAACCTACCAACATGCACATCTTTGGAATGTGGGAGGAAACTGAAGCACCCAGAGAAAACCCGCTATGTCACAGGGAGAATGTATTAACTCCACACAGACAGCACCCGTAGTCAGGATCGAACCTGGGTCTCTGGAGCTGTAAGGTGGCAACCCTACCGCTGTGCCACCGTGCCGCCCCGATGTTCTGTACATAACACTCCAATACAATCACCTGTGCATGGGATAAAACTTCACCCATCCAGATTCTTTGCTTTGTTGCTTGATGCAGTAATAACTCACGATTTAAGTGATGCACATCAAACATCAAATGCTGCCTGTGTTCAGTTCAGCCCTGTACCTCTCAATACAGTTGAAACCAGGGAGCCAACAAAAAACACGCACATAATAGTGCTGCTCAGACAGTGAATTAAATTACATCTATCAGTTTGCAGCTGTGATATTTGCATTATTCATTGCATTGAGGCAATGTTTCAAACACTTACAAATCTTTCAAGATTTTCTTTTTGATGTGGAAAGCTTTATGTAATATCTTGGCACGGAAATTAAATTTAAAGTATCAAAAAATAAGCTGCAAATTTTGCAGAAGAGAAGTTTGCTTCAGTAAACCACTCTGGTTTAATTTTCCACCATTACTCTTTCAGTAGATAAATATCAGCCAAGTACTTTGGAATTTGGGGAATCAGGTAATTACATGGCATTTTCAGCAAAGCACAGATAAAGTTTACTGGAATTGTAAACTTTACTTGGTGTACAGATTAAAGTTCCTTGTGGATATGTGTACATTAAGAAAAAAAAGTGAAACACATTAGAAATAAAGACCCAAACTCGCCCAGTAAGATCAATACTGGTCTGAACTTTGACCTTCACTCTTCCCCCTACATATTCTTTCCATTTCAGGAAATTACGTTTTGGCAATCTTTCAAAAAATGTATGGTTTTCAGCTAAAGCCATCATCTGCATAGGAGAGGAATTGCATTTGAAAACCTAAAGCTAACCAAGTGAATTTGAATTCTGCATTAACCATCCAAATATAGTCATAGAATCATGCAGCACGGAAACAGGCCCTTCGACTCAACTTGCCCATGCTGACCAACATGCCCAATCGACACGTCAAACCTGCCTGCATTTGGCCCATATCTCTCTAAACCTACCCTATCCATGTACCTGTCTAAATGTTTCTTAAATGTTACGTTAATTCCTGCCTCAACTACCTCCTCTGGAAACTTGTTCCTTATACCCACCACCCATCGTGTAAAAACATTATCCCTCAGGTTCCCATTAAATCTTTCCCTCCTTGATTAAGTCCTCCGGTTCGCAATTCCTCTACTATAGGCAAAACACTCAGTTTGTTTACCCAATCTATTCCTCTCATGATTTTGTCATATAAGATCACCCCTCATCGTCCTGCGCTCCAAGGAATAAATCCTTAGCCTGCACAACCTCTCCCAATAGCTCAGTCCCTTGAGTCCTGTCAAAATCCTGGCAAATCTTATCTGAACCTTGTCAAGCTTGACAACATTTTTCCTATAACATGGTGAGCAAAATAAATCGATCCAATTATTTTGAAATCTGTATCTGGTAACTTCAAGCTGTACGGTGAGTGTGAAGAGTAGGCAACTAGGGCAGTGCACAAATGTACTCTGGTGATGTTTTATTGATTGAAAGATGCTGCATGGAAACAAGCCCTCCAGTCCACCGAGTCCACACTGACCATCAATCACCCATTCACACTAGTTCTGTGTTATCCCACTTTCACATTCACTCACTACACACTAGGGGAGATTTACAGAATCCAATTAACTTACAGATCTGCATGTCCTTAGGATGAGGGAGGAAACCAGTGCACCCGGAAGAAACCCACGAGGATACAGGTGGAACGTGCAAACTCCACACAGACGGCACCCGAGGGGGAATTGCTCGCAATCAGAGGAAGAATGTGCAAACTCCACACAGACAGCAGATGAGGAGAGGATCTAACCCAGGTCTCTGTCATCCAGAGCCAGTGGATCCACCTGCTGCGCCACACTTCCTCCCCTTAGCTTGCTCTTTCTGCCAAATACAACACCTGCCCCAATGTGAAACATGATTCATATTCCCGATCATATTACAACGGTTCAGTTCAGTGCACAATGACAAGACTTTGGTCTGATCAATGACTGAGGATAGGATCATGCTATTGCTTCAGCTCTTTGATGAAGGCAAAGTGAGAAGAATATTTTCTTTCTACTATGGGTTGCTGTGATTTGGAACACACTGCCTGGAAGGGCAGAGGGAAGAGATTCAACATAATCTTTGAAAAGAGAATCAGATAAGTAATCAAAAAAATATATACTTACAGGTTATAGTGAGAGAGCTTGTTGAAACATCTAACATGAAGTGTAGATTCTGTTGTTTTGTGTTATGTTCAAGTATATTCAAGTATTATCACCAGTGTATCATCATCATTTGTGTTCCCTCTTGAGTTCCCGATTTAAGTGCTGATGTTTGCCTCTGTCTTTGCCAGTCATGGATTCCCCCCCCCCCCCCCTCCCCCCCCCCCCCCATGAAGCCCTGTGTTCTGGTCTTGCAGGACTCTAGTAAATTACTTTTTGAGTTTAACTTCTCTGTGGTTGGGTTCACTCATCTCTCCACATTGTTGCAATTACAAAGTAACATACAAGAGTGCAGAATATAGTGCAGAGGTTGAGAAAACTAGGGCATTATTCCTTGGAGAGCAGGAGGATGAGGGGTGATCACATCATCATTGTCTCTTGCCCTCTTGAATTGAGAACCCGACTTTAAGGTGAGGCTGATGATTTAATAAACCACCTGAGGAGCAACTTTTTTGCCAGGGTGTGGGGGTGTATGGAATATTGGAGGAGGTAGTTGGAGTAGGTGCTATTGCAATGTTTAAGAAACATTAAAGCAGGTACACGGATGGGATAGGTTTAGAGGGAGACTAGCCTAAGTGGGACCCATGGGCCCTGTTCCCCAATAATCCACAACTCACCCGGGGGCGGTGTCGGAGGGAAATTCTGGAATTTCTTTTGTAAAACGTTGTGGGGCGGCGTCTGTGCTCGCTGGCTCCAATGAATGGACTCAACTTGGGTCCCCAGAACCAATCAATGCTTCCCACGTGGGGTGTGGGGTGAGGAGGAAGCCCTGTGGAAAGTTCAGGAGGAAAGTTCTGGAATATTTTTTTGTAAAACGCCAATCAGTCCTTCCCATGTGAAAACCCCCACCCCCACCCCCTACCCCCTATCCCACCCCCCACAAGAAAAGTTTTGGAAATGAAACCACTTTCCTATTCTTTGCCTCCCTCTTTGTGGCCTGATGTTAATAAAAGACCTAAACACAATCTCAGTTGTTAATGAACACGGAATAATTTGATCAAAATTGAGTCTTCCCTGTGGAATGAAATCAATCTCAATTAAAGTTTTTTTTAAAATGCAACTGTAAATGAAAAGTTTAAAATAACCAAATGAACGCAGAATAATTTGATCAAAATTGAGTCTTTCTTGTGGAATGAAATCAATCTCAATGAAAATTTGTTAGAATAAGGTAAGCACAATTTCAGTAGTCAATGAACATTGAAAAATCTTATTTAAATGGATTTTTTGTCTGATAATAAAATCAAACCTTAAAATAAGCTAAACACAAAGTCAGTTGTCAATGAACCATGGAATAATTGGATCAAAAAGCTTTTTTTCTAACTGAATAAAATCAATGTAAATAAAAATTGTGATGCCTTTTTTAAATAGTGCCGTGGACACGGAGCTGGCCGTCATAGAACAAGTGAGGACACAAAGTTTGTCCAAAAACGAGACTTTTTATTGATACTGCAAGTCTCCAAACTCATACCCCGTGACCATGAGATCATCATCTTAAAAACTCCCAGGGGCACCCGTGACCACTACGTGACCCCTACTTCCCATCACCGGGGCACATGACACCCCCCCCAAGCCAAAGGTTATATACAGTCTGTGGCCCACCACCAGGGACCGCCACAATAGAATATATATATTTTAATTAAGCAAAACACAATGTTGGTAGTCAATGAACCTAATCACACTGTTAGTTGTCAATGAAAACGAAAGGATTCAAATAAAATCAATGTTTGATAAAAATCGCGGTCTTTTTTTAAAATGCAACTAAAAATAAAACCAATTTTTTCTTTAAATATTATATACAACTAGACTAAGTGGGACCCTTGGGTCCCAGTCACAGGGGAGGCCTGGTCCCCCAACGCAACCCATTCCCCAATGCAAAATTCCACCACTCACCTGTTCCCCCAAACACACATCCCCTCCCCCAGACACCACCCCCACCTGCGCCTGGCAGGCCCCGTCTATGAGATGCAGCTTCAAAAAGGCAGCCGAGGATAGAATCAAACCCGGATCTCTGGCGCTGTAAGGCAGCGGCTCTACCGTTGCGCCACTGATTGCTGTTGTGTTTTCCTGAAACTCCTGATGCATTCCTTCTGCATGAAAAGCTCAGCAATAGAATGATTAAGTTGGAAATATAACATAATGATCCCTTAATGTGACTTAAACTACTAACAAGGCATTTAAATAGTGAGCATTTGACAGCCTACTTGTCGTGTTCCAATGCCCACACATTCCCCGCACCAACTTGCCGTTGAGAAATTAATGAGGGATCTGAAATGCCCTTTATAATTCATGCCATGTCCATGAAGCATAATTCATATCTTTGGGTTATTCCACAATATTACACTGACCTTGATTTAAGGTTCACTGTAATAGTTTATTTATTGATGATTTTGGAAATGTTAGAATTGGGAGCAAACTCTATGACCTGATGAAGGACTAGCTCAAGGTTTGCCAAATCAGTTATTTGCTGCAATTTTTCAACTTTAACAGCTGTTTTATAGTTTCCTTTACATTTAGGTTTATTATTGCCATGAGTACTAATGTACAATGAAAAGCTGTGATTTGCATGCTATCCAAGCAGATCAGATAACATGTGTAGGAAAGAACCGCAAATGTTGGTTTAAATCAAAGGTAGTCGCAAAATGCTGGAGTAACTCAGCAGGACAGGCAGCATCTCTGGAGGGAAGGCATGGGTGACGTTTCAGGTCGAGACCTTTCAGACGGGTCTGGACCCAAAACGTCACCCATTCCTTTTCTCCAGAGATGCTGCCTGCCCCGCTGAGTTAGATCAGATAACATAACACATAAGTACAATCAAGTCACACTGTAGTACAATAGTTAGAGCAAAGTGCAAGAAACAGAGCACAGAATATAGTTTCAAATTATAATGCATCAGTTCCAAAGAATGTTCAGTCTGTGGGTTAGTGTTTGGTGATAAACCAGCTGAATGCTTGCAATACACAGATTAGGAGCAGAATTCTGATCAAGGAAAGAATCAAGCTGAAAAAGACTTCTTATTTTAAAGAAGGGACCTGATGCGAAACATTGTCGGTCCTTTCCCTCCACATACGCTGCCAGACCAGCTGAGTTCCTCCAGCACTTTGTATTTTACGCAAGGTTCCAGCGTTTGCACTTCCTTGTGTCTCCAGGTTTGATTCAGTGTAGTGATTCTGTGGGAGATAGGTCTGGGATCAAAGGAAGTATTAGTGGGTACAGGTGCACAACCTTTTATCCAAAGAACCAAATAACGAAAACCTCCGAATAGCGACATTTTTTCAGTCCTTGAAGAAAGGTCCTTGAAAACGTTCACCGAGGGCGGCCCGCAGAGGTGACAGCGGAACCTCCGGTCGGTCCTCGAAGAAAGGGGAACTAAATCCCCATTCATAAAAGAGAAGGTGAGGGTATATTGCACGGGAGGGTTAATAATCTGCTGCTGCCTGCCCGCTGAGTTAAAACGTTCCCACGGTAGACTCACGATACACAGTGGGCAGGCAGTCGCTCCCTTCAGTTTCACCCCACCTACACCCCTCTGCTTCCCGGCCATGTGTGTGACCCTTTCCCTCCCCTCTCCAGCTCCCCGCGCATTGCACCGGCGCGGGGGCTTTGCACTGTCTTCACGTTGGAGCCAGTGCCAGTCACCGGAGACGCCAGGACCAACGGGACACCGACCCCCAGGCCCACTGCAAGTACGGAGAACCCAGAGACCCAAAGCCAGCAGCAGCCCAGCCCCGTTCCAATTCCAGAGAAACACGCTCTCCGCTGTCCCCGTAGGGAGAGAAGCTGATGGCTCGGGCTGTGACGTCTCCGGCCACCCCCCTGTACAGGAGCTGAGACTGGGAACTGTGGGGTTGTTTGCAGTTGCAGAGGGAGGGGGCAAGGGCGGTACAGTTCCCAGTCTCAGCTCCATTCCAGGGGAGTGACCGGAGACGTCAGGACCAACGGGACACCGACTGCGAGCACGGAGATCCCAGAGACTCACAGCCAGCAGCAACTCTAGCTCAGCCCCGCTCCAACTCCAGAGGAACCCGGGTTGCGGATGAGGGGGCATAGCTCGGGCTGTGGGTGAACTGCCACTTGTCGCTGTAGCGACGCATCGGGGAGCGGGTTCCTGTTGGTCCTGACGTCTCCGGCCGTCCCCCTGGACAGGAGCTGAGAGACGTCAGGACCACCAGAAGCCGCTCCCCGATGCGGCGCTACAGCGACAAGTGGCAGTTCGCCCACAGCCCGAGCTGCGCCCCCTCATCGGGACACCGACCCCCAGGCCCACTGCAAGCACGGAGATCCCAGAGACTCACAGCCAGCAACTACTCTAGCCCAGCCCCGCTCCAACTCCAGAGGAACCCGGGTTGCGGATGAGGGGGCGCAGCTCGGGCTGTGGGCGAACTGCCACTTGTCGCCGTAGCGGCCCATCGGGGAGCGGATTCCTCTGGAGTTGGAGGGACAGGGAGACACAGCGGCTTTTGAGAATGGTGGGCAATCACTTCCAAAGTTCTGCCCACACAGTCAGTACACCTCTCCTACACTTGTCTCCCGCACTAAGATTATCTCGCAGAGAATGATCCCAGCCTAACCCTCCCTATTCTCTCCTATTCTGCAAGAAAAATCTACATTGAAGACTCAAACTCGCGATCGAGTAACTGCCGGGATCGAGGCGCAAACTCGCGACCTTGCGGATACGAGCCGAGCACTCTACCACTAAGCCAGCCGTTAAAATCTACGCTAAAAAATCTTCCATTCCGAAAGCCGAAAAATTCTGAATTACGAAAAGTGTCTGGTCCCAAGGCTTTCGGATAAAAGGTTGTGCACCTGTACTTGCATGTATTTGTGGTGGACTGACCAGTCCATCACGGGTACTGACCTTCCCGCCATCAAAAGGATCTATGAGATGCAGCTTCAAAAAGGCAGCCAGCATCGTCAAGTGCTCACACCATCCTGGCCACACTTTCATTTCACTCCTCCCATCAGGAAAAAAGTACAGGAGTCTGAAAACTGTGACCTCCAGGTGCAGGAGTAGCAACTTCCCAACAATCATCAGGGTGGGTTTTATCCAGGTGCTCCGGTTTCCTCCCACATTCCAAAGACATGCAGGTTAATGGGCTTCTGTAAATTGACCCTAGTGTATAGGATAGAACTAGAGTACAGGGTGATCGTTGATCCATGTGGACTCGATGGGCCGAAGGGCCTGTTTCCTTGCTGTATCTCTAAACAAATCAACAACCTTCTTGTTCAGCATTTTAAAGTTGAAGAAGCCATGGCATCAGGTACCCACACAGCTCATTATATTTCCCGATACTGGTCAATATTGGTTTCTGCAATAAACTTGCCCAAAGCCTTCTCAAAATGAAAAACAAAGTTAAATAAAAAGTTTCATTTCTTACTGTTATTTATCAATCTCCACATGAAGAGATGAAAATCCTCCGGGTGGTATTAAATTGGTGAAAATACTGGACAGTGACTGATTTTATTTCTCATACCCGATTAATTAAATCATCTTAAAATATGTCAAATAACTGCATAAAAAGTAAAACATTCCAAAAAACTGGTTTAATTTTCATAATCCAGTAGATGGCAGACTAGTATTTTAATGAGACTCTCTTTTTTATTATTATTTTTTGTCTATGTTTATATGTAGTTTTTGTTATTTTTTTGTTGGGGTGTGTGTGTGGGGGGGGGGTGGGGGAGGGAGGGGGTAACTTTTAAATCTCTCCCTGCACGGGAGACCCGACCTTTCTTGTCGGGTCTCCGTTGTCGTTGGGGCTGCAACGAGGAGCGGCCTCCAACAGGAGAAGACCGGGGACTCTGGTGCCGACGACTCACCTCACCGTCGCGGAGCTGGCCGAGTCCAGAGCGGGTGGAGCGGTGGTGGAGCGCTGCTGCTGCTGCGGCCCGACCTCCGGAGATTCGGAGGCTGCAACTGCGGATCTGGCGGACGGCGGCACCAGGAGCCCGCGGGTCCCTGGAGGGAGACAGCTGTTCAGGGCTCTCGCAACGGCGACTTCTCCCGCTCGAGTTGCGGGGTCGAAGAGCTCCTGGAGCGGGGCCTCACAGCACCGCCCCGCGCGGCTTGGAATGGCCGCGGGACTCTGCGAGCGCACGCCGGGGGTTCTAACACCAAGACCCGGTGTGCGACCTCGCACCACCCGGCGTGGCTTTAGTGGCCGTGGGACAATCGCCATCGCCAGCCGGGGGCTTTGACTTTGACTCTGACATCGGGGGTGGGGAGGGGAGAGTGCAGTGGAGAGATAAGTTTTTTTTGGCCTTCCATCACAGCGATGTGATGGATGTTTATGTAAATTATGTTGTGTCTTGGGTCTATTTGTTTGTAATGTATGGCCGCAGAAACAGCATTTCGTTTGGACCTCAAGGGGTCCAAATGACAATTAAATTGAATCGTGAATCTTGAATCTTGAATCTTGCCAGTTTGGCATGAGATCTTTTGCAGTGGATATGACCTTCATAAGTCAATAGAGCAAAATTAGGACATTCGGCCTATCAAGTCTACTCTGCCATTCAATCATGACCGATCCATTTTTTCCTCTTTTCCAGCATTCTCCTGCCTTTTCCCTATAACCCCTGACACCCTAACTAATCAAGAATCTGTCAATCTCTGCCTTAAAAATATCCAAAGACTTGGCCTCCGCAGCAAGGAATTCCACAGATTTACCACCCTCTGACTAATTATAAAGGGACGTTCTTTTATTCTGAAGCTATGGCCTCCAGTCCTAGACGCTCCCGCTAGTGAAAACATCCTCTCTGCATTAACTCTATCCAGGCCTTTCACTATTCAGTAAGTTTCAATGCGCTTTTTCCCTCATTCTTCTAAACTCCAGCGAGTATAGGCCCAATGCCATCAAATGCTCATCGTATATTAACCTACTCATTCCTACGATCATTCTCGTAAACCTCCTCTGGACCCATATCAACGGCAGCACATTCTTCCTCAGTCACAGGGCCCAAAACCGCTCATGTGTTCTGTGGTCTGACTAATGCCTAATAAAGCCTCAGCATTATATCCCAAAATTATTTTGAAGGTGGAGACTGACAGATTCTTGATTAATAACGATGTCAGAGGTTATGAGGAGAAGGCAGGAAAATGGTGTTGGGAGGGAAAGATGGATCGGCCATGATTGATTGGCGGAGGGGACTTGATGGCCGAATGGTCTAATTCTGCTGCTACAATTTACCTCCACCACCACTGGCAGTACATTCCAGGCACCCATTACCACTATGTGTATTAAAGAAATCTTGCCCTGTACATCATCTTCATAATGTCCCCACCTCACCTTAAAGCTCGATAATATCACTCTTAAAGTAGAAAGTTATGCAGCCACTGTGCCATTAATAAGAGTCACGTCAGTGCTTTTCACAATCATACCTCTACTAATCCTTGCCTGTCCCTCATTACTTCATATCAACAGTGCAAATTATCATGAGAGTCACCCTTACACTTCTGTGTAGAATTAGAGTTTAATGAAGCTTTAACAAATTGAGAGGTCGTTAATATTGTGTTTGCACATTAGGCTGAGCAATAGTAGATCGTTTTTCTGCTGACTGGGCTGAAAAATACTAAATATGTTTTAATGTTTTCAGGCTCCCTCATTCCTTAGCACTGAAAAAAAACCACATTCATCAGAAATCTCTGGACATGATCCTTAAACAGAAATAAATAAAAACTGAAAATGCTGGAAGTGTTCAATAGGTTTGCAATTTAAGGCAGAGAGGGAAATTGAATCAGTTTACGAGCATTTAACAAAATGTAATCAGATATCTGGTTCACAGTCTAAGATCATGGGCCAGGAAATTATGAATAAATGCTGAAACCTATAATTGAAAGGGCCAGTATCAATGCACAAATGATGCCATGTTAACAGTTATTAGCCCTTCAACACACTAATAAAATGTATTTCCATATAATCCAGACAAGAGCGAGATAATGCTATTTGCAAAGTCAAAGTCTGGCAGGAGTGAAAGGCAAGATCGAAGGAACAGGTTGATGATGTGCAAGGGGGTTCAAGGTGATAGTTTATTGAAAGAGGCAACACAGGTAGATAGGGTCTTGAAGAAGGTGGATGGTAAGCTTGCTTTCATGGCTGAGGCATTGTATAGAGGGAAAGATAGATCAGCCATGATTGAATGGTGGAGTAGATTTGATGCACCAAAAGGCCTAATTCTGCTCCAATGACTTACAAACATTATTTCTCTGATTTAAATCTGCACCATTATCAGTGTCTAAGCTGCAAGGTCTGACATTTCATTGTTAAACTGCACACTTTGAGATGCTCTATAGAGTCTACCACTTTGACAAATCATCTGCTTATCTGTCCTAATATGGCCTTGCATGATTGGAGTCAAGGTTTGTCCAACTGATGATAGTTAGGACACAGGTACAGTGAGGCAGCTCCCTGAGTTGCTGCCTGACCTACTGAGTATTTTAGGCATTTCTTGTTTTACTGTCTTCAGATAATGAAGTGCCCAGTACCGACATCCATCAGGAACATTCAGGTTTCGAACAATATAGGGTGAGTGGTGAATGTATCGTATAATTACCAAGTGAAAACTATTACCATCAAGTAGACATCGAAATGTTAAAAATGTAAGATTCAACTGACCTAACCGCAACTTTTACCTGCACAGAAACAACTCTTGTGTAATGAGCTTCTTAATTGGATATTTCTGGGCTTAAACACAAGAACTGTTTAATTATTTTCCTGATATACTTTTAATTACATTATACAAGTCTGAAGAAAGTTCCTGACCCAAAACATCGCCTATCCATGTCCTTTAGAGATGCTGCCTGCCCTGCTCAGTTACTCCAACACTTTGTGCTGATGGAAGATTCACACATCCGCAGGTCCTGGTGTTTCTGAAACATAATTATATTTCTTTTCAGGTTCATTGTTTGTCGCAGACCCGGTGATGGCACTTTGTCTGTGGCTCAGAATGTCGAGGATACATCCACAGGCCTGAGCATAAAAATGGAGACTAACATTACCGAGCAAAAGTGAGAATGTTATTGAGGCCTTTATCTGTGGTCATACAGCATGGAAACAGACCCATCAGTCCAACTCATAAATGACGATCAAGACGCCCCATCTTGTTCTGTCTGGGAAGTCTGGGGAGTTCACTTGACTTTAAAGAAGACTCTTTGAATTCTGCAGAGTTTTTATCGCCAAGCCCTTTATAGAGAGCCGTTTATTGCCCATAATCACATCACTGTGGAAATCTGCACTGTAATATTAACTTAAAAAGATACAACGTGCTGGTGTAACTCAGCAAGTCAGGCAGCATCCCTGGAGAACATGGAGAGGTGATATTTCAGGTCGGGACCCTTCTTCAGACTTCAAACAAGCTTTTTTAATTTACTTCTTCATGGGACGTAGAATTGGCTGGCTGCAGAATACCTTCCTGTCTCCCTCACAGGAGACAGATTATTGGGTGACATCTATTGCAAACCCACTGACTCCCAGAGCAAACTAGACTACACTTCTTCCCACCCTGCTTCCTGTAAGGACTCTATTCCCTACTTCCAATTTCTTGATCGACGCCGCATCTGCGCCCAGGATGAGGTTTTCCATACCAGGTCATTGGAGATGTTCTCATTCTTTTGGGAATTGGAGTTTCCCTCTTCCATTATAGGGAAGGCTATCACTAGAGTCCCCTCGATATCCCGCAGCTCCGCTCTTGCTCCCCCTTCCCCCATTCGCAACAAGGACAGAGTTCCCCTTGTCCTCACCTTCCACCCCATCAGCCATCACATACCGCATATAATCCTTCGACATGTTTGCCACCGCCAACGGATCCCACTGCTGCTCAGTCCATCTCAACCTACCTGATCTCCCGTTGCTCAGCACTTTAACTCCCCCTCCCATTCCCAATCTGACCTTTCTGTCCTGGACCTCCTCCATTGTCAGAGTGAGGTCCAGGGCAAATTGTAGGAACAGCACCTCCTATTTTGCTTGGGTTGTTTACACCCCAGCGGTATGAACATTGACTTCAGTGGCGGACTGGCCAGGGTGTCAGCTTGCCCGATGGCAAGTGGGCCCCTGATGAAGTAATAGCAAGTGATGGCAAGTGGGCCCCTGTTAAATGATAGCATTGTAGTTGTGGGTGGGCCCCCTTTGTCTCCTGGCAACCAATATTTTTAGACCCAGTCTGCCACTGATTAACTTCTCTGACTTCAAATAGTCCTTGCTTTCTCTCTCTCCATCCCCTCCTCCTACCCAGTCCTCCCACCAGTCTTACTGTCTCTGACTACATTCTATCTCTGTCCAGCCCACTCCCCTGACATCAGTCTGAAGAAGGATGTCGACCCGAAACGCCACCCATTCCTTCTCTCCAGAGATGCTGCCTCTCCCGCTGAGTTACTCCAGCATTTTGTGTCTACCTTCGATTTAAACCAGCATCTGCAGTTCTTTCCCACGTATTACATTCCTGAAGGTCATAAGCTCATAAGACATAGGACCAGAATTAGGCCATTTAGCCCATTGAGTCAACTCTTCCATTCAATCAGGGCTGATCTATTTTTCCCTCTCAACCCCATTCTTCTGCCTTCTCTCCATAACATTTGACACCCTGACTAATCAAGGACCTGTCAATCTATACTTTAAAAATACCCAATGTCTTGGCCTCCACAATAATCTGTGAACAGTTGAAACTTTGTCGATGCCAGAAACCTGGCAACTCTTTATACACTGCCTAGGTGAAGTCTGCTGTAAGATTTTACTGGATTGCACGCAAAAACAAATTATTTCACTATACCTGGGCACATGTGACAATAAAGTATCATTGAATTATGGAATCATTGAATCAATGAATTCCATTGACTAAAGAAATTCTTCCTCATCTACATTCTCCTTTTGTTCTGACCCTGTGGCCTCTTGTCCTGGACTCTCCCACACCTGGAAACATCCTCTCCACATCCACTCTAACCAGGCCTTTCATTATTTTGTAGGTTTTAGTGAAATTCGCCCTTATCCTTCTAAACTCCAGCGAGTACAGGCCCAGAACCGTCAAACGCTCCTCATTCATGAACCCAATCATCTCTGGGATCATTCTTGTAAACCTCCTCAAGACCCTCTCCAATGCTAGCACATCCTTCCTCAGATATGGAGCCCAAAGTTGCTCACAATGCTCCAAGTGAGGTCTGACCAGTTCCTTGTAAAGCGTCAGCAGTAAAGGATGATAGTTAATCAATTATGACAACCCAACAGTTCTACATTCAACACTACAAATATTAAAGTTTATATCTTTTTGAATTACATACAAACCAGTGAATTTTAATTCCCGAGGGTGTAGGATTTGATTTCATGATGCTGGGATAATAATCCTGGTCTCTGCAGACTAAGTTTCCATTTTTCTGACACTATGACAATGCTTTAACCATTGCTTTTGGCTGTTTAGGTTTGCGTTTACTATTGTCACGTACCGGGGTACAGTGAAAAGCTTTGTTTTGTCTGCCATCCAATGATCAGATAATATTACACACAAGTACAATCAAGTCAAACAGAAGTACAACAGGTAGAGCAAAGAGGAAGATACAGAGTGTAGAATATAGTTATCAGCATTGTAGCACATAAGTTCCATGGACACAGTCCAATGTCCGCAATGTGGTAGATGTGAATCGGACACTACCCTAGCCAATGGAAGGACCATTCGGAAGGCTGATAAGTTGGTAAGTAGCTGTTCCTGCATCTGGTAGTGCTCATTTTCAAGCTTCTGTAACTTATGCCCAACAGGATTGGCGAAAAGAAGGAGTGATCGCAGTGGGACAACTCTCTGATTATGTTGGCTGCTTTCCCAAGGCAGCGTGGTGTAGATGGTGGGGAGTCTGGTCCGTGTAATTGACTGGGCCACATCCATGACTCTCTGCAACTTTTCATAGTCTTGGGCAGAGCTGTTTCCAAACAAAGCTGATTGACAGGAGCAGCAAGAAGGAGGAATGGCCGAGGTGGGACAAGTCTTTGATGATGGTGGCTGCTTTACTGACATATCATTAATTGTAGATGAAGTCGATGATGGGTTCACACTATACAAATACATTTCTGTTCTTATACCTATCTAGTTACAACCCATACAAATTATTTGTCAGTTTCTGATCTGTTAACTCTGTGATCAACAAAGCTGAACTTAGTTTCTTTCATCCACATCCTCCCACATTCCATCTTCAACATTGGAATGTATCCGCTCGGTGCTCACAATTTAAATCGCCTACAGTGCAGCAATCATTGCTCATTTCTTGACCCATTGAGTTTTCATGAGCAGCACTTCTCAGTGTTCATCAATCTTCAACCATCCCGTGGCCCCATAATCAATGGCCCAGAACCACATTTAATATCATTGGGCAGCACGGTGGGATCAGGCCAGGGAAATCATGTCACATCGTGCAGTAGGATTATGTCTGCTGGGTTCTTCAGGAACATACACAGACCCACAGCATGCATGGAGTCAGGAGAAACACCCAAAGTACCTTCCAATAAGGAGTCAACCAGATTAAGCTGTAAAGCAAGATTATACCGGCTACTGAAGTCCCATCTCAAGTTCCAAAGACTGGGTTAATTGACCTCTGCCAATAGCCACTAGATTGTAGGTGTGGTAGAAACTGGGGAGTTAATGAGAATATGGGAGAATACAAAAAAAGGGATAATCTAGAATTTGTGAATCAGTCTGAAGAAGGATCCTGACAAGAAACATAACCTATCCATGTTCTCCAGAGATGCTGCCTGACCTGCTGAGTTTCTCCAGCACTTTGTGTTTTTTACTCAATCTGTTTTTTAGTTTCATTTTTAGTTTCATTTTCAGTTTAGTTTTTCAGTTTAGGTTTACAGTTTAGTTTTGAGATGCAGCATAGAAACAGGCCCTTTGGTCCACAGAGTCCATGCTGACCATCAATTACCCATTCACACTAGTTCTATGTCATCCCACTTTCTCATCCACTCCCTACCTACGATGGGCAATTTACAGAGGCCAATTAACCTACAAACTTGTATGTCTTTGGGATGTGGGAGGAAACTGGAGCACCTTGAGGAAACCCATGCAGTCACAGGGAGAACGTACAAATGCCACACTTAACAGCCAAGGTCAGGATTAAGCCCTGGTCTCTGGTGCTAGGTCTCCTTACTCAAGAATCTCTGAGAGTTAACATTCAGACACAGCAAGCTTTTGGGAAGTCAAACAGTGAGCTGGAGTTGGTGGCAGTCTCAAGATGGCGGTACTGTCATATGCTGAGAGAATGGAGTGCCTGGGCTTGTATACTCTGGGGTTTAGAAGGATGAGAGGGCATCTTATCGAAACATATAAGATTATTAAGGGTTTGGACACACTAGCAGCAGGAAACATGGTTCTGATGTTGGGAGAGTCTAGAACCAGGGGCCACAGTTTAAGAATAAGGGGTAAGCCTTTTAGAACGGAGACAAGGAAACACTTCTTCACACAGAGAGTTGTGAGTGTGGAATTCTCTGCCTCAGAGGGCGATGGAGGCCAGTTCTCTGGACACTTTCAAGAGAGAGCTAGATAGGGCTCTTAAAGATAGCAGAGTCAGGGGATATGGGGAGATGGCAGGAACGGGGTCCTGATTAGGGATGATCAACCATGATCAAATTGAATGGTGGTGTTGGCTCGAAGGGACGATTGGCCTACTCGTGCACTTATTGTCTATTGTCTATACTCTATTGATTGCTAGAAGATTTGAGCATGAGTCCTGAATTTGTCCTACTGAAATTAGACAGTTCTACTGATAAAGCCCCCTGGGATATAGTGTAGAGGTAAGGCCATCCTCTTCAAAGATGGATGATCATTGTAGTGGCATGGAAATTGCAGATGCTGGAGTATTCAGCAAAGAAATTCAGTGCTGGATGAACTCGATGGGTCAGGCAACATCTGTGGAGAGAAATGGACAGACGATGTCTCGGGTCGGGCCCCTTCTTCTCAGTCTGAAGAAAGGTCCCAACTCGAAAAGTTGTCTGTCCATTTCTTTCTGCAGATACTGCCTGACCGTCGAGTTTCTCAAGCACTTTGTGATTATTGTGTGTGTCGTGTGTGACCTCCATCATCCCTGCACTTCTCCCCAGGCAACAGGACATTTTTAGGGACTGCAATACTGCTCCTGACATTGTGTCCGGTTGCCCATATGTTTACGTCATAGGAGCAGAATTATGCCATTTGACCCATCAAATCTACTCCACCATCCAATCATGGCTGATCTATTGTTCCCTCCTGACCCTATTTCCTGCCTTATCCCCATAACCATTGACACCCTTAGTAATCAAGAATCTATCAATCTCTGCTTTAAAAATACTGAATGATTTGGCCCCCACAGCTGCCTGTGGCAATGAATTACACAGATTTACCACTCCGGAATAAAGAAGTTCCTCTTCATCTTCTCTCTAAAGGTACATCCTTTTATTCTGAGGCTGTATTCTCTGGTCCTAGACTCTCCCATTGGTGGAAACACCCTCTTCACATCCACTCTATCCAAGCCTTTCACTATTGATTAGCTTCAATGAGGTGTCCCCCTTATCCTTCTAAACACATCTTTTGTTCTGAGCTAGATAAGGCCACAAAAACGTTTTAATTTAATAAGTGTCTTCGTTTTGTGTCCATCTTGTTACAAATGTTGGCCTAGCTGTCATCGTCCGTCCTGAAAAGGATGCAAGCTTCCACCGACAATCAGTGGAAGCCATCACGTCGCAATAGATGATGGTGGTAGCAGAATTAGTTCAGGATACTACCAGTCTCCAGCCCCGTGACGTGGACGATTCTGCAATGGGGCCATTTAGCAAGTGTGACTTCTGCGGAGAAGTCTAGGGAGAAGAAGAATGACTTGAAGTACCTGACATTGCCTGGTGCTATCTGAAGGTTATTTCTGTTGCGCGAGTAATCTCAAGCTGTTTGAAGTGTTTTTTTTCTTGATCCTTTTATTTTTACCTTCATTACCTGAACTTTGCAATCAGTATCAACAATGACAATCTGGTTTGAAAAGGTCAAGTGGCTCATTTTCAATTCATTAAAGTCATGTATAACTGCAATAATCAGTTTGAAGTGATACATTAACTCATGATGACATTAATGATCTCGTCAGTCAAAAACACCACCCCAGTATTTTGAAAATAGAACATAGAACAACGCAGCACATTAACAGGCCCTCCAGCCCGCAATGTCTATGCAGAACAACGAGCCTCCTCTGCCTGTGCGTGATCCATATCCCTCTGCTGAAGAAAGAATTTAGTCGGGGTGCATCACAACATGGTTTTGGGAACAGCTCTATCCAAGACATCAAGAAATTGCAGTGAATTGTGCACGTAGCCCAGACTATCACTCAACCTCCTTTCCATTGACTCTATTTATACCTCACACTGTCTCGGCTAGGCCAACAGCATAATCAAGGATGAGTCGCAACCCGGCCACTCCATCTTCTCCCTTCTGCCATCATGTAAGAGGGAAAGAAGTGTGAAAATGCCAGATTTAAACCACTGTCTCACGGTGCGAGTTGACACACGAGGTACCCCGAGTTAAAACTCGTGGTAATAACGTACGATTAACGTAGCTGTAACGTCAGAACTCATGGACACAACTTAGAGACTCATGGCGCTAACAGCAGGTACCCATGAAACTTGTCAACTCTTGAAAAAAACAAACATGGTTAAAGTTTTCCACAAGTCAAATTTACTCTTGTGGTTAAGAATTGAAACATTTTAACTAGTTGTAAGAACGTAGTGGCCCGTGCGTTTACCTTAGTGTATCATGAGTCTACCATGGGAACTCTTTAACTCAGCAGGCAGGCAGCATTAAGTTCACAACACGCGAGGGTTATGTGTGTCATGTGTTCGTGTGAATGAAGCGTGTTGGTGGGAGGGCAGTGTGTAAAAGGCAAGCAAGATGGATAACAATACCATGAGACAAACTGGAGTCATACATAAACAATAAAGAATAGGACTCGAGAATAGAAAACTCACCACTAACCAAAGCTTCAGCGGTCACCATGTGCATGAGCGTATCAAATGGAGCCCTCCACTGAAATGGTTTTAAACCATTATGTCTATCTCTGCTGATAAATCAGACTCGGTCAGCTTGAATCCAGCTTTGTTGCACTCATGGCATTCCCGAGTGCTCCAAGGACCATGGCAGCCTGGTACCTCTCGATTGATTCAGATTCAGATTCAATTTTAATTGTCATTGTCAGTGTACAGTACAGAGACAACAAAATGCATTTAGCATCTCCCTGGAAGAGCGACATAGCAAATGATTTGAATAAATAATAATAAGTGTCCGGGGGGGGGTGGTGATTGGCAGTCATCGAGGTACGTTGTTGAGTAGAGTGACAGCCGCCGGGAAGAAGCTGTTCCTCGAACTGCTGGTTCGGCAACGGAGAGACCTGTAGCGCCTCCCGGATGGTAGGAGGGTAAACAGCCCATGGTTGGGGTGAGAGCAGCCCTTGGGGATGCTGAGCGCCCTCCGCAGACAACGCTTGCTTTGGACAGCCTCAATGGAGGGGAGCGAGGAACCGGTGATGCATTGGGCAATTTTCACCACCCTCTGCAATGCCTTCCGGTCGGAGACAGAGCAGTTGCCATACCATACCGTGATGCAATTGGTAAGGATGCTCTCGATGGTGCAGCAGTAGAAGTTCACCAGGATCTGAGGAGACATTGTACTGGCTTCCTGAAGCCTGAGCAAGAAGCGGATGTCCCTCGACTGGGTCGAGTCCCCACACCGGGTTGTCCTGCAGTGTTGAAGCGTGTGGGAAGGAACTGCAGATGCTAGTTTAAACCCACAAGGAGAGGGAAAAACCTGGAGTAACTCAGCAGGACAGACAGCATCTCTGGAGAAAAGGACAAGAAGGGTCTCGACCCAAAACGTCACCTATTCCTTCTCTCCAGAGCTGCTGCTTGGCCCCTGTGCTTACAAGTGTTTTCCCCTATGAACCAATGAAAATGCCCGGTCAGTAAAGGCGATTACCTAAAACTACCTATGTCTAGCTCGACTACCAATAACTACATGGCGACCCCACTACAACTACCTACGACTACAAAAGTATTGATTTTCTCCATTGCGACCAAAAATTGGTTGAAAAATTGTGACCAACATGTTGAAAGATTTGTGGCTACCATACTGAGGTTGCGGCTAGTTTGCAGAATGCGGGAACTCACGACCATGAAAGAGACTCACCAGAGACCACCAGCAAACATGTGGCGGCCATGTGGCGATCATGTGGCGAGCGCAGAGTTTCCTGCACTCGCCTAAAAAGTCGCCTAAGTGGGACAGGCCCCTAACTGTGCCACCCAATATGCAACAATGTAGAACTTTTATCCCATCCTTTTGATTCTAGATTTCTATTTAATTATTTGAATTTGTATCTTCTGTGAAAAGATTTAAAATCATAAAACCAGATTAATAATTCAGGCCTCCAGTTATCTGTGCAGTAGCCAAAAATAGAATACAAATATATTAAACATAATGACACATTCTTATATACAGGTTCCAGAATTACAGCTGTGATATATAACCAAATGAATTTAGAACAAATTTCATTGCTATGGTATCTTTCAAACCTTAAAACATTCTAGTGCTTCTTATAAGTTTTTATTAAGCAAAGACACAGTTTGCAAAGTTGGATCTGTGACACACAGAGTCAAAGAAACATTGAGCTGAACAGCCTGGAAACAGGCACTTCATCCCGCCTCGTCAATGCCAACCAGATGCATATCGGGCTAGTCCCAATGGCCTGCATTTAGCCCACAGCTCTCTAAACCGTTCCTATCCACTTATCCTGGCTGAATGCCTTTTAAAAGTGGTAACTGTATCCGCTTCTTTGGTTTCCTCTGGAAGCTCATTCGAGATATGAATTACCATCTGAGTGAAAAACATTTCCCGGAGGCCCCTCTTAAATTTCTCCCTTTTCAGTATAAGCCTGTGTCTTCCAGTTTTTAATTCCTCTACCCAGGGAAAACCATGCATGTTCACTTTATCCATGCTCCTCGTGAACTTAGACACTACAATAAGGTCATCTCTCAGTCTCCAACTCTCTAGAAAATAAGTCCCAGCTATTCCACCCTCTCCCTATAACTTAAGCCCACAAGTCCAGGTGACATCCTGGAAAATCTCCTTTGTACTCTTTCCAACCTGAGATCCTTCCTCTGGTTGGGCAATAAGAACTGCACAGAGTACTCCATGTAAACACACAGAGTTTCTTTCACAGACTAGGGGAATCAAGAACCAGAGGACATAGGTTTAAGGTGAGGGGGCAATATTTATTAGAACCTGAGAGGGTAACTTTATTACACAAAGGGTGCTGGATTTCGGAAAAGAACTGCCGGAGGAGGTTATTGAGGCAGATACTATCATACATTTAAGAAATATTTGGACAGGTACATGGATAGGACAGGTTTAGAGGGATATGGGCCAAATGCTGGCAGGTGTGGCTAGTGTAGATTGGACATGTTGGTCGGCGTGGACAAGCTAGGTCAAATTATATGTTAAAGGCAGCCACCAGTTTTGTCAGGATCAAACCTTGGTTCCTGGCAGAAACTCTAACTGCTGCACGACTGTGCCCCCTTTTAGGCAGCACACAGCAATCAAATGTTTTCACGCTGTATGACTTTATGACCATGACTCTAAGTGTGGTCTCACTTTATTGTGTACATATCAGGCGAGATTTTGATTGCTATGGTACCTTTCAAAACTCGAAAACACCCTGGCGCATTTTACTACTTTTACAAAGTAAAAACTACTCTCTTGCAAATTAAAAACTATGACGTACGGTCATACACTTATAGACCAATAGCAGGGAAACAGACCCTTTGGCCCACCTAGTCCTTGCCGGAAACAGGCCCCTCAGTACAATTCATCCAAGTAGATCAACATGTTGATTTCACCATCTCCATCGCAGGCAACAGACTACTCACCGACATCTACTTCGACACCGACTGACTCCCATAGCTATCTGGGCTACACTTCGTCCTACCCTGCTCCCTGTAAGGACTCTATCCCCTACTCCCAATTCCTCCGTCTATGCCGCATCTGCACCCAGGATGAGATGTTCCAGACCAGGTCATCGGAGATCTCCTCATTCTTTAGGGAATGGGGTTTCACTCTTTAATTATAGATGAGGCTCTTACTAGGGTCTCCTCTATATCCCATAGCTCTGCTCTCACTCCCCATCCCCCCACTCGTAACAAGGACAGAGTCCCCCTTGTCCTCACCTTCTGCCCCATCAGCTGTCACATACAACATATAATCATCCAACATTTTCGCCACCTCCAACGGGATCCTACCACTATCCACATCTTCCCGTCCCCTCCCCTTTCTGGTTTCCGCAGAGACCATTCCCTCCGTAACTCCCTGGTCAATTTGTCCCTTCCCACCCAAACCACCCCCTCCCTGGGTACTTTCCCTTGCAACCGCAGGAAATGCTACACTTGTCGCTTTACCTCCCCCCTCGACTCCATCCCAGGAACTAAACAGTCTTTCTAGGTGAGGCACAGGTTCACCTGCACCTCCTACAACCTCATCTACTACATCTACATCGGTGAGACCAAGTGAAGGCTTGGCGATCGCTTCGCCCAACACCTCCACTCAGATCGCACTAACCAACCTGATTTCCCGGTAGCTCAGCACTTCAACTCCCCCTCCCATTCTAATCTGACCTTTCTGTCTTAACCATATAACATATAACCATATAACAATTACAGCACGGAAACAGGCCATCTCGGCCGTACAAGTCTGTGCCGAACAACTTTTTTTCCCCTTAGTCCCACCTGCCTGCACTCATACCATAACCCTCCATTCCCTTCTCATCCATATGCCTATCCAATTTATTTTTAAATGATACCAATGAACCTGCCTCCACCACTTCCACTGGAAGCTCATTCCCACACCGCTACCACTCTCTGAGTAAAGAAGTTCCCCCTCATATTACCCCTAAACTTCTGTCCCTTAATTCTGAAGTCATGTCCTCTTGTTTGAATCTTCCCTATTCTAAAAGGGAAAAGCTTGTCCACATCAACTCTGTCTATCCCTCTCATAATTTTAAAGACCTCTATCAAGTCCCCCCTTAACCTTCTGCGCTCCAGAGAATAAAGACCTAACTTATTCAACCTATCTCTGTAACTTAGTTGTTGAAACCCAGGCAACATTCTAGTAAATCTCCTCTGTACTCTCTCTATTTTGTTGACATCCTTCCTATAATTGGGCGACCAAAATTGTACACCATACTCCAGATTTGGTCTCACCAATGCCTTGTACAATTTTAACTTTACATCCCAGCTTCTATACTCAATGCTCTGATTTATAAAGGCTAGCATACCAAAAGCTTTCTTTACCACCCTATCTATATGAGATTCCACCTTCAAGGAACTATGCACGGTAATACCCAGATCCCTCTGTTCAACTGTATTCTTCAATTCCCTACCATTTACCATGTACATCCTATTTTGATTTGTCCTGCCAAGGTGTAGCACTTCACATTTATCAGCATTAAACTCCATCTGCCATCTTTCAGCCCATTTTTCCAAATGGCCTAAATCACTCTGTAGACTTTGGAAATCCTCTTCATTATCCACAACACCCCCCTATCTTGGTATCATCTGCATACTTACTAATCCAATTTACCACCCCTTCATCCAGATCATTGATGTACATGACAAACAACAAAGGACCCAACACAGATCCCTGAGGCACCCCACTAGTCACCTGCCTCCAACCCGATAAACAGCCATCCACCATTACCCTCTGGCTTCTCCCATTCAGCCACTGTTGAATCCATCTTGCTATTCCTGCATTTGTACCCAACAGTTGAACCTTCTTAACCAAAAGAAAGTCTTGGGCCTCCTCCATTGCCAGAGTGAGGCCCAGCGCAAATTGGAGGAACAGCACCTCATATTTTGCTTGGGTAGTTTACACCCCAGCGGTAAGAACATTGATTTCTATAATTTCAGATAGTCCTTGCTTTCTCCCTCCTTCCCCTCCCCTTTCCTGGCTCTTCCACTAACCTACGGTCTCCTCCTCTTCTGTTATTTTTCCCGCCCCTCCCCCCCACCACATCAGTCTGAAGAAGGGTTTCTACCCGAAATGTCTCCTATTCCGTCTCTCCATAGATGCTGCCTCACCCGCTGAGTTCCTCCAGCATTTTTGTCTACCTGTTGTTTTGAGATGTTGATTTTGTCCCAATCCTATCTTGCTTCCAGTTCCACCCCCCACCCCGCCACCCTCTTACATTCAGTTTGAAGTAAGGACCCATTCCAGAACATCACCTATCCATGTTCTTCAGAGATGCTGTCCGATCAGCTGAGTTACTATAGGATTTTGTATCTATCTCCTTAAGAGATTAAATTTTAGTTTTAGTTTAGTTTAGAAATACAACCATTCAGCCTAACATGTCCGCGCCGGCCAGCGATACCCGTACATTAAAAATATCCTATATACGTTCGGGACTATTTACAATTTTATTAAGCCAATTAGCTTACAAACCTGTACGTCTTTGGAGTGTGAGAAGAAACCGGAGCTCCCAGGGAAAACCCACGTGGTCACAGGGAGAATGTACAAATTCTGTAAAGACAGCACCAGTTGTCAGGATCAAACCTGGGTTCCTGGCAGAAACTCTACTGCTGCACTACTGTGCCGCCCTTGTTAGGCAGCACACGCAATAAGAATCCACTGTCCTCTCCCAAGAAAATGTTAGCAGGATCTTTATCGTCTTTTAAAAGGGCTGACAAAACCTTAGTTACATGCCCCGTCCTCGGTATGTTTGCGTACCACAGCAAATACTGAACCAGAACTGCACAAATGGCATGCGTCGTTGGTCTGTGCAACCAAGCTCGAATAAAAAATGCACAGATGTATCAAAAATGTATTAATGAGTTGGAACGATAACAATGCAGCTTAATATTTCAGATTAAACATCAGATGCTAATGCATTTAAATGAATCCACAATGTTTATTGCCAAATTTTATAGGCAATTATGGATAAATTTACATACAAACAAGTAGCTTGACGAATCAGAGATACAGAGAATTGTAGATACAATTCAAATGAGATGGCTGAGGAAATTGCCAGAGTATAATTGAGCATGTAATATTATAGCAGCAGAAATATAATGATTAGCATTAATCAGTGTCTTCGGAAACAATTTCAATGAATATTATTCAGTTACAGGCCAATCAGTTCCATTGACTCACAACTTGCATTGCCACGAAGCAAAAAACACTTAAGATTCATAACAAGGGCGCTGCAGTGGTGCAGCAGTAGAGTTGCTGTCAAACAGCGTCAGAGGCCCAGGTTTGATACTAACCTCAGGTGCTGTCTGTACAGAGTTTGTACATTTGCCCCGTGTCCACATGGGTATTCTCCAAATGCTCCGGTTTCCTCCCACACTCCAAAGATGTGCAGGTTTGTAGGATAAATGACTACTGTAAATCCTAAATTGTCCTGAGTGTGTAGGATAGTGTATTGAGTGATCATTGGTCAGCGTGGACTCAGTGGGCCGGAGAGCATGTTTCCACGCTGTATCTCTAAAGTCTGAAGTAAAGTGAGACTTATTCACGTTAGCATGTAAGTTTGGTTTTACAGTCCAACAAACCTGTGCTGCCTCTTCGCAATGACATCACTGCCGACTGATAGTGGGGGGGGAGGGGGGCGCCGGGAACGAAGGAGGGCACAACGGGGGGTCGCCTGCTGCAATGTGCGGCGACAGGCCTGGTTCGTCGCTGAGAGAAGATAGGACTGTTCGCTGCACTTTTGTAACTTTGTCGGCACCACTAACATATTGACCCTTTGTGCATTGCCTAGATGAGGTCTGCTGTATGATTTGTCCGGATTTTATACAAAATCGTGGAATTCCACCGTACCTAGGTAAAGGTGGCTATTATCATTTGAATCATTTGAATTATTGAATCATTGAATCACTCCTCTGCTGTAACTCTCTGTTTGCTAAACATAAATCAAATTCTCTTTTGAAGCCTTATCTTTGAATCAGTTTTTCTAGTCAATATATAAAGTGCTGAAGTAACTCAGCGGGTCAGGCAGCATCTATGGAGGGAATGAACAGGTGACGTTTCGGGTCGGGCCCTATTGAGCCTTAAAGGTCCCAACCCAAAATGTAGAAATGAAAAACTGCAGATGTTGGTTTATAAAATAAGACACAAGGTGCTGGAGTAACTCAGCAGGTAAACCCAAAACCTCCAATAAGCTGTGCACTACATGGACTTGGGGGCATGGTTTTGTCCTTTTGCACTATTATTGTTTATTTGTTGTTTATGTATACATATGTGTGTGTGTGTGTATATATATATATACATATATATATATATATATACACCCAGAATGCGGGAACTCCTCGTGACCATGAAGGAGACTCACCAGAGACCACCAGCGAACATGTGGAGACCATGTGGTGATTATGAGACGAGTGCAGAGTTGCTACCCATAAGACAGCGACTCTACCACTGCACCACTGTGCCGTACAGCACTAATCCAATTAATCCAGCACTTTATTTTGCTCATGATTCCCACATCTGCAGTGCCCTTTGTCTCCATAGTCATTCCAGCCATTAGATTCTGATCACCGCAATTTGGTACTTAGAAAAACATCTCAAATATTCTCTGAAAATCGACACAGAAAGCTGGAGTAACTCAGCAGGACAGGTGCCATCTCTGGAAAGAAGGAATGGGTGATGTTTCGGGATGAGACCCTTCTTCAGACTGCAGGCCTGAGTCTTCAGATTAAAATATTATCTGGTTCTCTTTGATAATTGCCACGATTGGTAGGTGTTTTAAGGCAATTTTCTTGATATTTCAGTGTAGGGCTGGAAAAAGGAACAACATACACCAGAGGAAGGCAATTGCTCTTCTGATAAAAAAAAATGATTTATGCAGTGGTCTGGTGGCCTGATACAATTTGACTTCGTAGAATATCTCATTTACTTCTCACCCATTTTTCTAAGATTTCTAAGTTTTCTCTAAACTTGAAGCAACGGAATTATATAACAACACAGTACAACATTAATTTAATCAAAACAGTTTTGGAAAGTAATATTTTTTATCATTCTTGACCTGAGGTGCAGAGGTAAAAAGCTAAATATATTTAGGAAGCAAAGAAAACATTTTTATAGAAACTGAATTCACCATTATTCCGGAGAAACACTATAATCCAGTGAGAATTACATGCAGATCTTTAAGGCTAAACAGAACCATTTTCCCTTGGTGGAAATCTCCAAGGGTAGAGATGTCATGGAGTAGAGGGCATGGCTTTAAGATTAGAGGGACTAAATTTCCACTGGAAACATCCTCAGCCTCAGAATAAAGGGATGCGCCTTTAGAAAGGAAGAGTTTCTTTAGTCAGAGAGTGGTGAATCTGTGGAATTCATTGTCACCGACAGCTGTAGAGGCCACCATAGGCTATTTTTAAGGTGGAAATTGACAGATACTTGGATAGTAAGGGAGTAATGGTGTTAAGGGGAGAAGTCAGAAAAATGGGGCTGAGAAGGAAAGATGGATCAGCCATGATTGAATGGCGGAGTAGACTTGATGGGCTGAATGGCCTACTTCTGCTCGTATTACTTATGAAGTTACGAATTTATGAGATGTGCCGAGCAATTATTTACGCAGAGTGGTGGGTGCCTGGAAGGAGCTACCAGGAGTCGTGGTGGAGGCAGACACCCTAAGTCAAAGTCAAAATCAAAGTCAAAGTCAAATTTATTCGTCACATGCACCAGAAGGTGCAGTGAAATACATTTGCCAGCAGCAATACACTTAAAAAAAAACACACAACACACAATAGAATTTAACACAAACATCCACCACAGCATTCTTCACTGCAATAAACTTCAGTCAGTCCTCCTCCGAGAGGCATTTCAAAGGCTTTTAATAAGAAACACAGGGAATGGAGGGATATGGATCACATGCAGGCAGAAGAGATTAGTTTAATTAGGCATCATGATCAGCACGGACATTGTGGGCCAAAGGGCCTGTCCCCGCTGTGCTGTACTGGTTTATGGTCTACATTCTAAGTCAGCTATCAATAGCAACACCTGAGACAATAATGGAAGACAGTTAGTTAGTCCTTGGATATGAAAGTTGACCACTTGGTTTGAATCACTGTCACGCATTTTAACCTTGAATATCAGGAATGATGAACCAGAAAATAAGTAATTTCAAAAAACAAATTCCTGACAAATAAAAAACTAATTGATTGAATGGCATAGATGCTTCCTCCAGGTGATCTGGTTTCTTCCCACATCCCAAAGACGTTTGGGTTTGCAGGTTAATTGGCCTCAGTCAATTCCCACTAGTGTGTAGGGAGTGAATGATAAAGTGGTATACCAAACTAGTGTGAATCGATGGGCTCAGTGGCTCAAAGGGCCCATTTCCATACCATATATTTGAATCAATCTATTAATTTGATTATTTGGCACTTTTCTACATTATCTTTCACCTCCATGTGTTTGGCCATTCCAAATCATCTCTTCAAAGCCTATCG
The DNA here is from genome assembly GCF_028641065.1 of Leucoraja erinaceus. Classification (NCBI taxonomy): domain Eukaryota; kingdom Metazoa; phylum Chordata; class Chondrichthyes; order Rajiformes; family Rajidae; genus Leucoraja; species Leucoraja erinaceus. Next base: position 40,401,696 of record NC_073388.1, read on the forward strand.
CTACTGTTCTCATTAGGTACAGCACAAACCAGTCTCCTTGGCATTCAAAAGACACTATTCCATTGAAAAAAAATTTAAATCCTCTTGAGATCAATTAGTAAGTTGATGATTCGCTAATGAACTCTTTATATCATTTGCACAACGAAAAGCAACCAACAATGTTAGAGTAATACGCCAATAAACAATTTTAAAATGAGCTCTGAGGCATCTAACGTTTGACATTTTATGTGGAAAACTGAAATGTTATGCACTCGAAATGATTGAAAGATTTAAGAACTTTGTGCTTAATGATAGCAAAAGAAGAATTTGCCTTTGAAGGGTTCTGATTTAATTAATCATGTTTAAGGTTTACTTTAGTGTGTGGCAATTTGCTAACTGTGCGATCCTACAAACTTGTAAGAGAATTAGTGTAACTGGGCAAAGCAACAGGGAATCAACAAAACACAAAGTGCAGGAGGAACTTAATGGATCAGGCAGCATCTCTAGCGGGAATGGACGGGCGACGTTTCGGGTTGGGAATTTTTTCTGTTCCCTCCACAGATGTTGCTTGAATATAGCACAGTGGTGCAGCTGCTACCTCACAGTGCCAGAAACCTGGGTTCAATCCTGACCTTTTGGAGTTTGCATGTTCTCTCTGTTACCAAATGGGTTTCCCCAGGCGCTTCAGTTTCCTATTACTTCCCGAAGATGTGAATAGTTTTGTAGGCTAATTGGCCTCCGTAAATTGCCCCTAGCATGTAGTGAGTGGATGAGAAACTGGGATAACATAGTACTAGTGTGAACTGGTGATCAATGGTCAGAATGCATTCAGTGAGCTGAAGGGCCTGATTCCATGCCGTATTTTTCAAATCAAAATCCTTTCAATAAAGAAAGAATAAAATAATGATTGAAGCGTTGGTCTAAGATGGTGGAATTTAACATTCTGCTGATGTTAGTTGTGAAGTGGCTTGTAAATTGAAACAGGAGCGAGTGAAGTAGTGGAAGGATGATTAATATGCACATGGAAATGAAAGAGAGTTGATTAGAGGATAAAGAGGCTCCAATTAGTTTAATATTTAATCTGTGGGTCAACTAACATTATAAATATTTACACCGATGCACATCAGTATGTAGATCTTCCAGTTTTCTTGGAACGTATTGCTTATCAAATTAAAAGATTTTAAATGAATATAAATTAACAGTGTGCCTGGCAGAACCTTGCTACAATATCTCAGCTTTTTGAAATGACTGAAATCTTTGAAATTATAAGAGTGGCCATCTGGGTATGACAATTATCCATCTGTCAAGATAACGTAATTGCAACATAATCATTGCCAACTCCTTCAACTAGGGCTGATGCATACGTTGATTGAGGAAACCACCTTATTCCCATCAAAGGTCTTTTAAATATTTACTGACAATTCTGTTAGCAGTCTAGTTCAACACGTAACTCAGTATTAATGCATAAAATTATGGGAGCTTTTGATCGTCTTTTTCCTAGGGTATAAATATCAAACATTGGAGGGAATAACTTTAAGGTGAGATGGGCAAAGTTTAAGAGTCAAGAGTGTTTTATTGTCATATTTTCCCCAAACAGAACAATTAAGTTCTTGTGAAGATAGACACCAAATGTTGGAGTTACTCAGTGGGACAGGCAGCATTTGGGCCAAGACACTTCTTCAGGCTGAGTGTCAGGCCCCATGTCTGACCCACTGAGTTACTCCAGCTTTTTGTGTATATATCCACCATGAGGGAGCTGGTGCTGGATATTATAACCATATTCAATTCAAGAAGACAAAATGGAGACAGTTGAAACTGCAGATGCTGGAACCTTGAGTAAAACACAAAGTGCTGAAGTGTCTTGGCCCGAAACATCATCTATTCCTTATCTAAACATACCACTCTGTAAACAACATAATGAATGAAAAAAGGTTGATCTCATACACACGGTAGGGCAGCAGGGCGGAACAACGGTAGAGTTGCTACCTTACAGACAAGGGTTCGATCTGACTCAGGGTGCTGCCTGTATGGAGTTTGTATCCATGACTTGTCCCCATGACTTTGTTCCCCATGACTGCATGGGCTTTCTCCAAGATCTTCAGTATCCTCCCACACTCCAAAGACGTACAGGTTTATAGGTTAATTGGCTTGGTATAAATGTAACATTGTAATAATGTAACAATGTAACATTGTCCCTAGTGTGTGTAGGATAGTGTTAATGTGTGGAGATCGTTGGTCAGTGCAGACTCGGTGGGCTGAAGGGCCTGTTTCTGCGCTGTATCTCTAAACTAAACATATACACACACACAAGGACGCACGCACACACACACACATGCCCACATTCATTCTTAAAGGAGATGCATGGGGCACGTTTTTTAAGGAAAGGGAGGTGGGTGCCTGTAATGTGCTCCCATGGTTTTTGGTGGAAACAGATACAAAAGTGAATTCTAAGAGGCATTTAAAAAGGCACATGAACAGGCAAGGAATTGAAGGACGTGGATCAGGTACATGCAGAGAGGGTTAGTTTAATTTGGCATCATGCTCGGCACAGACATACCTGAAGAGTCTGTTCCTGTGCTGTACTGCTCTATTTTCTATGTTGTACTTCGACAATGGAACACTACTGCCTCTTGCATTACGACAAACTTGTTTGTTTTTAATCCTTATTGTTTTGCAATAATTTCTTGATATTTTACTGTCTTTTTAAAGTTGATGTGAAATTTATATGTTATTGAGTGTTGTGTACCGTCTGAGATTAAGTTCCTATGATGATGTCTCAAGCAAGATTTTCATTCTGAAGAAGGGTCCTGACCCGAAACGTCACCTGTCCATGTTCTCCTGAGAAGCTTGCTGACCCACTGAGTTACTCCGGCACTTTGTGTCCTTTTGTGTAAACCAGTATCTACAGTTCCTTGTATCTCAAGATTTTCATTGTTACGTTCATCTCACTGTACTCATGCATATGACAATAACAATTAACTTAAACATAATATCTCACCACAATATAGCATTTTGTAACCTTCATTGTTTTAGGTGAGGAGTCACATTATCTTTACAATGTGACAGTTGTTAGTCAGATTATGTACAAACATCAAAGTATCAGAGCCATGATTGCCACTAATAAGGGACAGACAAGATGAGCATTAAATAAAATGTTCCAAAAACCATCAATGAAACAATGAGTTAGTTAGGGAGTGGTGGCGCCTAACGGCAGCGGCTCGACTACAGTCATCTGTCTTTTTTTATTTTTGTCTTGTTAAATGTATGTCTTGTGTAAGTTTTTATTATTTTTTTTAGCTGTGTATATGTGGGGGGGTGGTGGGGGGACTGTGGGGAAACCGTTTAAATCTCTTCCCTGTGCGGGGACCCGACTATTCCCTGTCGGGTCTCGGATGTCGTTGGGCCTAACATCGTGGAGCCAGCGGCGACCTCCGGCCAGGACTAACCTGGGGGCTCCAGCTGCAGAGCCTGAGGAACTGACATCGCGGAGCTGGACAACTTCGGAGCGGGAAGAGCTGTGGTGGCGTGCGGCTGCGACCCGACTTTGGAGTTCGGAGGCACCGGCCGCAGACCCGGTGGACGGGGACATCGGGAGCTCTAAGTCCCTGGTGGGAGACCGCTTTTCCGAGCTCCGCAACGGCGACTTCTCCCGCTGGAATCGCGGGTTTAAGGACATGGACCCGGGGCCTAACATCGCCCGGCGTGGCTTAAACGGCCTCAGGACTTACCATCGCCCACCGCGGGCTTTAACATCGGAGCCCCAGTTCGCCCCGACACTGCAGTTGGACTGCTGGGCCATGGGAGAAGGAACAAAGGGAAGAGATAAAGACTTTGCCTTCCATCACAGTGAGGAGATGTTGGAGACTCACTGCGATGGATGTTTATGTAAACTGTGTTAAGTGTGGGTTGTTTTGTAATGTAAAAAACTGTAGAAATGATACCTAGGTTTGAATTACAATAAATTGCATTCTATTCTATTCTATTCTATTCTAAAGTCAATGAGGTATTCAGCATAAACATGCCTGGGGTATTGTGTCCAATTTTGGTCACCCTGCAGTGGGAAGGACCTGTGAAGAATGCAGAGGTTCACAAATATGTTACCAGGACATGAGGGCCAGAGCTACAGGGAGAGGTTGGGCAGGCTCGGACTTTATTCCTTCGAGCATAGAAGGATGAGCGGTGATCTTATAAGATGGGAATAGATAGGGTGAATGTACAGGTTTTTTTTACCTAGGGTAGGAAATCAAGAACTGGAGGACAGATTTTCGGTGAGAGGGAAAAGATTTAATCGAAACCTGAGGGGCAACCTTTTCACACTGGGTATATGGAATGAGCTGCCAGCCAAGGTAGTTGAGGCAACATTTAAAAGTAACAACATTAAAAGCCATTTGGAGAGAAACCTGGATATAGAAGATTTGTGCCAAACGCAGGCAATAGGACCAGCTTAGATGGGGCATCTTGGTCAGTATAGATGAGTTAGTCTTTGCCGTGTTCCCGTGCTCTATGTGGAAGACTCTATGACTCTACGCTTACCTAAATGTGATGAAAATGTACCTAAATTACCACAGGGATTAGTTGCGATGAATATTATTGAACATTGAGCAGAAACAAGATAATCGCTTGAGGGAGAAAGAAATAGAGGATACTGTATGTTGTGGAGGATCAGTTGTGCATAAATCTGCCTGGGACCAGAAGGTGTAAACAATCTATTTCTATTCTCGAGTCTCAATATAATGTAGAAATTAAGGAACTGCGAGGAGTAACATAGCCACTCGAGCTTGTTTTATCTTTCATTACGATTATATGCAATGGATTTACTCACATTGCTTACTACATTTGGTAAACAAATTTCATGTATTTCCATGCAGGTGGCATGGTGGCGCAGAGGTAGGGTTGCTGCCTTACAGTTGCAGAGACTCAGGATCGATCCCAATTACGGCTGCTGTCTGTATGGAGTTTGTATGTTCTCCTCGTGTCCGCGTGGGTTTTCTTCGAGATCTTCGGTTTCCTCTCACACTCCAAAAACGTACAGGTTTGTAGTGTAATTGGCTTTGTATAAAAATGTAAACTGCTTCTAGTGTGTAGGATAATGTTAACAGCGGCTCGCTGGTTGGCGTGGACCCTGTTGGTGGACCGAAGGGCCTGTTCTCTAAACTTAACTAAACAAAATTAAATCTCAAATTTAAACTGTTTGTTGGGAAATTTCAATTGCCATCCATAGAATAGAATTCTAATCCTCTCCTACCTTTGCTCCTCAGAACCCAGCTACCCTGTGGGACCAAGGGGTAAGAACAGGCCGAGCTGCTGACCACAACTATAACCCATCGGCCACTGAGAACGAAGGCTCAATAGCCTTGTGCGGGGGAAGCTCGGACCCCCCCCCCCCCCCCCCCCCCCCGAAGACCAGAGAGTCGAGGAGGAGGGACTGCCGGTGATGGATGCGAGGAGTGGGCCAGCAGGAGAGGGGCCGGGGTATTGAAAGGTGGTTGTAGGAGGCACCCTCGGGAACCAGAGGTGGTCGGCAGAGGAGAGGGAGGTTGGGTTGGGCTTACCTAGCCTGCTTACTTTGATTGGGGCCACTCTTGGACTTCCTATACATGGACTGGACTTTGCACTTTGGACTGTTTGTGTTTTCTGATTTTTATAATTTCTATTTTTTTTAAACACTGCCGAAATTGTGGCGACTGTGCATTTGTGGTTGTGCAAAATGATTTCATTGTGCTGTGCATACGTGACAATAAAGAACCATTGAACCATTGAACCAATGTTCTTGAAGCCACTGGACCTAATCTTTACTTAATATCACCAAATCTCCAATAGCCAAATCAGCAGAAAGAATCTCTCTCCACTTGCCTTCGTCATCTCTGTTAGTATTTTGAAAACTTCATTCAAAATGACCTTTCAGCATTGATTCTAGGGAATTCAATAAAGTAGTTAAATAAAAGATTTGCCCTCGGGAGGTAAAGGCTTGCAGAATCTCCTAGTTTAGCCATTTAACCATTTTAATTCCCCTTCCCGTTCCCACACTGACCTTTCTATCCTGGGCCTCCTCCATTGCCAGAGTGAGATCACACACAAACTGGAGAAACAGCACCTCAAATGGCATTTGGGTAGCTTCAACCCAATGGTATGAACATTGAATTCTCCAAATTTAGGTACCTATATAACTCTGCCCCACTCTCTTCATCTCCCATATAAATCTCCATTGCACTTCTTTCCACACTCCCCCTTCCCCTGTGCCCCACCTGGACTTGCATCTATTTCTCCCCTCTCACTCCATTTCTATCTGCATCCTTTCCTCTAGCTTAACAATTCTCAACTGGCGAAACGTTGCCTATTTCCTTCGCTCCACAGATGCTGCCTCACCCGCTGAGTTTCTCCAGCATTTTTGTCTACCCACAACTCTTCAATCCTTTTTGTCTCACACCTTCTGTCTTTTCATCTCTATCCAACCATCTGCCCGTCATATAGCCCTGCTCACCTGTGTCAGCTTATGATTTTCCAGGCTTTGTCCTGCCCACCCCTCCCCTCCCCCTTCCCCCCCCCCCCCCCCCCCCCCTCTCTCTCTTCCATCTTTTGTTCACCCCCTTCCCCACACCACCATCAATCTGAAGAATGGTTCCAACCTGAAACATCACCTACCCATGTTCTCCAGAGATGCTGACTGACCTGTTGAGCTACTCCAGCACTTTGTGCCTTCTTTCCTGAATGAAACAGCATTCTGATTTGGTCTTGGTCTCATGGGTCAAAGAATTGGGCATTGCTGGCATTTTTTGTTTGTCTCTAACTGCCCCATAATTGTTAAGTGCACACGATACTCCTAGCAAAGTCAATATGACATTGAAAAAATCTCTAGAACTGTCCCGGTTCCATGTTATGCCTAACCAGGAGCATAAGAAGCTGTAGGATTCTTTCTCAGCACTTGGACCAACGTGGTGATTCATGCAGCAGGTAGTGCTGTGGCTTCACATCTGATAGAGTCATGGTCAGGCAGTGCGGAAACAGGCTCTTCGGCCCAAATTGCCCATGCCAACCAACATGCCCGTCTATACTAACATGTCTGAATTTGGCCGTATCCCTCTAATCCTACCCTATCCATGTACTTGTCTAAATGCTTCTTAAACATTGTGATAGCTCCTGCCTCCACTACCACCTCCAGCTGCTTGTTCTGTACATCTTCCACCTTTTGTGTAAAAGATCATTCTATAAGTTCACTCCACATCCTCCTGCGCTCCAAGGTATAAAGTCCTACCCTACTCAACATCTCCCTATAGCCTCTTGCCCTCACGTCCACTCAACAGCCACATACATCTTTTGCACACTTTCAAACTTCACAACATCTTTCTTATAACATGGTGCCCAAAACATCTCAAGAGACCTGGCCTTGACCTGGCCAGCACTGATTTTTCGACCATTACGTTCCATTGATGTGTCACTTCCATGTGTAATTTGCCATTTAGAAAATATTCTACCCAAATTGATGATCTCACATTGGGCTTCATCAGTCAGGGTATTCAATATCAAAGTTGAAATGTTATGCTACAATTGCACAAGACGTTGGTGAAGACATATTTAGAGTATTGTGTTCAATCTTGGTCACTCTGCTACAGGAAAGGCATTGTTAAGCTGGAAAGAGTGCAGAGAGGGATGTAACAGGGGGATGACCGGTGATCTAATAGAGGTGTATAAGATCACGAAAGGAATTGATATAGATGCACAGTCTTTTACCCATAGTAGGGGAATCAGGAACCAAAGGACATTGCTTAAAGATGAGAGGGGAAAAATGTAATAGAAATCAAAGGAGCAACATTTTGGGTATATGAAAAGAGCTGCCAGATGAGATAGTTGGGGAAGCTACTATAACAACATGTAAAATACATATAGACAGGATCAGAAAGGTTTACAGGGATGTGGGCCAAACATGGGTAGATGGAACTAGTGTAGATGGGACATATTGATCGATGTGGGCAAGTTGGGCCGAAGGGCCTGTTTCTGTGCCGTATGACTCTCTGCCTCTATGGCTCTATTTGTTAATAATATAATTGATTTGCCATAGTTTTGGCTTACAATCAATTTATAAATATCTCTTTATAACTTAAAATTTTCTTCCAAAATGTGCCATTGGGAAACCTCAATTAAAAATCAATAATTTAACCTAATTTCCATGAATTTCCACTTTAGCTGTCATGGAATCTCTTGTGAGGGTCTCCTAGATTTCCAATTATATAACAGCCATATTAATCGCCTCTTGGTTAAGGAATAATTTATAAATAGTACATTGTACAATCTGAATGTATTAGATCCGCACGGAGTCAGCCTTGAGTAGACCAGTACTATCCAATCACAATCCACAACTAGCCAGGTTGTTGCTATGGGAACACCATTTTAACAGAGTGCATGTTCTTTCTCGAATTCTTGCAGAAAATAACTTGCATGCAATCAACTTGTGCTCATTTATGTCATGAGAATGTCCTGTTTATCGATAGCCATGGAAGTATAACACTGAGCCTTTAGACTCACCACCTGATATATAAAGGGGATAGACGTTTACTTGCACTATAGACACAGAGGGATGGCACAACGGCGCAGCTGGTAGACCTGTGGCTTACAGCACCAGTGACTCAGGTTCGAACTTGACCTCTGGTGCTCTCTGAGTGGTTTTCACATTCTACCTGTCACCGCGTAGGTTTCCTCCAAGTGCTCCCCTTTCCTCCCACATCCCAAAGACGTGCAGATTTGTAAATTAATTAGCCTCAGAAAAAATCTGAGTGTTTCTAATGTGTAGGGAGTGGATAGGAAAGTGGGATAAAATAGAACTAGTGAATGGGTGATCGATGGTCAGTGTACTTGGTGGGCCTGTTTCCATGCTGTATCACCAAATAAATCTAAACTAAACTAAACTAAAGTAGGATAACAAAGAACAAGTGTAAACAGGTGATCAATGGTTGATGTGGACTCACTGGGCCAAAGGGCCTGTTTACATGATGTATCTCTAAACTGAACTAAACAAAACTAAACTATGCCTTGATTGTAAACTTGTTTTTTTTTTTTCGCTGACTGCATAGCATGCAACAAAAGCTTTTCACTGTACCTTGGTACAGTGAAAAGTGGGCGGTGGGCGGTGGGCGGTGGGCAGTGGGCAGCACGACCAACGTTGCAGCGGCCCCTGCAGCCTGTCTGTCTTTTTTTTTGTCCAGTTGAATGTAGTTTGTTGTGTTCTTTTTATATTGTTTTTGGCTGTGTATACGTGGGGGGCAGGAAACTTTTAAATCTCTTCCTTGCACGGGAGACCCAACCTTTTTCCTGTCAGGTCTCCGTTGCCGTTGGGGCCTAGTACCGTGGAGCGGCCTCCAGCCAGAAAGACCTGGGGGCTCCAGTCGCGGAGCCTGCGAATGACTCACCATTGTGGGGCTGGCCGGCCTCGGAGCGTGGGGAGCGGTGGTGGCTCGCTGCTGCGGCCCGTCTCCGGAGCTCGGAGGCTCCAGCCGCAGGTCCGGTGGACCGTTACATCGGGAGCTCGCGGGTCCCTAGTGGGAGACCGCTTTTCGGAGCTCCTGCAACGCAACTTCTCCCGCCCATGTCGCGGGGTTGGAACGATTCGGAGCGGGGCCTTACATCACCCGGCACGGCTTTAACAGCCGCGGGTCATGCCAACGCCCGCTGGGGATTCCCACATTGAGACATTAAGACCTGGAGCGGGGCCGTACATCGCCCGGCACGGCCTTTACGGCCATGGGACTTACCATCGCCCGCTTGGGGCTTTAACATCAGGAGAAAACACAGGGGAGAGAAAAGACTTTGCCTTCCATCACAATGAGGAGGAGATTCACTGTGATGGATGTTTGTGTGAATTGAATATTAAGCAACAAACAAATAACAACTAAACTAAATTAAACTACAATATAGTAGGATAACACAGAACTAGTGTTGTTTGTTAGTGGGGACTCGATGGGATGAGGTGCCTGCTTGCATGCTATATCTCTTAACCAAACTAATCATAAAAACGTATGTTCCATTTTGATTCCCAATCACCACCATGTGGCTCGATGCTAATTGATCAGTTGCCAGCTTGCTAGACCAATTTCGATGCTTCCGTACTTGTTTTGTTGTTGAGCCTCACGTGGAAGAATGCAGTAGGACTCCACACTAAATGTCTTTGGACATCGCCAGAAAAATCCTATCATGGAAGACATACTCTGATGCAGCAGCATGAAGATTAGCTGTGCGCAAGACTGAAGAGATAAGCAGTCAATTAGTCAGCAATCACCAGCATTCATCTATCAGCAGTAGAAATTGATGTGTCTCTCGTGCCAAGTCAGGGGTAAAATTGTTCCTTTCGATCAGAGCATCGATCAGCTCACATCCCAAACCTAAAAGGTTTCTCCCACATTTCAGGCGAGCATTGTCTCCTCCAATTTGAGCTTGAGTTTGAGTTTAGTTCATTGTCACCTGTACCGATGTAGAGTGAAAAGCTTTTGTTGCACGCTAACCAGTCAGTGGTAAATACATATTAGTTTACGTGCAAACTAATGAACAGAAAAACAATACATGATTACAATTGTGGCATTCACAGTGTACAGAAACATGCTAAAGAGAATAACATGAATAATGTTTAATGCAAGATAAAGTCCAGTAAAATCCAATCAAAGATAGTCCGATGGTTTCCAATGAGGTAGATAGTAGCTCAGGACTGCTCTCTAGTTGTTGGTAGCATGCTTAAGGGCCTGTCCCACTTTCACAACCTAATTCACGACCTCTGCCAAGTTTGCCCTTGACTCATACTCGCAGCATGGTCGTCACGGGGGCGTAGGTGGTCGTAGATAGGTCGTAGCATGCCTTGATGCTAGTTGTAGGTTCTCGTGGCATCAAGTAGGTTGGGGCGTTTTTCTAGCCTGATGAAAAATGTCCACGAGTAACAAAGGTCGTGGATTAGGTCGTGTAAGTGGGACAGACCCTTTACCCTTAACCTTAACCGTTAAACTTAACCCTTAACCTTAACCCTTAACCTTAACCCTTAACCTTAACCCATAACCTGAACCCTTATCCTTAACCCCCTTAACCTTAACCCTTAACCTTAACCCTTAACCTTAACCCTTAACCTTAACCCTTAACCTTAACCCTTCACCTTAACCCTTCACCCTTCACCTTAACCCTTCACCTTAACCCCTTAACCCTTCACCTTAACCTTAACCCTTCACCTTAACCCTTCACCTTAACCCTTCACCTTAACCCTTAACCTTAACCCTTGAGGGCCTGTCCCACTTTCACAACCTAATTCATGCCCTTTTTTACTCGTGAAAATTTTTCGTCATGCTAGAAAAATGCCCCAACCTACTTGATGCCATGAGTGCCTACGACTAGTATCACTGCCTGCTACGACCTACCTACGACTTCCTACGACATCCTACGGCCTCGTGACGACCATGCTGCGAGTATGAATCAAAGGCAAACTCGGCAGAGGTCATGAATTAAGTCATGAAAGTGGGACAGGCCCTTTACCCTTCAAGTCATGTTCTTTCCCATGATGAAGCATATCGTCCATTGGTTCTCATCTCCTTCTAGTCGTAGTCGTAGTAGTTTATGAATGCACTTTGCCATCATCTTCTCTAGGGCAACCTAGGATGAGCAGTAGGTCTGACATTAGCCAATGATGGCTGAAGGAAAAAGCAGAAGGTAAGAGATAAGTATTTTGATATCAAATAATGTCTGTCACAGCATGATTTAGGAACAGCTCCACCCAAAACCGCAAGAAATTGCAGAGAATTGTGGGTGCAGCCCAGACAATCATATAAACCAACCTCCGTTCCATCTACACTTTACACTGCCTCGGCAAGGCCGTCAGCATAATAAAGCACCAGTTTCATCCCGGTCACTCCCTCTTCTCCCCTCTCCCAGCAGGCAAGAGGTACAGGTGTGAAAATGCACACCTCCAGATTCAACGACAGTTTCTTCCCAGCTGTTATCAGGCAACTGAACCATTCTATCACCAACTAGAGAGCGTTCCTGACCTCCCATCTACCCCATTGGAGACCTATGAATGATCTTTAATTCGACTGTATCAGAATTTATCTTGCACAAAATGTCATACCCTTTATCCTTTATCTGTACACTGTGGACGGCTAATTATAATTATGTATCATTTTTCTCTGACTGGATAGCACGCAACAAAAGGTTTTCACTGTACCTCGGTAAACCTGACAATAAACAAAACTAAACTATAGACAAAAATAAGTGCAGATGCTGGTTTATACCAAAGATAGACAATAAGTGCTGGATTAATTCAGCAGGTGAAGCAACATCTCTGGAGTAAAAGGATGGGTGAAGTTTTGGGTTAGATCCCAACCCGAAACATCATCCATTCTTTTTCTCCGGAGATGCTGACTGACTTGCTGAGTTACTCCAGCACTTTGTGTCTAAACTAAACTATGTTGTATACTCTATTTTATAAACTTGAGTATTTACAGTATTTTTGTTTTTAGTTCCTTATTCTCTTCAGAAATAGAATAGAGGTTGGTTATGACCCAAAATCAACTCCTGCCTCCGCACTGAATTGCACCTACTCCACTTCACCCACTTCCACAACAGACTGACAGTGGATGTCACGGGCTCGCCACTCTGCACTAGGCCACTTGGAAAAAATAAGCATATAGGCCAGGCTGTTGTTCACCAACTACAGCTCGGTATTCAACACCATGGGGCAGCATAGTGTCACAGCGGGTAGAGCAGCTGCCTAACAGTCTGAGACCTGACTACGGGTGCTGTCTGTAGGGCTTTTGTAAGTTCTTTCTGTGACCAAGTGGGTTTTCTAGGGCTGTTCCGATTTTGTCCCACATTCCAAAGACGCACATGTTCCCAGGTTAATTGGCATCTGTTAATTGTAAACTGTCCTTAGTGTGTCGGATAGCGGTAGTGTACGGGGTGATCTCTGGTTGGCAAGGGCTCAATGGGCTGAAGGGCCTGTTTCCACGCTGTATCTCTAAAGCCTAAAGTATAAAGACTGCCCCACCATCAAAGCAATCTAGAGAAAACACCACCGGAACCTCAATAATATCATCGAAGACCCACACCACCTTGGCCACACTCTCATCTCTCTGCTACCATCGGGAAGAAGGTACAGGAGCCTGAGAACCGTGACCTCCAGGCAACCATCAGGATCTTGAACCAACCTGCACAACCCTAACCCCAACCCTATCTCGGAACCAAGCCATTACAGTTATTTCACCTTTATGGCTGCTCTCGGTACATTGATTCTGCACATTCATGGTCAAGATTACTTAGAATAATGGTTAATTTATTTATATCATCATTGTTGCATCTGATGCATCTGTAAAACCTGTAGTAAGTAAGAATTTGTTCCAGTTCATATCCTAGGCATCTTACAAATAAACACCTTTGACTCTATTGGTTCTTGAGCAGTGAATTCTCCGTATGACAGAAACTACTGAAATGCATACTTGTGAGAAAAGCATAGAATAACATCAACTCAAATAGCAAGGGTTTTCAGTGTAGATGATCACAGTCACTGAAGTGGTAACAAGAAAACATTGCACATCTCTAAACTACACTGGTTTCTGCATATAAGATTCCAATGTTGAAGGTTTCAATTTTTTTTTTAGCTTTTACTTGTGTTTGGTGGTTGAAAAAACTACAGAAGCACATATGTCAGGCTGTATTTCATTGACTGCAGCTCGGTGTCCAAAACCATGAGGCAGCACAGTGGCGCAGCGATAGAGTTGCTGCCTCACAGTGCCAGAGACCCAGGTTCGATCCTGACCTCGGGCACTGCCTGTGTAGAGTTTGCACATTCTTCCTGTGACCGTGTGGGTTTCCTCCGGGTGCTCTGTTTTCCACCCACAACCTAAAGACATGCAAGTTTGAAGATTAAATTCTGTTTGAACATTGGTTTGAACATTGAATTCTCCCAATTTTGCTAGCCCTTGCTGTCTCCTCCCCTTCCTTAACCCTTGAGCTGTCTCCTCCCATCCCCCCGCCCTCGGGCTCCTCCTCCTCCCTTTCTCCTTCCTTCTCCCCCCCCCCACCCCCCATCAGTCTGAAGAAGGGTTTTGGCCCGAAACGTCACCTATTTCCTTCGCTCCATAGATGTTGCTGCACCCGCTGAGTTTCTCCAGCATTTTTGTGTACCTTCAGGTTTGTAGATTAATTGGCCTCTGGAAAATGCCCCCAGTGTGCAGGGAGTGAATGAGAAAGTGAGATAGCATAGTGAACGGGCGCCCGATGGTCGGCGTGGACTCAGTGGGCCGAAGGGCCTGTTTCCATTTGGTATGACTTTTTGACTCTAACTCCAATGACAACTATCCCTTGTCCTCTTCTGAGTCAGGTACTATCCTAAATTAGATATTTATTGCTGTATATTTTGAATCTTGCAATTCCCTATCTAACCATATGACTACTTCAGACAGCTTTCTGTGGCAGCATATTGCACAATCTAATCTTTTATGAAAATGAAATTCTTCATCCATTCTTTATCGGATTCATTATTAATTATTCTTCTTCTTCTTGAGTATGGCGTGCACACCCTAAAGTTGTTGGACAATTTGTTCTATTTGATCTTATTTGATTGTGCACACCAGGTTGATTGCATACATTGAAACAGGATGGAGTACGTGAAGGTTGCTATCTCCCCCCCATTAATTATTGTGTAGTTATGGCCGTGAATTTTTCATCTTCCCACAAGTGAAAATAATCCCATTGATAACTTAAAGAGGCCGCTATCAGAGCATCTCCCCATGTGCTCTTTCTAAAATTCCAAACAACCCATAAACACGATTAATTAAAAAAAAGATTAATATCTGACGGAGCATAAATAAGGAAGACATTCGAAGTCTATCCGGAAAGAACATGGAATATTGAGCAGTTCAGCACAGTATCAGACCATTCAGCCCACAATGTCAGTGTCAAACATGATGCCAAGTTTAACTAATCTCCTCCGTCTGCATGATCCATATCTCTCCATTACCTGCATATCCATGGGCCTATCTAAATATCTCTTAAACACCATCATATCTGCCTCCACCACCATCACTAACAGCACATTCCAGGCACCCACCACTCAATGTGTAAAAAAGCCTGCTATGCACATCTCCTTTAAACTTGGAATAGGAAGGACCTCCAGATGCTGGTTTATACCACAGATAGACACAAAATGCTGGAGTAACTCAGCGGGTCACCCAGAATCTCTGGAGAAAAGGAATAGGTAACGTTTCTGGTCAAAACACTTGGTTCCTTTTTTCGAGAGATGCTGCCTGACCAGCTGAGTTACTCCAGCATTTTTTGATTTCTTTAAACTTTGCCCATTTTTTCTTACAGACTGCTATCTGGTCTGTGACGTTTCCACCCTGGGAAAACATTTCTGACTACCTGCCCTACCTACACCACTCATAGCTTTATTTCCTTCTATCAGTTTTCCCTTCATCCTCCGATGTTCCCTTTGGTTAAAAACTTTAACAGTCCAACCGTGAAGTCACAAGGAACTGCAGATGCTGAAATCGTGCATGGAAGGCAAAGTCCTGAAGGAACACAATGGGTCGGTCAGCATCTCTGTCGCCCATCCATGTTCTCCAGAGATGCTGTCCGACCCATTGAGTTATTCCAGCACTTTGTGCTCTGTCAAACTGTCATGAGCTCCCAAGTATGCATTGATTGTAGATAGCGATGTTACCTGACTATTCATTCCAGGCCCGCTAAACATTGCCAGAACTGGAGAGGACAAAATCTTCCTTTTGCTTGCCAAAACATCTTGTGGAACAGCAAAGGAATGTAGGATAGCTACCGAGGGACAGACCTTCCTTCCTGTTTGCAGCTGAACTGTAAGCCAAGCAACTTTGAACAACAAAGCATAAAGCAATTTCAAAAGATAAAAAGAACAGCTCCCACAGGGCACTTCTATCAGTATTCTTTCTTACCTAATTCATCAAGAAAGTTTTACAACTGTAATTCCCCTGCTTTACGGTTGAAGTGTTTTACTTTGGCTTGTTTTATTCGCCTTCCCCGGATAAAAATCCCCCTGCCAGTTCGATAATCATGTTTTTAATTAGCTAACATGCTGGCTCAGGTAAAACCAATTTGTCATATTTGTCAAATGGGGTATTGCCTGGATGGTTTTAGAGCACGTGGGGAGGTGTGAGAGGAATGACTACAGTGGAGAAACGCCGGGGGAAGGAACTGGAGATAGAGATTACACTACACATGGAAATGTGCATTAGAGCAGTATTGTGTGTATGCCTGTGTGTGCCTTTGTGTGCCTGTGCATGTGTGTTTTATTGTGTATGAGTATGAGTGCGCGCATGTGTGTATATGAGTATGTGTGTGAGTATGTGTTTGTGTGAGTATGAGTATGTGTATCGGTGTTTGTGTGTGTTTATGACTGTGTGTGTGTGAGTGCACGCATGTGTGCATAAGTGTGTGTGCATGAGTGCATGTGAGTGTGTGAGTGTATGTGTGTGCTTGCACGTGTGCGTTTAAGTGTGTGAGTGCGAATGTGTGTATGTGACAGTGTGTGTGTGTGTTTGGACAGGTTTATGAGCTCTCCATCATAGAACAACGCTTCATAGTCTCTGGAACTGATGCGCTGCAATGCTGAGAACCATATTCTGCACTATATCTTCCCCTCTGTTCTACCTGTTGTACTTGATATTTAAAGGATTGTATCTATGTGCGGTATACCTGATCTTAGTTTAGTTAAGTTTAATTTAGAAATGCAGCATTGAAACAGGCCCATTGGCCCACTTAGCCAATGTGCACTAGTTCTATGTTATCCCATTTGCTCATCCACCCCCTACACACTAGCGCTATTTACAGAGGCCAATTGACTTCCAAATCTGCACGTCTTTGGTATGTGGATGGAAACCGGACCACCCGGAGGAAACCCAATGTGTAAACTCCACACAGACAGCATCCGAGGTCAGGACCAAACTCAGGTATTTGGCGCGGTGAGGCAGCACCTCTACCACTGCACCACTATGCTACCCCCTGCACAGTGATCTGTTTGGATAATATGCAAAATAAAGCTTTTCACTGTACCTTGGTACACGTGACAATAATATACCTAAATGAGTAATGAACGGAGAAATAATTCCCAACGATAGACACAAAATGCTGGAGTAACTCAGCGGGTCAGGCAGCATCTCTTGAAGGACTACGTGAAGGCCGTCAGCCCGCATGCACGTCAATCTTCAAAGCAGCGGTGTGAAGTCACAGATAAACAGTTGTTGAACTGATGATAGTAAGATTCGAGAACTAGAACTACCTGCTGTATTTTATGAGGAGGGTTGGGAGCGGAGGGCACGTAATCCCTCATCGTATCTCCTCATAAAATAAAGATCAAACTTCAAACTGGTAAGTTCTTGTTTAATCTTACTATTTTACTCAAGTCAAGTCAAGTCAAGTCAAGTTTATTTGTCACATACACATACGAGATGTGCAGTGAAATGAAAGTGGCAATGCTCGCGGACTTTTGTGCAAAAGGCAAACAACAAAACAACCAAACAAATTATAAACACAATCATAACACACATATTCTTTTACATAATAAATAATAGAAGGAAAAACGTTCTGTAGAGTTAGTCCCTGGTGAGATGGGCGTTTACAGTCCGAATTGCCTCTGGGAAGAAACTCCTTCTCAACCTCTCCGTTCTCACTGCATGGCAACGGAGGCGTTTGCCTGACCGTAGCGGCTGGAACAGTCCGTTGCAGGGGTGGAAGAGGTCTCTCATGATTTTGTTTGCTCTGGAGTTGCACCTCCTGTTGTATAGTTCCTGCAGTGGGGTGAGTGAAGTTCCCATAGTGCGTTCGGCCGAACGCACTACTCTCTGCAGAGCCTTCTTGTCCTTGGCAGAGCAATTCCCAAACCAGATGGTAATGTTCCCGGACAAGATGCTTTCCACCGCCGCTGCGTAGAAGCACTGGAGGATCCTCGGAGACACTCTGAATTTCCTCAATTGCCTGAGGTGGTAAAGGCGCTGCCTTGCCTTACTCACTAGTGCTGAGGCGTGTGATGCCCATGTCATATCCTCAGAGATGTGGACTCCCAGATATTTAAAACAGTTCACCCTATCCACAGGATCCCCATTTATACTCAATGGAGTGTATGTCCTCGGATGATGTGCCCTCCTAAAGTCCATGATCAGCTCCTTCGTTTTTTTGATGTTCAAGAGGAGGCTGTTCTCCTGGCACCAGAGTGCTAGACCAGCCACCTCCTCCCGGTAGGCCTTCTCATCATTGTCTGAGATCAGGCCCACCACCACAGTGTCATCAGCAAACTTAATTATTGAATTGGAGCTGAACCTAGCCACACAGTCATGTGTGTACAGGGAGTACAATAGGGGGCTGAGGACGCAACCCTGGGGCGATCCTGTGCTCAGGGTGAGGGACCCTGATACTTCGGAGTCACGTGAGTGACTACGTGAAGATTTTGAAGCTCTGTGACTTCATGCCGTGTAAACGAGTCCATGCGTCACACACTGCATAGTTGACCAAGGAGGAGTGGAAACCAAGTATTCAGACATGACATAAATTTTGAACATGCTGAAAAATATTTAATGGACTAAATAATAATGGAAACTTCTCTTACCCGAGAGATTTTGAAAAGGAACTTAAAATAGAGTTTGCAAAATCACTCGATCTGGTTACAGGTTTATTATAAAACACCTGGAACGTGCGTTCTGAGGACCATCCTGCGGGAGCTAGGATTTGGTCCAACGGGACATCCAGGACCCTTGCTGCAGATGTAGCTGCAGCCCTGGTGGAATGAGATTTGCATATTTCAGTGTTTACATCAGCATCAGCCAGAACATGTTTTAACCACCTGGAAATGGTCTGAGCTGAAACCTCTTTATGTGGTTTCTTGTGACTAATAAATAATGTTAGTTCTGGCCCCCTAAGCCCCTTGGTTACCTTAATATATTGCTGGAGGTGTGTGATCACACATAATCGGGATCCAAGGGGTATGCCATAAATTGTAGCTTAAGACCGCAAACACCAGGTCTGCTCTGTTTAATTGGATCATATACAAAAAATGTTATATCACTGGCAGAAGCGATCATCCTATCTAGACGCAGCTTCTGTAGTGAGTGGACCCATTGAGCTGATACTAGTGCCACAAGCATCACTACCTTGTAAGTGAGCCAGAGAAAGGACAGGGAGGAAGCTGGAGCCCATTGGCGAAGTAGTGTTAGAACCACACCTACATCCCATATTTCGATATATCTGGGCCTGGGAGGGTTTAAGTTAAAAATGCCCCTCATGAACCTGGATATTAATGGATGAGACCCAACGGAGTGCTGACCTGAGCTTGGCAACAAGTATGATGGCAACACACTTCTGGAACAACTCAGAGCACTGTAGCTCAACCTCTCGTCAAAATGACGTTTTGAGAGAAATTCCAAAACGTCGGTTATGTGCGCTGTCTCATACGTGATATTAGTTTGCAAACAGAACTCTTCACATTTCTTTATGTACGAGATATATTGTTTCTTAGTGCTGTCTCTCCAGGCCGTAGTTAGTACATCCACTGTACGGTCAGCTAGTCCAATCTCGAGTAAAGGTCTTCTTAGAATCTGCAATCAATAAGTTTATCTGATCATGTAGAGGATGTTCTTCCCCAGTGATGGGATGGGTTAGCAGATTATTGCATTAGGGAACCACCATGAAGGGTTCTATGATCATACCCAGAATGAGTGGATACCATGGCTGAGTGGGCCAGTTAAGGACTATTAGAAAAAGCCCGAGGCAAAGTCTTGCTTAATTTTAAGCAGGCATCGACTGACAAGGCAGAATGGGTGAAAGCATAGAAAACATTCATCCCCAGTGCAGCGAGTATGCATCTATGCTACTGCCCCTGGGTCTGGTTCCCAAGGAATATAGTTTGGTAATTGATGATTAAGTCTGGATGCAAACAAATCTATATCCGGTGTTGCATACCTAGAGATAATATCATCAAACACTCTATGATTCAACATCCATTCTGTCGTCATTGAATTTGTGTGACCTGGTGTCCGCTACCGTATTGAATCTACCTGGCAGGTAGATAGCTGAAACCCAAGTATTCCTTGAAAAGCACCAGTGCCAATCTATCACAGGTTACTGACTTGATTCCACCCATGTGATTAATGTATGCCAACTCTGTGGTGTTTATCAAACTGTACATGCAAATGATGCATATTCCCAATAATAAGCCCTTAGTCCATAGAGGGCTGCCAGTAATTCTAAATACTTAACACCATATAACTACAGAAAAACTAGTTAATGCATGTTCAATCTGCCTCCACAGCTAGAGATGATGTCAGTAACGCCCAAAGCACTGGTCATTACTATGTGTTTTTGAGCTCGTAATAGCGCAAGTACCGGTTTTAATAATTTGGTGAGTGGTCTGGGGGCTGAAGTTAACCCATTAGGCAAAGCTTTAAACTGCCATTGCTGCCTTATCCAGTTGAATTTTAAGTATTCCCGGTGATCCTTATGAATAGGCACCAAATAGTATGCATCTTTGAGATCGATGCATGCCATGTAACACCCTTTGGAAATTAGACACAAATTGTTGAGATTCATTCAATTTATCCAACGCCATTTATTCAAAAATAAACGTAATCTCCCATCAACATGTGATTGACCCACACACTGCATGTTCCTTTAGAGAACCAGACTCACCTACCTCCATGGTTGCTGGTTGATATGCGGTGTTTACTGGTGTGCGCCAATTGCGCATCTTAGATGTCTGTTGGCTTGGGCTTTGTCCTGGAAAAGGCTTTTGGCTGGTTCTGTCGGTCCTTGAGCTGGTGCTGGCTCCTGCAGACCGTGTGCTGCTAGCAGAGGCATATGGGTGCTGCCGTCGGAACGATGAGGGTCTATCTGCTGGTGGAGCTCTGAGTAGCCCCACTGCCTTTGACTCATCATCCAAATCTTTACTTTGTTTGGACAAGTCCTCCCCATATATATAATTGGGCAGCTGCACATTTGTTGATTTACATAATCCAGCAAATCTGGTATTGAGTACTGGACGAATGGCGTTCTTCCGAAAACAATTTATCTGAAAATCTGCATTGCACATCAGAGCCAATGCGTCCTGTTGAACCTCCGACAGGGGGCTTGCATCTACTGACCTGGCGAAGGCAGTGACTCCAGAAGCTAGCAGGCTCAGGATTCTTTGGAGTTTGACCTCCTGAGTCTTGATGCTTCCTCCCATGTAACTCCAAATGGAGCTATTGACGGTCTGGACTCTGAGCGAGGCGCAGTTGCTGGGTGTCTGATATTTCATGACCGTTTCCAGCATTACCTGCTCCTGTAGCTGGTGAGAGGTCAGGTAATTGATACTGGCCGCCAATTGTGCATTCAACAGCTCACTGACTTGCGATAGTGAGATTCATTCAATTTTATCCAACGCCATTTATTCAAAAAGAAACGTAATCTCCCACCAACATGTGATTGACCCACACACCGCATGTTCCTTTAGAGAACCAGACCCACCTACCTCCATGGTTGCTGTTTGATATGCGGTGTTTACTGGTGTGCGCCAATTGCGCATCTTAGATGTCTGTTGGCTTGGGCACTTTTGCTTCATGTAGGTCTAGTGTCGCTGGACATTCCAAAATGCCACCGAAATGTGAGTCAGCCCAGGACTGATGACCTACACTCCCTTCCTCGGACAGGGAGATATAACGCAGCCCTGCACCAGGCGCTGCCACGGGTCCCCGAAACCCGTGCTGATATGCCTCCTGTTCATGGAGGATATCATGCTGAAGCATTTTATCCATAAGCTGCTCTATTCGGGAAATACATCCGAAGACGTTCCCTGTTGGGGGAGGTGAATCCTCCCGGCCGGACTCGTTTGAGTCAACCGGCCTATTGGTTTTCTGCTTGGCCTTCCCGACTCTCAGGGTACCCAAGGTGCCTTTGATAGGTGCCTTTAAGTCTAATGTTGCTGGCTGTACTGCCAGCGACCGAGATGGTGAGACCAACAGCCACCCAGTAACCGCACTACCACGGTCTTCAGTAGCGCTTCTCCCCACGGCCTGCCTGGACTTTAACCTAGTCTTGTCCATTGTGGTTCGTTTTTCAAGCCGAAACACAGAAAAAAAAAACGACCGCAGACTAAGTTCGAACACTTACCTGGAGGTCTTTAAACTTACCGCTGGAGGAGCGACGCGCCTACCAGCCAGTCGAGGCGCCATGCGTAGACGTAATGACGCGCATGCAGGCTGACGGCCTTCTTCACGTTGTCAATCACGTGACTCCAAAGTAAAACAACATTTAAGAAACATTTGGACAGGTACATGGATAGGAAAGGTTTTACGTAATTATATTGTGTATTGTGCTCTTTTTGATTGTATGGCTGCATGGTAATTCATTTCACTCTACCTTAATAGTTACATGTGACAAATAAACTTGAACCTTGAACCTTGAACCTAGAGCGATATAGGCCAAATGCAGGCAGGTGAGACGAGTGTAGATGGGGCATCTTGGTCGGCATGGGCACCGTGGGTCGAAGGGCCTGTTGACTCGTTGACTCTTACTGACCTCTAGCTGATATCAGAATTTGGTTGAACGATTCAGAAATCTCAGCTGAGCAGAGCAGTGAGGGGGCGGGAGCTTAAAACGGTATGAGTTAATTCCAAGAGTTCTCCCGAGTTTGCCCTGATTCGAACTGGGAGATTTATGGTAATGGCCACTCGTCGGTACTCGGGGCACTCGTGGCCATTTTTCATCTGGTTGAAAAATCTTCACGAGTCTTCCCGTGCTTATCTGCCGTTAGCGAATTTTCCCGAGTACCTGCCGTTAGCGCTAAGAGACGTCCCCGAGCTCCGACGTAATCGCTACGTTCATTCTCCATGTTTACCACGAGTTTGATTTTTTTTTAACTCGGGAGAGCTCTTGGAATGAACTCGTACGTGGGACAGGTCTATTAGAGTACCCAGGGGACAGTTTCCTTGACTAGGTACCATGTGCCAGTAATCCACGCGCCTCTGTATCGCCCTCTGCCTGCCTCAGCTCCTGCCTATCGACCAATGCATCGCAGATCACTGCTGCTCTCTGCTGGCATCTGTCTGTCACTGCAACTTTAGTTTTTAGTCTTAGTGTATTTATTGTCACATGGAATTTCTTTGGGTTTAGCATATTGTCATGTGTACCAAGGTACAGTGAAAAGTTTTTGTTGCGTGCAAACGAATGAACAGAAAGACCATACATGATTACAATCAAGCCACTCACAGTGTTGTCATGGCTATCCCTCGAGGTCGAGGATGATGGTCTACGTTCCATTGTATTTATGGACTCGCAGGTGGCTTATGAGTCTAATCCTGGCTTTGAACGTTCTTCAACCTTCAGGACAGCTAATTCCAGATGGCAGATCAGGCTTTGGTTGTTGTTACCAACCCTCACGGTCCCTCAGATCCACATCAGCCGGTCTCTTCTCCATCCACAAGTCCAACCTCCACAGTTTTGGGGACAGAGCCTTCTCCAGGGCTGCTCCCAGGCTATGGAACTCCCTCCCCCAACTGATCCGCAATTCTGTGTCCCTCAACATCTTCCAGTCCCGCCTCAAGACTCATCTCTTCACCTCTGCCTATCCTTAGCCCCACGTCCCCCTCCCTTTTCATCTGTGCTTGAATTGCCTCATATTGTGTTTTGAATTGAATTCTGTCTTTAATTTGTGTACTAGTCATGTCTCTACTATTTATTTCATTCCGCTTCACATGTTTTTCCTCTAATTGCTAAATTTTTGTAAGGTGTCCTTGAGACTCTTGAAAGGCATCCATAAATAAAATTTATTATTATTATTATTACTACCTCTCTGTCCGTTTTCTTCTCTTTTCTTCTAATTCTGCGCATCTCTTGGCTTCGAAGGTCACTGTTCCTTCTTGGATGATGGTTCACCAGAGTTTCCTGTCCTTGGCATTGGTTTCCCAATTGTCGCTGTCGATTGCACATTTTGTCATGCTAGCTTTTAAGACGTCTTTGAATCTCTTCTTTGTCCGCCTCTTTTCCATTTGCCTTCTTTAAGCTGGGAGCAGAAGGTTTGCTTTGGTAGACGCTCGTCTTCCATCCGAATAACATGACCGACCCATCTTAGTTGGTTCTTGATGAAGGCTTCGATGCTAGATGTGTTTGCTTCATTCAGCAAGCTGACGTTGGTTCTTCTGTCTTCCCAACTGATATTTAAGTTTTTGAAAAGCTTTTGTTGCATGTGAATGAATGAATAGAAAGACAATACATGATTACAATTTAGCCCCCCACAATGTACAAATACATGATAAAGGGAATAACATGAATAGCGTTAATGCCAGATAAAGTGCAGTAAAGTCCGACCAAAGTTAGTCCGAGGGTCTCCAATGAGGTAGATAGTAGCTCAGGGCTGCTCTCTAGTTGTGGGTAAGATAGTTCAACTAGGATGCAGTGAAAAACATATTGTTGCGTCCAATCCAGTCAGCAAAAAAAAACTATACATGACTATCATCAAGCTGTTCACAGTGTACAGGTACAGAATAGAATACTGTTTAGCACAAGATAAAATCCAGCAAAGTCTGATTAAAGTGAGAGGCGGGAGATGATGGAGTTACCGGGGGTGAGACTCGTATTTGCTTATGGTGGTGGCCTTGCCGAGGCAGTGTAAATACAATAATTGGTTAAGCATATACTGCATAGAAACAGCCTACTGAGTCTATATACTGTACAAGAGCCGCCAGGTATTACCGTCAAAAAGGCCCGGTTCAGCTGTCGCCTCCATCCGGCTGTCCCGAGAACCGTCGTCCCTCTCCTTGCCCCTGTCCATCTTCAATCATTGCATCCTGTGAGTGTTCCCCACAGCCAACCTTGAGGGTACAGAAGGTAAGACCCCCCTCCCCCAGTCCTTCCACTGTCCCTTTTCACTGTACCTCAGTGCATTTGACCTAAACCTAATGATAAACCTAAACCCAAACCTTAACCTTACCTTCTACCTAGGTGCCACTGAAATATTTTGCTTGAAGTGTAGATGGAGTCAATGGTTTGTGTGATGATCTGAGCTACGTCCACAACTCTCTGCAATTTCTTGTGATCTTGGATGGAGCTGTTCCCAAACCATGCTGTGTTACATTCTAATAAAATACACCATAAGGCGCTTCTATAGCAGTTATTGCGGACAGGCCAGACTTCCTAAACCTTCTAAGGAAGTAGAGGCGTTAATGGGCTTTCTTGGCCATTTTATTAAAGGGCATTTGTGAGAGAATAGGTTATTGCAAAGTAGATGGGAGAATGGGACTAATTGGATTCCTGCATGGAGTCAATGGGCCGAATGCTCTCACTGCAATGCAATACATTGTAGAAGGCTCCTATCTCTACTGAGGAAGTATAGTGTTTGGAGCCGCAGTTTAATTCAACCACGTAAATGCACTTTTGCAACCACCCTTCAGTAACATAAGTTACTATCTCTGGGTGACGTAGAAATCGACAATTTTCTTCCCAAATTTCTCACAACACACCAATTAGCAATGGACTCTGCTGCAGTGGATGTTGATTTGCGTTGTTTAACTAGTACTTGACATTTCAACTTTCTGAGCTTAATGAAATCGGGTGTGATTAAAGAACAAATTATAGTTATGTTTAACGCTGCAATGTTAATTACAGTGCTTTTTAAAGTACAATTGTAGGGCTCTGCACATTGTGATATCAGCGTTAAAGACAGCAAAATGTCGATGGTCTGCTGGGGGGCAGTGATGCCTGGCTTTAGTCTTTAGAGATACAGCATAGAAACAGGACCTTCGGTCTACCGAGTCCAAGCCGACCAGCGACCACCCCATACACTATCCTACATCTTAAGGACAATTTCACACCTTACCGATGCCAATTAACCTACAAGCCTGCATGCCTTTAGAGTGGGGGAGGAAACCAGAGCACCTAGAGAAAACCCACACAGTCACAGGGAGATCGTACAAACTCCGTACTGGTAGCACCCGTATTCAGGATAAAACCCGGGTCTCTGGCGCTGTAAGGCAGCAATTCTACTGCTGACCTACTCCTACAGTATTCTATGTATCTATGTTATCCAAGGGGCATAACTATTTTGGGGCATCCTTAAGAAAGGAAGTTGATCAGTGACAATGGCTCCCCCTGCTCGCCGAATCTCAATACTATTCCATCACCGTAACGTAAAACATACCACTTGCCTCACCTTTCCAATTCCAACCCTCATCATCCGACCAGTTCCATGGTTCCCATCTCCGTATCCCATCGTTATATATAAATTGTGTAACATTGCCAGAAACAGGCCATTGTTAGCTGTTTGTGGGGTGAAAATGAAAAACTAGTGCGACTTGGGATAGAGAGAGAGGGAATGCCGGGGATACCTGAAGTGAGAGAAATCAATATTCATACCACTGGGCTGCAAGCTGCCCAAGTGAAATATGAGATGCTGTTCCTTCAATTTGCGTTTGCCTCGCTCTGACAATGGAGGAGACCGAGGACAGAAAAGCCTGTGTAGGAATGGGAAGGAGAATTAAAGTGTCCAGCAACCGGTAGATCAGGTTGGTGCAGGCAGGCTGAGCGACGATGTTCCGTGAAACGATTGTCCAGTCTGCGTTTGATCTCGCTGATGTATAAGAGTCCACATTTTGAACAATGGGCACAGTAGATGAGGTTGGCGGAGGTGCAAGTGAACCTCTGCCTAACCTCAAAGGACTGTCGGGGTCCCTGGGCAGAGACGAGAGAGGAGGTATAACGGCAGGTGTTGCATCTTCTGCAGTTGGGGTTGGTTTGGGTGGGAAGGGATGAGTTAACCAGGGAGTTGCGGAGGGAACGGCCTCTGCGGAAGGCGGAAATGGGTGGAGATGGGAAATTGTGGCTAGTGATGGGATCCCGTTGGAGGTGGCGGAAATTTCAAAGGATTATGTGTTGTATGCGACGGCTGATGGGGTGGTAGGTAAGGACTAGGAGGACTGTCTGTTGCAACTGGGAGGAGGGGGAGCAAGGGTGCCCCACAGCTTTGGTTTAAACCAGCATCCGCAGTTCCTTCTTACACACTTTGTGTCTATGTCTTTGCTACCCTCTCAACCGACTTCTCTCTAAAAAAAACATTTTATACAAAGTTTGGTGACCCCATGAATAAATGGATGTAGGGCACAAAGTGCTAGAGCAACTCGGTGGGTCAGGCAGCATCTGTGGAAGGATTAAAAAATCAAATATCAATATTCGAGATTAAGTTCAAAGTTCAAAGTTCAAAGTAAACTTTATTGTCAATTCAATTATGCAACAGTAGTTACACAGAGGATTGAAATTACGTTTCCCCATACTCCAAATGTGTAAGTAATATTAAAAACACAGACAGACAACATACCAATAAAAATAGACATTAGACATTACATTATTTAAAATATTAAAATATTCACAGTGTGCCAAAATGTAGCAAAAACTTTGAGGTATTTTAAAAAGGGTGCAACTATGAAAGGTGCAATATAGAAAAAGTACAAATTTCGTACTGGAGACATTGAGCCAAAGTTATTTTCACAGTTTGTTTGTCTTTGTTTGGGTATTGTTCATGGAATCTTCTTAAGTGTGTTGAGTAGTCTGATAGTATAATGTGTACCAAAAACGGGACAATTAATTTCTTACTTGCAGCAACATAATGAGTTGGTAAACACAGAAGGATTGAAAAGGTGACATTTTGTGTCGAGACTGTCCCTCAGACTTCAGTGGTCGATATAGCTGATGTATCTGAGCCAGACAGAATACCCACATTGAATCATTAGTGTTCACGGTGGTGCAGCGGTAAAGTTGCTGCCTTACAATGATTCCAGCGCCAGAGGCCCAGGTTTGATCCCGACTACGGGTGCTGTCTGTACGGATTTTGTATGTTCACCCCACGACCGCATGGTTTTTATCCGAGATCTTCGTTTTTCCCCACACTCCAAAGACATACAAATTTGTAGGTTAGATGGCTTGGTATATGTGTAAAATTGTTCCTAAAGCATGTAGGATAGTGTTAATGCACGGGGATAGTGGGCACGAAGGGCCTGTTTCCGCACTGCATCTCTAAAGTAAACTAAAACTAAACTAAACATTGCTATAACATTGACACAAACTGTCCAATGGGTCTGTCCAGGAGCATTGCGATGTGCTGGAGTGGAAGTCTGTAATACACCACCATTAGTTCTGGAACACACTCCCAGTTCTCCACAGGGGCGGCATGGTGGTGCCACAGTGCAGTTGTATATAGTAAGATTAAACGAGAATTTACCAGTTTGAAGTTTGATCGTTATTTTATGAGGAGTAACGTTGAGGGATTACGTGAAGAACCCCGCCAGGATGCATGCGTGTCATTCTTCAAAGCAGCGGTGTGAAATCACAGATAACTGTAATGACTAAACATAGTAAGATTAGAGAAGAGATACCAGTTGAGTATATGATCAAGGGTGGGAGCGGAGGGCACGTAATCCCTCAACGTTACTCCTCATAAAATAATGATCAAACTTCAAACTGGTAAGTTCTCATTTAACCTTACCATTTTACTTCGGAGTCATGTGAGTGACTATGTGAAGATTTTAAAGCTCTGTTATTTCATGCCATGGAAACGAGTCCATGCATCACATCTGCCTTGATTATGGGGAGAATAGTGTTAAAATCAATACACATCTATACGATATTGAAAACCCAACGATAAATATATTAACACCAAATTATAGCCCCTATTTATGGGGTAAATTATATTACAGAACTTTAAATTGTTTCTGCAAATGTTCCAGGTTGAATGACTGGTTTGTTATAAAATTGTTGGAAAGTTTTCTCCGTTGACCATCCTGCTGTCTTGAGGATTTCGTCCATAGGACCATCCAACTTCATAGCAGCCGATGTAGCTGCAGCCCTGGTGGAGTGAGATTTTAAAATGCTAGTGTCTACTCCGGTCTTTATTAAGACCTGTTTTAGACATCTAGAGATGGTCTGGACTGTCATTGTATTGAGTGGCTGTTTGTAGCTGATTAAAAGTGACAATTCTTTCCCTCTGATGATCTTAGTACACTCCATATATAATAGTAAGTGTGTTACAATACAGAGACGATCATCTGTCAGGTAGGCCCTGAATTCTGTTTTTAGGCCTGCTGACCCCTGTCTGTTTTGTCTGACTAATTCATTGATGTGAAAAGTTAAATTTCCAGATGAAATAGTCATGTTGACCAGCCTTAGTTTCGGTAGCGACTGGATCCTATGTGCCGTGACCAAGGCCATCAGCATGACTGTTTTCATAGTCAGTTTCTGTAGGGAAAGAGCTGCAGCTGGAGACCAGTTTCTTAACATGGTCAGTACAATGCTCACATCCCATATTTGGGAATACCTGGTTCTTGGGGGATTAACATTAAAAATGCCCCTCATGAGTTTGGTTACCAGGGTGTGTCCCAACAGAATGCCGCTCTGTTCCTTGCCACAGGTATATTGACAGAGCACTTCTGGCGCAGTTGATGGCACTATGACTGAGTCTCTCATCGTAATGGAGGCTTGCCAGGAATTCCAGAACAGACGGGATGTTCATAGATCTGTGGGTGATGTTATTGTTGTGACAGTATATTTCCCATTTCTTGATGACACCAAGTACTGTTTTTTGGTGGGCTGTCTGTGGGCCGCTGAAATAATATCCACTGTTTGGTCCATCAGTCCCTGGTGCAGTAGAGGTGCTTTCAAACTCTGCAAATTAATAGGTTTTTATAATTATGACATGGGTAACTTCCCCTTGTTGCGGGATGAACCAGTAAATTAGGTCTATGATGGATGGTGATGCTTGGTTCTAATACCATGTCGAGTATCACCGGGACCCATGGTTGAGTAGGCCAATCGGATACTATCAAAATACCAGACGCGGAGTCTTGCTGTATATTCCTAAATACCCGACTGATGAGGCAGAAAGGAGGGAATGCATAAATAAACAATCCCCCAATGCAGCGAAAATGCATCTGTTGCCACTGCCCCAGGTTCTGGTTCCCATGAACATAATTCGATAGCTGGTGTGAGCCTGGGTGCTAATAGGTCGATATCTGGTGTTCCATACCGTGCTGTAATTTCAGCAAATACATTTTTATCCAAAATCCATTCAGTGTTTTCATTGAATTTGCATGACCTGTTGTCTGCCACTAAATTTAGTTTACCTGGTAAGTAGGTAGCTGATATCCAAATATCTCTCTCTGGATAAACTAATGCCCAATTGTGTTGGCCAGATTTTCACATAATGTCGATTTGTTTCCACCCATATGAGTGATATGAGCTACCACGGTGGTGTTGTCAATTTGTAGTCTAACATGCTGGTGATATAACCCAGAACAATATGACTTAAGGCCATGGAATGCACTTAACATTCCCAGGTAGTTTATGCACAGTGTTTGTAATAATGATGCGTCCTGTGCATTCCATCTCCCCCACAGCTGGAGATGGAAATGGTAGCACCCCATCCAAGTGCACTGGCATCAGTTTGTAGTTCCATAGACGGGTAGCTGATAATGTTTGGATTGGAACAATGCCTAATGTTATCTTTCCACCATT
The DNA here is from genome assembly GCF_028641065.1 of Leucoraja erinaceus. NCBI lineage: Eukaryota > Metazoa > Chordata > Chondrichthyes > Rajiformes > Rajidae > Leucoraja > Leucoraja erinaceus. Next base: position 40,432,182 of record NC_073388.1, read on the forward strand.
TTAGTTCCATTATGGCCTCTGTTAGTAGCTTCACTGGTCTGTCAAAATGACCACCATAATTTTTGAGTGCTCGTATTTTAGCCCTCTGTAATTTTTGATAATGTAAAGGTTCGATTTGTGTGGCTGGAAACACAGCCACTATTATGCCAATTATTCTTGCTACCAGTCTGATGGATGGTTTTGCGATGTCAATGATTTTGCTGCAAGCCTCCATTAAGGCTGTATCCTTTTCTTTCAGCAAAGTCACTGACATGTGAACTGAGTTAAGGGTGAACCCCAGATGATCCATTGTGTTAAATAACATCTGTGGTCACCTCTAATGGGTACTGTATAGTAAGCATCTTTCAAAACGATGCTTGCCATGTAGTAACCTAGGAAATCAATTGCTTAGCAGTAATATATAGTACGAAAGTATTCAAATTAGTCAAATTTATGATGATGCGGCAACCACCATCTTGTTTATGATAAAGATTTTGGACTCGAATTCCTGTGAATCATGTTGGGTTTCCTCCATTACTCCTTTTTTATATGGCCAATGTAGTTCAGCATGCGCTTTTGATTTTTCTTTGCCTGTAAGCATGAACATTCGGTTCGGTACATGCTGAGCTGGAGGATTATGTTTTTGTATAAATTCTATGGTATAACCCTATACTTCTGAAAATATGTGTCGGTAGTTAATTTATTCCATGCATCCAGATAGAATTGTAATCTCCCACCAACCTCGTAAGGAACAAGACCCACCTACCTCCATGGTTACTATTGGTAGGTTTGTTACTTTTTCGGCATCCTCCGTGGATGTTGAGGCGCCGGTGTCTGGATCTGTAGTTGGGTCGGTGTTGAGGGTTAGCGCATTCCCCAGGAAGGCCGGTCTGGCCCATGGCCTAAAAAGACCGATGTTGAGTGTTCCTGACCTTTGAGCTTTCACCAGTTTGTCTTGGCCGACTGGGGGGCTTTTTTCCTGGCCAAAGTAGTTTTTAGACGTTGCTGTAATGAGCCCCAGGGTTTTACCCTCTTCGTTAAGTTCTTTTACCTGTTTTGATAAGTTGCCTCCAAATAGTAATATTGGTGGTTTGGAGGTTCCAGGTTTGCATAGGCCTGCAAATTATGGTCTAAAGCCGGTTGGATGGCAATTCTTCCTAATGCTGTTTACTCATTTTGGTAGTTGCAAAATAAAGCCAGTGCATCCTGGTGATCTTGTGTCATGTTTTTTTTGTTTATTGTGCGGCCGAAAACCGTAATTCCCGCTGTTAGGACTTTCAGAACGTTCTGTAGTTTCAAGTCACTGGCTCTGATTGAGGCTCCGACATGTTTTCAAATGCACTGGTTGACACTGGGAACATTCAGTGTTTTGCAGTTCCCTGGTGGTAAGTGTCTTGCTGTGGTGTCCAATAATGCCTGTCCTTATAGCTGGTTGAATGACAAGTAGTCGATACTTGCAGCTATTTTAGGTTCCAGGTTTTGGCCAGTTTGGCCGGGTTGAATAAACTGGGACACCATATCCAATAGGTTTTCTTGCACCCCATGTGCACTAGGGGTATGTTCTGCACCCCTCTTCAGGGTCAGCCCAGAATTGACCCCCTGTACTCCCCTCTGATGAGGGAGAAACACTGTGCAGCCCTACAAGAGGTACTGCTGTAGGACTTACTAGCTGCCCACTGTGACTAGTCTCCATCTCCCAGAGCCTGTCACTTTGGAGTATTTGCTGCAACAGCCGCTCCAACTGGCTCCAATGCTCTCGGGCACTGGCCACTCGCGGCTGCTCCAGGTCCTGCAGCCGCTCCAACCAGCTCCAATGCTCACGGGCACTGGCCGTCGTGGCTGCTCCTGAAGTCGCTCCTGCTTCAGGTCCTGCAGCCGCTCCAACCAGCTCCAATGCTCACGAGCACTCGCCGTGGCGGCTGCTCCTGAAGTCGCTCCTGCTCCAGTTCCTGCAGCCGCTCCGACCAATGCTCACGGGCACTGGCCGTCGCAGCTGCTCTTGTTCCCCGCACCCAGTCGCTCCAACCGGCTCCAATGCGCACGGGCACTGGCCGCTCACGGCTGCTCCTGAAGCCACTCCAACCGGCCCCAATGCTCACGGGCACTGGCCACTCACTCACGGCTATTCAGAGTCGGACTCATCGGAGTCAACGACTCTGTTCGTTTTCTGCTTCGCTCTACCGCCCGGCCGTGGCCGGTGCGGGAGCGAAGTAGGGCACAGCTGTTCCCATTTCGGGTGATTGGTGTGCCGTTGGCTGCTGCTGCTGGCTGCCCGCAACTCCGCGGTTCCCCCCCCCGCCAGCTTTTTCGCAGCCTTCGTGGATCTGGTCCATGTCTCCACCTGTAAGGTAAGTGGAAGGAACGCAGAGTCTCCTTACCTGCTGTTCCCGGCTTTCAAACCGTAATTCCCGCTGTTAGGACTTTCAGAACGTTCTGTAGTTTCAAGTCACTGGCTCTGATTGAGGCTCCGACATGTTTTCAAATGCACTGGTTGACACTGGGAACATTCAGTGTTTTGCAGTTCCCTGGTGGTAAGTGTCTTGCTGTGGTGTCCAATAATGCCTGTCCTTATAGCTGGTTGAATGACAAGTAGTCGATACTTGCAGCTATTTTAGGTTCCAGGTTTTGGCCAGTTTGGCCGGGTTGAATAAACTGGGACACCATATCCAATAGGTTTTCTTGCACCCCATGTGCACTAGGGGTATGTTCTGCACCCCTCTTCAGGGTCAGCCCAGAATTGACCCCCTGTACTCCCCTCTGATGAGGGAGAAACACTGTGCAGCCCTACAAGAGGTACTGCTGTAGGACTTACTAGCTGCCCACTGTGACTAGTCTCCATCTCCCAGAGCCTGTCACTTTGGAGTATTTGCTGCAACAGCCGCTCCAACTGGCTCCAATGCTCTCGGGCACTGGCCACTCGCGGCTGCTCCAGGTCCTGCAGCCGCTCCAACCAGCTCCAATGCTCACGGGCACTGGCCGTCGTGGCTGCTCCTGAAGTCGCTCCTGCTTCAGGTCCTGCAGCCGCTCCAACCAGCTCCAATGCTCACGAGCACTCGCCGTTGCGGCTGCTCCTGAAGTCGCTCCTGCTCCAGTTCCTGCAGCCGCTCCAACCAATGCTCACGGGCACTGGCCGTCGCAGCTGCTCTTGTTCCCCGCACCCAGTCGCTCCAACCGGCTCCAATGCGCACGGGCACTGGCCGCTCACGGCTGCTCCTGAAGCCACTCCAACCGGCCCCAATGCTCACGGGCACTGGCCACTCACTCACGGCTATTCAGAGTCGGACTCATCGGAGTCAACGACTCTGTTCGTTTTCTGCTTCGCTCTACCGCCCGGCCGTGGCCGGTGCGGGAGCGAAGTAGGGCACAGCTGTTCCCATTTCGGGTGATTGGTGTGCCGTTGGCTGCTGCTGCTGGCTGCCCGCAACTCCGCGGTTCCCCCCCCCGCCAGCTTTTTCGCAGCCTTCGTGGATCTGGTCCATGTCTCCACCTGTAAGGTAAGTGGAAGGAACGCAGAGTCTCCTTACCTGCTGTTCCCGGCTTTCAAATTCTGCCGCTAAAGGGACCTGCTGTGACTCGTTGCAATGTGTGTAGCGATATGACAAGCATGCGTCGTGGCGGTGTTCTTCACGTAGTCACTCACGTGACTCCGAAGTAAAATAGCTCAATCTAAGCTTCCCCCCAGTTTAGTTTCGGTCAAAAATCACTGAGTCAAGCATTTGCGGAACTAAACATTATTTAGGAAAAAACACAATAACAGTTCCCACTACTATACCTAACCACCACGGGTTCGATCCTCGTATCTGTCTGGCCAAGCCGTCCTAACCTTGTTCAAGCAGAGACACTCCAGAATGTCACCCAGTGCCAAGCGTTCTCCCAGAAGATCCACACATGACCTCATGGGAACAGCCTTTAATAGGCCCCCGAACCTTGAGGGGCCGAACCACATGGGGGTGGTCTCTATACAGTCCAATAACAGATATCGATTAACACAGTACATGATAGACGTTTCTCCAATCCAATAATACAGTGACTAATACAATGTATCTGACAAAGTTTCTAGATGCAACTTAACAGAGATAAATTATGCAACATGTGCCTTGATAGTCAGGGAGCCCAGACAAAGCTCAACACTTAATCCAATCAACACCTAGCAAAGTAAAGCTTTGCAACATTATTTATAATGTGTATGTCTGGTTTGCATTCATCCAATCCGTTCCATGCAATTTACACCTAATTGTCAAAATCTGCAGATGTTCCATTCTCTTCCTGCAGCTCTTATCTAGGCTCTCGTCAACTGGCATCATTCTGCAGCTTGTCCCATTTCTGCAGAAGGCACATTTAAATTGACCGAATGGCCTAGCAGCCCAGAAGCCGTTACTCAATTTTAGTGTCCTGGCCTCTCCAATTTGGCCAGAATTAACACAGTTGCTACCGTGTACCGCCATAGACCTGGATTTGATCCTGACTATGGCTGTGGTCTGTACGGAGTTTGTACGTCCTCCCTCAGACCACATGGGTTTTCTTTGTGGTATTCTCCCACACTCCAAAGACATACAGGTTTGTGTACCTTCGATCTTCCAGCATCTGCAGTTCCTTCTTGAACACAGGTTTGTAGGTAAATTGGCTTTGGTAAAATGATCAATTGTCCCTAGTGTGTGGGATAGACAAGTCACAGGTGATTGCTGGCTGACGTGGACTCAGTGCGGCGAAGGGCTTGTTTCTGTGCTGCATCTCTAAATGAAATTAAACTGAAGTGAGATTGGCTGCCCATTTGTCAGTGCCTGGCCATCCATTGCCTTGCTTGGTGACTCATTCTCAATTTTGTTTGAGGTTGCTTCTCTGAACCACTTGGGAGATTTTTCACCAATTGTACCTTAAAAATAGACATAGTTCTAATCATGTGATTTGGAAATTAATTAAATAAATTAGAAACCGTGCAGAAAATTCTCAGTCACAAATTACTGTTATGCAACACTAGTGGCTTTACAGCAACTTACTTCATTGGTTAGAGTTAAGAGCTAAAGGTAATGTGCAACACAGATGTCACATCATAGAGTTCCAGAGTCATACAGTGTGCAAACAAGCCCTTTGGCCCAATTTGCCCTTGCCAACCAACATGCCATATCTACACTAGTCCCACCAGACTGCATTTGGCCGGTAATCTTCACAGCCTATCCTCTCCACGTACCTGTCAAAATGTCTGTTAAACGTTGTGATGGTACGTGCCTCAACTCCCCTACTGGCATCTTGTTCCATACACCCGCTAACCTTTGTGTAAAAAAGGTGCCCCTCGGGCACCTATTAAATCTTTCCCCCCTCACCTTAAACCTATGGCCTCACATTCTCAATTCCTCTACTCTGGGAATAAGACTGTGCATTTACCCAATCTATTCCTCGCCTGATCTTGTACCATTCATTTCCCATTTCCTCACTGATCCCAACGTTTTATTTTATTTTAATTTGTAGCCACTCTAGATTAGTAGAAATATTTTGTTTATTTTGACAATATTTCAGCTCAAAATTTGAGCTCCCCTACAGCAGAATAAACTCAAAGAACAGATTGACATCTCCAATTTAACTCTGCCACAGGATGTGTAGGAAGAAACTGCAGATGCTGGCTTACACCAAAGGTAGGCACAAAATGCAGGAGGAACTCAATGGGTCAGGCAGCATCTCAGGATAAAAGGAATAGGTGCTGTTTTGGGGTGACACCCTTCTTCAGACTGAGAGTCAGGGGAGAGGGAAACTAAAGGTATGAAAGGTACAGAACAATTCATCACAGACTCCGATGACATTAACACACTGAGCAGTGCACTGGCTTGCGAAGCAAAAAGTGCTGTTGAGCCAAAACCAAAGAGGCCGACATCAGGCAACGCCGTGGCAGTTGGAGACTCCATTGTGAGAGATACAGGCAGGGGTTTCTGTGGCAACAGACGGGATTCGAGGATGGTGTGCTGCCTCCCTAGTGCCAGGATCCAGGATGTCACGGACAGAGCACAGAAAATCCTCAAGGGCGAAGGTGGACAGCCGGGAGTGGTAGTGCATGTCGGCACAAACAATGTCGGAAAGAAGGGGATGAATATTCTGATGCGTGACTTTAGAGAGCTCGGAAAAGTGCTGAAAAGCAGGACCTCCAAAGTGGTTATCTTCGGTTTGCTTCCAGTTCCTCGTGCTGGCTGGAGCAGGAACAGGGAGATACAGGACCTGAATGTGTGGCTGAGGAACTGGTGCAGGGGGCAGGGATTTAGATTCTTAGACCACTGAGATCTGTTTTGGAATAAGGGGGGGACAAAAGGGACGGATTGCACCTTTACAGGTGGGGGACCAGCATTCCGGCAGGCAGGTTTGCCAGTGCTACACAGGTGGTTTTAAACTAAATAAAGGGGGGGAGGTGTCAATTGGGATAGTCAAGGACGGAGTTAAAGGGAAAAGGAGTAAAGGGATAGTTAATGACCCCAGAATTAATGGGGAAAAAAGCTCACAAAGGGACAGGAGAGTATGGCCAAGTGTACACGGGATCGATGTGAAAGGTGAGATGCATAAGTATTTTTAAAATAGGTATATGAATGTGCAAAGTATAAGAAGTAAAGTAGATAAGCTTGAGGCTCAGTTAGAGGTTGGTTGATATGACATTATGGGGATTACTGAGACGTGGCTGCAGGAGGATCGGGCATGGGAACTTAATATTCAGGGTTATACATCTTATAGAGAGGACAGGCAGGTGGGGAGAGGAGGGGGCGTAGCTCTGCTGGTTAGGGATGGAATGCAGGCCCTTGCGAGGGAAGAGATAGGGACTGTTGATGTAGAGTCACTGTGGATTTAGTTGAGGAATTGCAAAGGCAAGAAGACACTAATTGGTGTTATCTACAGACTCTAGAAATAGTGGACGCATTGATGAGCATTTTCCAACGTTCAATAGATTCAGGATCAGTTCCTGTGGATTGGAGGATAGCTAATGTTATCCCACTTTTCAAGAAAGGAGAAAGAGAGAGGCAGTGCTGCGTAGGTTCACGAGATTGATCTCTGGGATGGCGGGACTGTCATATAAGGAAAGATTGAAAAGACTAGGCTTGTATTCACTGGAGTTTAGAAGGATGAAGGGGATCTTATAGAAGCATATAAAATTATAAAAGGACTGGACAAGCTAGATGCAGGAAAAATGTTCCCAATGTTGGGCGAGTCCAGAACCAGGGGCCACAGTCTTAGAATAAAGGCCATTTAAGACTGAGGTAAGAAAAAATGTTTTCACCCAGAGAGTTGTGAATTTGTGGAATTCCCTGCCACAGAGGGCAGTGGAGGCCAAATCACTGGATGGATTTAAGAGAGACTTAGATAGAGCTCTAGGGGCTAGTGGAATCAAGGGATATGGGGAGAAGGCGCTGGCTCGAAGGGCCGAATGGTCTCCTCCTGCACCTATTTTCATTGTTTCTATGTTTCTATGACCAGAAAGGTGGAACACACAATGGTCCATTGTTGGCTGTGGAAGAGGTGATAACCTACAAGCTCCCATGTTATCACAGGGGAAATATTTGTAACTAACGCTAACCATGTTGGAGCATTGACTATTGTACTCACTTCCAATTCAAAGAGATAGTATAAACATGAGTACAAATAGATGCCGACACTTTAATGCATGTGTTTCAGCAACAATTGAAAACAGATTTCTCTTCCCCAGTTTTTTGTAGAGAAGAGTTGTAAACCCCTGCTGCTCATTGTGTGAGGAAGTAATCATAATTCCTGGCTCTGATTTCTTGGCTTGCTAAAAGGTTGAGCTGATTTTACCAGTCTGAAGAAGGGTCCCAACCTTGAACTTCACCTATTCCATTTCTCCAGAGATGTTACCTGATCCGCTGAGTTACTCCAGCACTTTGTGTCTGCAAGGTTGAGCTATTTGTTTTCTATCAAGATCCATTGTGCAAGCAATTATCATGGATGCAAACCGTGTAACGAATTGCATGTGAATTTGATGAATGTTATGGGTTTTACAGAGTGCTGTGTAGAAAATTCAGTTTAGTTTATGGTCACGTGTACCGAGGTACAGTGAGCAGCTTTTTGTTGCATGCTAACCAGTCAGCAGAAAGGCAATACATGATTGCAATTGACCTATTTACGGCGCATAGATACATGATTATGGAATAACGTTTAGTGCGAGGTAAAGCCAACAAATTCCATTACAGGATAGTTCGAGGGTCACCAAAGAAGTAGTTCAGCACTGCTCTCTGGTTGTGGTAGGATTCAAATGCACGATAACACCTGGGAAGAAACTGTCCCTGAATCTGGTGGTGTGCGTTTTCACACTTCTATACCTTTTGCCTGATGGGAGAGGGGAGAAGAGGGAGTGGCCAGGGTGCGACTCATCCTTGATTATGATGCTGGCCTTGCTGAGGCAGCGTGAAGTATAAATGGAGTAATTAGAAGGGAGGTTGGTTTGTGTGATGATCTGGGCTGCGTCAGATTTGCTGCAATTTCTTGCAGTCTTGGATGGAGCTGTTCCCAAACCAAGCAAGGAACTGCAGATGTTGTTCTTTCTCTTATTGCGTATGGCGTACACAGCCTAAAGTTGTAGGACAACTTGTTCTATTTGATCTTATTTGATTGTGCACACCAGGTTGATTGCATTCGTCGAAACAGGAAGGTTGCAATCTCCCACCCGAAGATGCTGTTCTTGAAGAAGGGTATGAAAACCTGAAGAAGTGTCCTGGCCCAAAACATCACACATCCCTTTATTCCAGAGATGCAGCCTGACCCGCCTAGTTACTCCAGCAGTTTGTGTCTATGTTTACATATCTGTTGTGCTGCTGCAAGTAAGAATTCCATTGTCCTGTTTCATCCATATACCCATAAAAATCTTATATGTATGTATACGTGTGTGTGCGTGCGTGCGTGTTTCAGTTTGTGATATTCTACCTTCGTCAAAACGCTACGCTCTAGAGTTGACAATTTTACAGATTATTACTCACATTAACCCGGTCGACGCAATAAACATGTTCCCTTCACATTTCATGCTATATTTCAAAATGATTCATCATTAAAGTTAATAAACAGCCAAAGCGGCATTCCAAGACACCCACGGATTATTCAAGCAGCTTCGATTGACGTCACAATGTCCCCGCAATGGGAGGGGCTCGCCGCCCTTTCCACTACCCCAACTGTTTTTACTTCATAAGCCACTGATTCTTTGCAAGGGGGGGTCGAAACTGGAATTTCTGGAAATCCCTCCCCCCTTTTGCCTGGCCCGCCTGGCTCAATCGCAATGAAGATGCGGCCTCGCTTGGGTCGGCGCCAGCTCGCCACTTCGCTTGGGACCACGCCCGCCCACGGCTTTGCTCAGGTCCACATCCGTCCGCGGCCTCCCTCGGGTCTGCACCCATGGCCTCTGCTGCTGTGCCGCCCACTGTGGGTCCTGACTGCACCACCATCGTACTGCCACCCAGCTCCAGCCCCTTCCCCTCTAGTCCCATTCGCTAACTCCTATCCCCCTGCCACGTGATACTCCCCACTCCCCCATGGCCCTTCCCCTGTGTTTTCTCTGAGCTCTCTCCCCCTCCCACACCTCACAAACCCCCCATCCCCCCACACCCCCCCTCTTCACCTACACACACCCCCATTCCCTCCCACGCCCCCCCACCCCCCCTTACACACAAACCCCACTCGCCCCCCCCACCCCGCCTAGCCACACAACCCTCAACCCCCACATCCTCCCCCCCACCCCCTCCACTCCCACCCCCAACACCGCCCCCCCCCTCCCACGCCCCACTCCCGACCCCCCTCGGCTCCCTTTCAACCCCCTGCCTGCACCCCGCCCCCCTGCCTCCCTGTACACCACCCCCGCACCCCACCCCCCACCCCCCCACCCCCCCCCCCCCCCCCCCCCCCCCCCCCCCCCCCCCCCCCCCCCCCCCCCACCCCCCCCCCCCCCCCCCCCCCCCCCCCCCCCCCCCCCCCCCCCCCCCCCCCCCCCCCCCCCCCCCCCCCACCCCCCCAGTTCCCCCCCCCCCCCCCCCCCCCCCCCCCCCCCCCCCCCCCCCCCCCGCCCCCCCCCCCCCCCCCCCCCCCACTGTTGCTGGACAGGGCCCAACAATAAAACACTCTTGATTCTTGATTCTTAAATTGAAAAGACTGCTCAGCCAGGATTTACCACTGGAGGGCAATATAGATTCACTCTTCACTGCCACTAAACATTTGCTCAGTTCCTGCTGCTTGTTGATATTTAGTTTAATTTTGCTTAGTTTATTGTTACGTGTTCTGAGGTACAATGCACAGCTTTTTGGTGCATGCTAACCTGTCAGCAAAAAGACTATACATGATTACAATCGACCCATCCACAGTGTACAGATACAGGATCCAGGGCTGCACAGTGTTACAGTGGTAGATTTGCTGCCTCACAGCACCAGAGACCCGTGTTCCATCCTGACCTCGGGTGCAGTCTGTACACTCTCCTTGTGACCCCGTGGGTTTTCTCTCGGTGCTCCGGTTTCCTCCCACATCCCAAAGACATGTGGGTTTGCAGATTTGTTTTCTTTTGTAAATTGTAAAATTATTCCTAGTGAGCAGAAGGGCCTGTTTCCATGATGTATCTTTTCAATTAATCAATTCAATCAATTTCCCAATCAATATGAAGTAATCGGAAATAGCTCATCATTGTTTACTCTGGTAAAAAATCAATTTTCAATTGGGTAATACTGAAAGAGGTACAATGCAATTAATTTCAAAACACCAGTTCCTTTCATTTATTATTGGACCTTTTAGCTCACATCCAGTCTGCTTCTGTGTTTCCTTAAAGCCTTGTGACTGTGGCGCCTTGAAATGGAACAGGTGGGAAATGCCGTTCTTCTCTCCATGGACCCTGCTGAATCTTGCCAGCACACATCGGTTCTTCAAGTTTACCATCATCTGGAGTTTTGCTTCTCTCCTTTAGTTTAGTTTAGAGATACAGTGTGGGCGCAGACCCTTCGGCCCACCATATCCGTGCCCACCAATGACCCATACTCTAGTTCTATGTTTTCCCCTTTTTGCACCCTACACACTGGGGACAGTTTACAGAAGCCAATTAACCTACAAACCTCCATGTTTGGAGTGTGGGAGTAAACAAGAGCACCTAGAGAAAACCCATGCGATCACAGGTAGAACATACAAACTCCATACAGACAGCACCCGTAGTCAGGATCGAACCCGGGTCTCTGGTGATGTAAGGCAGCAACTCTACCTCCGTGCCATTGTGCCACATGTCAATGAGGATCGGTGAAGTGACTACAGACAAGTTGTCATTCGTACCTTCCACAACTTTGGAAAAGCAAGTCAGCCTGACATGTTATTGCATCCTCTACACAGACCGCTGACTTCTGCTGTGTCTGCTAACTGTATAAGTCTACAACACGGAAATGGACAACTCAGTAACACTCACTTAGTTTAGTCAGACTTGGCCTACATGATCTCCTGTTTGCCAAACATTTTAACTTCCCTTGCCATTCCTCTACTTTCCATTCTGTCCAGGGTCTCCTCCACTGTCTCAGTGAGGCCACACGCAAGTTGGAGGAACAGCACCATATATTTGGTTGGGCAGTGGTATGAATAATGATTTCTCTTATTTCAACTAACCCTTGCATTCCGTCCCTTCCCCACCATAGCTATCCTGCTGTTTTCACTGTATCCCTTCATTATTACCATCTCAACAGCCAACAATGGACAATTATGGGCTCCGTCGTTGCTGGCTTAGATTTGTTCTGTACATTTTCATACCTCTGGTTTCCTTCTCCACAGACTCTCATCGAACCCGGGTCTCTGGTGATGTAAGGCAGCAACTCTACCTCCGTGCCATTGTGCCACATGTCAATGAGGATCGGTGAAGTGACTACAGACAAGTTGTCATTCGTACCTTCCACAACTTTGGAAAAGCAAGTCAGCCTGACATGTTATTGCATCCTCTACACAGACCGCTGACTTCTGCTGTGTCTGCTAACTGTATAAGTCTACAACACGGAAATGGACAACTCAGTAACACTCACTTAGTTTAGTCAGACTTGGCCTACATGATCTCCTGTTTGCCAAACATTTTAACTTCCCTTGCCATTCCTCTACTTTCCATTCTGTCCAGGGTCTCCTCCACTGTCTCAGTGAGGCCACACGCAAGTTGGAGGAACAGCACCATATATTTGGTTGGGCAGTGGTATGAATAATGATTTCTCTTATTTCAACTAACCCTTGCATTCCGTCCCTTCCCCACCATAGCTATCCTGCTGTTTTCACTGTATCCCTTCATTATTACCATCTCAACAGCCAACAATGGACAATTATGGGCTCCGTCGTTGCTGGCTTAGATTTGTTCTGTACATTTTCATACCTCTGGTTTCCTTCTCCACTGACTCTCAGTTTGAAGAAAGGTCTCACCCCCAAACATCACACAACCCTTTTCTCTAGAGATGCTGCCTGATCCACTGAGTTACTCCAGTACTTTGGGTATAAAGGGCCTGTCCCACGAGCATGTGACTGCATGCGGCAAGCGCGACCTAATGTGGTTGTTTGAGCCATACGGCCTCGCGGGGCCGGTCCCACTTCGATCGCCGGAGCCGTATGGAGTTGTGCGGAGCAGGTCCCGACATCGCGCGGGGCACTGTCCAAAAATTCTGTGCGGCAACGGCCTGCTGGCCTGCAGCCGCCTTGATGCCGTACGCACCGCCTCGACGGGCGTGCGCAGCGCCTCGACGCTGTACGCAGCGTCTTGACGCCATACTTCCCGCGGACTTTGCTGGAACTTCACGTCACATCGTACGGGATCACTCGACCTCCGCACGGCCCCCGCTTCCGGTTTGGTCGCACTCGCCGCATGCAGTTGCATGCTCGTGGGACAGGCCCATTACTCAGTAACATGCAACTGACCTTCCTCAAATTTCAAAGAGCCCTTTCAAATGGTGAGAACGAACATTGTTTTGATCCATTTTTCCTTTAAGAACTCATGAATGTGTGTATTGTAGGTCACTTCAGTTACTGAGTTACTGGTCTACTGATGGCAAATCTTCCATCAGTACATAGAACATACAGTGCAGCACAGGAATAGACCATTCGGCCCATAATGTCCATGTCAACAAGAGTCAATAGGGTCAAGAGTGTTTTATTGTCATATATCCTAAAAGAGAACAATGAAAATCTTGCTTGCAACAGCACAACAGATATGTGACTTTGTCAAAATATACTAGTCTCCTATCCCAGGTACACAATAAAAGCTGGAGAAACTCAGCAGGTGCAGCAGCATCTATGGAGCAAAGGAAATAGGCAACGTTTTTCGGGCCGAAACCCTTCTTCCTATCCCTGCAAGTGATCCATAGGCTCCATTCCCTGCATATCCATGTACCTATCCACAAGCCTCTTAAACACCACTGTCGCATCTGCCTCTACCACCACCCATAGCAGCACATTCCAGGCCCCCATTACCCTCTGTGTAAAAAAAACGGTCATTCTCTTTTAAACTTTGCCCCTCTCACCTTAAAGCTAAGCCCTATCGTCTTAAACATATTCACCCTAGGCAAAAGATCTGATCATCTACCTCATCTATACTTCTCCCTTTATTCTTATAAGCTAATGATAAGGAAGAATGCCATTAAGCTGGCAAGGCAGCAAAGATTTACGTGGTTATTGCCAGCACTCAAGGGTCTGAGCTACAGGGAAAGGTTGGGCAGTAAAGAGCTTTTTGTTGCATGCTCACCAGTTAGCAGAAAGACAATACATGATTACAATCAATCCATTTACAGTGTATAGATACATGATAAGGGAATAACGTTTAGTGCTATGTAAAGCCAGCAAAGTCTGATCAAGGATAGTTTGAGGTTCATCAAAGAGGTAGATAGTAGTTCAGCACTGCTCTCTGGTTGTAGTAGGATGATTCAGTTGCCTGATAACAGTTGGGAATAAATTGCGACCGAATCTATGGACCAAACATGAAGAAATAGAACAAGCATAGATGGGGAACTTGGTCGGTATGGATTAGTTGGGCCGAAGGGCCTTTTTCCATGCTGTATGACTATTTTGTAGGTTTTCATTGTAATAAGCTGAAGCAGCAAGGACCACACTACAAGAGAGTGTCCTTGCAAACAATAGCATCATCTACTTCACCGGGTAAAACGAGAATCACATCCTGCCCTTTGAATAATTTGTTTTTTTTAATTTATTTTATTAGAAGCAATTGTACAGGGATATGGCAATCGACATAAGAGTTCTAGAATTGTTGTACAGCTTCAATTTTAACATTGAAACCTAAATTTTAAAAAAAGCAAAAAAAGCAAAAAAGAAGAGAATGAAGAAAGAGAAGTAAAATAAAAGAAAGCAAGAAAAAGACCCCTAAGTTACCAAAGAAGTGCGAGAGGAAAGAAAAGAAATAAGAAAAGATGGAGAAATACCTTCCCCCCCTTCCCCCCTTCCCCCCCCCCCCCCCCTTCTTCCCCCCCCCCCCCCCCCCCCCCCACTAAAATGTAGTGTCTCGGACATATCAGTAACCTACATCTTCACTGTGGGAACTGTTGTCTTTTGCCAAAATTTGAGTAATAGTTTTTTCGCCGTTATTAGGCCGTAATTGAGGAAACATCTTTGAAATATCATTAGCTTAGAACAGGCCTCTGACATACCTAATGTGATCAGTTTTATATCTGGTTCCCATTTAATTTTAAGTATTTTAGAGAAGATATCAAATATTCCCCTCCAGATGTTTTGGAACTTTATACAGGAAGCGAAGGAATGGGTTATAGTCGCTTCTTGGAGGTGACATTTATTACAAATAGGAGAGACATTTGGGAAGATCTTGTTCAATTTGGTCTTTGAATAGTAGAGTCTATGCAGTATTTTAAATTGTATCAGGGAGTGCCTGACATTGAGAGAGCAGTAGTGTATGTATAGTAATCTTTCCTCCCACCTATCCTTGGAAATGAATGAACCCAATTTGTCTTCCCATGCTCGCCTATGCATCTCAGAAGATGGGATATGTGCAATTAAAAGAGTGTTGTAAATGTAGGATATTAACTTGCTTGTATCAACATGTCTATTTATACATTTATCTAGTATATCTGAACCCATACATTGACAGTCTTGTGTATATGTTTTCACATAGTCTCGGATTTGAAGATATCCAAAAAGATTGCTTACTTTCAAATTATATTTCTCCTGTAGTTCTTGAAACGAGAGGAGATTCCCCTTCTCGTAAAGATCTCCCAGCGTTTTAATTCCTGAGTTTTTCCATTGTACAAATGCCTTATCTAAAGTAGACGGTTTAAACGAGGGATTGTTAGCGATTGGTAAAAGGAGAGAGAAATTTCTCAGTTTGAGACTTAATTTCAACTGTTTCCAAATGCGTAGGGTACTGTGTATTATCGGATTTTGCTCATGCGTTGATTTATTCTGATGGAGAAAGAAGAATCGCACATATATTAAAAGGCAAACAATCTTCCCTCTCCATTTTTAACCAATTTGCATGTTGACATGTATCATCCATCCAGTAGATTAAGTTTTTAATATTAGTCACCCAGTAGTAGAAAAGGAAATTAGGGAGTGCTAATCCTCCATTTTTTTATTTATATAAATGTATTTTATGTATTCTATGGGTTTTATAGTCCCAAATGAAATTTGTAATAACAGAGTAAAGGGTTTTTTAAAAACTTTTGGGGAGATATATCGGTATTTATTGAAATATGTATAGGAGTTGTGGAAGGAAAATCATCTTTATGACATTTACTCTACCTATAAGGGAAATAGGGAGTGTTTTCCAAAATTGAATGAGGGCATTTAATTTAGTAATTAATGGTGGGAAATTTGTTTGAAATAAAGAGGTGTATTCTTTAGTCACATAGACGCCAAGGTATGTAAATTTTTCAATAACAATTCTAAAAGGACATTTTTGGATTTGTGAAGGGTCTTGAGCTTTTATTGGCATAATTTCACTTTTATTCCAGTTTATTCTATACCCTGAAAAGGAACCAAATTGTTTTATAAGGTTAAATATATTTGGGATAATTACTTGGAAATTGGTGATGTATAAGAGTACATCGTCTGCATATAACAAAATGGTATGTTTTGTATTGTAGCAATGAATACCCAAATGTACTCTTATGATTTCTGCTAAAGGTTCAATGACTAAGGCAAATAACATTGGTGAAAGGACACATCCTTGTCTATTACCCCTGGATAATTGAGATTTAGGTGACAGAATTTGATTAGTCAATATTCTGGCTGTCGGATTGTTATATAACAGCTTTATCCATGAAATAAAATGTTCTCCTAGTTGGAATTTTCTCCTAGTTGGTAAAGAGTGCTCTTTTCTTGACGACTTCAGCTGGATAATCTCTCAAGATTCGGATGTTATCCCCTTCAAAGATCAGATTTCTGTTGTTGGCAACTTTCTTCATGATGTCTTCTAAAATGTAGGAATGATGTATCTTCAAAATCAGCTGCCTTGGTTGAGCTGTGGGTCCTGGCCGGGCTCTCAGAGCTCCGTGCGCCCAATCCAGTTTGGGTTTTTCATCCAGGTACATCTTGGAGTAATTGAGCCAAATAATCACAAGGGTTTTTACCCTCTTCTTTTCCTTCTTTCACCCCAACAATTCTTAAGTTCTGGCGTTTAGAACGCCGTTCTAGATCAAGACATTTTTCAGTCACCTTGGCAAGTTGCCCAGAAATACGCTCCAATTCAGCCATCAGTCTATGTGTTGTCTGAGCATTTTCGGTAGTAGCAGCTTCCAATTCTCGAATGGCTTCGCTATGTTGTTTTGAAGTAGCGAGAATGGGTTCCAACTTACAGCTGATATCAATTTTGAGCTTTTGAATTTCCCCCATTCAGAGAGGCATTCACCTCCTCTATGCAGATGCCTATCTTATCGATCTTATCACAGATTTCTGCTCTCCCAGCAGCGATCTCCGACTTTACAACTGCAAGTTGCTCACCCAATAAAGCTTTGATTTCTTCCACCAAAGGTTGTCTAGCTGCTTCGATGCTCGGTCGAGGCTTCTTCTTCAGAGGCTTCCTCACTTTCCACAGTTTCTACAGGGCATTTCTTCCAAGGTGATTTAGATCATATAACCATATAACCATATAACAATTACAGCACGGAAACAGGCCATCTCGGCCCTACAAGTCCATGCCGAACAATTTTTTTTTTTTTTTTTTTTTTCCCCCTTAGTCCCACCTGCCTGCACTCGTACCATAACCCTCCATTCCCTTCTCATCCATATGCCTATCCAATTTATTTTTAAATGATACCAATGAACCTGCCTCCACCACTTCCACTGGGAGCTCATTCCACACCGCCACCACTCTGTGCGTAAAGAAGTTCCCCCTCATATTACCCCTAAACTTCTGTCCCTTTAGATCCTTTAGGAACTATAGGAAGTATTTGGGGGTAACGTCTACTGGTCATTTAAAATACCGTAGTCGATTTCTGATTACGTCACTTACGCGACATAAGCGGTTTTCTTCTGTCCGTTTTATGTATTATCGGCAGTTTTCCCGATTTTAGCGGAGTGGAGCTAAATGGCGCACGTCTTAGGTCACCATAGTGCCACCGGAGGTCCAATCTTTGGAATAATTGATTTTGCTTTAAAGAATTAAGCTCTGCTTCTCTGTGAATTTGCATTTATTACATTGTATTCTTGTAAACCATGTTATTTTTAAACCTTGTTATCCTAGTAAAGGAGCAACAAAAGTACTTTCAAGGCAGGCCACACTGTTCCTCGAACTTGCTCTGCCATTCAATTCTATCATAAGATCACAAGTGATAGGAGTAGAATTAGGCCATTTGGCCCATCAAGTCTAATCTGCCATTCAATCATGGCTGATCTATCTCTCCCTCCTTACCCCATTCTCCTGCCTTCTCCCCATAACCTCTAACAACTGCACTAATCAAGAATGTATCTACTGTATCTTTGCCATAAATATATCTGCTGACTTTGCCTCCACAGCCTTCTATGGCAAAGAAGTTGACAGATTCACCATTATAGGCTGCAAAGTCATCTATACACCAGATCCCAATGGCACTTCATTTCCCAATCCTTCACAACTTTTTTCTATCTCTTTTCTAAATAAATCCCTTTATTCTGACAGCCTCCATGGTAAAGAATTCCAGTGATTCACTACCTCTGCAAGAAGAAAATCATATATACCTCAGCTTAAATTGACTGCCCCCTTGTCTTACAACGATGTCCCTTGGTTACAAGCTCTCTCACTGGGAGAAACATTTGAACATTTATCCTGCAATGCCCTCATATAAACCCACTTAATCGAGTCAGAGAATAAGCACAGTGGCGCAGCAGTACAGTTGCTGCCTTACATCCCTGGAGACCCAGGTTCACAACTAATTACGAATGATGTCTGCATGGTATTTGTATCTTCTCCCTGTGATCGCATGGGTGTTCTCTGGGTGCTTCGGTTTCCTCCCACATCCCAAAGACATACAGGTTTGTAGGTTAATTGACCTGTAAATTATAAATTGTCCCTAGTGTGTAGCATAGTGCTAGTGCATAGATCTCTGGTCGGCGCTGACTCAGTGGGGGGAAGTGTCTGTTTTCACACTGTTTCTCTAAAGTTCATATTAAATCATAGGGAAATTGCCCCATTTATTTGCATATCCCTCTCTACCCTTCCTGTCCATGTACTAGTCCAAATTCTTTTAAGTAGTGTTAGTAAACAACATTTAATAGAATAAGTGCTGGAGTAACTCAACAGGTCAGGCAGCCTCTCTGGAGAACATGGATAGGTGACGTTTTGGGTTGGGAGCCTTCTTCAAAGAATAAGGATTGTCTTAATAAGATTAACACTCTTTCTCCAAATCTCCAAAGAATACAATTCCAACTTGTAATTTTGTGCTGTGTACTGTCATGAATTAAGTGTCGACTGTCAAGTGGTTTTAGTTTAGAGATTCAGTGTGAAAGCAGGCCCTTCGGTCCACCGAGTACGTGCTGACGAGTATCACCCCCTTCAAACAAGTTCTATCTTACACACTCAGGACATTTTATATAAGCCAATTAACCTACCAACCTGTATGTTTTTGGAAAGTGGGAGGAAATCGGAGCACCTGAAGAAAACCAACGTGGTCATAGGGAAAATGTACAAAATCCATGTAGACATCACCCGTAGTCAGGATCAAACCCAGGTCTTTGGCACTGTGAGGCAGCAACTCTACTGCTGCAATAGTGTGGGGTTCTTTTCAATCTCTAAGAGTGTTATCCAGTATTATTGCAGAGACACAGGTGTATGCTTTTTAAAAATCTACTCACTGTGATACCCTGGCAACCTGTCACTTTACATTATTGAAATCTACAAGTGATCTATTCTATTCTAGGTTGGTTAATTGCCGCAGTGAGGGTCAGGTTATGTGATGTGTTTTCCAAAGAGTTGTTCCATTCTGATTCATAATTAGTTAGTAACCATGCCCCCTATTCACCAATCCTACCAAAATGAAATTCATAATAAACACCATGGTGTCAGGTACTGTGCAAAATGGATTTACATTCAGACATTGCTCGGTTCATAAATAGCTTCATGAATGTTTGGAAGAGTCAAAAGTGTTTGATTGTCATAGGTACTGACAACGGAACAATGAAGTCCTTACTTGAAGAAGTATAACAGGCCTGTAAGCATGGTAGACACAGAGATACTGTATGTAGTAAACAAGCACAATAATATCTGCCCATCATTTGTGCCCATTAATTTCTAAATACTACATTTCCTATTCCACCTAAGGGACATATTGGAATTTTGAGGCATAGGATATAAGAGTCAATAATGTTTGTCATATGTATTGACAACTGAACAATGAGATTCCTGCTTGCAGCAGCATAATAGTCCTGTAAGCACAATACACACAGATAACATCATAGTAATAACAATCCAATGAATTGATAAGTGTAATACTAGTGTAAAAAACAATCTTTAGCACAACTAATGATAGTCTATAGAAGTTCATATTGTTGGGAGGTAGCTGTTTCTAAACCAGGAGGTCACAGTTTTCAGGCTCCTGTACCTTCTTCCCCGTGGTCGGAGTGGATTGGGTCTTTGATGATGCTGGCTACCTTTTTGAGGCAGTGCCTCCTATAGATCTCTTCAATGGTGTGGAGGTCAGTACCTGTGATGGACTGGGCAGTGTCTTGTAGTCAGGTCTCTGTAGTCTCCTTCATTCCTGGGCGTTCTAGTCGCCGAACCAGGCCATGGTGTAACCAGTTAATATGCTCTCTACTATACATCTTAATAGGAACCTGACATGTAACTTTTTTACACTAAGGGTGGCAGGTGTCTGGAACGAGCTGCCGGAATAGGTAGTTGAGGCAAGTACTATCAGAACATTTAAAAACATTTAGACAGGTAAATGGATAGGATAGGTTTAGAGGGAGATGGGGGCCTAATACAAGCAGTTGGGACTAGTGTAGATGGGACATGTTGATCGGTGTGGGCAAGTTGGCTGAAGGGGCCTGTTTCCATGCAGTATGACTGTGACTGTGACTGTGACTCAATGACTCTAATTTCAGAAGCAGTGCATTACAAAAGCCAAATTACACAGAAGCCAGGAATCTGAAATATAAAGGACGACTTTTGGAAACACTCAGCAGGTCAAACAGTATCTATGGAGGGAGAAACAGAGTCAATGTTTCAGGTTGATGATATTTCAATGATTTTGAAGAAAGATTTTCTTAATGAATAGCTGACTCTGTTTCATCTTCTCACATGCTGTCCGGCCTGCTGAGAATTGTTGGTGCAGTAATACCGGTCATAACATCGAGGGTTTGTTCTGCTTGTGAATAAAATCAGATCCATCCCTGGAGGTCAGTCATCTCCTGCTGAACTTGCACCATTGTCAATTTTGTTAGTATTTCAAAAAGATATTCATCCCAATCTTGAGTTTACTCATGACTGAGTACGGATGGTTCTGTAAGCAGACAACATTCACAACACAAAAATGCAGGAGAAACTCAGCGGGTGCAGCAGCATCTATGGAGTGAAGGAAATAGATGGTTGCCTATTTCCTTCGCTCCATAGATGCTGCTGCACCCGCTGAGTTTCTCCAGCATTTTTGTGTACCTTCGATTTTCCAGCATCTGCAGTTCCTTCTTAAACGTACACAACATTCCGAGCAAGACACATCTCTTTATATCAGACATGAATAGTTTAGCATTTATTCTGTGTCTCCTGAATCTAACCATACCTCCTGGGAAAATCAGCATCAACAATGTCAGAAAGGAGACTAGGAGGAATTTGTTTACCCAGAGGGTGGTGAATCTGTGGAATTCATTGCCACAGACGGCTGTGGAGGCCGGGTCATTGGGTATTTTTAAAATGGAGACTCAGACCCTTGATTAGTAAGGGTGTCAAAGGTCATGGGGAGAAGGTAGGAGATTGTGGTTGAGAGGGAAAGATAGATCAGTCATGATTGAATGGCGTAGACTTGATGGGCCGCATAGTCTAATTCCGCTTCTATAAATTATGAACTTATGAATTTATGAATCTCTCTGAGATTGATACATATTTGTACAACCTTACTTCTCACA
Source organism: Leucoraja erinaceus (assembly GCF_028641065.1). Classification (NCBI taxonomy): domain Eukaryota; kingdom Metazoa; phylum Chordata; class Chondrichthyes; order Rajiformes; family Rajidae; genus Leucoraja; species Leucoraja erinaceus. The sequence goes on from NC_073388.1 coordinate 40,453,674, forward strand.
TCTCCAGCTGTGCAGATTCTAGAATCATCAAACTCAACCAAGATAGGGCATCTTGGTTGTCAAGGATAGGTTGAGGCAAAGGGTGTGTTTCCATGCTGTATGACTCGATGACAATGCGTTTGAGTGGAAAAATCTGTGATTTTGGGAAGAGCAAAACATGAAATTTCATTGTTGCCACTGCTGCATGCCATGTCACAACTTTTAGGCTTTGTCTGCGGTTCCCTGTCACTGCATTATCCACATCCCAATTTACTAGTTATTATCCCACAGTATTCTTTCCCCTACAACAAGTACAATCCTCATTTATTACACTCACCAGATAAGTCAGAGATCATTCTCAAAATGAAGGGATCATTAATGATGGAAGTAGAATGATTTTTTTTTTCTCCTATTGATCCTTTTGATAAAAAAAGATTATACGATGGACAGCATTCTTTCCCACCTATCTCTCATTCCCATCTTTCTCCTCTTTACCCCACCAGTCTTAAGAAGGGTCCCAACCCAAAATGTCACCTGCCCATCCTCTTCACGGTTGATGCCTGATCCACAAACGGTTTCCTCGTGTTTCCATGACTAAAATGCTCTATGTTGCAACCTCATCAAAATGCTTGCTGGACAACTTGGAACAGGTGTCATAATTGCCGACTTTAAGCATGTTTTAATCATGACAAGAAATATATTTTCATATTCAAAAATGTTGATTATGAAGTGTAAAATCACCAAAATTAATTTTCTCCAAATATCCCAGGATCTGAATATTGAATTGAATCACAAAATTATTTTGCGATTATATTAAATCCATGGACTTGTGGCCACCCATATCCTAAATATGATGATATTCAAGATTTAAACATTATCCTTGAGTTTCATCTAAAACTCATTTTCACTGCAAAGCATTATCACTGCAATTCTTTCTTTACTTCCAGTCTCACACCTAGAGCCCTGGGATACTTATAAGAAGATAAATCACCAAGGTTTATTGGTTTTGTGACAGCTTTTTTGGTTTCATAAAACTTTCCTCTGAATACTGATGTTACGTCATTAAGTCACAATGCATTCAAATGAGGTTTAAGTAGCATTTAGAGCAGTAGAGTTGCTGCTATAAAGTGGCAGAGACCCTGGTTTGATCTTGACCTCAGGTGCTGTCTGTGCAGAGTGTGTATGTTCTCCCTGTGACCACGTGGGTTTCCTACTGTGGCTTCAGTTTCCTCCCACACATTTGCACGTCTGTAGGTTAATTAGTCTCAGTAAATTGCCTCTAGTGTGTAGGATGCAAAAAAGGACATAACATAGAACTACTTACAGGTGATCAATGGTTGTCATGGGCTCTATGGGCCATAGGACCTGCTTCCAAATCATATCTCTATGAATGATGTTATTGAGTTACATTGCATTCAAACGAGGTTGGATAGCATTTGGAACATAATATAGACCATTTGGTCCAATTCTGATGCTTATGTTCCACACAAGGTTTCTTCCATCTTGGTTCATCTAGCTCTTTCAGCCTCCCCTTCCCCATCAGTTCTATTAACTATGAAGTTACCGAGACACAAGGAACTGCAGATGATTGAATTTTGCTTTTAACACATAGTGCGGGAATACTCAGGGTATCAGGCAGCATCTCTGGAGGACAGGAAGAGGTGAAACCTGGGTCTGAAGAAGGGTCTTTATCCAAAATGTTGCTCATCATATTCCTGACCCATTGAGATACCCCAGCACTTTGCGTTCTATGAAGTTACTCAATTTACATATAGCCATAATTTGATTCAGTGAAGGAAATGGTGTAGCATTGATGGTCACGCTGGTCCATCTCTAAGTTAAATCACCCATCCTAAATGTGAAGGGTCCTGACTAAAAAGGTCATGTCTAAAGAAAGGTCACTTCGTCAGACATGAAACGTCACCCATCCTTTTTCTCCAGAGATGCTGCCTGACCCGTTTTATTACTCCAAATCTTTGTGTCTATCTTTGGTGTCAACCAGCACCTGCAGTTACTTGTTTCTAAACAGAACATAGAGGAGATGCATGTTCAGTGTATCTTTCTAACTGTGAAATACTTGGGAATATTGGCTGTTCTAAAGACGAGTGCATCTTAAGGGTCTGTCCCACTACGGGACCCTAATTTGTGAGTTTAGAAGAGTTTGCGCTTGACTCAAACTTGCAGCATGGTTGACACGTGGTCCTAGGAGGTCTATGTAACTCTCCTTCATGCTCGAGAGAAATTCTCGCATACTCGAGGCCTCAGTTTGGTCGAGGAGTATTTTTTAGCATAGCATGCTGAAAATTGTCCATGAGTAAAAATTGGTCGGCATGGAAAAAATCGATATTTTTTTACTCGTAGGTTTAGTCGAAGTAGGTCGTAGTAGGTCGGCATGTTATTTGCAGGTAATCAAAGGCAATCGAAAGCAATAGAAGGTAGTCAAAGGTAGTCAAAGGTAGTCAAAGGTAGTCAAAGGTAGTATTAGTATGGTGGAAGGTTGTTCAAGGTGGTCGTCTTCACTCTCCACTTCGGTGTCCAATTTTCCAGAAACTAGTCTTCAACATAGTGGAAGGAGGTCGAAGGAGATCGAAGGAGGTTTTCTACATAGTCAAAAGAAGCCTTCTATATATTCGTAGGAGGTTATCTACATAGTCGAAGAAAGTCATAGGAGGGTTTAAGAAGGAACTGCAGATGCTGGAAAATCAAAGGTACACAAAAATGCTGGAGAAACTCAGCGGGTGCAGCAGCATCTATGGAGCGAAGAAAATAGGCAACGTTTCGGGCCTGAAGAAGGGTTTCGGCCCGAAACGTTGCCTATTTCCTTCTCTCCATAGATGCTGCTGCACCCGCTGAGTCTCTCCAGCATTTTTGTGTAAGGTCATAGGAGGTGTTCTACTTCGGCGATACAACAAGACCATGACACTTTTTTAAACTCTCCTAAACTCTTCTAAACTCGCAAGTTAGGTCCCCGCAGCGGGACAGGCCATTTATTTTCACCAGTGTCCTTTTATATCTTTCATGATTTGACTCTTATTTTACTTGTTCCATTGCATTTCTATATCACTTATTTTACTGCACAACTCTACCACAAAGCAAAAAAGAAGAGTGGTCAATCGTGCAATGGGACACAAAGCCATTTGAATATGGACTGCAAACAAGTTTGTGAAAGATGAATGATTGAGAAATGCCAGTCGTTGAAACAAATCATGCATGATGAATTAAGCCCACTAACGTCTAGACTAGTCTTGCTGTCTTGGTAGGACCACCATTGGAAAATCATGGAAGCACTTGCCACAATTATGCAAAAACAAAAAACAAAAACAAGAGTGAACTTGAAATCCCACCAAAAATGTGGCGCCTAGGCCAATCTCAACCTCATCGGAGCTTCCACACTGATCGGTGGGTCGAATATGCCCCCTGCGGTTGGGGCTCTGGACCTCCAGCCCAGCCAGAGCCGGCAGATTCATTCCCGTAGCCGACTTCCGAGGTTGACTTTGCGGGCCAGCATCTAGGCCCTCCCGATGCCATGATCTCCGTTGTTCAGGCAAAACGGATAACAAGACAAGGCTCTGGAACCAAATGTGCTGGAAAATCAGTAATGGAATTGTAATGTCTTCTTGATGGAAAATCACCATGCAGAAACAATAACAGTTTCTGTCGCCATGGTATTCTCAACATTTATTCCCGCAACCATTGTGCTATACAATTGTGGAGATTTTCATACAAAGAGACTAGACCTTTTGCTTCCTTAAATAAAGCATAGAACAATATAGCAAATGTCAAGCATTTTGACCCACAATGTCTGTGCCAAACACGATGTACTGATAAGCTATTCTCCTCTGCCTTCATATGATACACATCCCTCTATTCCCTGTATATTCATATGCTTATCTGAAAGCCTCTACCACATCTGCCTCCACCACCATCTGGCAGCGTGTTCTAGTCACCCACCATCCTCTTTATAAAAAACTCGTCCCGTACATCTCCTTTAAACTTTCACCCTTGCACCATAAACCCGTGCTATCTTGTCTTTGACATTACCAATCTGGGAAAAAGATTTTGACTGTCTACTTTATCTATGCATCTCGTAATATTATATGCTTCTATCAGGTCTCCCCTCAACCTCTTGCATTCTAGAGAAAATAATCCAAGTTTGTCTAACCTCTCCATGTAGCTAATACCCTCTAATTCAGGCAGCATTCTGGTAAACCTCTGGCACCCTCTCCAAGGCCTCTACAGCCATCATTTACTGGGGCAACCTTGATTAGTGGCTCTCTCTCCTTCTAACTGTGTGATTCTCAGCATTTCCCAAAGATGAGACATCATCTTGCATCCATATGTCTCAAATTAATATATTCTCCCCTCTAACCGGTGTGGAGTTGGTAGAGTTGTTGCCTAACAGCGCCAGGAACCTGGGTTCGTACCAGACTACAGGTACTATCCGTACAGAGTTTGTAGGTTCTCCCCATGACCTGAATGGGTTTTCTCCAGGAGCTCCGGATTCCTCCCACACTCCAAAGACGTACAGGTTTATAGGCCAATTGGCCTCGATAAGAATTGTAAATTGTCCCTAGCGTAAGTGTACAGAGGTCGCTGGTCAGCGCGGGCTCAGTGGGCCAAAGGACCTGTTTCTGCTGTAGTTCTAAACTAAACTAAACTAAAATCAAATCCTGCACTTCTACTTACTGTTGTCAGCTTTCTCACCCATACTACAATCAGTCTGAACAAGAGTCCCTATCTGAAACGTCGCCGATTCATGTTCTTCAGAGGTGCTGCTAGATTACTCCAGCACTTTGTGTCCTTTTCCAATAACTCTGCCCTGCTTTGTGTTTCCAGCATCTTCTGTTTATGCTTCACATATTGTTCTTTTGTCTATTGTCTATTGTCTATTGTCATAAAAATACCTCCAACACTGTCGGTACTCCCTTTGTGGAGATGGAACTTGTCTTTAGCAGAACATACTAAAAATAAAAACTGCTGACTATCAGCACATCCAGAGAGAACAATAGCTTCAGGCTGAAATGATGCATCTGCCTCTGCCAGCGGTGCCACATGTTCCATTAAGTATTCTGAGATCATTAAGGCACCAGCATTAAACCTGCCCAACTAATGACTGCACACAGGGAAAGCAAACCCTTCATACCAATGAACATTATTCAGCGTGCTTAAATAACAGAGCAAAGCAGGTGTTGTGCCGAGCAAGTTCATTACATAGAGAGTGGTGGGTGCTTGGATTGCGCTGCAAGGGGTGCTGCTGGAGGTAGTTACGATAGTGGTGTTTAAGAGGCTTTTCATAAATACTAGACTAAGTGGGACCCATTGGGTCACTATCACACGGGAAGCCTGGTCCCCCAATGCAACCCGTTCCTCCAAGGCAATATTCCACCACTCACCCATAGCCCCCAATTTCGCAGCTCATTTCCCCTCATCCCCAGCACACTCTCCCCTTCATCTTCACCCTCCTTCTTCTTTCCCCTCTCCTCCTCCCCACCCCCAATCCCTTCCTCACCTCTCCCTCCCTCTCCTTTCCCCTACCCTCAGTCACTCACCCCTCCATCCATAACTCCTCTCCAATCCCTTACCCCCTTCTATCCCTCTATCCCCCACCTCCCCACTCCTCACCTCCCCCTATCCTCTCCACTATTCCTCCCCACCTCCCCCAGTGCCCTCCTCTCCCTCTATTCCCCACGCACTACCTTCCCCACTCCCCCTCCGCTCCTCTCCCTTCTTGCATGCCCCGTCAGTGCCTGCAGAACCAGGCTCAGTGCCCAGCAGCTATGGCCGTGCGCTGTCAGAGGCGGGCGGGCGCCAGCAGAGGTGGGTGGGTGGCGGTGACTGACAGTGAACATGGCCAATCAGTGCGGCGATGGTGCAGGAAGTGGTGTCACTGTCCCGATGCTGACTGACAGGAGAGGAGACCAATCTGCCAATGCACGGATTTTAGAATTTTTAAACCTTAATAACTTTTTAAATATATCACCGTTCGGAACAAAACATTTTGCACTTGCAGTACAGGAGAATTGTGAGTCTCGGGAGGCCTGGTCCCCGAACGCAACCCATTCCCCAATGCCGTATTCCACCACTCACCCGTACCCCGGCCCAGAGTGTTCTGTAGCCGGGGTACGGGGACGGCTTCAGGTAGGGAGTATCCTGCAGCCAGGGGAGGAAGTTGGCTTCAGGCGGGGCCTGCCGGGGGTGGTGAGAAGGTGTGGGAGAGGGGGGGTGTGGGGGAGGCGAGGTGGGGGAGGTGTGCGTGGAGGAGGGGGGATGTGAGGGAGGGGGGTGTGGGGGGATGAGGTGGGTGGGGGAGGGGGTGTGGGGGTCGGGTGGTTGTGGGGGTTGTTGGTATAGGGGGGTTGTGGGGGTAGGGTGGCTTGCGGAGGTAGGGGGTTGTGGGAGAAGGGGGTTGTGGGGGTAGGGATGTTTGGGGGTGTATGTGGGAGGGGAGGAGTGTGTGTGGTAGGGGAGTATGGGGGAGTGGGTGTGGGGGCGATGTGGGTGGGGAGGGGGGTGTGGGAGGGGGGAAGAGGATGTGTGGGACGGGGGTGTGGGCTCACCGGTTCCTGGCTCGTGTTGGTGGTTGCCACCGCCGCCGCCCATGACAACAGCCACCGCTCATGCAACACAGCCACTGCATACGGAACACAGCCACCGCCCGCGGAACACAGCCGCCGCCAGCGGGACACACTGCTCACTCCACTCTTTCAGCTTTAGTCTCACCACTGGTGATTGACAGCGGGTGCAGGAAGGGGCGTCATCATCCTGGCAAATAACAGCCCAATAACCTTTGTAAAATTTCACCAATTGGAATTAAACTTGATGCATTTGCAGCACAGGAGAATGGCGAGTAAGGTGGCGAAAAATCGTAGCACTATCAGGTACCATTTTTGCGCAAATTAAAAAACAATGCAAACTGGAAGAGGACTAGATGAGAGTTTTATAAGTATTTAGATAGATAAATAGGTAAATAGATATAGGGAATGGAAGAATGTGGATCAGGTGCAGGCAGAGGAGATTAGTTTAACTTAGGATCATTTTCAGCACCGACATTGTGGGCCGAACGGCCTGTTGCTCTGCCGTACTCTCACGTGTTCTATTCTAAATTTAGAACACGTAGTAATGGGCATATACCATAGAAATAATATATAATTCAAATAATTGTACATGTGACATAGAACAGAACATAGGACATACAACATTCAACATATGGCATAGAACATAGAACAAAGAACATAGAAGCAATATTACAAAACTTACCTTCAGCGGCGCTGCAGTTCCGCCACTGGCCGTGTGCGCAACTTTGGTGCCTTTGAGTGGGGGGGGGTCAAAATGCCGTTTTCTCCTGCTTATCGGAGGCGGACTTCCTCGGGCTGCTAGCTGCTGAAGAGAAATCGATCTGACTTCCATTCCCATTTCTTTTTTTAAATCGCGATACAATTTAATAATTACATTAAAATAAAAAGCGACTTCTAACGCCCTTTAAGCCTACAATGTGACAGATCGCATGAACGGTATATTTTACATATTACCTTGTTTCTTGGGATGGATTTAATCAAATTTTACGATGTGAAAATGTGGTTTGGGCCCCATACGAATAGCAGTGTTTTTCCTGCCGATATGGGGTTCAAATTCATCACAAATGCAACGTTCCAATAGATCGCGTTCCAGAAAAACCCACTCTCTAGATGATTTAAACGCTCTTTTTTTTGGACAATCATGTCATAGGAGCATCTAAATTGTCTATATTTTGTGTTATTGTCTATCCATAGTCAATATTTTTATACTAAATATCAGTTTTAGTCTCATGTATTGTGCAAAAAAAGAATAATTTCAATTATATTGAATGGATGTTTCTAGATTAATGTATGGGAATTAAACATTAAATTCCTTCCATCTGGCATAAAAATTCATGACAGTGAGATTTAAAAATCATATTATATTGTGAATTCTTGTGTGAATGGGATTAGTTTGTTATTTCGATATTGAGGCTATTTAAAAAAAATCATTTTCTTAAGAAATGGAATCTACAGGACATATTTAATGGGAAAGTAGTGGGCAGAAAGGCATGTCATGCATGGTTTGAAGAGCAAAACCTTATAGTTTACAATGCCAAAATTGAGAAGTTGAGGAAAAACAAGGTGTACTGAGTTTTTTATTGGTTACAATCTGAGGAGTATGATGATGCTACTGATTATGATATGCCAATGTACCAGCTAGCAACTGATCTTCTGCATAAAGACTTGGTCTTTTGCTAGAAATTGTAATTTATTTACCTATCTGTTATGGACTTACAGCATATAATACAATAATATTAAAATTCTGATCTTGAGAATATCACATTTTTCAATTTTCAAGGCAGTCTGGGTGTTTATTACTGTTTCCGTCACAACGGTCAATTTTGTAATTAACTACAATTAGGTAACTAGCTAATTATATGCTTTAATTTCAGGTCATCCAAGTAAGATATTTTATATTTGTTTCAGAATGCTCCAATCTATTATAACTGAAATTTTCATTCAGTTCTCTTGATTTTTAATAAAGTTATGGACTGTCCTCGATCACAGCTTTTGTGTTAAGTCAATGGAAAATCAATAGGGAACAAGATGCTAATTTCCGAGTATGAAAATGGCCATAAACCTTTTAATACTGAGGATATGAAAGTGAATTAGGTGTCAAATTAAACTTATTTTTATGCTTTATCTGATGGGATAAATTACAGACTTGATTTTTAAAATCTCAAACATTTGTAACATTGCTAAACATAGGACATAGAAAGCATAAAAGATAGACACAAAATGCTGTGGTAACTCAGGGGTACAGGCACCATCCCTGGAGAGAAAGAATAGGTGATTGTTTGGGTCGAGACCCTTCATCAGACCTGAAACCTCTCGACCCAAAACATCACTTATTCTTGCTCCCTGGAGATGCTGCCTGTCCTGCTGAGTTACTCCAGCATTTTGTGTCTACCTTCGGTGTAAACCAGCATCTGCAGTTCTTTCGTACACAAAAAAAGCATAGAATTAAGAACGTTCTCTACATTCTAAGTTCTATGTCTTATGTTCCAAATTCTATGTTCGATGTCATATATTCTATGTTCTATGTTATGTGTTCTATGTTCTATGTTCTATGTGGTATGTTTGATGTTCTATGATGTTCTATGTTCAATGTTCAACCGTCAGACAGATCCCTGAAATACCTTAACAAGCAAGCAGTTTGAATCCCTTATGGAGAAGTCACTGTGCTTTATCCATTGAACTCATTCAAAATAAATGATAGCTCTCTGCAGATATAATTATATCTCCTGAATGGATTTACAAGATTTCCAATAGTCCAAATCCATTTTGTGTGGCATCATGTAAATACTTATTTCAGGATGGAGTCTGCTGATCACAATAGCAAACCCTGCCATTTTCTCAGGAGTAATTACGGGCGGATGTCTCAAGATCCACCCTGCTCTTTCAAGATGGTTCGACTAATTAGTTTCTGCCAAAAGGAAGGAATGTGTAAGGTTTTAATCCCACAAAATAATTGTTAAAGAGAGGGATGAGTATAAGAACATTAATTATATTCCGGTAATACACAAGGTCCATTTCAGGGTTTTGCATTTCTCATCAGGAAGGAGGGATATTTGGCATACGGGATGCCCTTAATCCTGAAAGGTCATCTGCCCATGTTCTGCAAACATGTTGCCTGACAAGCTTAGTTACTTCCAACACCTTGTGTCTTTTTTTTTGTAAACGAGCATCTGCAGTTCCTCATGTCTATATTTATTTCAGTTCGATCCCTGTTGGCAAGGTTTCAGAGGCAGCTCCTGTTTCTTAACGTCTCACCTCAAATTAATATAGTTGATCGACAATTCTGGGCATGAATTGTTTTCTGTGAATGTGTTTATGTTTACTTAATGGATTCACCTTTAGCTTTTAATTCATTCCAGCTTCTCACCTAACATGTTGGAGCTCTGCTAATGAGGGAAGGAGAGTGATTGATTGGACTAAGTATATGTAAAGGTTATTGGTCTGCCCAGACTTCAACCAATACTGCTGACTCTTATAGTCTATGGTGCTGCATATCTGAGCACCAAATGAACAAATGTAGCTCATTCAAGTGCCAAGAGCAGTTTAATTGTCATCTGTACTGACAACGGAACAATGAAATTCTAATAGCAGCCACAGGGCAGCACACTGTTGCAGCGGTAGAGTTGCTGCCTTTCTGCGTCAGAGACCCGGGTTCGATCCTGTACAGAGGTACTGTATGTATTGGGTTTTAACATTCTCCCTGTGACTGTGTGGGTTTTCTTCCCGTGCTCCGGTTTCCTCCCACACTCCAAAGTGGAGCTGTTACAGGTTTGTAGGTTAATTGGCTTCAGTAAAATTGTAAATTGACCCTAGTGTGTAGGACAGTGCTTGTGTAGGGGGAGATCACTGGTTGGCACGAACTCGGTGGGCCGAAGGGCCTGTTTCCACACAGTATCTCCAAAATCTAAATAGCACAATGGGCCTGTTAATGCAATACACACACATAATATACATCACATAAAATCAGACGCAATGTAATGGAGTAACTCATCAGGTCAGGCAGGATCTCTGGAGAACATGGATAAGCAACCCGAAACATCGCCTATCCTTGTGAGATTCAAACCATTCTCCATTAAACCCGGTCAATATCAGTTTTAATAAGGAGCCTCTATGCCTCACAGTCAAATTATCTCTTCAACATTGGACTTTGTCTTTGGAACTGATGCGCTACAATGCTGAAAACTATATTCTGCACTTTGTGTATTATTTTGTAAACCAGCATCTTCAGTGTCTTATCATAGTCATAGAGCTATACAGCACGAAAACAAGCCGCTCAGCATAACTCATCCATGCCGACCGAAATGCCCTGTCCAGTCTCATTTGGGTCTAAAAAACGGCAATGTTAATAACCACAATATTAGTGTGTTAAAACCCTTGGTGTAAATAAAGACAGTCATTGGAAGTTCACAGTTGAGGTTATTGCTTTTTCCGAAAAGTACTGTAGTCTAAGATAATGTAGGGGTATGTTTCTAAAATCTGCTTAATATTTATTGTGTAGACCTGAATGTCCATGAACCTGAAGAAAGTTTCCAGACCCAAAAACCTGTCTATCCATTCCACCCGTTCACATTAGTTCTGGGATATCAAACTACCGGCCCGCGGGATGGTTTGGGAAAAAAAAAAGTATATTCACGACCATTTATTATGTATCTGTACGGCAGCCGCTCTCTCTTGCCACTCTTTCTCTCTCGTCGCTCTCACTCTCTCACTGCTCTCTGTCCCACCACTGTCTGTGTCGCCTGCTTCACCGGCAACTTGTTGTGTGTACTTAGTAAACGATAGGCAGCAATTAACCACCCGCTGTGCTTATGCACCTACCACCCTGCACTGGAGACCACGAGGGCCCCACTTATGTCGTCAGACACAGTATGAACACATAGTACTCAGGTAAGTAACACCTGTAGCAAGGCTGACACTGTATGGTGCTGTGGTTCAAAATGCTTTCCAAGAAAAGAAAAGTTGACATCGAAGGACGGATATTCAACCATAATTGGAAAGATCGTTTTTTCTTCTGTGAGGTCAACGGCAAACCTGTGTGTCTGATATGATTGCAACAAGTGGCTGTGGCAAATGAGTACAATATCAAACAACACTATGAGACGTCACACGGAGAAAAATATGATAAGTACGCAGGACGGCTCAGAACGCAAAAGGTAAACGACCTTGAAGCAGCTTTGAAAAAACAGCAATCAGTGTTCACCAAAAGTCCAGAGACTCAAGACGGAGCTGTCAAGGCTAGCTATATTATTGCCAACAAAATAGCTGCTGTGTTGAATTCATATTCAGAGGGGAAATTTGTTTCATTAGGTCTACATTTGTGTCTGCTAATGTTCAATTTCAAATTGTTTATTTATGGAAAGGGTGTGGCTCCCAAAACAATCTTAGCCAAAATAGCTTTTTTTCCTCTCTCATCACAACTTTCTTGTAGCCTACGACTGTAAGTTAATATCAATCATAAAAGTAATGCTTGCTAGGCAATCTTCTTCATAAGAAATTAAATTTGTAAAGTGAAACACTTTGTAGTTATAGCAGAGATGGAGACACATGTGAGCAGGTTGAAAAAACAAAGGCAACGAAAGCTGTGGGAGCACGCGCACATGCACAACTGATCTGGCCCACATGAAGTCGCATTTTGCCCAATCCGGCCCTTGACCTAAAAGGGGCTTGACACCCCTGCACTAGTTTTACGTTATCTCACTTTTGCATCCACTGCACATTAGGGGCAATTTACAGAGGGCCAATTAATCTACAAACCTGCACGTCTTTGGGATGCGGGAGGAAATCAGAGCAATAGGATGAAATTCACACGTATTACAGGGAGAACGTGCAAACACCACACACAGCACCTGAGGTCAGGATTGAAACTGGGTCTCTGGCGCTGTGAGGCAGCAGTTCTACAAGCTGCGCCACTGTGAGATCCTATTCAGGAGCCTTTATGCTATCTGCTTCAGTATAAAGCACAACGTATCCTATAGTTGCTGCTTTATACTGAAGCAGATAGACACAACATTCTGGTGTAACTCATTTACTTTAACAAAGGATTCCTTTGATCCAGAGGTGCTGCCTGTCCCGCTGAGTTACTCCAGCATTTTGTGTCTATCTTCAAAGAAAACCAGCATCTGCAGTTCCTTCCTACACATTTATACTGAAGCAGAATCTACTGTGCACAACAATCGGTGACCCAGATCCATATTAACTTTCGGAGATTGAAGGGCGATGACCACTAATTGTTAATTGTCGGATATCAGCTCAGTAATGAGTGTAGGGGAATGTGCTTTATTTGGGGAATGGATTGAATGCGGATTTCACTGCCATAATGGAACGTACGTATCGAAAAGCAGGGGTATATTTATGGGTCATTTATTGGGTCAGTAATCGGAAGTCACAAGCAACTTTGAAACATAATCGGTTTTCTGACTTTGACAGCAGTTCAATATCTGGCAAAGGGCAACTAATTGAAATGTAATCTGCGTCTCCGTAACAAGCTAATTACCCATTGTAAAACTCCATTTCATTGAGTTGAACAGTCTTTGTTGAGTAACGAAAAAAAATATTTTTCCAAGTATGTACATTTCTTTTTCACATTCCCCCAATTGTGTAACATAGAATCTAGAACAGTACTGAACAGGAACAGGCCCTTTGGCCCCCAAGTCCATGCAAAAATGATGCCAAGTTAAATTAATCTCTGCCTGCACATGATCCATATCCCGCCAAATCCTGGACATCGATGTGCCTATCTAAAAGCCTCTTAAGTACCACAATCATATCTGCCTCCACCACCATGCATAGCAGTGGGTTCCAAACATCGAGCACATTCCATGTAAAAAATTTGCCCCACACTTCTATTTTAAACCTCGCCCCTTTAATCTTAAAGATATGCCCTCTAGTCGTCTTTCAATTTCAGTCAAATGTAATTTTTTCTAAACTAAACCTGGTCTTTTCCAAATGCTACTGATGAAACAAATTCTGGTGGGAAATCTAGAGTAAATGACAGGGTCCTGTAGAGCGTTCATGTATGTAGGAACTTTGGGGTGCACGAACATAGCTCTCTAAAATTGATGACACAGGTAAAAATTTCATTGTATTGTTTTCAGTGCTTAGACAATTCAACATTCTTGATTTTTTGTTCTTGACATCCTGGTCTATTCTGGCAACCTTTACACAAGAATCTGGCTGCCAGTGATTCAAAAATGTCCAAAGGCCCTGCTTTCATCATATTTTGAGTAAGCGAGCTTCAAAGACTCACAACCATTAGGGATAAACATTTTCATCACAAGATGCAAAATGCTGGAGCAACTCAGCGGGTCAGGCAGCATCTCTGGAGGACATGGATAAGTGACATTTCAGGTCAAGATCCTTCTTGAAGTGTCTTGACCAAAAACATCTCGAATTATGTTATCCAGAGATGCTGGCTGACCTGCCAAGTGACTTCGGAATTTTGCGTCCCTTTGTGTATTAACCAGCATCAGCAGTCCCTTGTTTTAACATTATATTTAATGTGAAACCCTCATTTTTGATCAGTGATACCTCTATCTCTATTCTCCCACAAAAATTAATACCCTCTTCACATCCACCATTTGAAATGCCATATGTTTCATTTGAGTCTTTCCAAATGCCTTTTAAATGTTGTTATAGTACCTGCCTCAGCTACCTCCTCTGGCAGCTCATTACATATACGTGTGCAAGATGGTCAGTATTGATATCGAAGTAACTAAAAGTAAATAAACTTCTTTCTTTTCACAAATTGTGCATCATTAAAGGTTGCACAGTGGCACAGCTGGTGAAGCTCCCACCTCACAGCGCCAAAGACCCTGATCCAATCCTGACCTCAGGTACTGTCTGTGTGGAGGTAGTACGTTCTCCCTTTCACCACGTGGGTTTCCTCTGGGTGCTCTGGTTTCCACCCACATATCAAAGACGTGCAGGTTTGATGGTAAATTGGCCTTTGCAAATGTTCCCCAGTGTGTAGGGAGTGGATGCTAAAGTTTGATAACAACAAACTAGTGTGGGTGGGCTGAAGAGCCTGTTGTATTTTTCAATTAATCAACCAATCAATAAACAAACTTGTAGAACAAACAACTGCAGATGCTAGTTTATACCAAAAATGGACACAAAGTACTTGAGTAACTCAATGGGTCAGGAAGCATCTCTGGAGATAAAGGATGGGTGAGGTTTTGGGTCGGGACCCTTCTTCAGCCTGGGTGTAAGCAAACATGTTTCGTTTGACAAGTTGTGTATCATTATAAATGATGATGAACGTTTTTCAATGTGAAACATAAACAACTATTCTATCCATGGATCGTCTCTGGCCCGCTGGTTTAAAGTGAGGGGAGAAAGATTTAATAGGAACCCGGCAGTCTTTTTTGCACAAAGAGTGGTAGGTGTATGGAGCGAGCTGCTGGAGGAGGTGTTGAGGCAGGTACTATCACAATGTTTAAGACACATTTAGACAGGTGCATGGATAGGATATGTTTAGAGGGATATGGGGCTAAATGTGGGCAGGTGAGATTAGTGTAGATGAGGCATGTTGGTTGATGTGGGCAAGTTAGACCGAAGGGCCTATTTTCATGCTGTATGAATCTGTAACTCATTATTTGGTTTACAGATGAGACAGTATCTGTACAGTCTCCATCTATGGCCAGCGTACACTCTATTTGTTCGTATGTTTCCTTTGCAGTCTGCCATGGTGTTGCCATGTGCTTGGACAAAGCACATCTCTGTTGACCGAACTTGTCCTGGACACTCATGAAATTGGAGTCTCGCTCGTGTAATTAGCTGATTAACTTTACAATCGGCGCTCACTAAGAACATAATTGCATACATTACCGGATTGAGGTGTATAGGATCATGAGGGTCATGGATAAATTGAAGGCTCACAGTGGACTACTGCAGGTGGGACATGTTGGTCAGTGTGGGCAAGTTTGGCCTAAGTGCGTTTCCACACTGTATGGCTCTACGACTCTATGACTGACTCTACATCTCTAAGTCAGGATGGTGTTTGACTTCCAGATGATGGTGCCTTCTTGCCTGGCTGCCTTTTACTTCCACATTGCGAAAGTCATGTTTTGGAAGAATCTGGTGAATGGCCTCAGTCCATTACATTTATGCTTTGCAGTTGCCAAGAACACAGCAACATTTTACTTGAATATTGAAGCATTAAGCCCATTAAACATCCCAAGCCACTTTAATTCCAGGAACATTTCAAGCAATATTTGGCACATAAGCCAATTTAATTCCAGGATGTCATCAATGCCCACAAGAATTGGCAGTTTTGATGAGCTAAAAGAGACAGAACATTTTCAGTGGAGAATCTTTTATTCTTTGACTTGCCCACCACCAACACCACTGATGCCAGTCCATGTGTTTCAAAGTCAGGAGAGTGCATCCCATAGTAGTTCAGGCATTCCTGCACAGTGGAGCAGCTAGTAGAGCCATTGTCCTGTAGTGCCCGAGTCCCAAGTTCAATTAAGACCTTGGATGCTGTCTGTATAGAGTTTCTATGTTCTCCCTGTGCACAACCCACTAATCACTGTGTTGCTTTGTGTCCCATAGCTACAGGCAAGGTTTGTATTAAAAAACGAGACACAAGATGCTGGAGTAACTCAACCAGTCAGGCAGCATCTCGGGAGAAGATGGATAGTTAGTAGGTCCATGCTCCCCAGAGATGTTGCCTGACCTGTTGAGTTACTTCATCACTTTGTATCTTTTTTTTGCACGCTGGCATCTGCTGTTCCTTGTCTCTTAGCTTTGTATTAAGGCTAACATGATAGTCTAACATTTGTTAATCAGGCACAAGTCCTCATCAACTTAGTATTTAATCAGCAAACCAGGGCTAGTTCAGAGAAAAATAATTGCACAAAGCATGGCAGGTGCTGAAATAATTCACACAAATGTTTTTTTTCTTGAGAGATAATAATATAATATAAAAGATGAAAAGAAACCACAAAAGGGTTTTGTTCAAAGTTGGCCTCTATGACCAACTGAATCTACGTCCTTGACTGTCTAATTCTCTTAAGACAATCTAGCAGATATCTGAGGCCTAAGATTCATTTGCTTGAACCTTTTGAACATATCCCTACATTAAATTCCAGGCACTCAGCAGTCTTTTGCTGCATTCATCCATCAGTTATATATTCAAGGAGCAGTCCTGCAAGGAAACAGGCCCTCCAGCCCATCTTATCCATGCCAAGCAAGTTGACATTTTGGGCTGATCCCATTTCGCTTCATTTGGCCCCATAGCCCTCTGTACCCTTGCTAATCCTACATCTGTCCAAATCATATACATTAAAACTCTGATCTTGTTAGTGTGTATATGCGTGTGTGTATATGTGGTTGTCTTTACATCTTTACGAAAACACTACGCGGTAATGATTACATTTTTACATATTCCGGTTGTCATTTTTCCCGTCGAGGCCGGGAGCACCATATCTGAACATTCAATGCTTTATTTCTCGACAATACTAATTAAAGTTTAAAATCATCAAAAGACTTTGATATTAAAACCATCAGCTTCAAATGCTGACATCACAATAGCTCAGTTAGCAGAGACCAGCCTGAATGAAGATTTTATATCGTAAATCTCGTAATGTGACTACGTGAAGAACGCGCCAGCCCGCATGCTCGTCAATACGTTGATGCATGGCGCGGGATTCAGAGCAGTTCGAAACTGCTCCGGCAGGTAAGACAATTTTGTTTCAGGAATGGGCCGCTGCTCCGAAAATAGGTGCAGCGGGCCCGGAGAAGCTGATGGGCGCAGCCTGTGCAGCTACCGGCCGTTGGAGCTCTGAACGGGAGCAGGCGGCCGGACATGGTGAAGTCACCGGTGAGGCTGGTGATGGGAGCAGGCGGCCGAACTTTGTGTGGCCACCAGTGAGGCTCCGGATGGGAGCAGGCGGCTGGTCTTGGTAAAAATGTTGGGCGCGACCCATACAGCTACCGCTTTGAGGCTCCGAACGGGAGCAGGCGGCTGGAATTAGAAAAGCTAATGGGAGTGACCCATGCAGCCACCACCAATAAGGCTCTGGATGGGAGCAGGCGGCTGGAATTGGGGAAGCTGACGGGCGTGACCCGTGCAGCTACCGCCACAGTAGGCTCCGGAAGAGAGCAGGCGGTTGACAAGGAGAAGTTGACAGGCGCGACCCATTCAGCCACCTCCGTGGAGGCTACAGAAGGGATCAAACAGTGGTATGTGGATAACCTGAAGGGCGCGACCCGTACAGCTACCTCCATTGAAGCTCCGGAAAGGAGCAATCGGGAGTCACTAGTTGGCCCCGCAAAAGCAGCCTGTTGAACCAGGCTTGTAGTACTGGCAGGCGTGACCTGTCCTGTGAGCCCCGCTGAGGCTCTGAAGGAGCAGCTGGCCAAAGGAGCAGCCTGTTGATCCAGGCTAGGAGAAACTGGCATCGGGATCTGCACAGTCTGCTCCAGCAAGACTCCAAAATAGGCAGAAGGCCTCAGGGGCAGCCTGTCAAATTAAGCTCGGAGCATTGGCAGGCACGGCCTGTTCTGTGAGCTTCACTAAGGCTCTGAAGGAGCAGAAGAGTCACAGGAGCAGCCTGTCGAATTAGGCTTGGAGTAATGGCAGGCGCGCCTGTTAAAGGAGAAGAAGGGGCGGCCTGTCTTACCAGGCTGGGAGTAACTGGTAGTGTGCCCTGCACAGTAAGCTCCAGCAAGGCTTCAAAGAGGCTGTAAGCCAAAGGAGCAGTCTGTCCCGTTGGGCCTCGATAGAGTGGATGTAGAGAGGATGATTCCAGTAGTGGGAGAATCTGGGTCAAGAGAGTACAGCCTCAGAATAAAAGGACATACATTTAGAATACAGTTGAGGAGGAATTTCTTTAAGCTGGGGGTGGTGAATCTGTGAAATTCATTGCCACAAACAGTGGTGGAGGCCGTCATTGGGTATTTTTCAAGTGGAAATTGATAAGTTATTGATCCCCTTTCTTCAATCCATGTTGGTTCCATCCAATCCTATTGTTATTGTCTAAAAGCCCTGTTTCAACTTTGTTAATTATAGATTCCAGAATATTTCCCATTACTGATATCAGACTAGCAGGCCCACAGTTCCCTCTTTTCACTCTTCCTCGTTTTATAGAGAGTGGGGAGCTCCTTCATTTTACTCTCCCTCTTTTCAGAAAGAAGGATATGGATCTTATGCAGGGAGATAAGATTAGTATTACGTGGCATCATGTTCGGCACAAATATTATGGGGCAAAGAGTCCGTTCCTATGCTGTACTGTTCTATGTTCTATAGAGTTAAGTAGAAAGCAGAGTATTTCTAATAAAAATGGGAATTGAATGCATTGGTTGAACACCAGGGACCTAAATGTCCTTGAATAGGAATCACTGAAAGTTCATGCGCTGGTACAGCAGGTAATTAGGAAGGCAATCAGATTATTGATCTTTACTGCAAGAGGATTTGAGTACAAGAAGAGAGACAATTTTCTTCAATTACAAAGAGCTCTTTTGAGACTGAATCTGGAATAGAGTGTACAGGCTCAGAGTGCACAGGCTCTAACGAGCTTTCAGCAGAGGGATTCCGATGATGGTAAGCTTGTCCTCTGTGGAAAGGTTAAGCAGAATTGGTCTAAACTCTCTGGAGTTTAGAAGAATAAGAGGTGATTTTTTTAGTTTAGTTTAGTTTAGTTTATTGCCACATGTACCGAGGTCCAATGAAAAGCTTTTTGTTGCATGTTATCCAGTCAGTGGAAAGACAATACATGATTACAATCAGGCCATCTACAGTGTACATATACAGGATCAAGGGAATAATATTTAGTGCAAGATAAAGTCTAGTAATGTAGCCCGAGGGTCTTCAATATGGTGAATGGCAGGTCAGGACCGCTCTTTTGTTGTTGATAGGATGGTTCACGCCATTGGCTGTTAACAGCTGGTCACTAAGAAACTGCTTCCCCTAAATAGGGGTTCTGGGTATCACGCTCTGTAACAAAATTGTTCTGTATCTCTTCAACTCCTACCTAAAGATTGGGAGGAATAAGAGAACTGAGAGGGAGTGATTGAGTGTACACCATTTTAACTGAGTCATGTGATTATGCATTGGTGGCCTTTTGACCCACGCCAACCGAGGCAGCGGTACTAGAATTGCCTGCATTTGGAGTATTAAATTGATGGATCTGTGCACAACTTTTTACACAGCTTTATGGGATAGAAGTGAAGATGATTTTTTTTAGAGTATTTGTTCATAAATAAATTCTCCCTGTAATCCCTGACATTTTTAACAAATAGATTGAGAATATTTTGTCATAAAGATATAGTGCATTCAGGAAGTCTGAAAAAATGCTTCACAAGTCTGATATCGAACCACGAGAGTTTAATCCAAAGCCGACCAGCATAACTTAGGAAAGCATAAATGATCTGAGAGGTATCTGATATGCTGAGAAGGTTTAAGAGACTGAACCTTGGGTTCAAAATTTTAAAAGGAAATTCAAGGGGAACAGGTTTATCGAGGTTTGGTGGAATATAGATCTCACCAGTCCAAGATGTGGTTGGAGGGAAACATCAGAAGATTCTCCAGAGAAGCTAGAAATTTATGAAATTATTTTCTCGTAATGCTTTGCAGTTCAATTTCTCTCTCGTGACTTGCTCCAGAAGCTTTACCATGTATTTCAATCAAAACATAATCTTGATCTCAAATCTACATTTCAGTCAATGGTTAAACTAAACCCAGTGCACTGAATTTTTTACATACTGTATATGAGCATGATATATAATTATTGTAATGAGAAAGATGAAGTAAATACTAGCTGAAATAAATACAGGTCTTCAATTGATTTTCCAGCACCCTTGGTTCCAGAGCCTTGCTGTAATATCCATTTTGCCGGACAAACAGAGGTCACGGCCATGGGGGGCCTAGATACCATCCAGCAAAGTTGGACACGGAAGTCAGCTATGGGAATGGATTCTCCGCCTCCGCCCAGGCCGGAGTTCCAGAGTCCCAGCCACAGGAGACAAATTTGACCCCCCAATCGGCATGGAGATCCAAATGAAGTCCAGACTGGCCACCTACCACAGCGTAGGTGCGACATTTTCAGAGGGGACTTCCAGGGGGGATTTCAAATGTGCTCTCATAATTTTGTCCGGATTAGAGGAGTTGTCGGACAACGAATTGCCAGAAAATCGTTGGTGGATCTGTACTACTGTTCAAGTCAATCTTTCACAACAGTGGCACAGTGAGTACAGCCGCTGCATCACTGTGTCAGGAACCTGAACTCGATCTGACCTTCACTGCTTGTGGAGTAAATCCTTACCTTGTGGAGTAAATACTAGTAGGAGATGTGCGTGGCACGGTTTTTACACAGAGAATGGTGGGTGCTTGTGCTACCAGGTGTGGTGGTGGAGGCCGATATGATAGTGGTGTTTAAAATACCTTTGGATAGGCACATGGATATGCAGGGAATGGAGGAATATAGATCACATGCAGGTAAATAAGATTTGGACTTGGCATCATGTTCGGCACTGATATTTTGGGCCGAAGGGCCTGTTCCTTTACTTTAGACTTTAGAGACACAGCATGGAAAGTGGGCGTTCAGCCCACTGAGTCCACACTGACCAACGATCACCCACACATCAGCACTATCCTATATAGGTATGTTGCAAAGCTTACCTGAAGATCACTGAAAATCTGTCCCAGCCCGTGTGCGCGATTTTGGCGCCGTTTAGAGGGGGGCGGGTTTAAAACGCGATTTTCCCTAGGCTGTTCAAATCGAGGTTTTTCAGCCTAGTTAATTATTAACGAAAAATCGCTGGAAGATTCCGTAGCTGGAGCTATTTTTAGTTTTAAGGGTTTTCTTTACTTGTTATAGTAGGTTAAAAATTAACCTCTAAACCCGCAACCGGAAGGTAGGCTGGTTATTTTTACATTAAAAAGGGCTTCTTAAGATCCCTTTATACAAAGTTTAATGTTGCGAGTAGCTAATTTAGGCCTCATTATATCCCGCAGTATTTTTCTGGGCATTTGAGGGCACAAATCTACCGCAATGTGAACGTTCTAAACCAGCGCGTTCCCAGGATCCCACTAAAAAGCTGATTTAAATGGACTTTAATTTACAGCAATTGAATACTAAATTCCTTCCATTTGGCCTATAAATCAATGTAAATGAGATTTAAAAATCATGTTTTATTGTGAATTATTTGTGAACATTATTTGGACACTTAGGCTATTTAAAAATGTTAATCATTTATTAAGAAATTGATAGATGTTTAGATCTAGTAATTGAAGTTTGAAATTAGCTACAATTGGGTAACTAACTAATTATATGCTTTAATTTCAGGTCATCCAAGTAAGATTCTTTTATATTTGTTTCTGAATGCTTCAATCTATGATAACTGAAAATTTCATTCAGTTCTCTTAATTTTTAAGAAAGTTATGTGCTTTTGACTGTCCACGATCACAGCTTTTTTGTTATGTCCATAGAAAATTAATAGGGAACAAGATGTTAATTTCCGAGTATGAAAATGGCCATAACTTTTTAAATACTTGAGATATGAAAGTGAATTAGATGTCAAATTAAACTTATTTTTATGCTTTATCTGATGGGATAAATTGCAGGCTTGATTTTTTAAATCTCAAAATTTTGTAACATTGCTATCCTATACACTAGAGACAATTTACAATTTACAGAAGCCATTTAATCTATAAACCAGTAGGTCTTTGGTGTGTGGGAGGAAACTGGAGCCACCGGAGAAAACCCATGTGGTCAAAGAGAGAACATTCAACCTCCGTATAGACGGCACCCATGGTCAGGCTTGAGGGGCCGTCAGTGGTCTCCTTCTGCTATTATTTTCTCCACACAGATATCACCCACAGTCGGGGTTGAACCCTGGTCTCCGGTGCTGTAAAGCAGCAACTCTACCGCTGTGCCATCTGTGATATAATATTCTACACTATGTTCAACGTGAAAGTTAACATTGCGTTATTTGCTTCTAAATTAACTGAATGTTTTGAGCAGCCTCCATTGACAGAACAGCTGTAAACTCTTATTCAAATTGAATTAATACAATGCTTTCTCTGCTTTCATTATAGTTAGTCAGAGATCCCTCAGCACAGCCCTCGGGAAACATCTTGATCGAAGCTAAAAAAAAGATGCCTAAGAGCGTAGCATTTTAAAACAGAGAGGAAGTAATTGTTTGCTATATAACTAGCAGACATTGCCACTATATTTCTCATTCCAGACTCCTGAGGCTTCAAGCATTATGACAGAACGCTAATGCAACATTACCAGTTGGGACTGTTTCCTTTCAAGCTCCACCAAATTTATTCCAGCCCAACATTTAATAATTTTGCCTTTGATTGAAAAAGTATTTGAATGTGCAAACCGGTCTGTGGAGTGGATGTTTACGAATCAGTTTGGAGAATCCTCGAATCTCCATTGAGATAAGAAAAGTATAATCCAATTTCCTCTATGATTATCATGAAAGCCACTCATTCCCTCATCAATAATAAGGATCCTTATTAATCTTTCACCACAGCGGTGCAGCTGGTAAAGTTGCTACCTCACCACACCAGAGACCCGACCACAGCTCGGGTGCTGTCTGTGTGGAAAATATAGTAGCAGGAGGTGGCTACTCTGCCCCCTCTAGCCTGCTCTACTGTGCAATGTGATCATGGCTGGTCTATGTTAGCCTCATCATTTGCCACCTATATGTTGTGCCAGTTCCCCGTAAACCTTCAATTCCTTGATCTTTCAAATATTTCTATCTATTTATCTTTCTCCACCTCAAATATTTCTAATGATCTGAATTTCACCAGCCTGGAGGGCAGATAATAGTAGGATTAAACGAGAATTTACCAGTTTGAAGTTTGTTCTGTATTTTAGGAGGAGTTACGATGAGGGATTACATGAAGACCCCGTCCAGCACGCATGCGCGACATACTTCAAAGCAGCGGTGTGGAATCACAGAAACAACACAATAATTGAAATAAACATAGTAAAGATAAGGAGAACTAAGTTACCAGTTGATCTCTATAATTGAGGGTGGGAGCGGAGGGCACGTAATCCCTCATCGTAATTCCTCATAAAATACAGATCAAACTTCATACTGGTAAATTCTCGTTTAATCTTACTATTTTACTTGAGTGACTATTTTACGTGAGTGACTACATGAAGATTTTAAAGCTCTGTGATTTCAAACCGTGTAACAGTCCACACTTCACTCGCTGCCGAAGTCATCCAAGGGAGGAAGTATGTTATCATAATCAACCATGAATCTGTTTGTAAAACAATAATAGTATTTATTTGAAACAATAACAAAGAAAAATAATGCTCCCCCGGGCTTAAATTATATGTTTGCAGAGTCCAAAATTCTTTCTGCAAATAAAACAGGTTCTGCTAACGGCTTGTCGTAGAACGTTTGGAATGTTCTCTCCATGGACCATCCCGCTGTTGCCAGGATGTGGTCTAATGGCACGTCCATTCTTTTAGCCGCCGACCTGGATGTTGCCCTGGTGGAGTGAGATGTGTAAATGTCAGTATCCACTCCCGCAGCTCCCAGTACCTGTTTGAGCCATCTGGAGATGGTTTGGCTCAACACCCGACCATGTGTTTTTTTGTAGCTGACCCATAGAGCTTTCCCTCTCCCTCTGGATTCTTTAGTTGTGTTGATGTATAACAGCAAATGAGTCATGACACATAACCGGGGGTCAGGTGGGTACGCCCGAAATTCCATAACAAGACCTGAGGTTCCTGGTCTGCTCTGTTTTACCAGCTCCTGAATGGTGAAAGTTATTTGGTCTGGTGTTATGGCCATGTTGTCCAGTCTGAGTAAATGGAGGGACTGGACCCTTTGTGCTGAGACTAGCGCCATCAGCATGACCGTTTTCAGGGTTAGCTGTTCCAGAGTGAGGGATCTGGCTGGTGACCATCCCCTTAGGTATGTCAGGCAACACTGACATCCCAGATCTTAGTATACCTGGGTCTTGGGGGGTTTGTATTGAAGATCCCTCTCATTAATTTGATCACCAGCGGATGAGACCCTATGGCCTGTTGTCCTGGTACCTGTCTTAGGTAGGCTGACAGTGCACTCCTAGCACAATTGATAGCGCTATAGCTCAGTCCTTCATCATGGTGAAGGCCGGCCAGGAACTCCAGTACCTTTGTTATGGTGGTTGTTGTGTAGGCTGTCCCAGTTCTCAAGCAGTATGTTTCCCATTTTCTTATGCTCGAGAGGTATTGATTTCTGGTGGAAATACGGTGGGAAGCTGTCATCATGTCCATGGTCCTGCTAGACAATCCCAGGTCCAGTAAAGTTCTTTTCAGAATCTGCAACCCAGTCGGTTAATTCTGTCATGGCATGGATGACATCTGTGAGTCAATAGGTCTGGGCCACTGGGAATGGTCATTGGTGTTTCAATGACCCTGTCAAGGACCACTGGGAGCCATGGCTGTGTAGGCCAGTCGAGTACTACCAAAATGCCTGAAGCAGGGTCCATCTGTATTTTGCATAGTACCCGACTGATGTGGCAGAAGGGGGGAAAGGCATAGAAAAAATAGTTCCCCCAGTTCAGCGAGAATGCATCCATCGCCGCTGCCTCAGGGTCTGGTTCCCAAGCGACATACATTGGTACCTGGTGATTCAGTTGGGATGCAAAGAGATCGATATCTCGTGTGCCATATTGCTTTGTGATTTCAGCAAATACTTTGGGGTTTAACATCCATTCGGTGTTATCATTAAACTTGTGTGACCTGGTGTCTGCCACTGTATTTAGCTTACCTGGTAGGTAAGTTGCTGATAGCCAAATATGTTTATCGACACACCATTGCCAGATTGTGTTGGCCAAATTGTCACATGATATCGATTTTATCCCACCCATATGGTTAATATAGGCCACCACTGTGATATTATCAATCTGCAAACGAACATGCAAATGGTGCATATTTGTACAATATGCTTTTAAACCATAGAACGCACCCAACATTTCCAAATAGTTTATGCCCAGTGTCTGTAGTAGTGATGATTCTAGGTTAGTCCATCTACCACCTGTGCTAGATATGGTATTAGTTGCTTCCCAGCCTTGAGCACTGGCATCTGTTTGCATAGTTAACGTTGGGTTATTGATCATGATAGGACTGGAACTATGCCAAACGTTTTCTATCCACCATTGTAACTTTGATATTGCTTCAATGGGCAATTTCATGGTTCGGTCAAAATGACCAGTATGTCGTTTTAATGTTTGCACCTTTGCTCTTTGTAAATTTTGATAGTGCAAATGTCCCAACTGGGTAGCTGGAAATGCAAATACTATTTTGCCAATTACTCTTGCCACTTGTCGGATGATTGGTCGATTGTTAACCATTAATTTGTTACACATCTGTGCCAATTCTGCTGGTTTCTCTTTTGGCAACGTTACAGACATGTGGACTGAGTTAATTGTGAATCCCAGATGGTCCATAGTTGTGGGTGGCATCAACTTAGATTTATCTGGATGTAAGACAAATCCCAAGGTTTCAAATAAATGTTTAGTAGCTAATACATCTGATTTAGCTAATCCCATGGTTTTGCCAATTATCAAAATATCATCAAGATATGCCATTACAATATGTTTTTGTTTTATTAATATTGCCAAGGCTTGTTTTAATATCTTGGTAAACAGTCTTGGGGCTGATGTTATCCATTAGGCAACGATTTGAACAGCCACAGTTGCCCCATCCAGGTAAAATTTAGGTATCTACGATGATCCTTATGAATAGGTACTGAATAGTAGGGATCTTTTAAATCAATGCTTGCCATAAAGTATCCTTTGGAAATCAGTTGTTTGGCAGTCACAAATGTTTCAATTTTAAAGTGTATATAATTAACAAAAGTATTCAATGTAGTTAAGTCAATGATGATGCGACATCCACCATCTTTTTGGTTTTAGTGAATATATTTGAGACAAATTCCAAAGGTTCATGTTCAGATTTTTCAATGATACCTTTTGTATCACCAGTTCTGCTTTTCCCTCCAGTTTTTCTTTTAGTGAGAGGGTAAAACCCTTTTGGGGTGCATGCTGAACTGGTGGCATGCTTTTTTAAATAAATTCAATTTTGTATCCTCAAATACTGTTAAGTATATAACTATCAAGTGTGATAGTCCTCCATGCTTCCATGAACAGGTGCAGTCTTCCCCCTGTTAATATAGTTCCAAACTTTTTATATGCTGGTAGGAACCAGACCCACCAACCTCCATTGTTATTTGTGTATTCATTTCTTGTGTTTCTCGTTCTTCGTCTGTCGGGGTGGTGCTGGGTGGGGGTGGCGCATTTTCCATGGGGCCCGCTCTGGGCCCTGGCCTAAAAAAGGCTTCCGGGGATGGTGTGCGGGCTCCGAGCTTTCACCAGTCCCATGGAATTGACGTCGACGGGTGGATGCGATGGGGTACTGCCGTCTGGGTTGAGTGGTTCTGCTCGTCCCGGGACCTGCCCTCATGAGGCCAAATGCTTTTGATTCCTCATCCAGGTCTTTGACTTGTATGGGCAAGTCCTTGCCAAATAGCAGGGTCTGCGGTTCTGAGGCCAGTGTTCTGCACAGTCCTGCAAATTTCAGATTGAGAGCAGGCCTTATTGCTTCCTTGCTGAGGTTATTGATCTCGTACTGTGTGTTACACAGTAGAGCCAGGGTATCTTGCTGATAAGTAGTCATGTCTACCCCGTCCAAGGAATGGGCATAGGAGGTAATTGCTGATGTCAGGAACTTCAGTATATGCTGCAGTTTCAATTCTTGGGTTCTGATACCCTGCCCAATGTACCTCCAGATTTGACTGTTGACGGCAGGTACATTGAGCGAAACGCAGTTCTCTGGAGGCGAGTAGACGTCCAACGCCTCATTGACTACCTGTTCTTGCAATGGTTTAAACGACAGGTAGTCAATGCTGGCCGCTGGTTTGGGCTGCAACGGCCGCCCTGATCGTGGTGTAGCCACATAGCAGTTCACTACTCCCAGCAGCTCTTCCTGTTCCTGTACCCCGTGCATACTCCCGATATCTTTGGCCAGTGACCCCTGTTCCTGACCAGCTCAGTCCTGGTCGCCAACGCTCCCCTCTGCTGAGTGAGATGCGATGGCCAGTGCATGGTATTGCACTGGGGCGGGAGTGCCTGTGCTCCCTTGGCGAGCTTGCCACATCTCCCGGATCAAATCTCGCTGAAGCATTTGCTCCATGAGCCTCTCCATCTGGCTCAAACGGCCACCTTTGCCGCTCTCGGGCAGCGAGTCTTCCGCACGGACTCGTCCGAGTAAACCGGCCAGTCCAACCTCCTTTTTGCCTTGCCTCCAGCCCGCTGCTGTTGTTCAGGCTGTGCTAGCGGCACTGGGCTCGGCTCAGAATTGCTGTCGGTGACTGTGGAATGCAACGTGTGCGGTCCAGGTGCCGCCGGTCACCCACCACTAATGGAACTCTACTGTTCCGTCGGAGTCGAACGAGGAACGACCTTTTTTCCTTGTTTTGCCATGTTCATCCTGTGAGTGCACAAACGAGAAGAAGGTATACGTAAAACACGACCTCAGAGTAAGTTACTTATCTGAAGGTCCCATTTTTAAACTTCTAGCGGGAGCGCCTGTACTCCCGTTCGTCGCTGTTGCACTGCGTGAGACACTATGTCGCGCATGTGTGCTGGATGGGGTCTTCACGTAGTCACTCACGTGACTCCGAAGTAAAATTCCAGAGTTTAGTTTAGTTTGGTTTGGTTTGGTTTGGTTTGGTTTGGTTTATTTTAGAGATACAGTGTGGAAACAGGCCCTTTGGCCTACCAAATCCAATGCTCCCTGTACATTAGTTCTATCCTACACACTGGGGACAATTTATGAAAGCAAAGTACCCTACAAACCTGCACATCTTTGGTGTATAGGAGAAATCTGGAGCACCTGGAGAAAACCCACACAGTCACAGGGAGATCGTACAAACCCCTATACAGGAGCACCGGTAATCAGGATCAAACCTGGTTCTCTGGCATTGTGAGGCATCAACTCTACTATGGCATCACTACACCGCCCTAAAGAACCCTTCTATCAGGCCTTCCCTCAACTTCCGATGCTCCAGAAAAAACAATCCAAGTTTGTCCAATCTCACCTTACAGCTAATACTCAATTCCAGGCACCAATCTGGTAAACCTCATACTGAGAGAGTCACGTGATGGTAGATGGAGGTAGAATTATTGTTTGGACTGTTGCTTGGACTGTTGATGTGATACATGTTCAACATATTGTGTTCAGTGTCCTCCTGTAACCTGCTCCATTCAAAGTAATCTTTCCTACCTTTCTCTCTGCATTTAAAATGTCACTTTAGACATGAGGATACCTTATCATCGGTCCTCAGTTGAACTTAAGATGAAATTAACTTTCTGTCTGTCCCCTTTCCAAATCAATGAATCATCTACTCAAAATGCTTGCCAGCTTGCATTTTAAAGGTCACATTCTTACTTTTTAATTCATAATAGGAAAGTTATTTGCACTGGACAGTGGTATAATCGTTAAAGGTTATATAATTACTTGCAGGCATTTTTCATCATGATTTAGTTCGGGAATACAGAGTTACTTTGCGATTCACAAATTTTCTATTACATTACACATTTAAGCTTTCAATAGATAGTGATATAATTCAGAAGTCTGTGTTGGGATATCAAGAGTCAAGTTGATGTACAGGGAGTGGATGAGAAAGTGGAATAACATTGACAATGTGAATGGATGATGGATGGTTGACAGGGACTCAGTGGGCCGAAGTGCCCGTTTCCATGCTGTATCTATAAACTCTAAACTCTTAACACAGAAACATAGAAAATAGGTGCAGGAGTAGGCCATTCAGCCCATTCGGCCGTTCAAGCCTGCACCAACTCAGTATTCCATCCCTGCCTTCTCTCCATACCCCCTGATCCCTTTAGCCACAAGGGCCACATCTAACTCCCTCTTAAATATAGCCAATGAACTGGCCTCAACTACCTTCTGTGGCAGAGAATTCCACATTCACCACTGTGTAAAAAATGATTTCCTCATCTCGGTCCTAAAAGTCTTCCCTCGTATCCTTAAACTGTGACCCCTAGTTCTGGACTTCCCCAACATCGGGAATAATCTTCCTGCATCTAGACTTTCCAACCCCTTAAGAATTTTGTAAGTTTCTATAAGATCCCCCCTCAGTCTTCTGAATTCCAACGTGTACAAGCCGAGTCTATCCAGTCTTTCCTCATATGAAAGTCCTGCCATCCCAGGAATCAGTCTGGTGAACCTTCTCTGTACTCCCTCTATGGCAAGAATGTCTTTCCTCAGATTAGGAGACCAATACTGTACGCAATACTCCAGGTGTGGTCTCACCAAGACCCTGTACAACTGCAGTAGAACCTCCCTGCCCTTATACTCAAATCCTTTTGCTATGAATGCTAACATACCATTTGCTTTCTTCACTGCCTGCTGCCCCTGCATTCCTACTTTCAATGACTGGTGTACCATGACACCCAGGGCTCGTTGCATCTCCCCTTTTCTTAATCAGCCACCATTCAGATAATAATCTACTTTCGTGTTTTTGCCACCAAAGTGGATAACCTCACATTTATCCACATTATACTACATTTGCCATGCCTTTGCCCACTCACCCAACCTATCCAAGTCACCTTGCAGCCTCCTAGCATCCTCCTCACAGCTACCACTGCCCCCCAGCTTTGTGTCATCCGCAAACTTGGAGATGTTGCATTCAATTCCCTCATCCAGATCATTAATATATATTGTAAATAGCTGGGGTCCCAGCACTGAGCCTTGCGGTACCCACTAGTCACTGCCTGCCATTCTGAAAAGGACCCGTTTACTCCTACTCTTTGCTTCCTGTCTGCCAGCCAGTTCTCTATCCACATCAATACTGAACCCCCAATACTATGTGCTTTATGCTTGTATGCTAATCTCTTATGTGGGACCTTGTCGAAAGCCTTCTGAAAGTCCAGATATAACACATCCACTGGTTCTCCCTTATCCACTCTACTAGTTACATCCTCGAAAAATTCTATAAGATTCGTCAGACATGATTTACCTTTCATAAATCCATGCTGAACTCACCACTTTCCAAACGTGCTGCTATCCCATCTTTAATAACTGACTCCAGAATTTTCCCCACCACCGATGTTAGACTAACTGGTCTATAATTCCCCATTTTCTCTCTCCCTCCCTTTTTAAAAAGTGGGGTTACATTAGCTACCCTCCAGCCCTCAGGAACTACTCCAGAATCTAAAGAGTTTTGAAAAATTATCACTAATGCATCCACTATTTCTGCAGCTACTTCCTTAAGTTCTCTGGGATGCAACTTATCCGGCCCTGGGGATTTATCGGCCTTTAATCCATTCAATTTACCTAACACCACTTCCTGGCTAACCTGGATTTCACTCAGTTCCTCCATCTCATTTAACCCCCGGTCCCTTGCTATTTCCGGCAGATTATTTATGTCTTCCTTAGTGAAGACAGAACCAAAGTAATTATTCAATTGGTCTGCCATGTCCTTGTTCTCCATGATCAATTTGCCTGTTTCTGACTGCAAGGGACCTACATTTGTTTTAACTAATATTTTCCTCTTGACATGTCTATAAAAACTTTTGCAGTCAGTTTTTATGTTCCCTGCCTGTTTTCTTTTATAATCTATTTTCCCTTTCCTAATTAAGCCTTTTGTCCTCCTCTGCTGGACTCTGAATTTCTCCCAGTCCTCTGGTAGGCTGCTTGTTCTGGCTAATTTGTAGGCTTCCTCTTTTGTTTTGATACTATCCCTGATTTCCCTTGTTATCCACGGATGCACTACCTTCCCTAATTTAGTATTTTGCCAAACTGAGATGAACACTTGTTGTAGTTCATCCATGCAGTTTTTAAATGCCTTCCATTGCATATCCACCGTCAACCTTTTAAGAATCATTGGCCAGTCTATCTTGGCCAATTCACGTCTCATACCCTCAAAGTCACATTTCTTTAAATTCAGGACCCTTGTTTCTGAATTAACAATGTCACACTCCATCCTAATGAAGAACTCAACCATATTATGGTTACTCTTGCCCAAGGGGCCATGCACAACAAGACTGCTAACTAACCCTTCCTCATTACTCAATACCCAGTCTAAAATAGCCTGCTCTCTCGTTGGTTCTTCTACATGTTGGTTTAGAAAACTATCCCACATACATTCCAAGAAATCCTCTTCCTCAGCACCCCTGCCAATTTGATTCACCCAATCTATATGTAGATTGAAGTCACCCATTATAATGGTTTTACCTTTGTTGCACGCATTTCTAATTTCCTGTTTGATGCCATCTCCAACTCCACTACTACTGTTAGGTGGCCGGTACACCATTCCCACTAGCATTTTCTGCCCCTTAGTGTTTCGCAGCTCTACCCATATCGATTCCACATCCTCCAAACGAATGTCCTTCTTTTCTATTGCGTTAATCTCCTCTCTAACCAGTAACGATACCCCGCCTCCTTTTCCTTTCTGTCTATCCCTCCTGAATATTGAATATCCCTGGATGTTCAGCTCCCAGCCTTGGTCACCCTGGAGCCATGTCTCCGTGATCCCAACTATATTCATTAATAACTATCTGCACATTCAACTCATCCACCTTATTACGAATGCTCCTTGCATTAAGATACAAAGCCTTCAGGCTTGTCTTTACAACATTCTTACCCCTTATACAATTATGTTGAAAAGTGTCCCTTTTTGATTTTTGCCCTAGTTTTGTCTGCATGCCACTTTTACTTTTCACCTTGCTACGTATTGCATCTACCCTCATTTTACACCCCCCTGCCTCTCTGCTCTTGCGCCCTCCCCCTGCCACATTAGTTTAAATCTTCCCCGACAGCACTAGCAAACACTCCCCCAAGGACATTGGTTCCATTCCAGCCCAGGTGCAGACCGTCCTGTTTGTACTGGTCCCACCTCCCCCAGAACTGGTTCCAATGCCCTAAAAATTTTAATCCCTCCCCCTTGCACCATTTTTCAAGCCGCGTATTCATCTGCAATATCCTCCTATTTCTACTCTGACTGGCCCGTGGTACTGGTAGTAATCCAGAGATTACCTTTGAGGTCCTACTTTTAAGTTTATCTCCTAGCTCCCTAAATTCACCTTGTAGGACCTCATCTCTTTTTTTACCTATATCGTTGGTGCCAATATGCATCATGACAACTGGCTGTTCACCCTCCCCCTCCAGAATGTTCTGCAGCCGTTCAGTGACATCCCTGACCCTTGCACCAGGGAGGCAACATACCATCCTGGAGTCTCGTTTGCGACCGCAGAAACGCCTATCTATTCCACTTTCAAGTGAATCCCCTATTACTATTGCCCTTCCACTCTTTTACCTCCCTCCTGTGCCGCAGAGCCACCAATGGTGCCATGAACTTGGCTGCTGCTGCCTTCCCCTGATGAGCAATCTCCCTCAACAGTATCCAAAATGGTATAC